>NC_061067.1:10776775-11398898 GCF_021917145.1 Hypomesus transpacificus | reverse complement strand
CAATTACCAAAGCATCTACCGATCCCAATGACCTGGAAGGATTGACACCAAATCACCTGTTACTTTTGAAGACCTTACCATCTTTGCCACCAGGAGACTTCCAAGAGGCAAACATATATGCTCGCAGGCCATGGAAGCAGGTTAGTCCATGTCAGACTGTTTGCTACAGACCTTGTTACTTCAAGCTTCCTATTAACTCATGTAATGTGAGTAATTATTAGGTCATAACCTAATAATTAGGGGCTGGACTGAAGGAGCCATGAATTGATTTTTTGTGAATTTGGAATGAATTATAAATTGGTCATGGTTTAATGTCTATTTATTGCGGTGATTGATATAATCAGGTCACATGGATATAGGCCTGTTCACCTGCTTGGCGGCTGGTAAGAAAGAGAGAGAGGGTGAGTGGGTTGGTGTATTTTTTTGACCGCGGTTTTTGCCTCTGATCGCTGTGATTATTCCGAGTGTAATTTGTGCACATTAATCCTTTTTTTTCATTAATATAGGTTATGAAATATATTTTTGATCTCAGCATATCTTTTTGGTATCAAACAAGGCCCTACCTCAGCCCCTCAGCGACTTTGCTTTGTCTCCAGTAATCGCTACATGTCATCAAAAGGCAGGGGTGGGTCTCTGATTGGTGGTTGAACTTGAATCTTCTGCTTGTGCTTCTATGCAAGCCCCACCCCTCCTAGGCATGAAGCAAAGGCCTGATGGATCTTGATGGGATTGCATTTCTGTTTTGGAACCCGGCAAATTCCGGTGATTTTATTCTATTAACTCAAGTCAAAGGCCCAATCCCAATGTCCCCCCCTAAACCCTAAACCTTTACAGACTTACTTGATGTCACATGGTAAGTGATTGAGTGCAAGGGCTCAAAATGTTATCGATAAGAATGGGATGGCATTATCAGCAAAATAGTAATGTTGTTGGATCAAATCTGATTAAAGCATATTTTGAATTTATGATCAAAGGACACCCCTCCCTGAGTCACCACCTTACCGCGGTGGAGGGGTGTTGGTGTCCTAGTGATCTTGGAAGCTATGTTGTCAGGGGCTTTATGCTCCTGGTAGGGTCACCCAAGGCAAACAGGTTCCAGGCAAAGAACCAGACAAAGCGTGGCTCAAAAACATTCCATGGAGAATACAAACAATGGTTCTCAGTTGCCCCTGCCCGGAAGCGGGTTCACCCCGGTGGACGAGAGGGTAGCCTCCCTCCGCCTTCGGGTGGGGGGACGGGTCCTCACTGTTGTTTGTGCTTACGCACCAAACGGTAGCTCAGAGTACCCATCCTTTTTGGATTCTCTGGGGAAAGCGCTCCTCCCGGAGATTCCCTCGTCCTCCTGGGGGACTTCAATGCTCATGTGGGCAATGACAGTGAGACCTAGAGGGGTGTGATTGGGAGGAACGCCCCCCCCAATCTGAACCCGAGCGGTGTTTTGTTGTTGGACTTCTGTGCTAGACACGGCTTGTCCATAACAAACACCATGTTCAAGCATAAGGGTGTCCACATGTGCACCTGTCACCAGGACCCCCGAGGTCTCAGTGCGATGATCGACTTTGTGGTTGTGTTGTCGGACTTAGGGCTGAATGTCTTGGACACTCGGGTGAGGAGAGGGGCGGAGCTGTCAACTGATAACCACCTGGTGGTGAGTTGGCTTCGATGGTGGGGGAGGACGCCGGTCAGGCCTGGCAGGCCCAAACGTAATGTGAGGGTTTGCTGGGGACGGCTGGCAGAACCCCCTGTCAAAAGGAGCTTCAACTCCCACTTCCGGGAGAGCTTAAATCATGTCTCGAGGGGGTGCCAGGGACATTGAGTCCGAATGGGCCATGTTCCGGGCCTCCATTGTTGAAGCAGCTGACCGGAGCTGTGGACGCAAGGCGGACTGTGCATGTCGCGGCGGTAACCCTCGAACCCGGTGGTGGGCTCTAGAGGTAAGGGATGCCGTCAAGCTGAAGAAGGAGGCCTATCGGACTTTATTGGCTGGTAGGACTCCAGAGGCAGCTGACGTGTACCTGCAGGCCGAGCGGAACGCGGCTTTGGCGGTCGAGGAGGCAAAAACCCGGGGATGGGAGGAGTTCGGCGAGGCCATGGAGAGAGACTTCCGAACGGCTTCAAGAAGGTTCTGGACCACCATCCGGCGACTCAGGAAGGGAAAGCAGTGCTCTGTCAACACTGTATACGGTGGGGATGGTGCGCTGCTGACCTCAACGGGGGACGCCCTGGATCGGTGGAAGGAATACTTCGAAGACCTCCTTAATTCCACCAACACACTTTACGACGTGGAGGCAGAGTCAGGGGACGTCTTCCCAGTGGGAAGGGGGGGGGGGGGGGACGTCTTCCCAGTGGGACGTGCCTGAAACACCTCACCAGGGAGGCGTCCAGGAGGCATCCTAATCAGATGCCCGAGCCACCTCAGCTTGCTCCTCTCGACGCGGAGGAGCAGCGGTTTTACTCTGAGCCCCCCCCGGATGACCGAGCTTCTCACCCTCTCTCTAAGGGAGAGCCCGGACACCCTGCGGAGAAAGCTCATTTCGGCCGCTTGTATTCGCGATCTCGTTCTTTCGGTCACTACCCATAGTTCGAGACCATAGGTGAGGGTAGGAACGTAGATCGACTGGTAAATAGAGAGCTTTGCCTTTCGACTCAGCTCCTTCTTTACCACGACGGACCGATGCAGAGCCCGCATCACTGCGGATGCCGCACCGATCCGCCTTTCGATCTCGCGCTCCATTCTTCCCTCACTCGTGAACAAGACCCCGAGATACTTGAACTCCTCCGATTGGTTCAAGATCTCCTCCCCGACCCGGAGTTGGCACTCCACCCTTTTCCGGTCGATTACCATGGCCTCAGATTTGGAGTTGCTGATTCGCATCCCAGCCGCTTCACATTTGGCTGCGAACCGCTCCAGTGAAAGCTGAAGGTCGCGGCCCGATGAAGCAAACAGGACCACATCATCTGCAAACAGCAGCGACCCGATCCTGAGGTCACCAAACCGGACCCCTCAACACCCTGGCTGCGACTAGAAATTCTGTCCATATAGGTAATGAACAGAATTGGTGACATAGGGCAGCCCTGGCGGAGTCCAACCCTCACCGGAAACAAGTTTGACTTACTACCGGCAATGCGGACCAAACTCTGGCACCGGCCAGCCCCGATCAGGGAATCCGGTATCCCATACTCTCGGAGCACCCCCCACATCAGTCCCCGAGGGACACGGTCGAACGCCTTTTCCGAATCCACAAAACATGTGTAGACTGGTTGGGCGAACTCCCATGTACCCTCCAGGACTCTGCGGAGGGTATAGAGCTGGTCCACTGTTCCACGGCCAGGACGAAAACCACATTGCTCCTCCTGAATCCGAGGTTCGACAATCCGACGGACCCTCCTCTCCAGGACCCCTGAATAGACTTTCCCAGGGAGGCTGAGGAGTGTGATCCCCCTAAAGTTGGAGCACACCTTCCGGTCCCCCTTTTTAAAGAGGGGAACTACCTCTGGTCTGCCAGTCCAATGCCTCTTGTCTGCCAGTCCAGAGGCACTGTTCCCGATGTCCACGCGATGTTGTAGAGTCGTGTCAACCAAGACAGCCCTACAACATCCAGAGCCTTAATGAACTCCGGGCGGACCTCATCCACCCCAGGGGCCCTGCCACCGCGGAGCTTTTCAACCACCTTGGCGACCTCAGTCCCAGAGATAGAAGGGCCCCCCCGATGTCCCCAGACTCTTCCTCCACGTCGGAAAGCGTGTTGGTGGAATTAAGGAGGTCTTCGAAGTATTCGTTCCACCGATCCAGGACGTCCCCCGTCGAGGTCAGCAGCGCACCATCCCCACCGTATAAAGTGTTGACAGAGCTCTACTTCCCCCTCCTGAGTCGCCGGATGGTGGTCCAGAACCTTTTTGAAGCCGTTCGGAAGTCATTCTCCATTGCCTCGCCAAACTCCTCCCATGCCCGGGTTATTGCCTCTGCGACCGCCAAAGCCGCGTTATGCTTGGCCTGCCGGTACACATCAGCTGCCTCTGGAGTCCTACCAGCCAATAAAGTCCGATAAGCCTCCTTCTTCAGCTTGACGGCATCCCTCACCTCCGGAGTCCACCACCGGGTCCGAGGGTTACCGCCGCGACATGCACCGACCGCCTTGCGGTCGCAGCTCCGGTCAGCCGCTTCAACAATGGAGGCTCACAATGGAACATGGCTCATTCAGACTCAATGTCCCCGGGGGGAGCCCCCGAGACATGATCGAAGCTCTCCCAGAGGTGGGAGTTGAAGCTCCTTCTGACAAAGGGTTCCGCCAGCCGTTCCCAGCAGACCCTCACATTACGTTTGGGCCTGCCAGGCCTGACCGGCGTCCTCCCCCACCATCGAAGCCAACTCACCACCAGGTGGTAATCAGTTGACAGCTCCGCCCCTCTCCTCACCCGAGTGTCCAAGACATGTGGCCCCAAGTCCGACGACACGACTACAAAGTCGATCATCAAACTGAGACCTCGGGTGTCCTGGTGCCAGGTGCACATATGAACACCTTTATGCTTGAACATGGTGTTCGTTATGGACAAGCCGTGTCTAGCACAGAAGTCCAACAACAAAACACCACTCGGGTTCAGATCGGGGGGGCCGTTCCTCCCAATCACGCCGCTCCAGGTCTCACTGTCATTGCCCACATGAGCATTGAAGTCCCCCAGGAGGACGAGGAAATCCCCGGGAGGAGCGCTTTCCAGCACCCCCCCCAGAGACTCCAAAAAGGGTGGGTACTCTGAGCTGCCGTTTGGTGCATAAGCACAAACAACAGTGAGGACCCGTCCCCCCACCCGAAGGCGGAGGGAAGCTACCCTCTCGTCCACCGGGGTGAACCCCAATATACAGGCGCCGAACCGAGGGGAAACAAGTATTCCCACCCCAGCTCAACGCCTCTCACCAAGGGCAACTCCAGAGTGGAAGAGAGTCCAGCCCCTCTCAAGGAGACTGGTTCCAGAGCCTATGCTGTGCGTCGGAAACTCTCTACCTCGCGCACCAGCTCAGGCTCCTTTCCGGCCAGCGAGGTGACGTTCCACGTCCCTAAAGCTAGCTTCTGCAGCCGAAGGGGGCCTGGCTCCATTTTCGTGTTTTCCATTTTCCATTTCCATTTTCTTTTGTTACATTTTCTGGCACCAGTATTTTTATTTTAGTACATTTATTTGAGGGGTATTTTGTATTATGCCCATCCCTGATTTTAACAACAACGTTACCAGCAGTAGCTATCTCAGATGGAATCGCGATTCAAATAGTACCATAGGCTAACTAAAGATATGTCCCCAAAAACATAAATAAGCTTGACATTTATTTAGGGGAAAATCACTCATTCATAAACATGTCAGTGGTAGCGATCATTGTCAGTAACAAGGCAAAATGCTATATAGCCCTGCTGTGTGGAGAGGCTGCCCCGGTAAATTGTAGGCTATTACTACTACTGTACTAGACTGTCTTGGTAGCGATTGCGTTGGTTGAATTCGATTTAACGTTACTTCCGTTGTACGGTCTAGGCTGAAATGAATTATTTTCATGAACAGATTGACAAAGTTTAGGCTGTGGCAATGGAGTTCAGGTAGCAGTCACTAGTCTGATAGTTTCACCTATTGTAAGACTTTTGATTTAAGTAAGGGTAGTGCCGAACATGTGCCGCCGTCTGACTTCCTACTAGTACTGTAAACAGCTGTGGAGATGTTGTTGTTAGCTACTAGACTAGGCTATAGTATTGCAGTGAGCTACACTGGTTAGAAACCACAGGTAATGATAATTTCACCCACAAATCGTTTAATTGTAATGTAATGTCATAATAAATCCTAAAACAAATGTATTTGTGAGGAATGTTAATTTTAACGATTGAAAATAGATGTATCATAGACCGCTGTAGTATGTATTGCCCGGGCAACAGAGGCTAATGTCATGATGCTATTCAGTGAAATAGTAGTCTACTGTTTCCGAAAGTAGATGTACTTCCTTAATAATATTAGCTTATATTGTACATTACACATTACAATTGTGTGTCATATCACAAAGTAAATTGAGCAAATAGTTATCACCCAGGCCTCTTTGCTTGTGGCGTTTCTGCAGCTGCCTTGCAGTAAAGCAGTTAGCCTAGCCATCTCCCAGAAGTTAACGAGCTGCTAAACTAATGTTCTGCTAGAGATAGTGACGCAAGTTTTCGTGATGTTAGTGACGTTAGTGGCGTCAGTGACTGTGGCTAGCAAGTTAGCCACCGTTAGCTTCACTTTTCGCCACAAAAATGTTATTTCTACTTAAACCGTGCAACGGAACGTAAATCCCAAGACGAAACGTTTGACACCTTGATTTTCTATATAGTCCAAATATTAACAAAGTTTTAGGGGGGCAAAAAGAAATAATACAAATTATATATATGTGAGATAACAATGGTTGTGCCCTTGCCGAAGGCAAATCACATCCAATAAGAAAAATCCATGCTGCAGACTTACCACTGGGATACCAAATCTGAACAAATCCAAATATGGCTGCAAGCAGCAATGAGGTGGCCAAGCCATCAAATGACCTTGAAAATATTTTAGACATCCTCAAAAGAGGGTAACGAGTACACACAGCAAGTTTGGTGTGAATCCATCAAAGATTTGCTGAGATACAACCCAACTTCAAAAGAGGGTTCTGAGTCAAAATAGCAAGTTTGGTGTTGACATCTCAAAGATTTGCCGAGATTTGATCCAATTTCCTGTTTGGTTGCTTCGTTGACTATTTTGATTGGCTGTACCGGACAAACGTTTTTGAAAATCAATTATAAAAGTAATACCTGAATGAGGGTTGCTCTGACGATGATGTGTGTACATTTTGGGGAAGATTGGAAAATAGTTGTAGGAGGAGTAGGCTTTCAAAAGTTTTTGATAAAACCGGAAATGGCAGAAAATCTATATAACCGGAAATTGACGTCATAGTTATCGAAGGGTTCTAGGGACTGCCATTGACTTCCATGGTACATGGTACAAAAAGTTATCGAAGGGTTCTAGGGGCTGCCATTGACTTCCAAGGTACAAGAATAAAAAAATATATAACTGCAAAATATATAACAGTAATGGCGGATTCCTCCAAACATTGCGAACCCTTGAAAAATCTATATTCTTGACAAATTGTAACTGTATAGAAAAATCGATGCTGCAGACTTACCAATGGGAGACCAAATCTGACCAAATCCAAATATAGCTGCAGGCAGCAATGAGGTGGCCAAGCAGTCAATGACCCAGAAAACATTTCAGACATCCTCAGAAGAGGGTAACAAGTACACGCAGCAAGTTTGGTGTGAATCCATCAAAAATGTACTGAAATACAACCCAACTTCCTGTTTGCTGGCTTAACAACATTTTGATTGCCTGTACCGGGCAAACGGATTCGAAAATCAAAACACCATGTGGTAGCTTTTGTGAGGCTTGGTCTGAAGATAATCTCTGCCAAATATGGTGACGATTGGACAACATGTGTAGGAGGAGTAGAGAAGAAACGTTTTTCAATTAATTCAAAATGGTGGCCGCAACAATTCGGCTATTATCACAAATGATTATGAGTCATACACGGGATGTTCCAAGATATCATGAGACAAAGGAATCACTTAATAAAAGCAAACAAATCAATAGTCATTTGCGAAAACAAATTTTTGCTTCCAGCGGCCACGCCCAGTGATCACATGACACCAAATTGTGTGGACATGCTCAGAAGAGGGTTCCGAGTCATCATACCAAGTTTGGTGTTGACATCTCAAAGATTTGCCGAGATTTGAACCAATTTCCTGTTTGGTTGCTTTGTTGCCGATTTTTATTAGCTCTAACGGACAAACGGTTTTGAGAATCCAATATAAAAGTAATGCCTGAGTGAGGCTTGCTCTGACGATGATGTGTGCCAATTCTGGGGAAGATTGGGAAAAAATTGTAGGAGGAGTAGGCTTTCAAAGGTTTTTGATAAAACCGGAAATTGCGGAAAATCTATATAACCGGAAATTGACGCCATGGTGTGCGTTGAACTCGTCTTGATCCAGGGAATCTAATGGTACCTCATTGGATACGGTCATACGGTTCAAAAGTTGCGTTTGTAAACACAATTCCAACTTTGACCCATTGGTGGCGCTAGAGTGGTCTAATGGGAGACATGAAACTTGGAAAGTTGGACCAGGGGACTGTCCTTAATGAGTGTGCCAAATTTCTCAAAAAGTTATCGAAGGGTTCTAGGGGCTGCCATTGACTTCCATGGTACAAGAATTAAAAAAAAAAGAATAAAACTAACAATAACAATAGGTTCCCTCCTGACGGAGGAATCCTAAATAGAGCTGCAAGCAGCAATGGCGGATTCCTCCAAAACATTGCGAACCATTGAAAAATGTATATTCTTCACAAATTGTCACTGTAGAAAAATTAACTCGTCTTGATCCAGGGAATCCAATGGTACCTCATTTTTGAAAATCATTCATACGGTTCAAAAGTTTTTTTTTTTTTTTTTTTAAGAATAATGAATAAAACTAACAATAACAATAGGTTTCCTCCTTACGAAGGAATCCTAATAACTATAACAATAGGTTTCCTCCTTACGGAGGAATCCTAAAAAGACGCAAAACTATACGTCCAATCCAAAAAATAAAGATATTTTCCGAGACCCAAGACTCTGCCGAAACCAGAGATGTCCTTTATATGTCTGTGCGGTCAGAAATACGACTCTACCGGCAGTTTCTAAATCTTGTTCTTTTTGCCTTCTCTGACAAATCTGTCACCATATTTGCATTGGACTCTATGGGGCGAGAGTTGAACTTTGTCTCGCTTTCGTGGGGCTCTGAACAAACGTGTAGGTCTTTTGGATTCCACAGACAACTGTCTATGACCAGCACAAAATTAGCTATCCAAAAACGAAGCTTGAAGAGCGAAAATTGTGGCATTGCTGGCAAACAATAAATATTTTTTCAACGACATCCGAAGCTCCCCTCCACTCTAAGCGTTTCAGTCTGCACTCTAGGCTTTCACGTACATACCCATGTAAATCTCAGAAACGGTTTAAAAAACTTATGAAACATCATTGATATTAAAAAAAGTTAAATAGATATCAAAAAGCAGATTTTTTTTATAGTTTAGGGTTTTGTCAAATGGTGGCTGTAGCTGAAGGATTGAGGAAGAAGAAGGATTTGAAAGTTGAAGTTTAAGAGGATTGAGAGGATTTGAAAGAAAACTCCATTGGAAAACCATGTTAAAAATATTATTGTAAGGGAGTGTTGTATAATGGCCCGCACAGGGTGCTCTTCTCTCTTTGGCCTTTTGGGCTTGCCATAGTGAACCGCCTTTTTGACCCTCCGCAGTATTGGAAATCATACTTTGTTTTCATGTCAAAAAGATAATTAAAGGAGGAAAGGTCTACTCTGCCTCAACCGCCATCTGGACTCCGATTTCCCTGTTCTTTCCACGCACCCTGGCACAAACCACACAACACAACGCAGAAACCTTGCTGGGGCTTAGCGGCCTGAAGACTAGGGTTACATCTTTGGTGCCGTGACCCGGATGGTGGTTCCCAGTAGGACGAGCAGACCATTTACATCACCTCAACAACGCTCAGGTCTTGTTTTTTGTTGTTTTTGTTTGGTTTTTCATGTTTTGAATATTGTAACAGATAGGTATTTAGACTGCCTTTGAATTATTGCAAGCATTTTGTGTAAATGGAAATGTGAATTAATGTGTATACGTTGTGGTGCTTGCTGGTGTTTTATAACGTATCAGGTTGTGTCCCTCCGAGCCAACTCATAACACAACACTGATACATCCTCTCACACACTTTCATCACTACACTTCCTCAAAAGTTAAACATGCAAAGACAGAACGAAAACACTCCTCGCCGGCCCTTGTCTACTTTTCCCTCTGCAGTAAGACAGACACTGTACCACTCACCTGGACCAATGGCTGGCACCAATGAGGCCCTGCATGCCCAAAACCAGACAGTAATTAACATGGGAGAGGTGAACGGCCCCCAGGGGTCCCTGCAATGTCACCCCCAGCCCCTTGTGAGGACGACACCATGGGATGCCACCTCGAACAACATACCCCACCCAAGCTATGGGCCTACACCTCCACCTGCTGATAATTTTTTACATCCCAGTTTACTCACCCCTCCAGCAACAAGCTACGTCCCCACACACCATAACCAGCTGAATGTTCAGGTCCCTGTGACTAGTGTACAGCCACCGGCAACCCCATCACAGGCCTTTATGCCACTAAGAAGCCAATTACAACCTTCAACTTCTGCCTCATAGGCTACCAGGCATGACCTCCAAGTGGGCATTCAGAGTGCTACAATAGTGCCCGCCCCAACTACAAAGTTCACCCCCTTTTCCACCAACTACCCCATACCCCCCCACTCATCGTATGGGATGTACACATCTCCAACCTCAGTGCGCCAACCCCAGGCAGTAGGACAACCCTCACCATCTTTCGTTCCCCCTCCTTTCAGTGAGGTGCGTCATGATGCACAAGCCAAACAGCATAACCCTCACATGCAGGCTAGCAACTTGCCTCCCCCAACAGCCAGCTGGGGCTACATCCAAGCTGATTGTCTCGGGCCACAAGCTGCTCAACCCTCTTCTCATCACATGCAGGCCGCTAGACCACCCCATGCATTCCCCCACATGGCTTCTGACGGATTGACTAGGTTGTCCCCTGTCCAACCCATCCATGGTGGTTTCACCCAGAACCATCAGGTGAAAAATGTTCCAGTGTTCAGTGGAGGCTCTCACTGCAGGATCCTGATTGACGACTGGATCCGAGACATGCAGTATCTTCTTGACGCTGGGGGGCTACCATCATACCTCAGTTTTGCAACCATTGTGAGGCACCTGAGTGGTGAGGGTAGGAGGTTGGTCTTAAATCTTCCCCCGCTGGAACAGGGTCCGGAGATGGCTTTTGAAGAGCTGAGAGCAGAATACGGGGACACGCAGAGATCCCTGGACCCCCTAGCTGACTTTTATGAGAGGAGCCAACGCACAGGGGAGTCGGCGGGGTCCTATGCCATTGCCTTGGAGGCGATTTTGAGGGAGGTGGAAGAGGTTCAGAATGGTGGCAAGCATTTTCCAGATTGTGATGTTAAACTGGCTAGGCAGTTCATGAGAGGACTGATCGACGAGGAAGTGTATATGCGAATTGCACCTATGAAACCAAGATTACTGAGCTTTCGAGAGCTGCAAATCGAGCTCAGAAACCTTGCCAGGGAAACAAAGAGATTTAATCTCCAGCACAAACAGAAGAAGGCCTTAAGCCAGGTCCAACTTGTCGGGAGCAAAAGTCAAAGTGGTCCGACCAACAGGGCCGACACAGGGAAGCACAACTCTGGGCTTTCTGAGCTAACAGCGCTAGTGAAAGACATAGCCCTAAATCAGGAAGTACAGAGTCAAAAACTGTCCCAATTGAAGTCAAGGCTTAACACCCCCCCAGCTCCATCTCCCTTCCGGTCTCGCCAGGGTACGGGGAACGTGAGCAGAGGAGCCACATTTGTGTGCTATCGGTGTGGCAAGCCTGGGCATGCAGCAAGGGTGTGCAGAGCTGTGTTGCCTGACGGTGAGCAGGCTCGTACCCCTGGATCTTTTAGCGCTGGCGTACAGGATGAAAATGCTGTCACAGCTGGCCAGCCTTTAAACTTCTAGGGCCTGTGGTCGCTGGGGCAACCATGGGCACACATCAAAGTCCCGAACGGGATAAGCAGGGAAAGGGAGCCTCAACAGGATCATACACCCCTCTGGTCGGACCCTTAAATGAGGGTCAGGTGGAAGTAAATGGCGCAAGATGTAAGGCACTTATTGACTCTGGCTCCCAAGTGACAACGGTCACGGATGTGTTCTGGCGCTCACATCCCGAACTGTGTAAACAGGAGCTGCGGAGATCCAGTATCCCAATAGAAGGAGCGGGTGGTCAAGCTATACCCCAATATGGCGTATTGTACATTAACCTTAAAGTTCTGGGTAAAGAGTTTACCGGTGTGCCTGCTTTTGTTGTTCCTGTTACAAAATACCGGTCAGATATTCCACTGCTGGTGGGGACTAATGTTATACGTGCCTCCAGATCCCACCTTGAAGCAACATACGGCCGGCCGTTCCTCACTGTGGTAAAAGAGAAACACCCTGAATGGTATGCTGCCCTGTTGGAGGTGGGTGATGCTGAGCTTGGAAGTCAGGATGGTTGGGTGGGCCCTGCGCACTACGCTGGCCGCAAACTTTACGTGCCGGCAGGCAAAGAAGTGGATGTCATGTGCAAGGTGACAGGAGGTCCCAGAAAAAAAACTTTCACTGCGTTCGTCGAGTCAGGCAGGCTCGCAGCTGCCAGAGGGCCTTGTAGTTGGCCGGGTTCTTGCTTATGTGAAAAGGGGCCGGGTCCCCGTCAGAATAATGAACTTATCTGCACGACCAGTGCTGATCAAGCCACATGCTCATCTGGCAGATGCATTCCTGTGTTGGGATGTGTTGCAGGGGAATAATGAAAAGCAGCATTCACAAGGCAGTGAACAGTCAGATGAAGAGCGACAGGTACATTGCACAGAGACTGAAGTGTGTCAAAGCCAGGGCCAGGTTGTCCACCCGAATCCAGAGGGACACCATACCTTGGCGTGTGGATCTCAGTGAAGCTGCCGTTGAGGGGGAGGAACAAAGAGTCCGACTAAGGCAGCTGGTGGAGAAGAATGCCGATATTTTCTCACAACACTCTATGGATTTTGGAAACACAAAGACTGTTCGATATGAGATTCCCCTGATTGATGCGAGGCCTTTTCGCCTCCCCTACCGCAAGTTACCACCTGCCACGAACCACCTGTGGCAGGAGGTTCGTAGCCTTCTGAAGGACATGGAGGACTCTGGCGTCATCCACCCCAGCAAAAGTCCTTATGCCTCGCCCATTGTGGTTGTGATGAAGAAGGATGGGTCAACGAGGATATGTGTTGATTACAGGAGATTAAACTCTTGCAGCACCAGAGATGCGTTCCCGCTCCCAAGAATCGAGGACGCACTTGAGGCCCTGGGTCAGGCTAAATATCTCTCGACCCTTGACTTGACGTCTGGGTACAGGCAAGTGGAGGTGGCAGAACAGGACAAGCATAAAACAGCATTTGTCACCCCAATGGGTCTCTATGAAGCCAACAGGATGCCGTTCGGTCTGCAAAACGCTCCCTCAACGTTCCAGAGGTTAATGACCTGTTGTTTTGGGGATCTGAACTGCTCGCATCTCCTGATTTACCTTGATGAAATCATTATCTTTTCAAAGACGTTTGAGGAACATCTGGAACTGCTTCAGCTGGCATTTGACAGGCTGCGTGAACATGGGCTGAAGCGAAGTGCCACCTCATGAGGAAGGAAGTCCAGTACCTGGGACACCTGGTGTCTGCAGAGGGGATTCGGACGGACCCAGCAAAAGTGGACAAGGTTCAAGACTGGCCACAGCCCACAAGCCGCAAGTTTGCAGTTTCTGGGCTTCGCAGGATATTATAGGCGGTTTGTGGAGGGTTATGCTAAGCTGGCGGCACCCCTGTATCCTTTGACCTCTGGCGACCCTAAAAGGAAGAAAAGGGGGAAGAAGATGCCTCCTGCTCCTGAGACGCCTATTCTCTGGACTGAGGACTGCACAGAGGCGTTTCGCATGCTGAAAGAGAAGCTCACATCTGCTCCGTTGTTGGGCTATCCTGACTACACATTGCCTTTCGTGTTACAGAAAGATGCCTCAGGAGAAGGTCTCGGCGCGGTCCTGGCACAGGTTCAAAGTGGGTCTGAGAGGGTGATAGCATATGCCAGTAGGGGTTTGAGTCCAGCTGAAACTCGCTACCCAGCTCACAAGCTGGAATTTCTAGCGCTTAAGTGGGCAGCGACAGGAAAGTTTTATGACCATCTGTATGGGCACAAGTTTTCAGTGTTCACGGATAACAACCCGTTGAAGTATGTTATGACCACTGCCAAACTGAATGCCACTGGGCAGCGGTGGGTCTCGCAGCTGTCTGGGTTGGACTTTGATATTCAGTATCGTCGAGGTAAATGCAATGTTAACGCGGATGCCCGGTCCAGAATGTCCAACCAAGACGTTTGTAAAGCACTTCAGTCATGCCCTCAGAGAGTAAGGCTGAGGCAGGCCGTCGGCGACCTGGTAGAACCAGGCCAGGTGCGGGATGGTGACAAGGGGAGTCGAGGTGGGGAAGCAACTCTAACTTGTGAACCCGTCTCCCAACTCTCTCCTCCTAAAAGAGTGGAGGAGATTGGTGGTAAAAGAGGGTACCCTATATCGCAAAGTTCAGGATGGTCAGTATGGAATCATTGAACAGTTAGTCCTGCCACAGAAGCTACAGAGAACGGTAAAAACAGCTCTACATGATGAATCGGGCCATTTTGGATTTGGACGGACATTTAATCTAGTTCGAGAGCGCTTCTACTGGCCTAACATGTTTCAAGAGGTAAAAGTGTGGTGTGAGCAGTGCGAGCGTTGCTGTCTCCGGAAGACCCCCACAGCAGGCCTTAAAGCTCCTCTTGTCAGCATACATACCAACGCCCCTATGGAGCTTGTTTGTATTGATTTCCTGACACTGGAAAAGTCAGTTGGAGGAGTTGAAAATGTGCTGGTGGTCACCGACCACTTCTCCCGGTTTTCACAGGCCTACCCAACTAAGGACCAGAAGGCGACTACAGTGGCCAGGGTGAACTTTTTCTGTCGTTTTGGATTCCCGGCAAGGCTCCATGCAGATCAGGGGCGCAACTTTGAGAGTGCAGTGGTAAGAGATTTATGTGAGATTACTGGCATTACCAAAACACGCACCACCCCATATCACCCTCAAGGGAATGGAACCACGGAGAGGTTCAATCGTACACTGATGAATATGCTGGGCACTTTGGACCCCAACCTGAAACCTCGCTGGCACGAGTACGTGGACACAATGACACACGCCTATAACTGCACTCAACATGACTCCACTGGTTACAGCCCTTACTACCTGATGTATGGCAGACATCCTAGACTTCCAGTCGATCTTGTGTTGGGTCTGGCAGCAGATGACCCTCCTTGCGAATATAAAAGTTATGTCCAACGGCTTCAGGACTGTCTGAAATATGCCTACGACCAGGCTAATCAGAGCTCAAGACATGCCAAGGAACAACAAAAGAAACACTATGACCGCGCAGGGTGAAGAGCCACGCATTTGAGTCAGGGGACCGAGTCCTGATCAAAATTTGCCATGTTGAGGGCAGACAGAAGTTGGGGGACAGATGGGAAGCACAGCCTTACGTTGTTTTAAAGAAACAGCCAGGGGTCCCAGTGTATGTGGTTTGTTTGGAGGATGGGGAGAAAGAAAGAGTTGTCCATCGTAACCTTCTCACCCAATGCATGTTTTTCCCAATGGGGGCCGAACAGGCTGGGGAAGAGTCTGATGAGGAGGCAAGGACATTGGGCAGTGCGTCAGATGCAGAAAACTAGGGTTAGGGTTAGGGTTAGGGTTACCCTAACCCCAGAGAGCCAAAGAGAAGCTGAGTAGGGGGTAGCAAGGGCGGAGAGTGTCAAGCACAATCACACATACTGATTCACACTGTAACAAACATTTGCTGACACATTAGCCCCCCCCTTTTCTTGTTTTTTTTCGTACCATTGCTTGTGGTTATGTTTTGACTCCATGTTATGTAACTTTTGTTGTTCGCTGATGGCTGAGACGCCATCAAGCAAAGATGGGGTAATTGTAAGGGAGTGTTGTATAATGGCCCACAGAGGGTGCTCTTCTCTCTTTGGCCTTTTGGGCTTGCCGTAGTGAACCGCCTTTTTGACCCTCCGCAGTATTGGAAATCATACTTTGTTTTCATGTCAAAAAGATAATTAAAGGAGGAAAGGTCTACTCTGCCTCAACCGCCATCTGGACTCCGATTTCCCTGTTCTTTCCACGCACCCTGGCACAAACAACACAACACAACGCAGAAACCTTGCTGGGGCTTAGCGGCCTGAAGACTAGGGTTACATTATGAATATTGATTTATATTAATTCAAGCACAAGATATACAAAGCTGAAAAGACACAGCACCCATGGCCTGAATCTGCTGAATTTTTTGATAGCTGAATGGTTTTAATAGCTGAAGATTTGAAGGCGCTGAAAGGTGTCTTGGAAGAAATAAAAGAAGAAGAAGAAGATGGTTGAATAAAGATTCAAAGAACAATACTTGGAATGCTGAAGCAACATTCCAACAATAATAATAAGCATACAGAATAACAATAATCAAATCAAATCAAATCAAATTTATTTGTATAGCCCTTTTTACACGCAAGCATGTCACAGAGGGCTTCACATGCGCCCATAGAACTGCCCCTCAACCAACCTAAACCCTCAAGGAAGACAAGGAAAAACTCCCAGAAAAACTCCCACCGGGAGAAAAAATGGAAGAAACCTTGGGAGGAGCAATTCAGAGAGGGATCCCCTCCTCCAGAGACGGTTGGTAAGAGAGAGGAGCAGAACACAAGCTAAACATAGTCATACAGTGTCAATGGGTTTTGAAACACCAAAATCCATTGTTCGGCTTTATAGACGTTGGATGGGACCGGGAACAATAGTGTTTTTGCTTGCAGCAAACACAATAACTAGCTAGATTATGTACACTTTAAGCTAAATGTGCATGCCTTGTTTGTCCAATTCGGTCGATTGTGGAAGAATATCGAATGTTTTTTTGTTACGGAGAGGAGTATCCAGCCATAGCGCTCGCTACTTTTGGGGGAGAGGAATTCCGGTTTCCCCCATGTTTCCACTAATCACTATAATGGTCATAACTTTTAATCAAAATATGATATTTCTAATCTGTCTTCTGTTCTATATTGCCCACAGATTTGTGGATATTCCACCTACTCCAAATATTCCTCCATCTTGTAATTAAAGTGGTAAAAAATGTAGTTGTCTGATGAGGTATGGGGATGGAGAAGATTTTTGTAAAAAAAAATGCTTCACCTTGATAAAGTATGATTTGTTTAAGTAATCATATATTTATTCACATAATACAAATCCCCTAGTTCTCCTCTTCAATATGGTATAAACAGTTAAGGTGTATGATTTAATATGAAAATTCATAAAATATTAATATGAGTATCATATTTCAACAGCATATGGAATGTTCAGAATTTTGGCTTAGGCAGGAAAGGGTTAATACAGAGTTGTAGTTCTCTAAGGTTACTGTTGTAGCCGTGGCCAAGCGTGCAGACTTGGGTTCATGTACTCACAATATCGATCAAAATACGACTTTTACACAACATTTGTTACATTTGTGAATTATTGATTTATGGGGTTGAATAAGCATTCAATTATATAGTTATTCATTTATTTCAGCCTTTTATTATATAATTATAGATATTCTCATTAATTTACACAAAAGTTTTTTAAGATTAAAACCTCAAAGTAAAGACATGTTTTCTAGTCGAGTTTTGGGAGCATGATGGGGTTGAGTTTGATTAGCATCTTTAGTTTCACTGTCTATTGTGTCTACTGTCTTAGTTTTGGTCAAGCCACCAGCCATAAACAATGACACGTGGTAGTGTGTTTGTTTAGTGTAAGGTTGCTACTGTGGCAGATGCTAATTAGTGCTACACTAAACACATTATTAATTGCCTCAATTATTAACAAACGTATCGCTGCTGTAAAGACAAGCATGTTAATGTTTTTATTTGGCTGTTATGTGCTAAAAATGCAGAGAATCATGCTTTTGCCTTCCTTGGCTCAAGAGTTGTTAGCTACTTTAGCTACCTAGCACAGTTGGAACACTTGTATGCAAATAGATAGCAATTACCTCCCTGGGAAGTGTGAAAAGTAAAACATATTTCAAGGGGATTTTCTCTGCTAGTTTATCTGAGGCTAGTATTCAAATAAAGATATCTTCAAACATTTTCAGAAATCTATGTTTGATACTTCATTTGAAAGCTTAAAATCTGCACTTTCATGATCTGTGAAAGAATACCAGCATCTGTCACCTACGTTAATGCCTCCCTCTCGTCCCCAGTGTGTGTTCGGCAGTGTCTGTGCTGTGACATCAACACATCGACAGGACTGGGCCAGACATGGTGGAGACTGAGGAAGACCTGCTACCAGATCGTGGAGCACAGCTGGTTTGAGTCCTTCATCATCTTCATGATCCTGCTGAGCAGCGGAGCGTTGGTGAGAGGAGGGGCCAGTGCCAGGGGCATGCAGGGAGGTGTCAGGAGGGTGGGAAGGGGCGGCAGAAAAGATGGAGCTTTCTTGCTGTCTGCTCATCCTCAAGGCTTTAAGAACCCAGGGGGAGCAGGGTATAAAGGTGTGTGTGTGTGTGAGCTACCCATCCAGTATAGAGCTGTGTAATGGTTGGTCAAGTCTTTTCTGTTCTAATTCTAATTAGCAGAGAATTGGGGGAGGGGGGGGCTCAGCTGTGATAAAGGAGCAGCACAACATACACTCCCATACATACACTTTCACAACCTCTATCCCAACCTTTGTCCCTAGATACTCTAGTTCTGGTGAGGCAGAGATCTGTCTTTAAGCTGCACTATAAGGATCCCAGTGTGTTTGTGTGTGTGTGTGTTCGACGGGCGAAGAAGGGGGGCCTGAATATGGGCAGCCTGACGAGTCAGCTCAAAGTAGCGTAGATAAAGAGAGATAGAGGAGAGAAATGCGGGGCTTTCTGTCTCTCTTTCTCTCCGTCTGTTTCTGCTTCCCTTCTCTCCATCGCTTTCTGTTGGTCTACCTTGCTTGCTGTTTGTTTCTCCCTCCTGGTCTCTGTATCTGGCAGAGGAAGTCTGGCCTCCCCAAGGTTAATCAGGGCTAATCTCAGCTGTTTGTTCTGGTCTTGGTTAAGTTGAAATATTTGCTTCTATCTTGTGTTCTGACCCAGAACTCCTTTAGAGCACCCCAGAAAGTGCCTCATAATGTCACAGTGGGGTTTGCCTTTTTCCTTTTTAAAATGCTCACAAAGACGTCCATAATGGTTGAGGTTCAGTGATTGCAGGGGGAAAGCAATGCAAGTTACAGGGTTCGTACGGTCATGGAAAACCTGGAAAAGTCATGGAAAGTTGTTATAATCATATTTTCATGTTGTTCATTTACGCTGAGCTTTAAATAATTCACATGCGTTTAAAAGAAATACGTTCAAAATATAAGCAGGCATACGCTCTCATACTAACTGAAAAGTTAGATGGCCGTAGCAACAGTAACTCAGAGAAGCGCGAGGGATAATTCAAAATGCCAGGAAAGTGTAGCTTTAACGATGCTTGGCTACAAATGGAAATATACATTAAACAGACAAAGACGAGCAAAATGTCGGTTGTGTGGTGGAAAATCATTCGGCATTTCAAACATGGGAGAGGCGACATTAACTAGCCATTCCAAAGGTAGCAAACATCAGAGCGCTGCTGCTAGCAAAGCTACAGCAGCCCGGTGATGGGTGCTGCTAGCAAAGCAGGAGTACGCTGGGGTTGAAAGTTACCGGACTGCTTGCGGAGTGCTACAAAAGATGTGAATCCGAGGCAAAAAGGCCACTTCCCTTGACAGCGGTCAAATATGCATGGCAAAGTTCAAAGAATTGTTCACCGCAGAACGTTGGGAAGCCCCATTTAAGTGAATGGAGCATTCTACAGAATTACGAACAGCCGTGTAATACAACTTTTTAACGTAAACACCAAGATTTCACAAAAAGTTTGGTCATGGTAATTTGGTTTAAAGTCATTGAAAAGGCATGGAAAAGTCATAGAAATCCGTTGGTCAAAATGTGTATGAACCCTGAAGTTAGCAATCCTTGCTCTTTATTGTCTTTCCTGGCACAGCTTCAGTGTGTGATGAGAAATGTTTTCCTGACTGAAAATCTATCTTCTTCCACACAACTATTACACAGTCATCTTTTGAACATAATTTTTTTTGCCCAGGGTAGGACGTACCTGGTTCAGATGGGCAGAAATTGTGGATACAGATACTGCGCCATTGGATTTATGATGTTTTCTTGATGTACAGGCCTTCTGGGGCCTCAAGTATAAAGGATTGCACAGCTTTCATACCAGAAGATGGAAACTCGAAAAGTACCTACGCACAGAAATATTCATATGTATAAAACCGGTCGTACGCCAGGTCCGGCGCACTTTTCTTTTATAAATCACAATCAACGTGAGATTGACCGCAAGTGAACGAGCCACTGACCCCGCCTTGCCTCCTCCCATAAATGAATATGCAGATGGGCTATAAATGCACCCGAGGTAATTTCTTTGTCTGAATTACTGTATTTCTTCGAAAAACGCCGCCCTCGAATAAACGCCACACCAAAATGAACGTTATTTAATAAACGCCGCTGCGTTTATTCGAAGAAATATGGTAAAATGGCTAAACACGTAAAAAAGATAAAGACTTCACAGAAAAAAATTCACAGACTGTGAGATTGAGGTTCTGACAGCAGAGGTGGAGGCGAGAAAATGTGTAATGTTTTTGCGGCCTGTCATCATTTATAAGCAACAAAAGAAAGTCGGCTGAGTGGAAAACTGTCACTATTTGCGACCTTTCTTGTTATTAACCTGTAGCACTTTGAGATTGAGCTAAATGTAAAGCACATTACAAATAAAATCATTATATTATTATAGGGCCATAAATGCTGTGGGTTCGGAGAACCGTACCATGGCAAAAATTAAGAAGAAATGGTCCGATGTAAAACTTTAAATTAAGAAACGAGTGGTGGCGCATCATAACAGCATGGCAGCTATAGGGTTAGTGTGACATGCATTTCCTGAGTGATTTTGTCGTTCGTTTGACACCCTCAAGTTTGACAGAAGTTATTAAGTGGTGGCGGAATTAACAGAAGGCTATAGCATTTCCCGTTTTGGGTTTTGGCATTTTTATGTGATCATCTAGCCTGACGTTGTCATACTCATAATTCTAGTCAGAATATGAGTCTGAGAACTCTCCGTTGGGCTTTGACTACAGGGCGTGTTTCAAACGAGCCTGGAAAACAAATGCCTCTTCGCTCAATTGGATAGATCTACAACCAATCAGAGCAACAGAGTATGTGACGTATGTTAAGCACCGCATAGTTGTTGTCAACAGAACTAAACTACAAGCAGACTTGAAGTATGCTTGAAGAATGAATACAAACGATTTTTGCCGGTGTTGTAAAATTAATTTAAGGGGAGAGAGTACTTGTTCACACGGTCAACCTTTTTGAGTGAAACAATAAAGGGCAATGCATATACGAGTTCTCCGTTTAGGATTACAACTCCATCGGGGCCAGCTGATAAATTAAACTTTTACCGAATCCCGTAGGAAGGACGGCAAAAACATATTTTCCATCGACAAATGCCTTGATTGCGTCTCTCTGTTCCTCTTTCAAAATTAATGCGCTGTCGATGTCTTCTAAAACAGACTCAATGGCAGAATCACAACATCCCAGATCTCCAGCGGTAGCCATGTTTGTTCAAAACGAATTCAACTTAAGCGCTCTTTTGTTACGTGGGTGATTACATTACTGTTGATCATCTGTCCATCATCGTATAAAGCCCGCCCTGGCAATTTCATTGGTTCGCCCAGATTCTGGTTTTCTGTAGTTGGTCCCCAATACGAGACCCTCCAGACCCAATTTCCCGAACAAATTTTTTTTGGGCGGGGAGAAGTTGGGCTGGCAGCCAGGCTAGTGATCATCCACATTAATGATCAAACTTTTATTTTACATTATTTTTTGGAATAGTCAACGTCATAAAAGTAGTAGTGGAAACTGCATTTTGTAATGTTTGGTGAGTTTCGGCACTTTTCAGTTAGAATTCGCCATGTTACAGAGCCAGACAAGACGTTGCGGAAGGTCCGCACATTCTCACGTCTGCTCAAAACTTTCCATGGTGGCCCGCACATTCTCACGTCAAATAAATCTTTATACATCACAAAGTGTGCGTGAAAACCAGCGTACGCAAGCTTTTTGTGCGTACGCAACGTTTATACATGAGGCCCCTGATGTTGTGGTCTGCCTGGGTTTGCTTTGGAGGTTTTTTTTCCGAAAATATAGTGTGCTTTAAACTGCTCATTTAGAAATATTCCACTTGGCTGCAATTTGGCTCTGGGAATGATTTTTAGCACTCAAGAGAAAAACTTGTCCTCAAATTGCTTCATTAAGCTCATTTGACATGATTACAACTGGTATTTTAACTGATGTCCTTCTTTAAAAGACCTAAAAGGAGTTCTAATTGAAGCACTAGCAGAACTACAATAATATAATTACAGTTTTTTACAGTCGCTAGGACACATTTCTCAGTACTTAAGTCACATTTTCAAAACTCTTCACACAGCGAGCATAACAGAAGTACATGTGGGCTAAACTGTGAACCATTTATCATTGCTTTGGCACAAAATGCATTCAATGACTACATCTTTCAAATTACATTCATTCTTTTCTCACTTCGACACAACAACTGCCAAAACTCTATGTACCTACAGGCCAATTTGCACATGCTTACATACTGTTTTCAAAACTGTTGAACTTCAGTTCAAAACAATAACATAATACAAAATTGAATAGAAAGAAATGTGCTACATTTCTACAGTAATATTGTAATTAAATATATTTTGAATCAAAAAATGTAATGCTACAATCTCTAAGGAAGGGTTGTGCTAGGTGAGGAAAGGGATGCAGAGATAAGAAATCAGCCAACATTTGTATGGGACAATGTGGCATTTCACCACTCCCGTGCAGTCACCGAATGGTTTGCAGCCCATCCCAGAATGGTGTCACTTTTCTTCCCACCTTACTCAACCCGATAGAATAATTATTTTCCTCATGGAGGTGGAGGGTTTACTGTATGACCACCATCCACATGATCAAATGTCCCTCCTGGACGCCATAAATGCTGGATGCCTGGACATTGCCAGGGATGGATCAGGCATGCCAGAAGATTCTTTCCTAGGTGTATTGCCCTAGATGACATACAGTAAGATGTGATGTGGATGAGAACCTGTGGCCAAATGCAGAAGATTAGCATTCCTATTGTATCTTTATCAGTGGATGGTGTGTATACAAATTCTTGTATTCTAGAATTAGTGGAAAAAAATGAAAGATATAGAACATATTGAAGCATTATGCATCATGTCTGAAACGTTCCAGTAACATGTATTGCAGTGAATTATAAACAGAAGAGAGGTGTCCTTGTTTTACATAGGAAAACATTGTATAATGCTACCTGTTGTTAGTGATTTTTAGGTAATTGTTTTGTGGGTGACAAAGTATGTTTGTTGGCTGTCTACCTTTGCTAGTGTTGTGGAAGAATGAGTTGATTTGAGACATGTATGAAGTGATTTGCTAGTTTGAGTGCATTTTAAATGTGAAATTAACTGCTGTGCCAAGCTGAAAGTTGGTTAGGAGAACTGCGTTAAGAGTTTTGAAAACGTGACTTAAGTATTGAGAAATGTGTCCTAGCGACTGTAAAAAACTGTAATAGAAGAGGTAATCTTTAAAAGACAAATACAAGTTAAAACCTACGATGCTACCCTTTGATTGACATTTACATTTAGTCATTTGGCAGACGCTCTTATCCAGAGCGACTTACAGTAAGTACAGAGACATTCCCCGAGGCAAGTAGGGTGAAGTGCCTTGCCCAAGGACACAACGTCATTTGGCTCGGCCGGGAATCGAACTGACGACGTTCAGATTACAAGCCCGATTCCTTAACCGCTAAGCCACCTGACTCCCATATAAGAGTCCCAACAATTTTGAAAATGTATAAGCAATGTGTGAATTGGACATCCAAATAAATCAACAACATATATTTATATAAATAACTTTATATAAATAACAACGTAAAAACTTAGAGATATACAATTGATTTAACAAAGATATATGCAATTGATTGAGTTTCTGTGTAAAACTCAATGTACAAAACCAGTTGACAATGGTCAACTATATAGGACTGTATCATAAATGTAGTCCTAGTCTTTCTTTCTTTCTTTCAGGCTTTTGAGGACATCTATATTGAGCAGAGAAAGGTCATCAAGGTGATTTTGGAGTATGCAGACAAGATCTTCACCTACATCTTCATCCTGGAGATGCTGCTCAAGTGGATTGCTTACGGATTCAAGAAGTACTTCACTAACTACTGGTGCTGGCTAGACTTTCTCATTGTCGATGTAAATATCCACCAATCAAGTCCTTACTCTCTTGCATGCCAATGATGAGTGCGGTGATGATGTTAATGATGTGGTTGGCCGCAGGAGAGCTCTCCTGATGCAAGGCTGTTTGTGTGAGCACACCAGATCAGCCGGTCTGGGTGGCTAGCCTGTCTAGTCTGAGTGTGAGGAATGTCTTGAACCATTGTTTGGTTTCACACTCACTGTTGTCTGTAGAGCCTCTTTTGTACTGGTCTGTGTTTGTGACACTCCGTCAGGTCTGGCAAGCTCAGGTGTGCTCAGGTAGAAGTGAGACCCTGGGAGGCATTCTAGAATGCTCAGCGACCTAACCAACTTCCTCCAAAACAGCTGTCCAATCAGGCGAAAGCAGTGGCGACCTCGCAGTCCTCTGGGTAGAGACGTCACATAAACAGGATGTTTTTAGCCTCTCTGTCCTGAGGGAGGATGAGGGGAGCGGAGAGGGAGATGGAGAGAGAGAGGCAGGGTTAACAGAGATTGAGAGAGGAAGAAAAAGAGTGGGGAGAAGAAGAGGGAAAGAAAGACAAATTAAAATAAAGACAAGACTCCACGTCAGTTGTTCTCTACTTCCCATCTCTGTTGGTCGAGAGCAGACAATGAACCATTTAGTGTTCTTTCAGCAGACATCCACAACACCCTAGGTAGACTGAGATGGAGAGAGGGATGAGAAAGAAGGGAAGGAAAAGAGGGGTAAGAGAGAGAGAAGAGGGAATAGACAGGGTGTGAGGGATATAAGACAGAAAAGGTTAAAGCATGAAGATGGACATTAAAGGCAGAAGGAAACAGCATCTCTGTCCCTTTTTTCTTTTACCTAATCCGCTCCTACCATAGGTATGTGTTGTTCTGTATGACCATTCAGTAAATACTCCAGAAAAGGGGGCATGCTTTGTAAGTATAGTAATCGTTTTGGTGGAGGTTCAGATCCAAGGGGTTCGGTGAAGAGTGGAGTGGGATGTGCATGTCGGCAACCCAGACATGTGCCAGTGATCCAGGTCGATTTCCATGGTGATCCTGCTTTCAGTAGAACCCTGATTGAGTATCTTGATGCGTCCTGAAATAGTCCAGTCTGTGTGAGGACGCCAGGTCTTCATCACCTACAGCCCTGTCCACCCCGAACAAGAGAGCTCACTCTTTCTTTTCCTCTAAATGACTCTCCCTCTTTCTTTTTCAGTCTCCCTCTCTCTTTTCCTCTAAATGAGTCTCTTTCTTTTTCTGCCTCCCTCTCTCTCTCTCTTTCTCTGTGTTCCACGCTTGATCTCTTTCTCTCTTATTCTGTCTCTATATTTGTCTCTCTCCCACTCTCTGTCTTTCTATTGCTTGCGTGCTGCCCCTCTATCTCTCTATTCACTCTCTTCCACACATACAATAACAAGTATGACGTTAGAATTTTCCTTCCTCCCTTGAAGGCAGAGAGGCAGGGATTCATTAACTGACATGACACAGCACACATTGCTACAGACCAACCACAACATCACACGCACATCTGATGTTACTGCCACAATAGCACACACATCTGATGTTAATACTACAATACTACAAGCCCTCCCACCCCAATCTGTCTGTCTGGCTGTGGCTTCAACTCTGCATATTCTCTACCTGTCTCCTTCCAAGTGAGACGCTAGGACAACAGTCATCCAAACAGTTCACCAAACCCTTTCTCTCCAAATATATCTCCAGGTTAGATTATTTTTTCTCAGAGCTTGTTGACTTGCAAATGAAGAACTGCAGACTAACATTTTACTTCCAGAGAGACTAAACAGAAGGATGTATCTCTCCTTTGAAACATTCTCTTTTTTTCTGCAGATCACTGTTAGAAGCGTGGTAGCTAACTCTCTCTCTGGTTAGCTTTGTGACACACTAAACTACCTCTCTCTCTGTCTCCCTCCAGGTGTCCCTAGTAAACTTGACTGCTTTCACATTTATCTCTCTGTGTCTCTCCACATGTCCCCACATAGCTTGGTTGCTAACATACTAGGCTATCTCTCTCTGTCTCTCCAGGTGTCTCTAGTTAGCCTGGTTGCTAACACGCTAGGCTACTCAGACTTTGCTGCCATCAAATCCCTCCGAACCCTCAGGGCTCTCAGGCCTCTCAGAGCCCTGTCCAGATTTGAAGGCATGAGGGTAAGAGGCTCTCCTTCCTGTTCTCTCTCCCACGTCCTCCATAGTTCCATTATTGACAGCTTCCACCTCACTCTCCCCTGACTCAGCATGGTAGCAGCTAGACCTTTCCCTCCCTTCTCTCTCTTTCTCTCTCCACACCCCGCTATCCACCTATATTTCATGGCTCCAGTATCTGTATTGATCTTTCCTTATTTCTTTGTACAATCTTGTAGAGAAAGGTTTCTTTTGGTTTGCTTGTACCCAACTTAAGTACTCTTAGATAAGGATGGCAGGGAATTAACTTCTAACTATTAACAATTTCTGGGAAAATTGTGAGGTGTGCTTGCGTCAGTTGCAGTTTTTTTTTTACCACACCACCTCTAAACCTATTGTTTACCTACATGCTATGTGGCAGCCTCACATTCAAAGAGTTGCATCTAAACAAACTAATTGGGCAATCCCATGTACAAATGACTTAAACTTCCCCTTTTAAGCATTTACTCATGTTGCATTCATTCATTAATAAATAACCCCCTTTGAAACAAGCTTTTCCCAACTCAAGTGATACAAATGATAGTTTTAGCTTGTAACGTAAGTATATTTGCAGTAGTTCAACATTGATCCATTTTTTTACATCTGATGGATGCCTCTGTAGTTCACAAGAATCACCAGTTTGATCCCTGTGTCTGCCAAAAGTATTTAGCTTCAAATGGTTGAATTTACACATCTAGCAAACGAATACCATTACCATTGACAGTAAATAATGAACCAAACTGCCAGTGAAAGAGTCTGACTGAGGTGAACGGAAATACAGTACTGTCCAACTGAGCTCACATTATCAATAAAAATACAATTTAAACACACCCCATGCAATAAATCAAGACAATGGCTAGATGCAGCAAGCTCATATCTACAAAACGCAATAGTCCTGGATGTTTTTGGTGTAGTATTGAGTGAAATATTAAATAATAAAGAGACTTCAACATAGTGCTTCGCTCCATGACAGGGGTAGGTAGAGACTCAGGTAACTATGAGTATTAATAAACAGGGCTGCCAACTTTTCCAAAAACCTTGGCGTGAGATTTGGTGCGCCGTCCCCTCCGAGGCAAGCCCTCACAAGCTTCACTCCCCCCACCCCCCGAGGCGAGCCTTCGCAAGCTTCACTCCCTAACTCTATGTTTACTCCCCCCCCTACACGGCTGTTTGCGCGTCTATGTTGCTTCACTCGGTTAACCTGCACGTCGTCTGTTAATGTTTACAACGTTAGCTTGGCTACGTGTTTGGCGTTGCCTTTTCAGCGTGAGATATACAAGGTGTGGCGTGAGAGCGTGAGAAATGGTTAAAATGCGTGTGTCACACGGCGAAACCGTGGCAGCTCTGAATAATACTAATGACGTTTGTGGGACTGCTAACCTGAAGAACAACGTTTTTGTCAGCTTTAACTAGCAATGCCAGTCGCAAAATGACTTAAGACTTGTCGTTCACGGAGTCGGGACCCACTGACTCACAGCTTGTATTGATTGTACAAGCCTTATGAACACACGCATCATGGGACGTCATGGCTTTGTGTGACGTCCTGACGTTTCTGACTGTGGCTAGCTAGTTACCTAGGGTTAGCTTCACTTTTCGTCACAAAAACTGAAAGAAATGTTAGTGTGATCTCTATGGAAGCATCTTCACTTTTCTTATTTTGTTTAGCCAAGACCATAGAGTTTAACCACAGTAATGGCCAGCGCTTGACATTAAAATGTTTGCTCACCAGCCACTGTGGCTAGTAGTTTTCCAAAGTTACTAGCCACTCAGCAATTTCACTAGCCACAATTTTGTTGTTGGGGGAATTATGTTTTATTTGTTTAAAGTTGAAGAACTAGATTTACAATCCTTTCAAATGTAAATGACCAATATAAATACCCAAAATCAAGACAACATAAAATGTATGTGTCGCCAAATCTTCAGCTCTTTTAAGTGTGTAAAGCTCCTTTTGTATGAAAATATGCAACTGATTAAGTCAAAGACAAAAATAGTAGCTCTTTGCATGTAACGGGGTGTAAAGATGTTTTGAAAATATATGAACCAAAAATATTTTTTTTTGTCCAGTTAAATATTTATAAACAACAACTATTTAGTCTCTTTATTTTCGGTTTCACTTTCATCACCAGTTTCTCTTTTTTGTTTGCCCTGCGGTTTTTCCTTCAACTGTTGTGTAGCCTACCGCCACATCCTTGCTTTGCATTGAGCAGGGTCCTCAAGTTTTATCAAAAGCCCCACAAGAGGAGCTTTCGCGCGTGTTCGCGCGTCTATGTTGCTTAGCAACGAACGTACGGTGGCCAAGACGGTTTAATACAGGGGGAAACGATACGTGCTGTTTGAAATGTGCGTGTCTCACGGTCAATGCGTGAGGCTTGAGAACCCTGCAATAAGTTTATTATTTTGTTTTGAGAAGATTACAATAAAAAATCTTATAGCGAGAAATATGTAGAATTCCACCTGACAAAGTGGCTACTAAGAGTGACTGCTTTACCCGCCACAGCTGAATTCTACCCGCATTTGGCGGGTGGACGGGTGCTAATGTCATGCCCTGGTAACGGCATAGAATATGGACCCCCACTCCATCTGTGATGTGCCCGGAGTTTGGAAAGCCTCTCTGGAATCAGACCTCACTCTTTTGCTAGTTCAATGTTTAAAAATTTGAACAGTTCATAGCCGTATAAGTTCGACTAATTTAGTTCATCCTTACCTGAGAGTGTGAAAGATACGTACGCAAAGAACCTGTAACTTTAAATACAAAGTAATAGACTCATGATCTAAATGGTAAAAATATTATTGTTAAATAAAAAAAGAACTATAAAACAAATCAATATAAAACATACCTTAAAATGTCCAGAAACAGTATGCACAGCAATACAGCTTTCAAGGATATTTTTTTTAGTTTATAAGTTTATCACCACTCCTCAGATGGGGACTGGAAGGTGCTAAATACTTTTTGGAACAATGGCTTCCACCGGTTGGGAGGAAATACCGTCCCCCTTTGTCAGCATAGAGTCATCAAGGTGCAAAATGAACCTTTAAGGGGTCAAGTTGATCAGATCTACACTGATTCAGCCCTACCCCGTACACCTCTCTCTCTGTCTTCTTCCTCTGCCTCCCCTCTCCCCATTCCTCCTCATCTAGTGTTTCCTCTGACAGTATTACACTGTATCATTGCACATGGAGTATCTCTCCTCCATGTACCTCATCCACACTTCACCAGGTGTTTGTCCAACTCATAACTGCTAAAGCCTAACTGGACCACTACCAGCAGTATTATAATATGTGCATGTGCGCTCGCTGAGTAATGAGCTTCATCTTGCTGCACCCCTCCTGACTTCCTGTTTCCCCCATACAGACACCTGCTTTGTATGTCTCACTGATTCTAGTGTGTCAGGATTACTACAACTCAATGTTGCACAAGTAGCAACCAAGGTAATTTAGCTCTTCAAACTGCATAGAACACAATTAAGTAAAAAAAAGTTTACAGTAATTTACATTGCCCTATATGGGACATATACTCCACTATAGTGTCCTGCATTATTATAATTATTATTAATAGGAGTAGGAGGAGGAGGAGTATTATTGCACCACAGTACAGCAATTTTAGTAGTATTTCTGCCGCGCAAGACTGTAATGTTAATCAGACTCTCCAGGAATTTGCGATCTTGCGATAGCACCAATTCACGCGAATTCAACGATTCCCCACGAATTCAGCGCAACATTGCAATTTTAACCAATCACCGCAATTTTCCCGCAAATTTGACCAATCATCGTCATCTTTCACAACTCTCTCCAGTAGGGGTTAAATCCAGTGTTGCGCCTGAACGCCTTCATTGAACGAAAGTTCATGAACTCGTTCATAATTTTGGTGAACGTGAACTGAACGTACTGTATTTCTGCCTGATGAACGATACTGTGAACACGTTCATTCTGGTGTCTGTGAACTCTTTTTAATTTTGTTCAATAAGGTGCCAGATTTCTATAGACTTCCAGATGAAAAACACACCGTTAACAGTCCTGTATCCAGGGTTGCCCAACCAGTCAATCGCTGCTGGTGCTTTCTTCTACCGTCTATGCCTGGCAAGCGTGAGAGCGCCAAAGTTGCGTAGAGGCCGAGAGCTGTATTGCAGACAGATAGAGATTTCAATCTTTTTTGTTAAAAAAAGGGAGATTTCTCCCTTCAATGCAAATGTAAATCCTGGTTGGATAAGGATACAAAATTGGATATGATGAAAATTGGCATGTTGCTATGGTTATTTAGGGGATCATTTCTCAATGGTTTTATTAGGGTGAACAGATTTGAGTTTGTGAAAAAGAGGACACTTGGGAGGGGTTTTGGTAGTGCTGGTTGTGTAATGCATGCCGCACTATCTGATTAAAATGACAGTTCTCTCTACAGTCAGTGCTCGCGCAAGAAGGTGGAACGTAAGGGAGATACCCTTTCCAAAACTTGTAAGAGCGTAATAGTTTGTGAAAGACCCAGAGAAACACAAATATCCAACAAGGCAGAATCCCGGACAATTTTGGAATCTATGGAACCTGTTCCTGGACTACAACAGATTAAACCTGGTCCTAAACTAGTACAGCAGATTAAACCCGGTTCTAGATTACATAAAATATCTGTGGTTAATCTAGTCCTAATCTAGGATTCTTTTGTGTTCAGAAAACCAAACCCTGATGTCCCTCCTTATGAACAGATGTTTCCCGTCCTTGTGACCCTGTGTTAGAATGGCAGTGTCTGGCCTCCAGCCATGCTCTCTAGTAGGGATGTCATTTACTCTGACAGCAAGTGAACATGACCTCACTTCTTCTCACTGGGATTTGCATGGCTTTCCATTTAAATTCCGTTCTACTCTGCTCTAATGGCACTGTACTGTACTCTATGGAACTCTACTGTATTCAACTGGATTGTACTTTACTCTACGTTACTTTACTGTACATTATTATACTGTAATCTACTGTACTCTACAATACTCGACTGTACTCTATGGTACTCTGTCCTGCTTTGTTTCACTAAACTTTGCTCTGATCAGTTGTGGTCTCCCGTTTTGTCCTTTTCTTTCTTCTCATTTACCGTGTGTGTATGGTGTGTGTGTATGGTGTGTCTCTCCAGGTGGTGGTGAATGCTCTCATAGGGGCTATTCCATCCATCATGAACGTGTTGTTGGTGTGCCTCATCTTCTGGCTCATCTTTAGCATCATGGGGGTCAACCTGTTTGCAGGGAAGTTTGGGCGTTGTGTGAATAGGACAGGGTACATCTACGACGCCTCCTTCGTCAACAACAAGACAGACTGTCTGGCACTCAACAACACACAGTTCTACTGGAGCAAGGTCAAAGTCAACTTTGACAACGTGGGAGCTGGCTACCTCGCCCTCTTACAAGTGGTAAGGCCATGGAGCAAGTTTTTGTACTTTTCTCTCACTGTCTTTTCCTCCTCCTCTCCTGTATTTTCTCTTCCTCTCACAGTTTGAGTCTTCATTTTCCTCCCACTCCTAAGTTGCGGCGTTCCTCCTTTGCCCACCTTGGCGTCCGGAGAGCTCCTGAATCAATCACGCCGCCAGCACCGCGCCTGTTGGTGCTATATTTAGCGGCGGAGGAGGCTATTAGAGAAGGATGTTGTTTGGCTCAGCGAAAGTGCAAGCACTTCATTCTTCCCTTTAACTTAGTTGGCGCCGTAGCCTAGTAACAATTCACTTTGCTCCCCTTCATCTCCATCACCTTGGTGAGACTCCCCCTCCTCCATCTCTGTACCCCCCTCCATTTCTGTAACCCCCCCACCTCCATCTGTGTAACCCCCCCACCTCCATTTCTGTAACCCCCTACCTTCATCTCTGTAGCCCCCACCACCATCTCTACCCCCTCCACCCCAACCTTTCTCCCCCTTCTGCAGTTCTCAAGAATAGCCTAGTCTTAGGCTAGTCATTCACAAATTAACGTGTAACCAAGGCGATAAGGCCAACGACCGTGATTTCTCTTGACAAGCAGCCACTTGTGCTGAAGAAGGGCTCAACTCTCCTTCACTTTTCTCTTTCAGCTCTCTCTCTTTCAAAGTTCTCTCTCCTTTTCTCCAGCTTTCTTTTTCACTGTCAACAGTCAAACTACAGGAAGTCTATAAAAGGCTTTCTCTCTGTCATTCATGAATCCCTGTTCTGACATGCATTAGGAGCATGTCTCATACAGGAATGGCATGGACAACCGATACTGGGCTACTGACAGCACAGAACAGAGGGCACTACTGTTCAAAGATGGATTTTATGCTTTTTTTCTCTAATGTCTTTTGTGCGTGTTTCAAGTGTAGGATTTAACTCTATTGTCTGTACTTCGTTCCAAGGCTACGTTCAAGGGCTGGATGGATATCATGTATGCAGCTGTAGATTCTCGTGCTGTAAGTTATTATTCTATTATTGAAATGTCATATTACAAAACCCCCCTTAACCCCAACCCTACATAGAATACAAGCTTATCATAGCACTGTCTTCCAACCTGCTCAGAGTTTCCTAATGTTCTGTGTGTGTGTGTATCCAGGTGGAGGAGCAGCCTATCAAGGAAGTGAACCTGTACATGTACCTGTACTTTGTTATCTTCATCATCTTCGGTTCCTTCTTCACCCTCAACCTTTTCATCGGCGTCATCATTGACAATTTCAATCAGCAGAAGAGAAAGATGAGTATCACTTCCACTCTGCTGACACATCTTTCCTGTGTCTGAACAATGCTCCTCTCCTAGCAGGGGAGAGAACAATGATGTGTGTGTAGACAATTGTAGTTAACAGAGAGGGGTGTGTTTACTTAGGGGGCCAGGATATCTTCATGACTGAAGAGCAGAAGAAGTACTACAATGCCATGAAGAAGCTGGGCTCCAAGAAGCCTCAGAAGCCCATCCCCCGACCCCTGGTACGCCTCTACAAACACACCATCTTAAACGGCAGAAGCTCCATGCCCTTTCTGACCACTCCTCCTCCTCCTTATAGAATCCAGTGCAGGGCTTCTTCTTTGACCTGGTGGGCAAGCAGGCATTTGACATCATCATCATGATCCTTATCCTGCTCAACATGATCACGATGATGGTGGAGACAGACGAGCAGTCGCCCAGGATGGAAATCATCCTCAACGACATCAACCTGGGCTTCATCGTGGTGTTTTCCTGCGAGTGCCTCGTTAAGATTGTGGCGCTGCGCTGCTACTTCTTTACCATTGGCTGGAATATCTTTGATTTTGTGGTGGTCATCCTCTCCATTGTGGGTAAGATAACCCAGTTCTCTGGTTAAGTATCCAAACGCGATCCTCTGGTTCCAAACTCCTTTGAACACCATAACACCTCCAATACAGCACACTGAGGCGCAGTGATGTCATTCTTCCCCACAGTACTGTAGTCATGTGATGATAAAACACTTTGGCACCGTGCCTGGCCAAGGGCCTTTAAGTCATTCACACACATTCACCTAGAAACAGAGTTAGCTGCAGCTGAATGCCCCTTTAGGGACAGCGCTATAATTTAATGTGTGAACCCTGAGCCTCTCTCTGTGTTAGCCATCACCTTTGGCACTAGAACGGTGTGTTGATCTTCCATGAATGTTTTTTCTTAGCATGTATGGCGTGTTGCTGGCATGTAATGTTCGTGAGTCCCTGACATGGTTCTAAACTAGGTTGGGTGAGATATAATGTTGGAGATCTGTCCCCCAGTTAACACTGCTGCTGACAATTAGGTTGTATGTGTGTGTGTCTGTATATGTATGTGTGGTTCTCAATATGACCCTGATCCAGGGACAGGGTTGAATATGACTGTGTGTTTGCGTGTGTGGACAAGGCTGAGTGTGGGAGGTGGATGCAGCAGCAGCAATCAAGTGTTGGGGGGGGGGGGGGTGCTAACAGTTAATGGGTAGAAGGATGGGGAATCTACATAGGAATACCTACACCAGAGCCTAAGTTACAGTGTACTAACATTGTAATACCCACACCTACCATTATACTCAACAACAATAGCCCATGCCCAGTGTGTGACCCAGCCTGCTCTGTTGCTCATCTTCCTTTCTCTCCCAGGCATTGTACTTGCTGACATAATCGAAAAGTACTTCGTCTCGCCAACGCTGTTCCGAGTGATCCGATTGGCTCGCATCGGTCGGGTCCTACGTCTGATCCGAGGTGCCAAGGGGATCAGGACACTCCTCTTCGCCTTGATGATGTCACTTCCTGCGTTGTTCAACATCGGGCTCCTCCTCTTCCTGGTCATGTTCATCTACGCCATCTTCGGCATGGCCAACTTCGCTTACGTCAAGAAGCAAGCGGGCATTGACGACATGTTCAACTTTGAGACGTTTGGGAACAGCATGATCTGCCTGTTCCAGATCACAACCTCTGCCGGCTGGGACAACCTCCTCTCCCCAATCCTCAACAACTCCCCAGAGGAGTGCAACCCTCACCTACCCCACACCGGCACCAACGCCAAGGGTAACTGCGGCAACCCTTCCGTGGGCATCACATTCTTTGTCACCTATATCATCATCTCCTTCCTCATCGTGGTCAACATGTACATCGCCATCATCCTGGAGAACTTCAGTGTGGCTACGGAAGAGAGCACGGAGCCGCTCAGTGAAGACGACTTTGAGATGTTCTACGAGGTGAGCCGATGGAACCCATATCATACCCAATATAACATTATAGAATACAGGCCTAACATGTCTCATATAAGTTAACCCATTAAATTAGTAAGTTAAGAGTAAATATTTTCAAAGGTCCCCACAGCAGTTATTTTTCAGAAACTGTAGCTTGTGGGCTTAGTTAGCTAGTTACCTAGCAGTATACCAATGGCAATGCTACTACCATGCTAATCTTACTATGCTAGCCTTCTATTTAGTACATGCTGAAGCCATACCAAGCATTGTTGTGTCGTTTTCGGAAAGTATTTAAGTGGAATCTTTGAATCACATATTTGTTACACTTTGGCGCCCACTTAGGAACACTCACATAGGTGACATTACTCCTTAATGGGTTAAATAGTACCTGAAATAATAGTGTGACATAACTATGAAGTGACCAGAATGTCTGAAATAACTATAATAAAGTTAATCATTTACAGTGTATTAATGCAGTATCATCTGCTGTCATCATCTACTGTACATCTTGACTCATAGTACACGGCCCATAGAAAGCTTTGCTCCGTCCTGTGATGAAGCCTTAAGGAGAGTGCTGTGCAGCATGGCCATCATGTTCCTCATATTCACACCTCTGGCACATAGCACTCTCACCAACAACAGCTCTAAGAAAAGTGCACATCCCAGACTGATTTGATTCTAATCCTGCTGTAGCTTTGAACCGAATACAAGAGAGAGACAAGTGTTCTGTGTCTGATCTCTTCTTCCAGGTGTGGGAGAAATTTGACCCCGAGGCCACCCAGTTCATTGAGTACGCAAAGCTCTCCGACTTCGCCGACACGCTTTCGGAACCTCTGCGCATCGCCAAGCCCAACAAAATCAAGCTGATCTCTATGGACCTGCCCATGGTGAGCGGAGACAAGATCCACTGCCTGGACATCCTGTTTGCCTTTACCAAGCGCGTCCTGGGCGAGTCTGGGGAGATGGATGCCCTCAAGCAGCAGATGGAGGAGAAGTTCATGATGGCCAACCCTTCCAAGATTTCCTACGAGCCCATCACCACCACCCTGAGACGGAAGCAGGAGGACGTGTCGGCTGCCGTCATCCAGCGCTGTTATCGGAGACACCTGGTGCGTCGACAGATGAAGCAGGCCTCGCTGCTCTACCGGCAGATTAACACCGCCACACACTCTCCCAGCGGGGGGCGGGGGGCCGGCAGTACAGGAGGCGGCAGCAAGGACGAGGCGGATGGAGGGGCTGGGCGGGCGACGCCAGAGAAGGAGGGGCTGATCGCCCTGATGATGAAGGAGAACTACGGAGAAGGAGCAGGAGGAGGAGGGGAGATGAAACGCTCAGACACTCTGTCCTCCACCTCGTCACCACCCTCATATGACAGCGTGACTCGGGCCACCAGCGAAGTGATCCACATCCTCATCCCAGGTGGCGACTGCTGTGATGCCCAGTCCTGCTGAGCCCTGCAGCCCCATGTCCTCTGACCCCGACCCCAACACACACCAGAAGAGTCATCAATAGAAACAAGCCATGTAGGACACGCCCCCCTACTCCCACAGTCTAGCTTGTTGACAGAATGTACTGTAGATCAGAAGGATTCTCTCTGGGTGAGACAAAGGGGGAGGGAGGGAGGGACGGAGGGAGGGGTGAGAAGACGACAAGGGAGAGGAGGGAAAGTGAGAAGAGGAGGAGGGACAGGAGGAGGAGGGACGAGAGGAGGAGGAGGGAGAAGGGGAGAAGAGTAGGAATGAGGAGAGGACGAGAGAGAGGAGTGAGAGGAGGAGATGATAGAGAGAGGAAAGAGAGGAGGGAAACGAGGAATGAGAAGAGAGATGAGGAGTGAGACAACTTCCACATGCGGCTCACCATGCATGGATGATGACTCTCTCTATCCTCCATGGATGAACAAAGGCTACCTTGGACCCCCAATTTCAGACATTTCAGGTCAGCTGTGCCTGAAGATCCATATGCATGGGGGACCTCAGCAAAGGTCACAGGGGTTACAATGACCACAGGATCAATGGGACGATTTGTTTAAGAGACCAAAGGACCTGATCACAGCTAGTCAATATTGGATCAATATCTCTAGCATTACCCAAACTGTGGGCATATGGAAGGACAGCTACGATCAATTGTGGATGATGGTTGATCTCCATGTTTATGTCTTTATAGCACTAAAAGGATGATGATGATGACATTTTTTTATATTTTTTAGAGTACAAGTGGAATCGTGGTCTTATCAGACATGGATAACCATTATTAAACCTAAAATCCTGAATAAAGGAACCCTGACCACATGAAACCACACAGGCCGAAGGAAAGAGCAGGGAATCTGACCACTGGCATGCACACACTTTTATAACAGTTCTAATTGTTACTTCCTTTAATTAAATGTCACATTTAAGTTTACACATTATAAACAAGGTTCATCTGGCCTAGCAGCACTCAAGTCATTGTATCATCAATGACCATCTGGCCATGGTTGGTGCTATAGCCAGGCTGCTAGGAGACAATCAGCATCTCATGATTGAACAGATCTTTTTTCTCTCTCCTTGTAGAGCTTAGTTTGGTTTAGTTGCTCTAACTGGCTCTGAGTGTGTTCCTTTGGTCTCCAGGGTCAGGGTTTGCCTAGCCAGTAATGACCATAACTATGGTCCTGCTTCTTTATGAGTTCAAGTATTGGTTCAGCATGCGTCTCAGTAGAGGGCATGCTCAAGGCACGATAAACATGTCTATCTATTTTGCACAAATGACCTGCGTTTGGTTAGCAATAATTTGAAAAAAAGATGTGTCAAAGTTTGTATGGTACAAAGTCCTGGCTCTATATATGTTGAAGTGTCTCCTGTCCCTTCCAGAGAACATCCCGTTTCTGGGCTAGGAGCTGGGTTAGGGGCTGGAGCTCCTCTGCTCTTTCCTCCTGCTCTAGATAACTGTAATAATAACAAAAACACTGCACAACTGTTTCCTGTCAGGTTGGGGTTCCAGATGTGAAGAAGGGCTGTTTTCTGTAGCAATAGAGCCAGTGTGTGCCTGCTAGGACATGGATCCACACACACCTGGACACAAACACACCTGTATAATGATATACATGGTCAACCACATATGTATCTTTATAGATATGTACCTGGATACAGTCAGTGTGTTACTGTTTACCTATGTACTGGGATAGTTAGGACAACACCAGATACCTTGTACAGTGTGTATACTTGTGTAGGTACAGCAAATATCTCTGAAGGGGCTCAATTCCCAGTCTGTCCAACTCCACCTCTACAACACACACCCCACTAACTCCACCTCTACAACACACACTCCACTAACTACACCTCTAGAACACACACCCCACTAACTCCACCTTTACAACACACATCTCACTAACTCCTTGTCTACCACACTCAGTCCAACTCTACCATAACTCCACAACACTAACCATAACTCAATAACACTTTACCCACAATCCATAACTCTACAACACAAACCCTAATCCCATAATTAAAATTCATAGTCGAATTTAGGCATTATTTAAATTCTGCCATTTAAGAAAATCATATTAAAAAAATAGAGCTAGAGGCTGTTCGTATCCAGACTCAGCTATGACCCCCTGCTATTATAGAGTTCCTACTGATAAAGCTTCTCTGTCCATAATGTTGGACTGCTGATCTGGGAGCAGTTGTACCTTCTGAATGGCATTACATGGACCAGACTGAACTTGGATCAGAGGCTCTGCTCTATTCTGGGGTTAGGGTGAAGGCGGGCTGGCTATTTGCTGCTATGGTGTGACTGGCTATAGATCATATGAGAGGCTGTCCCGACCAGATAAATCTGATTGCATGCTATTTAGGTACCAGATACCACAGACACAGGTACCTGGTACAAGACAGGGTTGTATAACTGTGGAGGCGCAGAGATCAACATCTCCACTCTTTAATTCCCCAACATACTGTTCTAGTTGTAAACAAGAGATGCTTTAGTCTGAACAAAGATGCAGAAATACATCAAAGCAATGCTAAACGGTTTCATCGTTAATTATCCTGATTGTTTATATGACCTGTGTGAGAAATGCAATACACCAGTTATTTCTTACAGTAAGCAGTCCTTAATGTATGATCATTATTTTTCGTCATCAGGATATTTTCTCAGAGCAATTCTCACTGCTCATCCACAATGCTGTGCCTCCTTGAACCATGCTGGTGTAGAGAAACTGTACTAGAAAAAACTACTTTTTAGTTGAAATACTTTTTAGTACTTTGCAAATAAGTGTCTGTATATATAAAACTAGCCTCCGGTAATAAACAAAGTGAGTCTACTGTATGTCTGCTCTCTTCATTTGAGAGTACTGTGTGTGTGTATCTGCATCTGCTGGTGTGTGCAGTATGTGTGTTTGAAGCTTGGAGCTCTGACAGAAACAAAGTATTTTGTTCAACAGTTGGAATAACTCTCCCATCCTTCTCTCCTCATCTTTTATCCTCGCTTCACCTTTCTGTGAAAATGCACACTTTGCTCCTTCAGGTGCTGCTTGTTAATGGTCATCTCATGATCTCTCTGAACACATACTTCAATCTGAAAGCCTCATTCAGTGTTACTTTCTACCTTAGTGTCCCACCATGGCTATATTCTCTGTCTGTACATACTCACACACACCCAGGGGAGGGTGCTGGAAGTGGGACAAAGAAAGGCAACTCCTGCTGGTTCGATGGATTGTTAGCTGGCTTTACATGGTTGCACCAGCTTTGTGTACATTCAAACGCAGCCTCGTTTTAATTGAGTTGGTTATGGCTGATGTTCCGGAAGAAAAGACCTCAACTCTTCCCCCTTTCACAAATTTCCCCCGTATATATTCTCCTTAGATGTACCTGTTATTGTGCTTTCATGTTAACACAGAACCTTGTCTCCCTAACCTGCTGACGCACCTGCTACAACAATCGTTTCGAACTCCACTGTCCACTAAATATTGTCTTGCTACTGCTACACTGTTCCCACAGACAGCTCTTTGTACACTGCAACATCTTACGCTACACTCGTAGAAGAAGTTCTCACCACTTCCTGGGATGGACATCATTGACCTTCACCCGTCCCACAACGAGTTTCCCTCCCAGCCCGAGAGGATGGTCCAGTCTTGCCGGTCCAGTCGCATCCCTGAGATGCCCTGGTCTTCGATGGCCAGCCCAGCTCCAGGATCTTTGGTCACCGTGGGTGCTAAAGCTCCACCCAGGTCCAACACAGAGGAAAACGCTTTCTTACCCTCAGAGGCCCATAACATGGTTTTTCCAACCTTCCTTTCCAAGATCCGTTCTCCACCAGAGCTCCGCTTGGATCTCCCACTTTGGCTGCAAAAACTGGCTCCTGGGCTGCATCTCTGGACTGCCCAGCCCCTCTCTGCCTTGCTTGCTTCTTCCACAGAGATTTCCAGAAGATAATCTTCATGCTCCCCGAAGGCCCCGGTCCACTGCCCTGCTGTCTGTATTCCTTTCTTTTTTGGGCCCTAAGTCGTTATCTGCACCTCCTGTTTTTCCCTCCAGCATCCTCACTCCTCCTGCCCCCCCTTCCGTGTCTGCGAAGCCTCCTCTATCCCTACCTGCAGGTGGCACCCCAATAATTCTCCCCTCCGACCCTGTACCACCTTCAACACCTTCATAGCCTTCACCACCATCACCACCAGCCTGGACCTGACTCCCATGTCACCCTTGTCACGGTGACTCCTCCAGCATGCCCCGCTACCTCCTCAACTTCCATGCCCTCCCCAGTCTCCCCTCCCTCCAGACCATCATCCTCCAAGGTATTTACGTTGACCTGGCCAACCGCTTTCATCTTTCTCTAAACTCTGTACGCCGCACCATCAATGAACCAGCAAGCTCCTCCACCAGGAACCCTCCTGGCACTGCAAACTCACAACTCCAAAGTTCACCTACAGCTTTTCCCTGTACAGACGTCTGCTCTGCCTCCCCAAACATCATGCACAGCTGGATGACTACCTCTCCCTTATCCTTCAGCTGCCCTGCTGTTCGGTGGCAGAGTTTTTCACACATACCATGTGTCTCACCTCCAAAGCTGTAGGTCACCTCCAGCTATTCAAAGAGAGCATTCTGGGGTGCCCTGGATGCAGAATTGTATTGCCAGATGTTTGCTGCCCTCTCCACTCTCTCCCTGCTCTCTGTGTTGCGCTCCCTCTCTCCCTGACATGTACTGTCGCTGTTCCTCCCTCTTCCAGCCCACAACCCCCGCTGCCTTCTGTCCCAGCCCTCCTCGCCCCCAACCCCATCACTCCACAGCCCTCCTCCCTCCTCTAGCCCTGCAGGCAACGATCGCCAGGGCCTCTGAATTATTCCAGATCGGCATGATGATTTGCGATAACTTTTCAACAATAGCAGATGCTCAATGTTTTTCTGCAGGAGCCTCAGCGTGTGTTAGTTTTCCTGTGGGCCACCCTCGCTCCTTGAGCTCCCATGATCCCACTGACCACAAAGCTCCTTCCCGCCCTGGCAGGAGAACTCCGGACCTCACCTTTGCTAAATCAATCATCAGTGGTTTCCCTTATGGTTTCTCATGGCTCTGCCTTCCGACTCCTTTCACTGCCCCAACCTCCGGTTGGCACTCGCCACCCCTACCTCTATCTCTTTGCTTCTCTCCAAAAAAGTGGCCCAGGGCTTCATTATTTATTTCACTTTGCCTCCATTTCCAGTCTACCGGGGGAGCCCCATCGGCGTAGTCATGAGAAAGTACTCCAGAAAACAACAATTAATCATCAATGTTTCAGCGTCCCAAGTCAGTAAGGTTGCACCTGGCTCTCATTTGCTACTGTCTTCCAGTGAGCTTCACCCTCCACGGTCTCACGGTCTGTCCCCCGCATACTGGGCAGCATGGTACTGCTCCTGTTACTTCCACTCTCATTGAATATTGTTTCCCTCTCTCAATTTACTAACCATCACAATGTCCACAGCCACCTCTCCATCCGGACATCCACAAGCCAAGTCTACCTCAGCAAGATTTATTTTTTATGTTTTTTACTAAAGGCTTTGATCTGCTACCAGACTCCCCTTACAGAAAGAAAATATATTTACCAACATATGATTTGAAATACATTTTAATATATTGTAATATATTATTTTCCATTACATTATACCAATATATAATGTATGGAAATACATGGGATAATGTATTGATGATAAATATATTACTAATATATTATAAACTATCATATATTTTCATGTAATATATTGCAATATATTGCAGAATACAGCAATGATTGCCGTTTTCCATATATTGCAATATATGGAACATTAATATATAATATATGTGGTTATATATCCCAAAATATATGCAATTTATATCCCGCTTTAAATGGGAAAATGTATGGGTAATATATGTAAAGATATAGTGTCACACGTATGCTGCATATATAGTAGAATTCATTTTAAATACATGTAAAATTATATTGAAAGATGTATTGTACAATGCATGTGTATATAAATGAGAACATGTCGATACAATGTACAGACATATATGGTGATATTTACCTTTATTCCTTTAGCAGACGATCTTATCCACAGTGACTTACAGGTAAGTTACAGTAAGTACAGGAACATACCCCAAGGCAAGTAGGATGAATTGCCTTGCCCAATGACACAGCTTCATTTTTAGCGCTGCCGGGAATCGAACCGGCAACCATCTGATTAATAGCCTGATTCCCTAACCGCTCGACCATCTAGAAGGTATTCTAATAAGGTGGTAAACAGCAGTATTTCAAATGGAATCCTGATTAAAACGTACTTTTTGAATCAGTTTGTACCTGCCAACTGAAAATGTGCCTCCAAAAACGTAAAAACGGTAAGATTGACATTTATTTAGGGGGAAATGGCTAATTCAAAAGAAGTTTGCTGGAAGCGATCATTGTCACTATATATTTCAAATATTTTTCCATATAATTTTACCTATATTTAAAATATATTCCACACATATCTGTACATATATTTCATGTATATCTTTCCATATAATTAGGATTCCCCCGTCAAGAATAGGCTTTAAGGTGACTTCCCCTGAAGTTTTACCTTAATATGTGAAAATATGACTGAATTAGAGCTGTTTGAGCTTAGACCAAATGTGACTATGATTGGCATAGGAGAAACGTATTTTATTATTCAGTAACTGAACACTGCAAAGTCTAGATCTTGGAATGACGCAATTGGATGAGACGCAATTGTGCTGGGAAAAGAAGGGTTCCAGGGTCAACTCCAGACAAAGGCTTTTTTTTGTTGTTGACAAAACAGTTTCTAGTTTTCTGGGTAATCCCGGTGTAACTATCTATTATGTCAATTTTACAATATTTTGCCATTTTGAAGGAGGAATCCGCCATTGCTGCTTGCAGCTATCATTTTAAAATATAATTAAAACATATTCTACCATATATTAAACATACATGTGACACTATATCTTTACACATATTACCAATACATTTTCCCATATAAATCGGAATACATTATGGTGGTATTTATAGATATAAAATTGCATATATTTTGGGATATATAAACGCATATCTTGTAAATTCATGTTGAATATGTTGCAATGTATTGTACAATATAAATATTAAATCCAATATATGGACATATGTTGCGTAATATATCACATGATATTTTCCAATATACTGCGATATATTTTCCTTCCGTAAGGGTGACTTGTGGCTAAGAAATCGTGAATGACAAGTCATGTTCCGCAATAAAAGTGCACAACTCGCAGACACGGTCAGTCATAGACGACAGTGTGTGAGCTGCAACAGTTGCTCCCGGCAAAGTCGCGGTATGTTTGAGTGCACGGGCAGCGACTCTATATGACATGACGAGCAAGCACTTTCTTACCACTGCTGGCATATAGTAGCTTCCTCGAGCAAAACGTGCAGAAACAAGCACCAGACTCAGTTTCTTGCACCAACTGCCAATCGACCAGCACCATTTATCTATGGGTAGGACATCATCCCCAGGCTTCATGAATTTGCGTTCCATGCTTCACAAGGGGTGGGCGGATCACTAAAATATCTATACCAACATTGGTATCAGTATTGATCGATACTCGCGTGAAAAGATCGATACTTAAGTTTAAATTTCTCTTCTCTACATTCAGCAGACAACTCCCTTTATATCATAGTGATTGTTAAAACACCGCTCCTCTTTGTTCAAGCTCACTTTGCCCCTCCCCCGTCTCCCCTGCTATGCTGTTGTTGTTGTTGTTGCCGGCGTGCATGTGCAGTACATGACGGCGTTCATGTGCAGTACATGACTCAGTCAGCAGCACACTGATGGCTGCATAGTGGCAGAGAGAAAGAGAAGCTCAGCTTCTTACGTAATTAAAGGAATTAAATCAGTAAAGGTCACGTGATATGCTGTTTTTTGATGATTTTATATAGGCCTTAGTGGTCCCCTAATACTGTATCTGAAGTCTATATCCTGAAATTCAGCCTTGGTGCATAATTACAGCCACTACGAGCGGTCCCACAAATGAGCTTTCCTCAAGACGCTGTTTCTATGTCTGTAGCTTTAAATGCTAAGGAGGAGGAGAGGGGCGGCACCATGCGCTAATGTTTAAAATGGATGTATCGCAATGGCTCGTAGCACCGTTGCTGTAAGATGTTGCTGTCCTCTAATTGCCCATTCTCATCTGATCACCCTGGTTTGCAGAGGTGCACACAGTGTTGTGCACGTTCATACCTCTCATGAATACGTTCAAAGTTCAGTTCATACAAGTCAATATGAATCGTTCACGTTCATAGTTCACCATTTAAATTCTGAAAGCGTTCATAGTTCAGTTCATTTCATAGTTTTAATGCGGAAATTGCAAATTAAAGACTTAACTTGTTTTTTCACACATAGGGTGACCAGACGTCCTCTTTTACCCGGACATCTTTTCTTTACTCGTCCTCTTTTCAAGACCTAAAAATGCGTCCGGCAGGGATTCCAAAAACGTCTCGTTGGATGTTTGTGTTTCTCTGGGTCTTGACCACCGTACCATATAACCATGTTTTAACAAACTATTAATTACGCCCTTACAAATTTTGACAAGTGTATCTCCCTTACGTCCCACCTTCTTGCGCAAGCAAGACGTGTTGCCAGATGCACGATCATTATCCTCCAAATACGATAATTAAAATTTAAATTGAGCCTTTGGTAGCTACGATACTTCGGCATTTCCAATCTGGCAACACCAAGCACCTTACCGCCTCCACTAGTTGCATTGTTTACAACAGCACATGACATCTGCAGCCATGCCGAAACGTAAATGTGTCTTTATTTTCTTATATTTATATGTAGCTATAGAAATAATGTATTAATACATTAATTAATGTATTAATTGCTTTAATAAATGGACAAGCCACATAAAACAACCTGAAAGCCACAGAAGCACTGGACTAAATTGCACAAAAAAGATTTGTTTACATTTGTATTTTGTTAAGGTATAAAAAATGATCATATAGCCTATGTCATTTGTGTCATTTCATTTGTGATATTTATGCATTCACATTGTCATGGAGCCTAGATCGTAAGTTCTAAATATTTCCGACGCTCCCAACCGAGTTAAATTTCTGAAACGGAACCTAGCCAGCTTTAATTAGCTTCCGTTACCTAGCAACCTAGCATTGCTTGTTTGGTGTACATGTGTGTGGAATGAATCATGGGTAACGTAGTGCAAAGTCGAGTTAGTTAGTTTAGGTTAGTCTAGGCCTACCTACATAGCAAACATTTTACGGGCACTGAGCAACTAGATGGTGCAAGCATTCGTTTTAGACAGCGTCAGTCCTTAAGAGAAGGAAAACATTCCGTACCGTTTTAGCAAGACTTCCGATAATATGAACGTGTTCACCGTTCAATTCATTATTTGTCATTCATTCATTTTTTGTCAAGTTTCGTTCAGTTCATCGTTCTCATAAAAATGAACGTGTTCAATGAACGCATTCATGCACAACACTAGGTGCACACTCATAGTTATTTCAATGAGGGGAAAGGCGGATATTGCGCCACAACAACAACAGCAGAACGGTTATCCAAATAACAAAGAAGTGTACAACACTCGCGTTACAGCATGTGTATTCACACACATACTTGATGCTATCTACCTTTACATTAGCGACAGTAAGTCAGCGGTTAGCTGCAGAGCTAATGTTACAGCCACAGTCTAACAGTGCGTGTCCACTGCAGCAACGCGATGCGAGCGACAACATGTTTTCCATTCATTTTCTATGGTGCCATTTGAGTTGCAATTTTCTCAACTTTCTGCTAGGGTGGGCGATTTTCGCTAGCGATGGCCAATCGGTTTTCTTGTTTCTCGTAACGTAGCAACCATGGTAAACATTTCTAGCTTTCACATTCAAGATGGAGGAGAAAATAATTGTTGCTGTAGCTGCGTACCCGGTGCTGTACGATGCATCTCTGTATTCGTACAGAGATGTAAATAAAAAAAACGATGCTTGGCGCAAGGTTGCCGAAGCTGTTGGTGCTCCTGGTGGGTATTTTGTACTTTCAAATTCAGTCTAGTCAAATTACGTAACTTCGTTCTGTGGTAACTACAGTAGAGCTAGCTAGCCTAGGTACAGTAGTGCTAGCCCGGCTGGGACTCTCTAGTTGTATCGACAGATTAGCAGAGACTTTGAGTAATATAATACAACGTTTTCACACATGTGAACGTGTAAGTCTATTAAACAGTTTTCAAACAATGCATTTCTAGATGAGGTTTGCAAAAAAAAAAAAAGTGGAAGAACTTGAGGGACAGCTTCAAAAGGGAGAGGAACAGGGAAAAGGAGTTGGGCAGGAGTGGAGCAGGTCTTTCCAAGCATAAACCTTGGAAGTATGCTGCTGTGATGGGGTTCCTGGATCCATTTAAGGAGTACAGGGACTCCAGCAGCAACTTCCAGAGGCCTGCCACCACATCCCCAGTCAGCCAGGAAGATGTAGAACAGAAGCAGCCAGTGCAACACAGCCAGACAGCGAGCCAGAAACCAGTAAGGCCAGAGCTTCCCCTGCTAGTCAGGCAGTCGCAACTACCAGCCAGCCCCCAGCATCCTCTGGTCGAAAGAGGGTGCGCATAAAGAGGTTGACCGAATTTGGGGAGAGGATGCTTGGTACTACGGAGCAGGCACAGACACCTGCTCCTCTTCCACCACCTCAAGCAGAGGATGAGCTGTTTTTTAAAAGCCTTCTCCCTGCACTCAAAAGACTGCCACCAGCTAAGCGGGCTGAATTAAAGTTCAACATTCACCGCATGTTTTTTGAGGCAGAGATGCAGGCCATACAGAGTGACATGTAATTAATAAAAAAAAGATGTCACTGACAAAACTTTGTGTTCCTTTTATTGAATGGGTTGGTAGATATTTACTATGAATTGTTGGTTGTGAAAATTAGTAATGATAAGAAAAACAACGATTTCAACTCATATTTTATGAAAAGAACATTCTGGAACTGTTAGCTTTTTTTCTGATTAATGTGGGTGGCTCTTAAAAGAGCCTTTGTTTCTTGATGACATGGGCTACAAAACTGCTGCCAGGGCACTGCACCTTCTGCATTGAAATATGCAGTGAATGCATCCCTCACGCGAATAGCTGCACGTGCAGCGTTGTTGCTGCCCACTCGTGGAGCCTCCTGGAGACCTGCCGACCCCTCCTGGCCAGGATTGGCTGCTGGAGATCCCCAGGCACCTCTCCTGGACCTCCGGATGTAGTTGTGGAGGATGCAGGTGGCCTTCACACACGCCTCTGCTTTTGCCGGGTTAACACCAATGACACGCCGATACATTCTCCACTGGCAGGAGAGTGTGCCTTTGGCACACTGTCAACCTGGCACGGCTGAGGCGGTAGTTGAACAGCCTCTTCTCCATGGAGAGGTTGTCCCAGGAAAGGGGCGCAGGAGGTTGCTCCGTAGAGGAAAGGCCTCATCAACCACGAAGACATGTGGCAGTGGTCCACGTGGCTCTGCTCCAGGGAGGACACCGTTCTCTGGGAGGTCCAGGGTCCCATACTTCAGGGCCTCACCAAATGCAGAGTTCCCCAGGGTCCCGCCGTTACTGTTCCGTCCATAGCCACCGACATCTATAACCCGGAACATGCAGTCGGCGTCCACAACCGCAAGGAGGACGATGGAGAATGTCCCCTTGTAATTGTGGTACCCTGAATTGTGAGGTGCCTGGATGACAATATGCTTGCCATCAATGGAACCCAGACAATTTGGGAAGTTCCACCTATGAAAGAAGCCTGCAGAGATGTCCCTCCAGTCCTGCTTGGTCGGCACAGGCATGTGCTCCTCCACCAGGCAGTCCCAAATGGCCTGAGACACAGCCCCAACAATGCGTGCCACTGTGCATGACCCCACACGATAGCTGAAGCTGATCGACATGAACGAATCCCCCGTGGCAAGGTATCTACCAAGACATAAAATTATGCATAGAAAATAAGAACACTATATTTTTGTCTGAGAACACAATGATTACTGTTTACTATAATTGCTATTAAAGCTTACCGTAGACAAATAGCGAGGTGTTTTGCCTCGCTCTCCGGGGTCCCACTCTGGTCAGCCGGTCATCAAACTCGGCCCGGTTCAGCCTGAAATACCGCTGAAACAGGTCGTCATCCAGTCAGAGCTCCTGAACCAGCCGGTGATAAGCTCCGTTGTTTGTCCACAAACGGCGAATGGGATGAACCCAGAAGAGTCTGCGGCGTCTTCTCCGGCAGTAGTGCAGGGCCATGAAAGCGATCCTCTGTAACAGTGCATTCACACTGCAGCGACGCGATGCGAGCAACAACATGTTTTCCATTCATTTTGTATGGAGCCAGGCGAATCGCTTGCATGGTGCATTGTGGGTAGCGAAGCGACAGAGTTGAGATTTTCTCAACTTTGTGCAAATGAGGGGCAATTTTCGCTAGCGATGGCCAATTGGAGTGTTTTCTTGTTTCTTGTAACGTAGCAACCATGGCAAACATTTCTAGCTTTCTAGGTTTCAAGGTAGAGGAGAAACTAATCGTTTGTGTGGCTGCTTACCCAGTCCTGTAAGATACATAGCTGTATATGTACAGAGATGTTAATAAAAAAAAAAACAATGCATGGCGCAAGGTTTGCCGAAGTTGTGGGTGCTTGTACTTTCAAATTCAGTTTAGTCACATTACGTAACTTCGTTCTGTGGTAACTAGCTACAGTAGCTAGCCCGGCTGGAACTCCCTATCTATCGACAGATTAGCAGACTATATAGGTACAGTGCCCTCCAAAAGTATTGGAACAGTGAGGCGAATTCCTTTACTTTGCTGTAGACTGAAAACATTTGGGCTTGACATCAAATAATGAACGTGAGACCAGAGATCAACGTTTCAGCTTTTATTTCCAGGTATTTACATCAGGATCTGATGCACAACTAAGAAAATATCACATTTTGTTTGAATCCACCCATTTGTCATGTGAGCAAAAGTATTGGAACAGATATACTTAAAACATATTTAAGTGAATAAGACTTAATATTTAGTTGCAAATCCTTTGCTTTCAATAACTGCAGCAAGTCTGTGACCCATTGACGTCACCAAACTATTGCATTCTTCCTTTTTGATGCTTTCCCAGGCTTTCACTGCAGCCTCTTTCAGTTGTTGTTTGTTTTGTGGGGTTCCTCCCTTCAGTCTCCTCTTAAGCAGGTAAAATGCATGCTCTATAGGGTTTAAGTCTGGAGATTGACTTGGCCAGTCTAATACCTTCCATTTCTTGCCCCTGATGAACTCCTTTGTTGTTTTGGCAGTGTGTTTTGGGTCGTTATCTTGCTGCATGATGAAGGCTCTGCCAATCAGTTTGGTTGCATCTTTCCTTAAATTGGCAGACAAAATGTTTCTGTAGACTTCCGAGTTCATTTTGCTGCTGCCATCATGTGTTACATCCTCAATGAAGATTAATGAGCCCGTCCTAGAAGAAGCCATGCAAGCCCAAGCCATGACATTACCTCCACCGTGTTTCACAGATGAGCTTGTGTGTTTGGGATCATGAGCAGTTCCTTTCTTTCTCCAAACTTTAGCCTTTCCATCACTTTGGTAAAAGTTAATCTTTGTCTCATCAGTCCATAAAACTTTGTCCCAGAATTTTTGAGGTTCATCTCTGTACTTTTTGGCAAATTCCAGCCTGGCCTTCCTATTCTTCTTGCTAATGAGTGGTTTGCATCTTCTGGTGTAGCCCTTGTACTTTTGTTCATGAAGTCTTCTGCGAACAGTAGATAGTGATACCTTCACTCCTGCCATCTGGAGGTTGTTGCTGATCTCACTAACAGTTGTTTTAGGGTCTTTCTTTACAGCTCTCACAATGTTTCTGTCATCAACTGCTGATGTTTTCCTTGGTCTACCTGTTCGACGTCTGTTACTTAGTACACCAGTAGTTTTCTTCTTCTTCAGGACATTCCAAATGGTTGTACTGGCTATGGCCAATGTTTCTGCAATGGCTCTGATTGATTTTCCATCTTCTCTAAGACTCACAATTGCTTGTTTTTCACCCAAAGACAGCGCTCCGGTTTTCATGTTGTTTTCACCTCTGAATACAGTCTGCATAGACAAAACCTATCTTACCCAATCTGAACCTGAGTGTAGACATTCAGTGGTATTTATTGATTGAATAATGTATGTAATAGGACACACCTGGGCAACAAAACACACCTGTCAGTCATATGTTCCAATACTTTTGCTCACGTGACAAATGGGTGGGTTCGAACAAAAAGGTGATATTTTCTAATTTGTGCATCAGATCCTGATGTAAATACCTGGAAATAAAAGCTGAAACGTTGATCTCTGGTTTCACATTCATCGTTTGATGTCAAGCCCAAATGTTTTCAGTCTACAGCAAAAATAAAGGAATTGGCCTCACTGTTCCAATACTTTTGGAGGGCACTGTATATAGTAAAACGTTTTCTATTAAACAGTTTAGTATGTTGTATACAAGTTGTATTTTGATCGATGTTGCTACTACGTAAACCCAAGTCTGCACACTTGGCCATGACAACTACAATATTGACTTTAGAGAACTACATTCTACATATATCTGTTAGAAACGCCCCCGAGCGTGGTGAACTGTCAGTTCACACTGCAGCGACGCGAATCGCTTGCCATCGCTCGCCTTCCCACAGTTCACCTCGCTCGGGGGCGTTTCAAACAGATATATGTAGAATGTAGTTCTACATATTAGTTTCTCCTCCACCTTGAAACCTAGAAAGCTAGAAATGTTTGCCATGGTTGCTACGTTAGGAGAAACAAGAAAACACTCCGATTGGCCATTGCTAGCGAAAATCGCTCCTCATTTGCATAAAGTTGAGAACATCTCAACTCTGTCGCGTTGCGTCGCTACCCACAATGCACCACGCAAGCGATTCGCCTGGCTTCATAGAAAATGAATGGAAAACATGTTGTCGCACGCATCGCGTCGCTGCAGTGTGAACGCACTGTAATGGTAGCAAGCTAGGTAACCATATACAGTAAAGCAACAAAATGATATAGCGTTAGTTAACTTACTTGTCTTTGTCTGAGGTTTGTGTAGTGGTCGGCTATGGCCAGGTGATGGCGCATTGATATATGATGTTATGAGACACGTGTGAAAGAAGATACAATAAAAGTTGTCGAGTTGCATCCTGATGGTTGTGTCCTTGAGTACCGAGTATACAGGCACAATACATGGTGTCAGAAGCTTGTAACCCGCGACAGACAGAGTCTAGTGGTACAGACAACTAGTTGGATTAGTTTAACGGTGTGGAAAGTGAAGACGGTGACGTGTGGAGCTAGAGAGAAAGTTTGACGGTGAAAGCTAATATCAAGCTAGCGGGAAGCTACTAGCACACACCATGGATCACATTTTTACCATCCCACCACCGGGACCCTTCGACTTCGAGCCAAGCTCGTGGCCTGCATGGATTAAAAGATTCGAACGCTTCAGGCTTGCTTCTTGATTGAAAGAAAAAGACAAAGCTTATGAATTCTCTAATTTACACAATGGGTGATAAAGCTGACGATATCCTGAGCTCATTGCAGTTGGCTGAGGATAAACAAAATGACTATGACGAGGTAAAAAATGCTTTTGATGGACATTTTGTTGGAGTGCATATTGTAATTTTTGAACGAGCCAAGTTTAATAAACGAAGTCAGGAAGTTGGCGAATCTGCAGAGAACTTTATCACAGCAGTGCACAAGCTAGCTGAACATTGCAAGTATGGTGTCTTGCGTGAAGAGCTGATCCGAGACAGGATTGTTGTCGGGATACGTGATGCCAAATTGTCTGAAAAAATGCATCTTAACCCAAAATTGGATTTAGCTACAGCCATAGTTCAAGTGAAGCAGCACGAAGAGGTGAAAAAGCAGCAAATTGTTCTCCGGTCTGCCGATTCACCAGAGCAAATAGATGCAGTGTCATACAATAGCAAGAGACAGGCTTATAGGAAAAATTCTGCTCAACGTGTAAGCCGTTTTCAGCCTCAGCCTGCCTCTACCAACCCAAAGCAGTGTGGGAAGTGTGGCAAAACCCCTACACATGCATGGACTGAATGCCCAGCAAAAGATGCCGAATGTAGAAAATGTCAAAAGAGGGGACACTTTGCATCGGTGTGCAGATCAACTCAAAACCTAGAATCCATTGAGGAAGATTATGGGGTGGCTTATTTGGGAGCTGTCGACTATCCACAGTCGCCTGCATGGACTGAAATGCTTATCATAAATGGTGGCCCGATGTGCTTTAAAGTGGACACGGGGGCATCTGTGACTGCTATCCCAGAAACAGAATACACGCAAGAGAAATATGGCAGCTACACAGTGACACGCAGACCTCTGCTGGGCCCCGCCAGTCAACCTCTGGATGTCAAAGGGCACGTGCATGCTGTCATTCAGAGAGGCGAAGGAAAGATTGAGGAGGAGGTGTTCATTGTGAAAGACCTGACCACACCATTATTGGGCCTGCCAGCCATTCGCGGACTGCAGATGATTCCTCAGCTCCATAGCATAGACAATGCAGAGACGCACTTCCGCTCAACCTACGCAGATGTCTTTACAGGGCTAGGTAAACTTAAAGATGAATATAAAATTAAGCTGAAAGACAATGCACCACCCTATGCCCTCTCTGCCCCACGACGTGTAGCCATCCCACTCCGGGCCAAAGTTAAAGAGGAACTAGACCGGATGGAGAAAATGGAGGTCATAGCCCGTGTTGAAGAACCAACTGAGTGGTACGCAGGCATGGTCCCTATTGTGAAAACATAAGGGAAACTACGCATTTGTGTAGATTTAACCCATTTGAACGAGAGCGTCATCAGAGAGAGACACATCTTACCGGCAGTGGACGAGACGCTGGCCAAGCTGGAAGGAGCCAGAGTCTTCACAAAGCTTGATGCAACATCAAGCTTTTGGCAAGTGCCGCTCCATCAAGACTCAATGCTGTTGACCACGTTCATCACACCGGAGGGCCGATATTACTTTAAGAGGTTACCCTTTGGTATATCATCGGCCCCTGAGCACTTTCAAAAGAGGATTTCCCAGCTGATTGATGGCATTGACGGAGTGCTATGTCATGCTGACGATGTCCTCATCACAGGAAAGGACCGGGCAGAACACGACGATAGGCTGCACAGGGTGCTACAGAAATTCAGAGTCTGGGCTCACTCTGAATGAAAAATGCCAGTTCGCACTGACAGAGGTCCGTTTTCTGGGCCATGTCATAAACTCCCAGGGCATCAGAGCAGACCCGGATAAGATAAAGGCGATCCGTGACATGCCTGAGCCGAAGGATGTGGCAGATGTTCGCCGTTTCATGGGCATGGTGAACTTTGTAGGGAAATTCTCACCACGCCTGCCTGACTTGACAAAGCCCATCCGCGATCTGTTGAAGACAGAGAACAGCTGGACGTGGGGAGCACCCCAACAGAAAGCGTTCCAGGACACCAAGAAAGAATTGGGGTCAGAGACTGTGTTAGCCCAATTCAGCCCAAACCATGAAACCATGGTGTCAGCTGATGCCTCTTCGTATGGACTAGGAGGGGTCTCAACACAAAAACAGCTAGGAGGTGAGTGGAGACCTGTCGTCTTCATTTCAAGAAGTTTGACTAAAGCCGAGTCAAGATATGCCCAAATAGAAAAAGAGGCTTTAGCTACAACCTGGGCATGTGAGCGCCTGCACGGATACTTGAGCGGCCTAGATTTCACTATAAGAACAGATCACAAGACACTCATAACACTCCTGAAGTCCAGAGCACTGGATGATCTTCCGCCGAGGATTATCAGATTCAGATTAAGGCTGCTCAGATTCAATTTCAACATCATCCACGTCCCAGGTAAAAACCTGATAACAGCTGATGCTCTGTCCAGAGCGCCACAGCCACGGAGGCGGAGCAAGACCTGGAAAAGGAATGCAAAGCTTACTTGGAAAGTGTAGTAGAAAGTCTGCCAGCCACACCGACAAAGCTGGAACAAATTAAGAGCGCACAAACCTCTGACGACACCTGCAAACGTCTCAGTCGATAAATTGCAAACGGCTGGCCTGAACACAGACGAGATGTGCATGAACTGCTGTTGCCCTACTGGCCGGAAAGGTCAGTTATTTTCCCGATGATGACAACGGCGTTTATACATTATCCCGCTTATTACACGGCTACTTGCCAACAAAATTACTTAACAGTGTGTCTTTTTACAATTTATTTGTTACCATTCGTAGTTTTGATCAGCAGAGAAATTGTTCGCCAAATACGTTGAACTTCATAAACTGAACATTCAATAGGCTTCAAATCAGCTGATGTCGCTAAGCAACGGAGTACGCTGGGGTTGAAAAGTTACAGGACTACTTGCGGAGTGCTACGAAAGACGTGAATCAGAAGCAAAAAGCCCACTTTCCTTGACAGCGGTCTGTTATTCATAGCAACGGTCTGTTATCAGAAGATATCAGACCGCAGAACGTTGGGAAGCCCCATTCAAGTGAACGGAGCTTTCTACAGCGTTAAGAACAGCCGTGTTATAAAGATAGGAGAATGTGCACTTTAACCCTTGGACAGAGCAACATGCAGAAAATAGTATAAACAATGAGTGATGACTGCACCACCTGTGTGTTGTTCTTCCTATGCCTTAAGTTGTGGAATGTCTACCGTTTAAGGATATGTTTTGGTGGTTACTATATTTGTATGGTCCAGCTCATGCATATAATGTTCATCTGAGAGACATGTTTGTCAGTCATGCCAACCACTTTGCCTGTCCTGGTGACCTGATCCGAGCAGCTCGATTAATAAACAAAGTCAACTCTTTTTCGTTGTGGTGCGTCCCTTGGCCCATCCTCCGACGGAATATCATCTTAACAAATTGGCGTCACGAAACAGTTAATCTTCAGCCAGAGACCAGGTGAGCAGATTATGATTATCATTATTATATGGTTGCGTTAATTTCTGCTTACCTGTGAGGACTGGCTGACTGTAGTAACGAACCTGGTCAATTTTTAAAGGGGACATGGTGATTTCTGTACGGGAGAAAGGCGGGAAGCACGACTTTGAGATAGTCTAGTGAATTAATAGAAAATTGAAAACTATCGTATTTCACTCGATGAGTGCTAATTATTTGTAATATGAGAAGGCCTAAATAGTTTCTTGGGGAGCGAAAGACTACGGGACAGATACAGGACAGAGACTGTCAGCAAGGGTTTATCCGCTTGGCTTTAGAAATCGGTTAAAGTTTGGTATCTGCGTAGGTTATATGCAGTGAAAGGCCGTTTGTTTGTTGTCAGGGTGACGTATGGACCGTAAAACCCTTTTTCCAATACTTGGTTAGAAGGGTCGGTAATTTAAGGACAGGATTCCCGGTACTGTAAAGTCCATTTAACAAGTCTCGTTGCTGGTTCGAACGATATGAAAACTTCGGTTAATGGTTGAAGATACGCCCGTGATTGGTAAAGCATTGAAAGACACGTTATTTATGTGTAAGACTCAAGCAATGTTCCCCAAGGACTGAAAACATATTATAATGAATTACAGTCATTCAAGTGCTAAAGAACGTAAAGTTATGTCTAAACTTTTGAAGACCAATCCACATTTAAAGCAAGTTCCAAATAAGAGTTTAACCGAAATGTCCCCAAGAGAATGGATGCTCACTAAAGTCGGAATGCTTCTATGTAGAACCTTATTTGACTAATCTGTATGAATGGACAAACGGACAAATACCGCTTGAGGGCACGTTTGATAGACACCTGTTGCAGATTGCTCGAAAATATCTTATTGATAATCTAGCTGTCAGCAATTCGGATTGGGATACGGATTACATGCGAGAGGTTTTTATTGCATGGGAGTTGATGGGTGAACAATGGCCGGCTAATATTGCTAAAAAAGAAAGAAAAGTAAAGAATAAGCTAAGGAAATTCACAAACTTTGCGATGGAGCAGAATAGTTCCCAAACTGAGCCTTCTGCTCAGCCTGGTTCAAACACAAACTCCGCAAGCGCTGTTAACTCCGGGTACCCTCAAGTATCCGATTTCAACAGCCCTCCCGCTTATGACGATGAGATGGATAACGATATTTACGACTGGTTGTTTTTAGATTCCGGCTTAGTCGGACGGTCTAAAACACAGACATGTCCCCGCGATACTGCTACGTATGTCTTCCCAAGGGGAATCTCAGGACATCTAGCTGAAAAATGGCAAATTGATGTATTAACATGTGGCTTGATAACTGCAACAGGGCTTTTGATACTGCAAATCGTAAATTTAAAGGTGACAAGAGACGGATCGAGGATGAACAATAAAAAATACCAAAGAAAGTTTACAGGCAGAATTCAAAAAGATATTTCACCTTTTAAAACAGAGGAAAACTGTTGACGTTTATATTGATCGTTTTACTGGTGTATTGATGGACACTTTTGTTGAAGCAGTAGAGGCGTATCAAAATAAGTATAATGTCAGATTAGATCCAGACTCTCCAGTTTCCCCCAAAGATATAAATGGTGTGTTGACATAGCCTGGCTGCCAGCCCAACTTCTCCCCGCCCACAAAAAAATTTGGTCGGGAAGTTGGGTCTGGAGGGTCTCGTATTGGGGACAACTACAGAAAACCTTCCACAATAAAAACCAAAGTGCTCGTTGTAATCCACACGTCAATCCAGCTAAAAGAGATAATTTGCCAAAACCTGAAGGTCCTTTCCAACAATTACAGATAGATTTTACTCACATGCCCAAGTGCAGAGGATTTTCGTATCTTCTAGTGATAGTGGATCGATTTTCAAAATGGCCAGAAGCCTTTGCGACAAGGAAAGAAAACGCTCAAACAGTAGTCAAGTGTTTGATGGAACATGTTATTCCTCGTTTTGGGATACCAAATGGGATAGATTCTGACAATGGCACTCCTTTCACATCTAGAGTAACTGAACAATTGGCCGCTGCATTAGGGATTAATTGACATTTCATATTCCCTATAACCCTCAAAGCTCAGCACAAGTGGAAAGAACAAATAGAACCATTAAAGAAAAATTGGTGAAATTACATCAGACTAAACAAACAACTTGGATAGACGCCCTTCCACAAGTACTTCTATCTATCAGAGCAATGGCAAATTCAGGTACGGGTTTGGCCCCTCATGAAGTTTTAATGGCTAGACCTTTTCCTCTAGGTGTGCTGATGGACAAAACACCGGCAAATGATTTAACCTTGTTGCAGGAGACTCAACAAAATTATGTGAAACAGTTGTGGTCTTTTGTGTCTGAAAATAATCAACAAGTCACAAATTCTCTTCCCACTCCAGGTGATCAGAGTATTCATAGTTTTAAGCCAGGAGATTATGTTTTAGTACGCAGTTTGAAAACATTGGCTCAGCAGGATCAACCGAGGTTTGGACCTCCGACTCAGGTTCTTTTGTTGACCAGAACAGCTGTTAAGGTTAAAGGCCAACCACAATGGATCCATGCAGCTCGACTACGACAAGCACCTCCTATAGCAGATGCAGTATAGGACTTGTGGAGTGAAGCAGACAGAACCTCAAAGGATGGGTAATATTTCTCGCCTCAGCATAAATATTTCATTATCTTGAGTTTGGATATTTACATTTACATTTATGCATTTAGCAGACGCTTTTATCCAAAGCGACTTCAAAGAGAGAGCTTTACAAAGGAGCATAGGTCACTGATCATAACAACGAGGTAGTCCCAAACATTGCAAGCAGCCAAAACATGAAGCATACATTGTGGAAAACTAAACAAGTGCCAAAAGGGAAGACCCATAAGAGCATGCAGTTATACAAGTTTACAAATTAAAACAACATGAACCACAAAAAGTGCAAATTAAAACAACATGAACCACAAAAAGTGCAGGACTGTACCTGTGGAAGAACAATCAATAGTAAAATATTTCACAGCGAGTACAAGACTTAACTTCGTTATAACTAACCTACAAGAGCAACAAGTCACTCAATAAGAGTCATTGTGATCCTGGAGGAAACTAGCAACAGGTCTAGCCAAGCATTCCTAAGTGCCGTTGTACTCCCGGAACAAGTGTGTCTTGAGCCTTTTCTTGAAGGTGGGGAGACAGTCGGTGTCCCTGATGGAGGTGGGGAGCTGGTTCCACCATTGGGGGGCCAGGCAGGAGAAGAGCTTATGTTGGGACCTGGCAGTCTTGAGCGGTGGGACCACCAGGCGGTTGTCTGAGGAAGACCATAGGTGATGGGTGGGGGTGTAAGGTTGCAGGAGAGACTTGATGTAGTCGGGTGCAGTCCCGTTCACTGCTCGGAAGGTCAATACCAGGGTCTTAAAGCTGATACGGGCGTTGATGGGTAGCCAGTGGAGAGAGATGAGGAGCGGGGTAACATGGGAGCGTCTGGGTAGATTGTAGACCAGGCGGGCCGCTGCGTTCTGAATCCTCTGAAGAGGGCGGGTTGCACATACTGGGAGACCAGCGAGCAGCGAGTTGCAGTAGTCCAACTTGGAGAGGACCATTGCTTGGACTAGCAGCTGGGTGGAGTGCTCAGACAGGTATCTCCTGATCTTCCGGATGTTGTACAGGGTGAATCTACAAGACCGGGAGACTGCAGCAATGTGGGCCGTGAGGGAGAGCTTGTCATCCATGGTAACCCCAAGGTTCCTGGCAGAGGATGAAGGGGTCACCGTCGCAGATCCCAGGGTGATTGACAGATCATGGGAGATGGAGGGTTTAGCCGGGATGATGAGAAGTTCTGTTTTGGCGAGGTTCAGCTGGAGGTGGTGCTCGGTCATCCAGGCGGAGATGTCTGCGAGGCAGGCCTCAATCCTAGCTGAGATCCCCGGATCAGTCGGGGGAACGACAGGTACAGCTGCGTGTTGTCAGCGTAGCAGTGGTAGGAGAAGCCATGGGAGGTGATGATTGGTCCAAGTGAGGTGGTGTACAGAGAGAAGAGGAGGGGGCCAAGGACGGAGCCCTGTGGGACACCAGTGGAGAGCTGGCGAGGGCCTGACAGTTTGCCTCCCCAGGAGACCTGGTAGGATCTTCCCGACAGGTAGGATGAGATCCACTGGAGTGCAGTGCCAGTGATGCCCATCTCAGAAAGTCTGGAGAGCAGGATCTGGTGGTTAACCGTGTCAAACAGAAAGGTGGCAGAAAGGTACAGCAGAATGATGACGGATGACCTGGAAGCCGCTCTGGCAGACTGGAGGGCAGTGGTGACTGAAAGGAGGGCAGTCTCTGTGGAGTGGCCAGTCTTGAAGCCCGATTGGTTGGGGTCAAGCAGGTTGTTCTGAGACAGAAAGTGAGACAGTTGGTTAGATACAGCACGTTCAATTGTTTTTGAAAAGAAGGGTAGCAGTGATACCGGTCTGTAGAGGGGTGACTCTGGCCTGTTTAAAGGCAGAGGGAAAGGTGCCGGAGGTAAGGGAGGAGTTGAGGACATGGAGAAGAAAAGTTATGATGGAGGGGGAGATGTTTTGAAAGAGAGGGGAGGGGATAGGATCAAGGGGACAGGAGGTGGGGCGATGAGAGAGAATGAGGTCAGAGAGCTCTGCCTCGGACAGGGGAGAGAAAAAGTTTAGACGTTTAGTAGGGTCAGTCATGGAGTGTGAGGGGGTAGGAAAGGTGGGTTTAGGGAACCGACTGCTAATGTCGGCAACTTTTTTCTCAAAGAAGGAGGAGAAGTCGTCTGCTGTCAGGGTGGAGGGAGGGGGTGGGGGAGGTGGGTTAAGAAGGGTGGAGAAGGTAGAGAAAAGTTTGTGGGGGTTTGAAGCAGAGTTAATTTTGTTAAGAAAGTAGAGGGTTTTAGCACCAGTTATGTGAGAAGAGAAGGATTTAAGGAGGGAGTGATAATTATCAAGGTCCAGACCGTCTTTGGACTTGCGCCATTTCCTCTCAGCTGCTCGAAGGGTGGACCGCTCTTCACGAATAACATCCGTAAGCCACGGGCAGGAGGGAGAAGATCGCACAGGCCTGGTTGACAGGGGACAGAGAGAGTCAAGTGATGCAGTTAAAGTGGTTAACAAGGAGTCGGTGGCAGTGTTAGTGGGGTGGGACGAGAACTCGTCAATGGGAGGGAGGGAGGGTGTTACAAGAGAGGAGAAATGGGAGGGAGACAGGGAGCGGAGGTTGCGGCGGAATGTTACAAGGGGAGGGGAGGTAGGAGGGGTTGGAGGGAGAGAGACAGAGAATTGGATAAAGTAGTGATCAGAAGTGTGGAGGGGGGTTACAGAGGTTAAGTCAGTGATACAGTTACGTGTCAAGACAAGGTCTAGCTGTTTGCCTGCCTTGTGGGTCGCCGGTGTGCTCAGCAGCTTCAGGTCAAAGGAAGTCAGGAGAGACAAGAAGTCGACGGCCTGCGTTCCTTGGAGGTGGATGTTGAAGTCCCCAAAGTCGGCCTCCTCCACAAAGTCGGCTAGCGGTCCTGGTGGGCAGTAAAGAACAATTAAGCATGCTTTGATAGGATCAGTTAGCATAACATAATGATGTTCAAATGATTTGGCAGTAACAGGGAGTGGTGTGGATGTGTATTTTATATGTGGGGATAGAAGCAACCCTGTCCCACCACCCCGCCCGGTTGAGCGGGGTGAGTGAGTGAAGGAGTGGTTGACGGAGAGAGCAGCTGGAGTTGCAGTGTTCTCTGGGCGGATCCATGTCTCAGTCAGCGCAAGGGCATGAAGAGAAGCATGGGATGCAAACGCTGGGATGAAGTCTGCCTTGTTCACAGCAGACTGGCAGTTCCAGAGCCCTAAAGAAAGAGAGTGCAGGTGGAGAAGAGCTGGATAGGTAGTGAAGGTTAGAAGTAGACCGTATATACTTTGTGACATATCTACGTCTACGGGTAGTGTAATGAACAGGAATGCTAAAGAAACACATGCTAGCTATGAACATTTTCTAGGTAAGATGTAATATAAATATAAATAGGTTGATACTTATCAGAAGAGGTGATCCGGCCCCGTCGGCCTTCCTCGGTGGACTCCCGCCGGTAGACTCCCTGTCTTTGTTCGACTGAGTCTTCGTGCACCGAGGCTGCCAGGCGAGGCTGCCTATGGAGTGCCAGCCGCCTTAAATATGCAAGGCGCAGCTGACAATGAACCCTGGGTCAGGGTTTCACGCAGCGGCAAGTACCCTGAAACTCGATCTCTAGCTAGCTACTTTACTCAACGGCCTGGATAACTGCTGTCTACCAGCCTTGCCTAGACACAAGATTTAGCACAACACAACACAATACTACAAATTGAAGTCACTTACTTGGTCAGGAGACAGTCACGATGTACACTCAGTTAGACACTATTCGCTATTCGGATATGGTTTTGTTTTTCTCTTTCTGTTTCATGATATATAGAAGTGGTGACATTGGCTATAATACCGAGCAGTGAGCACCATGAGACCAGAAAAAAAGATGGGGGATACTCCACAGAGAACTCGAATCAAGTTCATGGTCGTGAGGAGCATCATCTCACGTCATCTCACTGATGTCGTTTTTCCCATTGAGACGGTGTCGGTCCCCCGCCCTTTTTCCAAATTCCGGCCCTCAATTATTAGGAATTATACCAATTTAATGTGTATTCAACCTTGCTCACCCGTTGCTCTCCCTACTAAGTTTTCTGATAACAGTGCCACCCTTTCAGAAGTATTATCTACGTCTAAAGCTGCCAAAACCCATACTGGAATGTTGGGCTCCTAAACATCAGATCTCTATCCACAAAGGCCTTATTGATTAATGATCTGATGTCTAAATGCAGCCTGGACCTGGTTGGACTCACCGAAACCTGGTTGAAACCTGATGAATATTTCCCCCTGAATGAAGCATCGCCTCCGGATTTTGCGTACTCACACATCCCTCGTGTTTCAAAGAAAGGTGGTGGTGTTGCTATGATATATAAAGCTAACTTCAACCTCAGCCTAAAATCTGTAAATACCTTTAAATCATTTGAGATAATTAGCATGAAACCACAAACTACTTTAAAAAGGACTAATTCTACTACTGTTGCCCCCCCTCCTTCATTTTGTATAGTTACTATATACCGGCCCCCTGGCCCATATTCCCTCTTCCTAGAGGAATTTGCTGATTTTAGTGCTGATCTTGTGACATATACTGACAATATTTTAATTATGGGTGATTTTAACATTCATGTGGATGACCCAAAAGATCCTCTAAGTAAGGCCTTTACTGCTCTAATGGATTCCACGGGTCTCACTCTCAAGGTGGTTTCTAAACCTACCCATCTTCACTCGCATACATTAGATTTAGTTCTCACGCGGGGAATCAAGATTAGTGATGTCATTGTCCACCCCCACAATCCTATATTATCAGACCACTGCCTGGTAACCTTTAAAATGGATCTCTGCCAGAGCCTTGGAAGCACCCAGAATATTTCTATTAGCCGCTGCTTAACCCCAAACACAGCTCTGGAACTGGCTAGTATTCTACCCGCTGCACTAGAAGCACTTGACGTCCCAAATAAATCATTAAATACTAAAACAAGGGATCTGAATTTGGTCCTTCAGCAATCCCTAGATTCTGTTGCCCCACTCAAACCAAGGAAAAAAAAAGACAAGAAACTAGCTCCATGGTATTCAGAGGAAACCTGCACTCTCAAGAGGTCCACTCGAAAATTAGAGCATAAGTGGCGTACCACTAAATTGGAGGTTTTCCGCCTGGCCTGGAAGGACAGCCAAATAGAGTACAAGCAAGTCCTCATCAGGTCCAGATCAGAATATCTATCTAAGTTGATCAGTAAGAACAAACACAACACTAAGTTCTTATTTGATACTGTTGCAAAACTCACTAAGAAAAGTACACTCTGTGTTAGTTCAGATCTCTCTCCCAATGATTTCTTAGATTTCTTTGACCAAAAAATCTATGCAATAAGGGACAAACTACAGACTAGTCCTGGAGGAGTGGCCATCACCATTGATTTTCCCTCTGTACCCAGCATGCTGCATGTTGAGGCTCTCACTCACTTTAACCCTATTTCTATGGAAGCGTTCATCAAGCTGATAGATTCCTCGAACCCACTAGCTGCCTTCTCGATCCCCTCCCTGTCAAACTTTGTAGGGAGCTTCTCCCTATTATTGGACCACCCATGCTTAGTATTATTAATGAATCTATTGTAACTGGACAAGTCCCTGACGATTTCAAACAAGCTATTATTAAGCCCCTTCTTAAAAAAACAAACCTGGATCCAGGTTGTCTTAGCAATTACAGGCCAATTTCAAATTTGCCATTTCTCTCCAAAATCTTAGAAAAAGCTGTGGAAAAACAGCTTACTGAGCACCTTTCCTCAAATCAGATCTATGAACCTCTCCAGTCTGGATTTCGTCTTCACCACAGCACTGAAACTGCATTAGCCAAGGTAATCAATGATCTATTATTAGCCTCTGACGCAGGCTTCAGCTCTGTCCTGGTTCTTCTAGACCTAAGTGCAGCTTTTGACACTGTGGATCATGAGATTCTCCTGGAACGTATGGAGAACTATGTTGGGATTTCTGGTACTTCACTTCAGTGGTTTAGATCGTATCTATCTGATAGATCACAATATGTCCACTATGATGGTTGCTCATCCAGGAGCTCCACTGTAAAATACGGAGTACCACAGGGTTCAGTTCTAGGCCCTCTGTTATTTTCACTCTATATGTTGCCTTTAGGAAACATAATTAGAAGTTTTGGGGTCAATTTTCACTGTTATGCAGATGATACTCAGCTATACATGTCTATAAAGCCTAGAGAATTTCCACATGCTATGGAAATATGTGTTTCCGGGTTGTTTCCGGGTTGAAAACAAATTTCCTTCTTCTTAATTTGAATAAAACCGAGGTTCAAACTTTTGGCCCAAAAAAGCACAGAAATAATTTATCCAATCTGACATTAGACTTAGACGGCGTCAATGTATCTCAAAGCCAGCTGGTAAAAAATCTAGGAGTCACATTGGACCCAGACCTTTCGTTTGAGTACCATATTAAGCAAATCACCAGAACCGCATTTTTCCATCTACTTAATATTGCCAAAATAAGAAAATTCCTCTCGAAGGATGATGCTGAAAAACTAATACATGCTTTTGTTACATCCCGATTGGACTACTGCAATGTGTTGTTCTCTGGCCTCCCAATTACCTACCTAAAAAATTTACTGCGGGTGCAAAATGCTGCTGCTAGACTATTGACTAAAACAAGAAAGTTTGATCATATAACATCTACTCTTATCTCTTTACACTGGCTCCCTATCCAAGCCAGAGCTGATTTCAAAGTTTTACTACTAATTTACAAATCTCTGCATGGATTGGCACCACTGTACCTCTCCAGTCTCCTTGCACCCTATTGCCCCGTTAGGACTCTAAGATCTCAAGATGCCGGCTATCTGGTAATACCCAAAGTTAAGAAAAAAACAGCTGGAGGTAGGGCGTTCTCATATAGAGCACCTCTTCTCTGGAACAAATTACCCATCTCAATTAAGGAGGTTGATACTGTTTCGACATTTAAAACTAGATTAAAAATGTTCTTGTTTAGTAAATTCTATGACTGTTAAAAGGAAGTATGTGTGTACTTTCTATGTAAACCTGGGGTGTGTGCTTGCCTATGTGTGTATCACATGTCACTTTTAAATTGTAATTATAGCTTATGTTCACATTGCCCATCTAGATGTTACAAATAAAGTAAACCGGTTACTGTATCTTGTTACTATTATAGTTTTATTACTAGTTGGAGACAACGGGGGACTGGTTGTTTTCATTCTTATTCGTATAAGTATAACCTATTTTAGAGTTCTTTCCCCTGGAACAGATTTCATTTTCCAACCGAGGGGGGCTGTCGCTGTTTTGGTGTGTGGGGCTGCATCAAATACCCTTTTTAGCTCTGTTAAATTGCTGCACTAGTCCACACTTGACCGGTGGGGATCTCATTCTATCATGACTGTAACTGTTAGCTGCTCCTGGCATTCTCTAATCCCTGCTTTCCTCTCTCTGCCCCCCCCCCCCCACACATTCCCTGTGGTGTGGGGGGTTGGAGCTGTCAGGACCTGCTTGGTCGTCGGTCTGCCAACATGGGACCAGGTCGTCACCCGGAATCCAGTCTCCATGACGGCCAACAGCGAGTTTCCCGGTCCCATCCAACGTCTATAAAGGCGAACAATGGGTTTTGAAACTGCTCCTCTCTCCTACCAACCATCTCTGGAGGAGGGGATCCCTCTCTGAATTGCTCCTCCCAAGGTTTATTCCATTTTTTCTCCCATTGGGAGTTTTTCTGGGAGTTTTTCCTTGTCTTCCTTGAGGGTTTAGGTTGGTTGAGGGGCAGTTCTATGGGTGTATGTGAAGCCCTCTGTGACAATAATTGTCACAGGGCGGGCCATACTCAGGTGCTAACATGAATCTTAAGGAAATTCTAATATGAGGGGTGTCTAAAGTATGTATTTTTCGATGGGGAATTCAAATATGAGCTTATTTTTTTGATAGGATGACTTTAAGCTGGGATTTCTGGTACTTCACTTCAGTGGTTTAGATCGTATCTATCTGATAGATCACAATATGTCCACTATGATGGTTGCTCATCCAGGAGCTCCACTGTAAAATACGGAGTACCACAGGGTTCAGTTCTAGGCCCTCTGTTATTTTCACTCTATATGTTGCCTTTAGGAAACATAATTAGAAGTTTTGGGGTCAATTTTCACTGTTATGCAGATGATACTCAGCTATACATGTCTATAAAGCCTAGAGAATTTCCACATGCTATGGAAATATGTGTTTCCGGGTTGAAAACTTGGATGACAGCAAATTTCCTTCTTCTTAATTTGAATAAAACCGAGGTTCAAACTTTTGGCCCAAAAAAGCACAGAAATAATTTATCCAATCTGACATTAGACTTAGACGGCGTCAATGTATCTCAAAGCCAGCTGGTAAAAAATCTAGGAGTCACATTGGACCCAGACCTTTCGTTTGAGTACCATATTAAGCAAATCACCAGAACCGCATTTTTCCATCTACTTAATATTGCCAAAATAAGAAAATTCCTCTCGAAGGATGATGCTGAAAAACTAATACATGCTTTTGTTACATCCCGATTGGACTACTGCAATGTGTTGTTCTCTGGCCTCCCAATTACCTACCTAAAAATTTTACTGCGGGTGCAAAATGCTGCTGCTAGACTATTGACTAAAACAAGAAAGTTTGATCATATAACATCTACTCTTATCTCTTTACACTGGCTCCCTATCCAAGCCAGAGCTGATTTCAAAGTTTTACTACTAATTTACAAATCTCTGCATGGATTGGCACCACTGTACCTCTCCAGTCTCCTTGCACCCTATTGCCCCGTTAGGACTCTAAGATCTCAAGATGCCGGCTATCTGGTAATACCCAAAGTTAAGAAAAAAACAGCTGGAGGTAGGGCGTTCTCATATAGAGCACCTCTTCTCTGGAACAAATTACCCATCTCAATTAAGGAGGTTGATACTGTTTCGACATTTAAAACTAGATTAAAAATGTTCTTGTTTAGTAAATTCTATGACTGTTAAAAGGAAGTATGTGTGTACTTTCTATGTAAACCTGGGGTGTGTGCTTGCCTATGTGTGTATCACATGTCACTTTTAAATTGTAATTATAGCTTATGTTCACATTGCCCATCTAGATGTTACAAATAAAGTAAACCGGTTACTGTATCTTGTTACTATTATAGTTTTATTACTAGTTGGAGAACACGGGGGACTGGTTGTTTTCATTCTTATTCGTATAAGTATAACCTATTTTAGAGTTCTTTCCCCTGGAACAGATTTCATTTTCCAACCGAGGGGGGCTGTCGCTGTTTTGGTGTGTGGGGCTGCATCAAATACCCTTTTTAGCTCTGTTAAATTGCTGCACTAGTCCACACTTGACCGGTGGGGATCTCATTCTATCATGACTGTAACTGTTAGCTGCTCCTGGCATTCTCTAATCCCTGCTTTCCTCTCTCTGCCCCCCCCCCCCACACATTCCCTGTGGTGTGGGGGGTTGGAGCTGTCAGGACCTGCTTGGTCGTCGGTCTGCCAACATGGGACCAGGTCGTCACCCGGAATCCAGTCTCCATGGCGGCCAACAGCGAGTTTCCCGGTCCCATCCAACGTCTATAAAGGCGAACAATGGGTTTTGGTGTTTCAAAACCCATTGACACTTGTGTTCTGCTCCTCTCTCCTACCAATCCCTCTCTGAATTGCTCCTCCCAAGGTTTATTCCATTTTTTCTCCCATTGGGAGTTTTAGGTTCTATGCAGTTCTATGGGCGTATGTGAAGCCCTCTGTGACAATAATTGTCACAGGGCGGGCCATACTCAGGTGCTAACATGAATCTTAAGGAAATTCTAATATGAGGGGTGTCTAAAGTATGTATTTTTCGATGGGGAATTCAAATATGAGCTTATTTTTTTGATAGGATGACTTTAAGCTACATCATTTTTTATTTTTTTTATTGCCAAAATTACCCTTCCGAATCACTTTTATAAGATATTGAAAGATATAAGGGAAAACATTCAGATTTACAGAGCCAAATCAAATGTACATATTTATTAGTTAGTGAACTGCATGAATATTACTGGATATCATTACAAGGAACAATCTCCTGACTTCCTGAACTTTGCCAAGTTACACAAGTCCTTCTTTGATTCATTCTTGGACATCAGCCTCCTGCTGGTCTCCTGAGCCCTGATCGCTCCATCCCTCTTTTCTTGTGAAAAGTACTTAGCAGAAGCCTCAGTCACCATTTTAACAACCCTCTCAATACTTTGCGTGTGGCAAGGCCAGTTGAGCACCTCCATTGGGGTGTTGATGAAGTTTTTCACCAGCGAGGTGCTTACGGAGCAGGTAAGAGGTGGCTCTGACACACCTTCTGACCAGCTGATCAAGTCACCAATACTTGAAGCATCACAATGGATGTCAGGTGTCCTTCTGGTTCTGAAAGAGGAGTCCCCCAGCTGAGTGTCTGGGTCCCCCTCTCCCCTCATGGCCAGGATTCTCTCCACCGCCTCAATCCTCTCCCTCTGATCCTCTGAGCACAGCATTGTTTGGAGTATGGCTTCACTGTGGGCATACCAAGCAGATCTTCTCACTGTTGGCATAACGAGATCCAGCACCTCCTTCCTCTGAGACTTGAGGCAGTCCAGTTGAAACTGGATGTGCCTAGGTCCTTCAATCCAAGAGTTCTTGACCTTTACATTGAACCAACATGGATAGTACACTCCAATGATGAATTCAACAATTAATTGCAGATTCTTTAAGGTATTTCCATTCAGCCTGTGCTTTGACACCCAGAGCCTAAGAAGTCTGTTTGCTGTGGTGAGCCAGCGGCTGTGGTTCACTGGTCCAATCTCCAACAGAGCCAACTTGGCAGGTAGCACTCCATCTCTGACTGCACAGACAATCTTATAGCCATAGTGTTGGTCAGTTGAGAGATCTTGAGTGACCTTGTCTGGCAACTTGATCAGTGGAGGGCCAACAGAGATGTGGGTGAAGTTTGGATTCATTTCCAAGTCTGTAGCAGAATCAAGGAGCTTTCCCATGGGCCCGGAAAGTTTGTTGTCAGACATAGTAGGGCCATCAAGATCGATAATGAGACGGCGCAGGGGTAGTTCACCAGTGTGGAGGTTGCACACTAACCAGACCAGTTTTCTTCCAAGGTGCAGCTCCAGCTTCCTCATTACTCCAGCATGTACACCAGTGTTGACATTTGTTGAGTCTCCTCCAATGGCCAACAAGGTCTTGTCAAACCCCCTTTCTTTTAGCCACCCAAACAGGACCTTAGCAATCTGCTCAGCATGTGACTCCTGTTTAGTTGCTTTTTCCGGTGTAAAGTGGAACAGGTAGGTACTGCCAGGCTCACTAGCAACACTATAATGTTCTTCCTTGATTTTTGCAGGAAAGGATTGGTCACTGCCCTCAGCTTCCATCTTTACATTAGTAAGTTACATTAGGTCAATCCTCCCATCAAAGAGGAGGCAGGAGATCCCTCCCTCCTCCCTGCATTTCTCCTCAAACTCTTCACCCAGCTCTCGCATCAACTTCTCCTGTGCTCTTTTGACCTTGTTCTTATCAATCACTTTACTTGTGTTGTCTTCTGTGATGATTCTCGCATCAATCAGGGCAGCGGTTGCTATAGCTGCAGTTGGCCTCAGCCCTATGCCATACCTTATACTAGCAAGGGCAGTGTTTGAAATCCCATCATAGTTTTTTTGTACCTTTGCTACAGGCTCAGTTTCAGGAAAGAACTCAATGTCAGGGACAAACTCATCTTCAGCATTATCCATCTTCAATGCCATATCCTGATCACCATTTGCCACATGTCTCTCAACATCTTCCCTGGCTGCCTTCTCTGCTGCTGCAGCATTTTCCTCCTTGCACCTTCTCCTTTTCCATCTGCTGCCTTTTCAATGTCCTCACCTGTCTCTTATGCTCTGAGAGATCAGGTGCCCCCATTTGATGGGGTCCTTTACTTCCAACCTTCTCTTTCTGACCTTTTATATATGCAAGATCTTTCACAGGAATCTTTTTTTCTCTGCTTCAGACACAGTTAATGTGGGCTTGGATCCCACAGCCCTCGCAGCCTTCCCCTTCACAACTGGTAATCAGACACTTGCATGTTAAAATATCAAATAATTTGTCTAACTTGACCACAAACCTGTCTTTGGCATCAAGTTTCCCCTTCCCAAGAGAGAACTTCACTGCCTGATTCCAGACCTCCTTCAGCTTGGACATGATGGTCACCTTTTCATTAATAACAGGTGGTTTGAAAAGAGCATTAGCTTTGCTCCACTGCAAAATCAGACCCGGGTAGATGTCCGCCACCAGCTGGTCTACTGGGTAGTTCCTCCTGTCAGCTTCACTTTGCTCCCTCAAGTAGATGCCATTCTTCAGGACATCTCTTACAGTTGGCAGTTCAGACACCAACAGCTCCCGTCCTTTGCCAACAAGAGTACTCAAATGACAACTTGATGTCTTCCTTGTTCTGACTTTAGCCATTTCTTCCACTAGTTTTTAACTCAACACTGTAGTCTTGATCAATGAAATTCTCACTCCCTTCCCTAACAGAACAAAACGACAGACTGAAATCTCCAGCACAAAAGATGCTGGTATTGCTGTTGCTATTTTGTGACCCAATTGGGTTTTAACTTTTGATTGCTTTGAAGATGATCACTTTGTTGCGTCTGGACAAATTGACCAGACACAACAATGCGCGTGTGACGTGAAATATCAACACATTTCCTGGATCCCCATTTCACATGAGAAAATTCAACTTTTTCTAAACCATAGGTCAGATTTTCAAAATGTAAAGGGATAAATCAAATACAATTAGTTAATTTCTCACTTAATAAACCTCTTCAAACTACCATATTATTACTATTTCTGGTAGCTAGATGGTACACAAATGAAAAATCGGTCATTCTGGAATATTAGCAGAAAAATTCAATATTCCGCTGCAAATTGATGTAGGTTAGGGTTTTCAGAATTGTAAAAAACATTCAGATTTGTGTTATAAACACCTAAATACATTATTTGAACACCCGTCTTAATTAATAATAAAAAACTGAGTATGGCCCACCCTACGTGACATGCTTGCGTGTAAAAAGGGCTATACAAATAAATTTGATTTGATTCTAGCGTTGGTCACGGTCAATTATACGGTCATGCTCGAATACCCTACTAATTTGAATGATATTTCAGGGAATGATACCAAAGCCGGGATAGAACTGATTGAACATTCTAATTCTGATCAGCATGTTCGTGGACGTCGTAACGCTCCAACACCTGCAAGCATTCTTGGACTGGAAGTACAGAATCATATTCCTATGAATGAATCAGACATGATTTGCTTATATTATCCTTTGATGGAAACCATTCTATGGTCAGCAAGTCAACTTCGTTACTATGACGAAAAGTATGATATCAATTGAAGCACAATACGAATCACTCGAAGATGAAGTGTTGATAATGATTCAAACACATGTTTTCCAAGCCCAGCACAGTCACCGTTGATTACTGTAATAAATTCTGGAAAACATTGACTCCTAAACTTGTGGTTCAGCGAGGTTTAGACGCATATGATAATATTCAACTAGTAGTTATTAAGGCTACACAAATGAAGGCACCTGTAACTTGTCTCAGCTCTACTGAGGGTATTAAAGCCATGCATCGTGTGGGTTTTACTCAGGGTTGTCCAGATAAGAGGATCTTCATGGGAACACTTTTTCCATGGCCATCTACTGATCTTACGATCTGGCTTTGCAATAACAATATTTACACTTGTCTTCCACTTTATTGGAGAGGTAGATGTGCTCCTTTTTGGATACCACCTAGTACTGTATTTGGGAAAGTGACAATTCCCACCGCATGGCCAGAAATTTCACCTCATGATCTATCTGGAACCTTTAAAGAGAATGATGAGGTAAAATATACAGATGAGGATATGCCAGTCAATAAGGATCATCCTTATGCATCTAATCTATGGTACAGCGCTCTCAAGGGTAGGGTTCGAAGATTGACTCCCAATTCATGCTATGCATGTTCCATGTTACCTCAATGAACAGAAGAATTGTTTCCCTATTGGACAGTTCCACTTCAAGGTCCTGAAGGATTACCATCCATGTGCCTTCTCGCTTATCAGTATGTATTGCAAAAGCATCCCTTGTTAGGAGAGCAACCTAGTTCAAAGACTCCTGTACGACCAATTATTTTGCTGAATAACATCTACGTAGCCAAAGCTAGTAACCTGGGGTCTCATTTATAAAACTGTGTTTAGGATTCTTGCTAAAAGTGTACGTACGCCCAAAAGCCTAAAATGGCGTACGCACACAAAAATTCAGATTTATAAAACCGTGCCTACGCACACATGTACGCAATGTTCCCTTTATAAATCACAGATTACCCACAAGTGTGCATACGTGAATCAGCATTGTACCCCGCCCTGAACACGCCCATTTTTAACCATAAATAGTCGATGCAAAGCACCTCATGAATGCTAATCTAGTATCTCATCATGACCCTGGCATGCTGTTGTTCTTTACGGTGAATCATAGCGCATGACAACTTCTCAGACACTGTTAGCCTATTGGTGGAGCCCGAAAACTCCGAAAATTTGGTGGCCTGTAGAGCACAAATTTAAAAAAAACTGTGCAGTGGCGTCAACTCTGCCAGTGATACCGCGAGTCGAGATACAATTTGAAAACAAAAGCAATTTGTTATGAACAGTAGATTAAAGTCTGGACTGATAACGAGGACGTAGAGTGTAGCAATTCACGGGAGCTTAACGACTGTAGTTCCAGTTTCTGACACGAGGATATTTGCACAGCATTAAATACATTTAGTTATACACTGTTCTGCAGTTATCTAAAGGTAGCATATGTGATGTTATCCTGTATTCCATGCCGTTGGGGAATCTCCCCCTCCTGCACCCCCGTAGTGGACAATCTGATGGTAAGGAAGCGCTTAATTTTAATTTAAAATTTGAGTTGGATTGTACAAGGTTTTTATGGAACAATTATCACTCAGTACAAGCGCAATTAACACTGCTGGATGTAATCTTCATGATAATCATGAAATTGAATGAAAAAAAACGTGTACGAGGAAAACCAAATATATAAATATTACGGGTAATGTTCTTCCCACATTCAATTTCTGCAGTCTGACTACAGTATACGGTCATCTGCGTCGCCAATTCCAACTGTTTCCAAAATATGCGTAGGCCTACGCGAGGGTCAGAGTTTGCGTGGAGGACCGAACATTCTCCCGTCAAGTTTGGTTTTTATGAATCACAACCTGCGTGGAAATTGGCGTACGCACATTTTCAGCCCCGTTTTGTGCGTATGCAAGCTTTATAAATGAGACCCCTGGTAGTCAAAGCCAAATGATTGTTGAACATGATGTCACAGTATATAATCTATTCAAATATTTCCAAAAGTCAGGGAAATTAGCCGGATTTACTGAATTCTCATGCTACTAAATTCTCTGTAGCTAAGGAATTGCCATCATTGCTAGGATGCACAATATTCTACAAGAAACATATGGTTTCTTTGCCTAATGATTTGTCTGTAGTTCCTACTAAAGTTACAGCTAATATCAATTCGACCTCAAGTTATGAAGTTTGCATTAGAGGAGTAGAGAGGGATTCTGTTGGTGCAAGGGATGTAGGTTTCTTGCAAATCACTCAGTGTCAGAGCATCTTTGAATATCCGGGTTTGGGATATTACGTTACAGCAATGGGAACTCCGCCCACCCCAGGCTTTAATTGGTGCTGTGGTGAGAATGTATGGACAAGTTTACCACCATTATTCAGAGGACTTTGTGGAGTGTGTACGGTGAACGATTTATTATATGTGGTCGAACCTATTGAATTCATGACACATCATCGCACTGGTTTCAGAGCTAAGCGTTCCAATACTGAAACTATGGATTACGTACATTTGCAAAACACTGATGCAACTGATTTGGCTAATAGATATAGTGCTCTACCTCATGATTTCAGGATATTTACACGTACGCAGCTAGTGTTCAAAACCATCTTTTGGAATACTCTCAACTTCAATATTCTAATCATTACATGATAGCATTGACTCGTCATGATGTGGCTAGAGTGGCTAAGGCTACACTTATGGGATTCCAGGCGTTGGGAGCTGAAGTTGCTGCAATTAGAGAATTTACTATAAACAATAGAATTGCTTTGGATTGCTTTTGGATCACCGCCGCTCAGGGAGGCAGTAGGAGCTAAATCTTTTTTTGCGTCATGGACTGACGGCGATGGCTGCTGATCTTTGCATGGATGGACGGACGACGATGCTGTTCAGAGTGCCGGCCATAGAGGGAGCATATATTTTGGCCGGCGATGGATTAGCAGGGACGTCCGTCGCTAGGGGGAGCATAGATCATGGACGGCGTCATAGACGTCCATATGGACGTCCATAGAATGACGGCGATGGCTGCTGATTTTACGGACGGCGATGCTGTTCAGAGTGCCATCCATAGAGGGAGCATATATTTTGGACGGCGATGGATTGCATGTTTAGCAGGCTGTTGAGCTAACAGAACTGCCGAAGGCTAATAGCATGTAGCTAGCTACATTAACTTTGGATGACTCAATCTTTTGTCAAGTGAATTTGTATGAATTGCATGTTAGTGTAGGCCATATATTTACGCCTTTATTTTTATTTTTACATAATCAGCAGTATAATCTCATGACAATATAGACTTGAAAAACAATATGTTATGGTTTGGGTTTGCCTAGATATAGGCTACATATATTTTAATTATTTCGAGAATTGTCAACAAAGACTCATTTAAAATGTTAACATTGTGTTATGACCCTATGAAATACATTGCCCTTTAGGTCTTCTAAGCCGTCAGTTTAAAGTGTTTTATGGGTGGATTTGGAGCCACCAGTCAGTAGCTCCAATCTTGCGCACAAACCACTTTGAGCAGAGACAAAGGCAATAGGCTACCATGCTTTGCGACAAGTCAAGTTTTGAAAATATGCATTTGTCTGTAGTACCAGCAAAAGTTTTTTTGCTATGCATCCGGCGACATGTCATCTTACACGGTAAAGTTAGCATTGAGCCAGAAGGTGTACAGTTATTAAAACATCATAAATTGACATGGCTGTTCAATTATGATAGCAGAAACCATTTTATAGGCCCTTTTTTTTGCATGGACGGACGGCCGACAGCAGGGATGTTGAGGGCCTCCCTCTACTCACGTAAATACAACTGCACTTGACATTAGGCTATATGCATGAGAATAGGACCACCAAAACAATAAAACCATAATAACCTTTACAATAAAATAAAGAAAAAAACTGTTTGGTCTTAAATGTTTTATTTAAATACTAAACTCCACCAACAATATTAATCAAACTATAGTCTAACATCAATAAAAGCAGCCTAAATGGCTTTCCTGCTGTGGATAAACAGTTAAGCCATGTAGCCGCACATCCCTTGATGCCTGAACAGTATTCTTATAATGACCTAAAACAAGAAACATTAAAATTAAAAATAAAACTGATAAAATACATTTAGTTATTGTATTTGGTGTTGTTCATTAGCATAAAAATAAATACAACGTTTACCTCTGGCATCATGACATCAAAAAGTAGGTCCACAGTCCTGATGTCCATTGGTTTTCCTCCCACTGCCTTCTCCAGTTCGATTAAGTCATCACCCTTTAATTAAACATAGTTATCAATATAACATAACAAGCTTCGTTTTTTTGCTAACAAACACTCACCCATTGTTTCTCAAAAAACTGACAATAGGCCTAGCCGTACAAAGAAAAAACATTGACTTGTCACTTGGCATCACATCGTCTTGTGTTTTGCATTTGTCTCCGCTCAAAGTGGTTTGTGCGCAACTTTGTCACTACTGACTGGTTGCTCCAAATCCACCCATAAAACACTTTAAACTGACGGTTTAAAAGACCTAAATGGCAATGTATTTCATAGGGTTATAACACAATGTTAACATTTTAAATGAGTTTATTATCAATTCTCAAAATAATTAAAATATATGTAGGCCTAGCCTATATCTAGGCAAACCCAAACCATAACATAGGCCTATTGTTTTTCAAGTCTATATTGTCATGAGATTATACTGTTGATTATGTAAAAGCCCTAAATGGCAATGTATTTCATAGGGTCATAACACAATGTTAACATTTTAAATGAGTCTTTATTAACAATTCTCGAAATAATTAAAATATATGTAGCCTATATCAAGGCAAACCCAAACCATAACATATTGTTTTTCAAGTCTATATTGTCATGAGATCATACTGCTGATTATGTAAAAAAATAAATAAAGGCGTAAATATATGGACTACACTAACATGCAATTCATACAAATTAACTTGACAAAAGATTGAGTCATCCAAAGTTAATGTAGCTAGCTACATGCTATGGTAGCCTTCGGCAGTTCTGTTAGCTCAACAGCCTGCTAAACATGCAATCCATCGCCGTCCAAAATATATGCTCCCTCTATGGACGGCACTCTGAACAGCATCGCCGTCCGTAAGATCAGCAGCCATCGCCGTCATTCTATGGACGTCCATTTGGACGGCTATGACGCCATCCATGATCTATGCTCCCCCTAGCGACGTACATCCCTGCTAATCCATCACCGTCCAAAATATATGCTCCCTCTATGGACGTCACTCTGAACAGCATCGCCGTCCGTCCATCCATGCAAAGATCAGCAGCCATCGCCATCAGTCTATGGACGTAAGATTTAGCTGCCTCTCCAGGGAGGCGTTTGTGCTATTGTAGGTGACGATTCATGTTGCACATATCTTCCATCAGAATCCGAAGGTCTTGGTAATTTGTCGAAAGCTATTGACAACATTAGAGACACACAGGAGAATATTGTTAGGACCAATCGGGATGCCAGAATGTTAGGAGGATATCATAATAATCAGATCTTGGACGTCATAGCTAACATGTTCAAGGGCAATTCTCTAGTGACATGGATTGTAGGCATCTTGGCACCAGTGTTTCTGGTAATCATGATTGTTGTAGTGATCATGGGTTGCTGCTTTCTAATATTTCGAGCACTTATGGTGAGATCTCTGTACTCCATCACTAACATGCCGGTCAGAACCACAGGAAATATAGCGGTTAACATCAAATCTATTTGACGTTAACCAAACAGGACATTCTGTTACTTCTTCTGAAGACTCATTCTCATCAATTGACTCCATCGACAATGTTGATTAGGAAAGATAGTGTTGCATGCCATGCAATGTCTAATTATGGGTAAACTGAGTTGAACAGATGGAGAAGGAGAGTCCATACCTAAAGAGGAATTCAAGTTCGGCTGAATCTCGGATGAAGACATCCTCTTTCTTGAAACTTGTTTGTGTGTGATGTTAATTTAGATTCATAAGTTCAGAGCCTTCCTCCCATTAAGAATCATATTAAAAATGTTATTGAGTGTTATGTATATTTTGCATGAGAATGTTGTAAACTTAGAAGTGTCACACGGAGATGACACTTGGGATTTTACTCTTATGATAAGAGGGGTTTTGACCAAGTGAGTGTCTGGGGAGTGTAGTGTAGATAAGCCGCATGATCTTTTACTCATTCTTTGCCAAGTGTGGAGTGGGGTTTTCGTTGTGCGAGTATAGGTTACAGGTGACTGATAACTCATGCATCATTGGTAATTGTGATGGGAATTCGAGTTGATTCCAGATTGATTGAAAGGGTGCAGGCTTATCAGACATTTGTTCAGTGATTTAGTGTGTTGAAAATGGTAAAACCATTTCCAAAGATGGTCCAGCTCATGCATATAATGTTCATCTGAGAGACATGTTTGTCAGTCATGCCAACCACTTTGCCTGTCGTGGTGACCTGGGGGGTGTTCCATCAACGTCGATTAAGGGAAAGCGAGACTTATTTCGCCAAGTCTCACTTACTTTAGCGAGAGTTCCGTTCCATTAAAGTGGATTATTCTAGTTCTAGCTACGTAACCAGGGATCGGGACTAGCCTGATCCGTGTCAGGCTAAAAGTCAAGCTAAACTAAAATGTGTTGCAAATAATTCCAAACAGGCGGAAACAGAATCTCAAAAGACAGTTCCGTCGAGTAAATTCCTGCGCGCAAAGCACTAGTCCGTGCTCGGGAACGTAAATTCAGACTTTTTGAAGTGCAGACATGAATGATTCACGTGTTTAGGCCTACTTCATCTCCAAAAAATATATTAATTTAAATTAACAAGTTAAGAAATAATGTCACTTTAGCTGATTTCAAAAGCCATTGGTTAATTGACATAAAATAAGGCCTTAGAAACTAAGCAGAGCCTCAAGACAAGTTACAATCAATTATGGCGTATCTGTTCTTTGACAAGCCTGTGGTGGATGAAGGTGCTCAGATTATACAAAGAGTGTTTATCCCACCAGCCCCAAGGGTCTTCAGAGACAGAAGTAATGCTTCCCGACCAGTATCTGTGGAAGAAGTATAGGTTCAGCAGGCCCAGCATAGTTCATCTAGATAGATTTAATTGTCATTCTTAAAAATAAAAAAACATAAATTATATATATATATATATATAAAATAACACTTTAGCAACTCTTAAGGATGGCAATGAACACATAAGAGCAGCCTACCATCCTTCGTAGAAAGTAATAGAAAGGAGAGTAGACTATAATAGTAGAAAGGAGGGTAGTAGACTGCAGTTTATCTAGGTATGCCTAGACTATGTAGTCTGCTGGAATCACACACAAGGAAGCAAATTACCCACTCTAGCCAAGCCTTGACACTGTTCAGTCTGTCTGCATCTGTCTATGTCTTTGCATGTGGGATGTTCTTGAACTGTGCCAGGAAATATGAAGGGTATACTTTGCTCCAAGCAGTACCTGAATATTATCATCAGTTTTTCAGGTAATCTCGAAACACAAAGAATCATGGAGACTTTTTATTCAATTGGATAAAGTATTTTCATTTTCATTGTTTAAAGTAGCCTATACGTTGAGAAGCCTCTATATTACCTCTCCTCTGGCTTCCCCAATATTATAGGTGCAATATACTGTCCCCATGGGTGTATCCAGGCCCAGTGGAAGACTCAGGGGGTGACTGCCTGGTGCCCCCATGGTTGAAAGTGTTTCTAAAATGCCTTCGAGTGGCAAAAATTCGACCAAGTGCCCTACTGTCTGCCATTCACATTGTGAAATATGCTTGAGTGCCCAGGATGCCCCACGCAATAAATGACAGTGTGCCCTCTATAAGTGTAAAAAAATGTCTTAATGAGTTCCTTATAGTATAGAAAATGTGATGCAGTACCCTACAAGGTGCCCTTATAATGGCCTAAATTGGACTGTTCCCATGCCCTTAATGGAAAAGGGTGCTGTTATGAAGTGCCCTTTTTGCTGCCCCTGAATGACAGTGTCTCAAATGTTGCCCTTTCCCAAGAAGACAATTAGATGCTGTGCCCAACAGTCTCCCCTAATGTTCCCAGTAGGGCATGCTTTCCCAAAGTAAGTCTGTCACTGTCCAAGCCCCCTCTGGATCTGTGGAGACAGACTATGTTAATTGGAAATACTCATGATATAATAATGATAGTCATGCTGAGCAATTTTAAATGACTGTTCTTCCAAACAAAGTGTGCAGTTTGGGTCACCTTCTGATCCAAAAAGTCAGTGCTGGATCTGTGCAATACTAGTCATTTCAGTGAATCCCTATTTTAGTCATGGTTATCTTTCCCTTTTATCTTAAATCTCAGCATCTAGCCTATCAGTTAATAAATGCGTGTGTCAAAGTTATTTTGAAGTAATTTATTGACTGTGTTCAAGATGTGAAGACAAAAACATTATTAGCCCACATCAAGTGCAATTAACCATGGCCTTCTTCAGTGTTTTGAATTTTATCCTACAATTTCCAATTGCTGCCACGTTCTCTTTTGGGCTAATATTATTCTCAATCTCCTGTTGAGAATATCGGCCATAGGCTAGCCTACTGTCAGAACGGTTTCAGACAGCTCATCAAATTACGCTAATTATCAGTAGGCCTAAATGCATATATATACAGTGCCCTCCAAAAGTATTGGAACAGTGAGGCCAATTCCTTTATTTTTGCTGTAGACTGAAAACATTTGGGCTTGACATCAAACGATGAATGTGAAACCAGAGATCAACGTTTCAGCTTTTATTTCCAGGTATTTACATCAGGATCTGATGCACAAATTAGAAAATATCACCTTTTTGTTCGAACCCACCCATTTGTCACGTGAGCAAAAGTATTGGAACATGTGACTGACAGGTGTGTTTTGTTGCCCAGGTGTGTCCTATTACATACATTATTCAATCAATAAATACCACTGAATGTCTACACTCAGGTTCAGATTGGGTAAGATAGGTTTTGTCTATGCAGACTGTATTCAGAGGTGAAAACAACATGAAAACCAGAGCGCTGTCTTTGGGTGAAAAACAAGCAATTGTGAGTCTTAGAGAAGATGGAAAATCAATCAGAGCCATTGCAGAAACATTGGCCATAGCCAGTACAACCATTTGGAATGTCCTGAAGAAGAAGAAAACTACTGGTGTACTAAGTAACAGACGTCGAACAGGTAGACCAAGGAAAACATCAGCAGTTGATGACAGAAACATTGTGAGAGCTGTAAAGAAAGACCCTAAAACAACTGTTAGTGAGATCAGCAACAACCTCCAGATGGCAGGAGTGAAGGTATCACTATCTACTGTTCGCAGAAGACTTCATGAACAAAAGTACAAGGGCTACACCAGAAGATGCAAACCACTCATTAGCAAGAAGAATAGGAAGGCCAGGCTGGAATTTGCCAAAAAGTACAGAGATGAACCTCAAAAATTCTGGGACAAAGTTTTATGGACTGATGAGACAAAGATTAACTTTTACCAAAGTGATGGAAAGGCTAAAGTTTGGAGAAAGAAAGGAACTGCTCATGATCCCAAACACACAAGCTCATCTGTGAAACACGGTGGAGGTAATGTCATGGCTTGGGCTTGCATGGCTTCTTCTGGGACGGGCTCATTAATCTTCATTGAGGATGTAACACATGATGGCAGCAGCAAAATGAACTCGGAAGTCTACAGAAACATTTTGTCTGCCAATTTAAGGAAAGATGCAACCAAACTGATTGGCAGAGCCTTCATCATGCAGCAAGATAACGACCCAAAACACACTGCCAAAACAACAAAGGAGTTCATCAGGGGCAAGAAATGGAAGGTATTAGACTGGCCAAGTCAATCTCCAGACTTAAACCCTATAGAGCATGCATTTTACCTGCTTAAGAGGAGACTGAAGGGAGGAACCCCACAAAACAAACAACAACTGAAAGAGGCTGCAGTGAAAGCCTGGGAAAGCATCAAAAAGGAAGAATGCAAAAGTTTGGTGACGTCAATGGGTCACAGACTTGCTGCAGTTATTGAAAGCAAAGGATTTGCAACTAAATATTAAGTCTTATTCACTTAAATATGTTTTAAGTATATCTGTTCCAATACTTTTGATCACATGACAAATGGGTGGATTCAAACAAAATGTGATATTTTCTTAGTTGTGCATCAGATCCTGATGTAAATACCTGGAAATAAAAGCTGAAACGTTGATCTCTGGTCTCACGTTCATTATTTGATGTCAAGCCCAAATGTTTTCAGTCTACAGCAAAAATAAAGGAATTCGCCTCACTGTTCCAATACTTTTGGAGGGCACTGTATATATATATATATATATGTTAAGTGGATTTGGTAGGTCTACAATTTAAGCATGTTAACGGTCGTAATGGTTTGACAAGTTGTCTCCCTTGCCATGTTAATTGCGGCAACATTGCCCTCTTTGGGGACAACTCCCAAAAAACAAAAAAAATCAATTTACGCTGCTGAAACACCACCCCTCTGCTGCTTTACGCCTTACTTTTTGCGACATAACTCCTATTTTCGACGATCGCCTGATCCGGGCTGCACAGTCTAAGCTTATTGAGGTCTAGCTTGAATAAGCGTTGCCTGTTAGTGGAACGGAACGTTAGTGGAACGGCTTGAGGCTTAAGTCTAAGTTGACGTTTACCCAAGTGAGACTTATTCGTGTTAGCGCGACTTGCGTTAGCGACGTTGATGGAACACCCCCCTGATGCGAGCAGCTCGATTCATAAACAACGTTCATTGTGGTGCGTTCCTTGGCCCTTCCTTCCATCTTAACAAATATATAAAAATAAATGTATGAACAAATATTAAGTACATATGTATTTACAAGGCAATTTTTTTCTGTATTCCTTTATTTTTTAATTAATTTATTTCTGTATTTATTTATTTCTGTGTTCATTTATTTCTGTATTTCCTTGTCCTTATGCTAATGAGGTAAGCTGTCAATCAATGTATGTCACGGTGTTACCTTAACCCCATTGGTTGATCGGTTTCAGAGTGCGAAGATGGACCAAGCCCTCGCCCCTCGGCTTGATGGTTGTAGGTGGTATTTACATTTATTTATTTAGCAGACGCTTTTATCCAAAGCGACTTCCAAGAGGGAGCTTTACAAAAGAGCATAGGTCACTGATCATAACAACAAGGTAGTCCCAAACATTGCAAGCAGCCAAAACATGAAGCATACATTGTGAAAAACTAAACAAGTGCCAAGGGAAGACCAATAAGAGCATGCTGTTATTTATACAAGTTACAAATTACAACAACATGAACCCCAAAAAGTGCAAGACTGTACCTGTAGAAGAACAATCAACAGTAAAATATTTCACAGCGAGTACAAAAGGTCAAGAGTTAACTTCGTTATAATTAACCTACAAGAGCAACAAGTCTCTCAATAAGAGTCATTGTGATCCTGGAGGAAACTAACATCAGGTCCAATCAAGGCCAAATCCCAATACTCCCCCTTACCCCTTACCCTTAGTTTTGCGCGTTCCCGTGAGAGCTAGTGGTGTCCCAATACTCTTTTTGAGCTAGGGGTAGGGCTAAGACTAACGGTGCGTGTCCACTACAGCGGAGCGGCGCGGAGCGTCGGCTTGCAATCCATTTTCAATTAAACCGGGCGTTGACGCTCGCGTACGCTCCCACAATGCCCTACACGAGCGTCAACGCCCGGTTTCCTTGAAAATGAATTGGAAGCCGATGCCAACGCGCCGCCCACTCCGCTGTAGTGGACATGCACCATAAGGGGTATACACCCCTTAAAACCAAGTAAGATCGGGAGCTTACTTGAAACCTAGGGCTATGTGAAAACTGCACGACCGGCAACAATGGCGGCCAGATCATACAGAGAGTCCAATAAATGTAATATTTTCGGCTTAATTAATTGATAAAAAAATAATGACAGTCTTGTTTTGTGTTATATACAGTCATGAACATATATATTTGCAACCATTTTCCTAATTGAAACGTTTCTAAAAATCGTTAGTTTGGTACGCTAATGTTACAGTGCTGAATTGCACAACAGTCCCGCATTTCTTTGACTAGCATGTCTACAGTTTCAAGTAAACTCCATTAGCAGCGAATTTCGTTTAATATCAGTGTATAACACTACTTGCTTTGGAAATATCGATACGTGCTAGATGACGTAACTGTAACCAAGTGGCGTCCCATTTCTTAGGGATATGTAGCCCTTACCCCTCAGTTTCGAGGGCCAAGGGCTAGGGGTAAACTAAGGGCTAGGGGTAAGGGGGAGTATCGGGATTCGGCCCAAGCATTCCTAAGTGCCGTTGTACTCCCGGAAGAAGTGCGTCTTGAGCCTTTTCTTGAAGCTGGGGAGACAGTCAGTGTCCCTGATGGAGGTGGGGATCTGATTCCACCATTGGGGGGCCAGGCAGGAGAAAATCTTGTGTTGGGACCAGGCGGTCTTGAGCGGTGGGACCACCAGGCGGTTGTCTGAGGAAGACCGTAGGTGGGGTGTAAGGTTGCACTTAGAGACTTGATGTAGTCGGGTGCAGTCCAGTTCCCTGCTCGGAAGGTCAGTACCAGGGTCTTGAATCTGATACGGGCATTGATGGGTAGCCAGTAGAGAGATGAGGAGCGGGGTAACATGGCAGCGTCTGGGTAGATTGTAGACCAGACGGGCCGCTGCGGTCTGAATCCTCTGAAGAGGGCGGGTTGCACATGCTGGGAGACCAGTGAGCAGCGAGTTGCAGTAGTTCAACTTGGAGAGGACCAGTGCTTAGACTAGCAGCTTGGTGGAGTGCTCAGACAGGTATCTCCTGATCTTCCGGATGTTATAGAGGGTGAATCTACAAGACTGGGAGACTGCAGCAATGTGGGCCGTGAGGGAGAGCTCGTCATCCATGGTAACCCCAAGGTTCCTGGCAGAGGATGAGGGGGTCACCGTTGCAGATCCCAGGGACATCAAGGCATCAGTCTTGCAGCTTGAAATACATGTGCTCCACTATGATATTAAGTTACCATTGCTACCAAATAAATATTTTATGGAAAAACTGTATTAAAGTTTATTTATTGCAGTGTGTTGGTTGTGACGGCTAAACCATGGGACAGGTAGAAATTAAACAAAATTAAGTACAAAGTGCATATATGCTTAATCTGTGCATGTAGTTTACTAGCTCAAGACGGACTGGATTTTTCTCATTGAGTAAGACAAACTGAACTGAACTGGAAAACATCAAAAGCACTTATTGCTTTTGTATAAAGTTCATCAATTGCTGGTCATTAACATACATCTTATGTATTTTAGTGAAGGTTTAAAGGTATGTTCAAAACTGTTCACCTGAAGAAGAAAAAAAGTAAAAACACAGTTGTGAAGTTTTTCCAGGTCTCCTGGCATCTCGCAATGACATGTGGGATATCAGATGTGTTCTCGCTGGCCAAGTCACAAACCGATGCTTTCTCGATAAAAGGGGCCGATCAAGAACACTTCCGGGTATTTTTGGCGTTCTTGGTGACTTGTGTTCTTTGGATTGGAACCGTACTTGGGCAATGAATGAAGACGTCAAACGAGTTCGCGAGAACGGAATGATCGTACTGCGTCCTCCTGTCCTTGGAAGTTCGTTCCGAACTTGCCGGGTTCAAACTATCAAGCACGGAAGTCCAAACTTGACGTACTTGGCATTGAGAAAGGCCATAGGTACTTAGCTAGAACTTAACTTTCCAATTATGTTTGGTTAGTACGTCTTGCCCAGGACCTGATCCAAGTGTAGCTAATATGAACCTCATGTCTCTGTGGTGCAAACAAACATCAATACAAATTTAGTGTCAAACTAGTTTCAACATATCGTTTAGTGTGGATTATGAACCATATAGTAAGAGGAAACGTACCCTCAGCTGGTGCAACAGGCTCTGGTCTACACGGACTGTTCAACTCCTGCTCGGTCTACGGAGAGTGGGATAGGGTTGGTTGCTGTAATCAAGTCAGCTCTAGAACAGATGGAGGCATGAAGATCATGTGACCCCCAACATCCTAAATACGTAATCACACTCTTTATCTCTCACCCTTCTCCCTCTCTCTATATTGCTCTACACTCTGTCATACATCTGTCATACCCTCTTTCTGTTTGTCTAAGACTGTCTTGATAATATAAGCTTTAAGTGTCTATACGTTGTGTCTATGGTGTGGTTATTGCATATAGACCTCATTGGAGTTAAGTCTGGTAAAGAGCGTGTTGAGGGGGGGAGTTAAGTCTGGTGAGGAGCATGTTGAGGGAGGGAGTTAAGTATGGTGAGGAGCGTATGGGGGGGGGGGGGTTAAGTCTGGTGAGGAGCGTGTTGAGGGGGGGAGTTAATTCTGGTGAGGAGCGTGTTGAGGGAGGGAGTGAAGTATGGTGAGGAGCGTGCTGAGGGAGTTAAGTCTGGTGAGGAGCGTGTTGAGGGGGGGAGTTAAGTCTGGTGAGGAGTGTGTTGAGGGAGGGAGTTAAGTATGGTGAGGAGCATATTGAGGGAGCTAAGACTGGCGCAGCACATGTTGAGGGTGAAGATCGGTGGCTGAGTATGTCCATTGTGTGTGTATGACTGCTGTCTCACATTTGTGACCGCGAGTGGCTTGTTACATTGTTTATCATAAACAACAGTGGCAGGTGTCAGCATGGCTCTATGTGGACTGTGTTTGTGTGTTTATATCAAAGTGAGATGGGATCCATACATGCCTAAGCCTATTATTGTCAATTAGTGGCTCCTGACCCACACACACACACTCGCAAATACACAGGGCATAGATGACACAGCAAAAACATGTTTGCTTTCATGTGAGGTGTCTAAACATCGCTCTCAAAACACAAACACACTAACATGCACACACACCATTCTTTTGTTTTATCTCCATGGATACCTCAACAATAGGTTTAACAGTGTTTCCCACACAGACTAATTTGTGGTGGTGCACCACAGGATCAACACCGGCCACCACATATTGCGTTTCATAAAAAAAATGTTTTAACACTATTTAGGTTAAAACACGCAGCGTATTCGTTCAGTTGCATTTCCTTTCCCTGCTCTCCCTTTGTTTCTCTGTCACTCAAGCGTCTTTCTCACATACACACACAGTCACAACATCAGCACAAGTTAGCAACGATGCATACATATGCCTTTCTCGTAAGACAGACAGCGATTTCAGTGAGCTTTCAGCATTAGTGCCGTAGCTAAAGGTCTAGGAAAGTTGAGGCTACTTTTCGCTAGGTACCTACGGACATGTCTTAATCAAAGGTTCCCCTTCATTCTTTTGGTGATCAGTCTAAGGAGCTAGCTACTTACCCGGCGTCATGGAGCTGACCAGAGTTAAATAGTTATTTAGCACTAGCGTTGCTACCTGCATATGCAGAAATTATTTGTTTGTTGTTGTTGATTTTGTGAAGGTGTGAATCATTTTGAATTAATATTTAATATAATAAAGTTCTGTGTAACGAGTTATTAACAAAGGAATTATTTTGAACCCCCCCCCCGGTCTGACTGAAACAACAACACCCCCACCCCCCCACAAATAGCTTTCTAATCTCTGGGAAACACTGGGTTTAATATGAACCCAGACTGGCAATGGATGGAGGGACTGAGAGGGAACAGTGAAGAGATAACGGGGAGAAAGGGCAACGTACAGAAAAAGAAAGTCAAGCTCAGGCTTAATGCCGCTGACTGCAATCAGAAATGGAGGTATAGAGGAAGGAAGGAGGGGAAAAGGATGGAGGGATAATTGGATGGAGAGAAATAGAGAGATGATAGGACACAGAGGTAGAGAGGAATGATGAGGATGGAGGACAAAGGTTCCGTGTATCTCTGTCAGATCCCTAAGGAGGAGCATGAGGAGAGGTGACATGGAACGCAACACACACAGATGCATACACACACACACAGTGTAGGGAGTAGAGCTACAGATAGATATATCTGTTTCTCTTGCTCTACCCTCATCTGTTCAGTACTGTATGGCATCACCATGGCAGTAGGGCGTTGATGAGGTCCCAGAACGGGGTAGGAGTGAGCGGTGTTCTCCCAGGGGAGAGGAAGGGGGAGGCACAGACTTCAACCCGAGAGTAAACACTCCTGGTTGTCTCCTTGTGACACACTCACAGGAACATATACCATGTTGACAGTGTGCCCTTATCAGGGGCATAGTCCCCGTGGTGACTATAAAATGCTTAATCTACCTTCTTTCTCTTTCTCTGTTGGCTGCATGGCAGCAGAATCCATTTCCAGGAAAGAGAACCGCAATGAAAACAACAAAGACAGCTATACAGAGCGATGGAGGCAGAGGGTACAAAGAGAGAATGCTAGACAGTCCTAGAGGTTATTCCCTCCCCCACTAACCTGTGGTCTACTTCCCTACACTTAAAGAAGTTAATTGTTTCTATTTTAGATGAGTCTAGATAAAGAATAAGAAAAAGTCAAAAGTGGCCTAAAAAGGATATTTGGATTCCAGTAAGCCGAACATGTAGTCTATAAATACTGATGGACCCATTTCATCCATGCTGTGTGTGTGTGTGCTCCTGGTCAGATAGCTTCTAAACAAGCAGCTGTTTCCTGAGTTCCAGGAAGTTTGGACCCCCCTCTCTCTCCTCTAAATTGCCCAGTCATCAGCTGCAGGGGAACTCAGCTGAGTGGTACTACCACCTACCACCTGGCCACCAGAGGGAACAGTGTGTTGTCATGTCCTCTTCAGCTGCATCATGTCAGCTGAGGAGTTAACCCATAAGCTGCCCTGGAAGATCTCAGTGCGCACACACACAGGGCTGTGTGGTAGCATGCTAGTTGCTAGCAGCCTAGCGGAGAGCAGTCATGTTTCTGGGGCGCTGTTCTAAAGGGAAATCACTGGGACAGAGAATGAAGTCAGGATACACTAATTACAGCCTCGGGTTAGTCAGAGCACCTGCTCCACAAACACAACCAGGTGCACCCACATGAGTGGAGCTAAACATCCACAATTGGTATAAGTGCCACTCAACCCTGCGGTGGCCTGTCCACCCACAATCTCTCTTCCTCCTTCTAACTTCCTGCAGATAAAGTGGTTTTCTGGTTTTATATTTTCTGAGGACACACACTCCAGACCAGTCACACATCTTACCAACGTAGAGACAGATTAGTTAGTCTCAGACACACACGTCATGGCCAGCCCTGGTCTGGGCTTAGGTGCCCTGAACAAGAAGAAATTGTTTAAACCAAGACATAGTCTTCTAGTCAACATAATAAAATGTCAACTACAGCTTCAGACGTCCCCTTAGAACATTAGTAAAGATGAGAACCACTGTACTGCTCTTACAACTGCATGTGTTCTAGAACTCCATCAAAAATGCTCCATAGTAAAGACATCCTAAACATGTCATCCTACTTCCATTTTGTAAACAGCGCTGTTAATTACAAAAGGACAAACACCACAACTTTGTTTATCAGTATAACTGATCATTTCAGTATTATGAATCAGTTCTACAATGTTTTGGTCTTCAGCGGCAGATCTAGCCTCCACTCTATGGGTTGTGCTGGCTGTGTTTGGTCCTCAGATGCCCTTCGTTGTCTCAGGCTGCACCTGCTTGGCCTGCTCCATCTTCTTCATCTGGTAGAGCTTGAGGAGGTAGTCATCAGGGGCGATGCCCTTCTCCTGCAGCTCCGCCATGTGTCGCTCCAGCTTGGCAGAGGAACGGGCACTGCCCACCTTCCTGCCAGCCAGGTAGAGATGGAACTCCTTATAGCTCATCAGCTGACACGAGTCTTGCTCACACAGGCTGGGCAGAGACCCCAGCCCCAAGAAAAAGCGCAGCCCTGACACCTTCTCCGGCTCTGATGGGCTGACCTCAAAGTCCTTCAGGGGTCACTCAAAGCCTATTGGATGGTTGGGAACCACAAAGGCACTTAGGGCTATGGGTTTAGATGCTGATTGGTCTGTGATGTTCATGTTTCCAACTAGGATGACTTTGAAGACGTGGGTTGGCACGGCAACGTCATCTCTTCCAATAACCTGTAGAGACAGAATCATGATGTAACTGGCCGAGGAAATAAATTCTCTCTCCATCTACAGATTTGATCTGCCATGGTAACCTTGGTGAAAGGTACATGCTGTGTAATACTGTCCTCAAATGGACAAAAGACAGAACTGCAATATGACAAACATTCCATGATACTCCCTCCAGTCTCAGCAAATAATACACATTAATGTACTACTTTAACAAGTGGTGTGCTAGAGGGCCTGGGTGCTGTCTACATAGCTGAGGCTACCTGATATGTCACCGTCCTTTTCCCATCAACCTGTTCTTTGGGCAAGGCCAGCGGGCCTTGCCCATGGAAATGCTTCCCGGCAGCACATCCAGCCTACACACATACAGAAGCAACAGATTTGTCCGGAGTGGAACCCTGCAATGTTCTAGAGTAGGGTACCTACTTGTTCCAGAACGCAACGATGTTCTAAAGCAGGAAACACACCTGTTCCAGAAGCCAGCGTTGTTCTCATAGTTCTGAGGCACAATGTTGGACAAGTAAAATGTCTCAGCCATGGACTGCTGCAGACACACAAGAACACACCAGCGTGACTTGGGTAGAGGTGCTGTGTGTGGTTCTGTGGGTGTGATTCTGTGTGTTTGGTTTTGCACATGTGGATGTGTGTATGTGGTAGGGGTGCAACAATTCAACAAGCCCACGGTTCGGCCCGAAGGGGCCCGATCTCGGTTAAGGGGGCCCGGTCTCGGTTCGGTTTGTTTAGCAAGTCGAATATTTTTTTTTACCATTTCAGTGTTCTCTCTGTATTTTCAGTGTATTTTCTGTATATCTGGCGTAGATGCCCCATCATGTTAGATGTACCGTTACCATACTTTCCACATGCCTAGCTTCGAATGATTTGCCTCTCTCCAGCAGCGTTGCCAATTCCTCAGCAAGGAAAGTAGCAGTGCTGCGTGAGGCTCGTGAGACTGGCCCCCTGTGAGTACTTTGGAATGGTGGCGCTCACGGCAGCACCAGGTGCTTGTTGAGGAAAGTACTGCTAAATGATCCGTGCTTTCACATCAGAGTCTCTAAAACACCAGCAAGTCTCCAACAACACCGAAAAAAGTTGCTAGATTTGTCGGTAGTCGCTTGTGACAATAAAAGTCGCCAGGGGGGGGTTTGGAAAGTCGCCAGATATAGCGAGAAAGTCGCTAAGTTGGCAACACTGCTCTTCAGTTCCTTCCAGTATGTGACTCGTCATTGATATACTGACAGGTACTCACCGGGAAAGGTTACAGAGAAGGGGAAGGACAAAGGGTGTTACATAGTGTTTTCGGGTAGATCCTAAAAACCGCTAGCCTGGTCCTAACCAGACCCTCGTACATTTCACTTGTACAGAGGGTCTGGGGTCGCTCCATTGACAAGCATTAACTTCCTTGAAGGCAGGTACTCTGTTGAAGTTTAAAGCTATTGGATCAGCCCAGAACCACTCTGATCTGCCATAACCAATCGCTAGCATTCGCCTTAGCCAACTCCTTCACCACTACTGTAACGGAGCTAGCTGCCGTAGCTGGGAAATCCAACTTTTCCCGAACCCGGTGGGGAGGAGGGCCATAACATCATGGCCACCAACAAAACTTAGCAAAGATTGTTCTTGCTCCGGCTTTAACTTTTGGATATTCAGCAGCGTTGCCACAACGGACCGAATGTCTTTGCTCGCATATTTCTCCACTGCCATTACTGAACTACAACTCAAACTATAGAGGGTACAATTCCTGGGGAAATTGTAGGGTGTGCTTGCTTGCGTCGTTTGCAGGTGGGTCCGTTTTTCCATCTAGTAATAATTTCAAGCATTTAGCCTACTCATATAGGCTCTGTGCACAGATAATTTCAAGCATTTAGCCTACTCATATAGGCTCTGTGCACAATCGTACTGACGAACTTCCGCTGTAGCCAAAATTCAGGCTATCAGGCTATATTAGGCTATCATGTTTCAAAGAAAACGATTATGGATAGAGAGGGGCAGTAATACAAATGATAATACATAACAACGGACAGTTAGCGTTTCAAATAAAGAAAAACAAGCTTCTAAACTACACTAAAATGAACACATCGCTAACTAGCTTAGATGCTAGCCGACCGGAACACCACATTATACTACTTACGCTCATAGTTGTGCAGATAACTGGATATGTACAGTTTGAATCCCTTGTCCCGCTTGCTTGTTGGAGCAGGGGAAAAAAGCATTTACGATGCGATGGACGTCACTGACGCTTATTTAAGCCAGGTCTTATATACATCTACTAAAGCTGAGCATTTTCGAAACTCAGGTGATGGTCTCCAGTAAACCGGAAACTGATTTCCTGAATTTTGGCTACAGCGGAAGTTCTTCAGTACGATTGAAAAAACAAACTACTGTAACAACGTTGTCACTGGCAGTATTTCAGATGGAATTGCGATTCAAATAGTACCGTCTGCTAACTGAAAATAAGCCCCCCAAAACGTAAATAAGTTTGATATTAATTTAGGCGGACATGGCTAATTCAAAAGCAGTTTGCTAGAGGCAAGCTAGCTGCAGTTGCTATCCACACTTCACTGATTTTTTGAAAGCGCCGGAAATGAGAATGTTTCATTTGTAAGGGATAATGTATAGAACGCCGGTCATTATCGGGAAATTAAGCCCCGACAGGGCGAACAGCACCCTGACGCTAAGCGGAGGGGTTTTGTTTTTCCCTGAAGGGGCTTTTTTTCCCAATAATGACCGGCGTTCTATAGCCTACATTATACCGCTTATTACACGGCTACTTGCCAACAAACATAACTTAACACAGTGTGTCTTTTTACAATGTATTTGTTACCATTCGTATTGTTGATCAGCAGAGAAATAGTTCGCCAAAGACGTTGAACTTCATAGACTTTAAACATTCTTTAGGCTTCAAATCAGCTGACGTCGCTAAGCAACAGAGTACACTGGGGTTGAAAAGTTAGATTAGATGCAATTTCTCGCATTCTGGTGCATTTACCACAACTATTTACCGTAGTTGTTATACATATACTGAGGGGCTGGACATAAAAATATTTTGAAAACTAAACTTTCCAATAAGCAATGGGACATCTTCAACTACCTGTCACCTTTCAGCACTCACCTCAGCAACAGAGCTGTCTCCACTGCCCCTGCATGCTGCCCCTGCCTCTGACTCACTCTCTACCACCTATATCAGGAGACATGGAGATGCATCGAGCATTCTTTCATATTGATAATAATAAGCTTAATGTAGATTTTTCATATGAAGACTTCTGAGATGTAAATCATGTTATCAGCATATGAAATTCACAATTGGTATAGGTTTAGTAGCCTAATAATTATGTAGGCTACATAAAAAAATGGCATCTCCCTAAAGCATGACTGGACAGTTCAGAAATGATCAAATTTGTGTTCAAACCTGTAGTCTTTTCCACAGATCACATCCTTAGGATGTAAGCTTTCCGAAAATACATGGTTTAGGTGGTTGAATCAGTTTCCCTAAATGGCACAGCCCAAAAAAGTATCAGCGATATAGCCTACTCCATTTACCAATACCGAATTTATTATGCATGGGCAGCATACTAATATGGAGAGATGGACGTGTCTCTTGTCTCATTAGATAACATCCTGAGGGTATAAACTTTTAGATGATATATGGTTCTTATGGTTGAATCAGTTTTGCCTTCATGTTACATTTTATTGCTATGGGTATTCTCCCTACTTATAAAGTGGAACGGATTTGATTGTGAAGCAATGGAAAGATCGCTGGACTAGTAGACCAGTCATGCACTAATATTTTGATCGCAAATGTGGGGGGTCCAAACGACTTATATTGGGGGACCCCCCCAAGTTACATTGCGGCTACACCCATGACTGTAGCCTACTAGTAGTAGTAGGCTATGCCAGTGGGCGAGCAGAGTCTGTGACTCTGAGGCTAACGTCAAAACAAGACGCGGTCTCACTCAAATTCCAAGTTTTACACAAATCACAAAAATAAGCTGACCCGCTGGCTGTCTTCACAATCGCCATATCTTTAAAATACTGCTGTCTATTTAGATGTAGAATTGACCCTGGTACGAAATTAAGAAAATACTTACCAGACGCAGATCGACAGTTGACTGAGTGACAACACTGTTGACAACTGTTGTTGCTTTCGCAATCGTCAATGGAGGCTGACAGGCTCTCACGTAGCAAACAAATCAACGTTTTACAGCAACCTATATTAAAATCTCACCACCTGGCTGTTTTCACAATAGTCATATCGTCATAACAGTTCCCTCTTTCTGTTTTTTCGTGTAAAATTGAACTATAAAATGAGCTACAAAAAATACAACTATGAAGCTTTCTAGCATGGCTGCCGCCTAATAGACGAGGCGGTCTCACGGGCGACCTGCACTCGCTCAAATTTCAAAGACTGTCACGACCTAAATAAAAAATGCGAGATTGCAGTTCCACTCAAAATCGCTTTCTCTACAAAGCCAAATGGTTGTGATTTTTTGGGGGTGGTATTTTTCACTCGTAAACCAAGCTCCAATCTGCGAGCTAGAAAGTCTATCACGTTGTATCCATGCATCGTTGCTAACTTGTGTTGACGTGGTGACGTAGCTGCTAACGTGTGTTGATGTGGTGAAAAAAAAAAGGCACTTTGTCCCTACAAAAACATTGTAACCTCCTAAACTGTGCAACGAAACGTAATTCCAAATACAAGCAACGCAATCAAGACCAAGACTAACATTTTGACACAGGCGTTGTCTATCTAGTATAAATATTGACTGAGCCTTAGGGGGGCAAAAAAAAAAAAACTAGAAAAGGCTGTTCCTGCGAAACAGCAGTAAGAATGCTGAAAACCTGAATGGGGATAGCTAACCATGCTAAAAAAGCTGAAAATTGTGAAAAAAAAATGTAAAGTTATACGCTGAAGCTTCAAAGCGCCCGAAAGGTATTTTAAATAGGGGCTGGAGCTGGACAAAGGCATAAAACTACAGAAAAGAGAAGAAGAAAAATGCAAAACAAAAAGTGAAAACAATCAGAAAGAAGAGAAACAATGCATAAAAATGTGAGCATTTAGCAGAAAATTATTTGCTGGAGTTTTAAAAGGCCTGAAATGTATGTTAGAAAGGACCTGCAGCAAGATGAAGGCAGACAAATACAGAAAAGAGAAAACAAATGCAAAGGTACTGGCAGTTGGAAGATACTGCTGTGAAAGGTATTTTTGAAAGGACCTGGAGCAAGATGAAGGCAGAAAACAGAAGAAAAGAAGAAGAAAAATGCAAAACAAAAAGGGAAAAATTCAGAAAGATGAGCTGCAGGAAAATTTGAAAATTTAGCAGAAAACCAGTTGCGGAAGTCTGGGTTGAACAAATTTGAAGGTAAAAGGACAACACTGGAATGACTTGAACTTGCGGGAAAAACGTAGCAACCATTGGTCATTGTCAACAGACTGGCAACATTTCTAACCTATAATCTAGGTTTCGGTTCAAGACGGAGGAGAAACTAATCATGCGTGCCTGCACACCCAGTCCTGTTCAGACACTTTAAGATGACATCAAAATAATAATTCATAGTGCAGGGTTGCCGATGTTGTCGTTGTCCCTGGTGAGTTTTTTATACGTAAATAACAAGATCATGCTACAGCTAACCAGCGGATCATTTCTTGCAAGTGTGTCAAAGTGGTATGTATTAACACTGTAGGCTTGAATAATAACCAAAGGCAAGAAGCTAGAGAGGATGCAATGGAAGATTTCCTACATAAGCTAGATGAACAACTTCAAATTTAAAACGGAGAAGATATTTAGAGTAAAGACAAGTTACTTTACATCTGTGTTCAATATCGTCAATTAAAAGTAAAAGCTTTCCAGTTACGAAGCGTTTGTTCGTAGGATTAACGCCAGCTGCAGTAAACACTTAGCGTTACCCCAGCCCTGGTTTGGCTGTTCATGACCGTCAGCTAAGACAGTCAAGCCTCGATGTTTGCATATTTCTGTAAAACGTGCAAAAATAAAAAGATCTAGCTAGATTATGTACACTTTAAGCTCAATGTACATACCTTGTTTGGCCAATTTGGTCGATTGTGGAAAAAAAAGTCGAACCGTTATTAGTTATGGAGAGCCATCACGCTAGCTCTATTATGAGAAATGTAGCTAGAATCCACACCTCAAACAAGTTAACCTAGACGCAAAACTGTACGTCCAATCCAAAAAATAAGGATATTTTCCGAGACCCAAGACTCTGCCGAAACCATTGATATCCTTTATGTGTCTGTGCGGTCAGAAATACAACTCTTTTGGCAGTTTCCAAAACGTCACCCAATTCTGCTTTCATGGTGCGTGTCTGTTTGGTTGCCACGGTGATGGCGCAGCTGTGATTGCTAACGAGCTGGGCAGAGAATAACACATTTAGCTGGAATACACACCTCAAACAAGTTAATCTAGACGCAAAACTATACGTCCAATCCAACAAATAAGGATATTTTCCGAGACCCAAGACTCTGCCGAAACTAGAGATGTCCTTTATATGTCTGTGCGGTCAGAAATACGACTCTTCCGGCAGTTTAAAAACATGTCTACTTTCGAAATTCTCTGACTAATTTTACCCACCTCTCCATTTAAGTTAGTGAGAGAATTTGAAAGGCCGCTCTCGCTTCAAGGCTCAATGCTGAAAGTCAGTAAATGTGAGCTCTTTAGTAGTTAAATTGGCTGAAAGAGGACAATTTTTCCTACATTTTAAGGTCAAACTTGTTTCTGTAAGTTAAACTATATGAACGTCAGAGGAATTTGTTTGACAATTTAGTTGGATATCAGAAAAAGAGCAGCCATGGCTGCTCAATCATAAAAATCAAGAAGGAGCTAAATTTTTCATGTATTAAAAACTGTCACAATTCAAAATTGGCTGAATATTTGAAAAGCTGAATCATTTGGGAATAGCTGAATGTGAGTGAACATTTTAAAGGTTGAATGGTGTCTCTAGCTGAAAGTATGCTGAAGTAGTTAAGTTTGAAAGAGGAGGAAGCTTTTTAATGATTTGAAAGGATTTACCATTACTTTTAATGGGAGAATAATTTGCACATAAACCTTAATTCTTTAAAAAGTATTAAAGTGAGAAATACCAAAAGTCATAGCCATCATCTCCTGAATGAGCTGAACGTTTTGATACAAAAATAGTAGGAATCGGTGAAAGTATGCAGGACTAGTTAAAGGCCAAAAAACGGCGGAAGAACTGAGAAGTTGAAAAGCAATAGTGATAATGCTGAACAGCATTCTCACAATATAAATATATATGTGAGATAACAATGGTTTGTGCTGCCGAAGGCAGGCACACCCCAACTAGCGAACAACAACATCAACGTCATTGTTCTCAGCCACTCCCTCTGTTCGCTGATTGGCCCTACTAAAAGTTGATTTGAGAAAACCTACATTTGTGCCAAGTTCTCGAAGCAAAATCTAAATTGAGCGGAAGTACATAGGAGGGTAGAGCAAGGATTAAAAAAACGCCTTTTTCTATTTTTTTAGTTTTTTTGTGGTTCGGTTTTGCACCCCTAGTGTGTGGGGTGCTGCTGTGTACATGGGGCTGTGGTTGCATTGCTCTGTGTTTGGGGTTCTGTATGTGTGGTTCTGTGTGTGCGTGGTTCTGTGTGTGTGGTTGCTCCTAACACGGAGGCCTTGTTGTCTCCAGGCGGAGCCATGTGACCTCTTGACCAGCCGCTGCCCAAGTAGTCCTCATTCAAGGTCCGGGGATCTTAAGCTACTAGTCTTGAGTTAGCATGTTGCCGTTGAAGATGCTTTGACAGATTAGAGGTTGTGTTCGCGGTGGTGGAAAGGTGTTTTTGGAGTGGGCACAATGTACATTGTACAGTTACATTTTTGTCCTTTCGCGCAACTGCGATGTGCATACCTCCATCCATCAAAAGGCGTCCTATGGCTCTGCCATTCTTGTTTCGCCTCCTGAACTCTGGGGCTAAGTCAAGTGACGAGTGTTACGCAAACACATGTACTAAGAGAAGTTTGATTTGTTGTTTTTTTCTCCTCCCAATGTGCAGATCACAGTAATGCAAGTAACGCAAGAAATTTTTGTATTAGTAACTGTAATGCGATTACTGAAGTTATCAACAGTAAAGGCCGATTTATACTTCTGCGTCTCCGTTAACGGACAGACCCATGCACGGAGTCAGACGGACTGGTTGAATTTATACTACTCCGACAGCTCTGCGTGCTGAAAGCAATTCACCGCCAGAACAGTAGATGGCGCTGCACTGCAATGCTAGCTAGGTTATCGAAAAGTCGGAGCAAATTTACAAATGAGCCGTTTCATCAATAAAATAAGCTCATTTTCAGCAACTACACTGCCCATTTCTCGTCACATTTTAATTCAGATGCTGATTTACATGTACTGTTTAGCTGAAATAAGAGTTGTAAAAACTTACAACAATGGCGGTCAAAGGATTCTGTTCTCTTGTTGGTCACGGCAACCCCGCCCCCACCCCTGACGCAAGCGGTTCTTAATACGGACCAATCACAGCCAAGGGGTATCCGTAAAATGACGCACGGACAGACGGATAGTCAGGAAAATCAGGAGGTGCACGCAGAGCTCTGCGAAGGGCTCGGAGAGGACACACAGAGGGCGTTTCTTGACAGAGAGGGCGGTCCCCGTGTGCGTGTGCGTAAAAACGCAGAAGTATAAATCGGCCTTAATGCGTTACATTACTGCGTTACAGACAAATGTAATCTGATTACAGTAATGCGTTACTTTGCAACGTGTTACCCCCAACCAGGGGCGGACTTACCCATTAGGCACAGTAGGCAACCGCCTGGGGCCCCCAGGTGCCAGGGGGGCCCAGGCTGACAAGGGGTCCCTTGAAAGACTCCATAAAAATACTATATGATCAATAATAACCATAATAAATATAGCTGCAAGCAGCGATGCGGGTTCCTCCGCAAAATGGCAAAATATTATAAAAATATACATGGTAGAAGGTCAAGAGTTGGACAACAAGAGAGCAAAACTACTTCATGTTGGGCCAACTACAATAGGCTGAATGGGGATTTGAACTCATGAGCATAAGGTACAAGCCAGCCTCTCTATCCTCTCTGCTACACACCAACTGTTGAGAATGTAAGAGTAGAAAGGGCAGAGTATTAGCTTTGGTCAGCTTTGGGACAAAGGTTAAGAAACGGTTGACAGTTCAAAGTGGAATCGCGTGAAATTGCGCACGGTATTTCATCAGGGGCGTAGCAAGCTTTTCAAAAGTGAGGGGGATGGATGTGATTTGTTTATTAACAATAGAAACGATGGATACAATGACAGAGGTGTACAACATGTATAACATACAAGACATAAAAAGCATCCCATTTAAATGAGTGATACTAGAAAAGTATAAAAACACACTTGGAACACACGAAAAATAAGTCAAAACTCTGGTGAAAATACACAACAGTAGACTTGCTAAAGAATCAGAAATACTTGAATAATCCCAGGGGGAAATTATTTTTGTTACAAACTACAACTATACAAACAAAATATATTAACATTACCTAGCCTGGCTGCCAGCCCACTTCGCCCCGCCCACAAAAAAATTTGGTCGGGAAGTTGGGTCTGGAGGGTCTCGTATTGGGAACAACAACATAAAACCAGGATCTGGGCGGACCAATTAAATTGCCAGGGCGGGCTTTATACGATGATGGACAGATGATCAACAATGTCACGAAAGAGCCCTTGGGTTGAATTCGTTTTCAACAAACAACATATTACGTTGCTCTGATTGGTTGTAGGTCTATCCAATTGAGCGAAGCATTATTTGTTTTACGAGTTCGGTTGAAACACGCCCCATAGTCACAGCCCAACGGAGAGTTTTCAGACTCATATTCTGACTAGAATTATGAGTATGACAACGTCAGGCTACTCCAGACCCAACTTCCCGACCAAATGTTTTTGTGGGCGGGGCTAAATTGGGCTGGAAGCCAGGCTAGTAATAATGGGCAGTGGTAAAGGAATAGGGCCAAACTGTTACAGCTGTGGCACTAGCAAACCACAGTGATGTTCTAATGAAAATAGGCTACTGTTGTTTAATGTAAAAAATGTTAAACGTTCAGCTTTCAACTTCACTTACAGGATTTCTCTTGAAAAAAAGTGTTCTCCTGCCTCTTTCTTTTCTGCATCTTGATACTGCGTGGCAAAAAGACGTTGCTTGTGAAGTTAAAAAGGTGCAGTTACAGTACCTTCCATCCTGTAGTTGTGAAATTGTTGATGGTACTTCAGAGTGATGTCATCTCGAACCCAATAAGGTTTGAAAACCATCAGTCAAAATGATGTTTGATTTATTGACACAAAGATATTGAGGCAATGTGGACATTTACATAAATACAACCCTTTCAGACATTTTGTATACATTTCTCATTCCATTTCACCCTATATAAAAATACACCTGCCCGCACACTATCCCCCAATCCATACCGTTTACCTGCCTCCCAGCACAAGTCAAGCCAAAGCAGAAATGCTGTAGCGGACGCATTAAGTTTAGACGTCAACCAAAAATTGCCTCCCACAATCAAAACACATTGCTCGCAACACTGTTTCCAGAATTTCCCAAAGATGGCTTGAAGACCAGAACCACAGTCATCTTACAATCAAGAAGAGCAAAAGGTCTATGTCACAGCCCATGATCATCTCCTTGCCAACATAAATGAATAAAGGCCGACTCACTTTGGATTAAACCACACAACATGCACTCTCAGGGTGACCAACAAGATTATTTTAAATAACAAACAACAATATTACAAACATCTAACTGAACGAACGCAACAACTGAAATCCCTTGCATCGCTGTTGTAACCAAACCATTTTCCACAAGTCTTGGCGTTTTTTGACATGCCGCACTGATTCTGATTCTGCATGCTGGGTACCCAAGAGCACTGACGCTGATGATCTAGCTGTGCTCCGACTGCGTGATATGACGAGATGCTAGTGACGCACTAAGGTCTCGGCGTCTCCTGAAATATAACGCGTCTTTCTGCCTTGAAACTGCGTTTCAATCAAATCTGAATTCTTTTTAAACCTAGAGGTTTAAAAGACAACCTTTGCCTAAATTGACATGCACCAACTCAAGAGAACTGAGTTTCAACATCCATTTACACATTTAGTCTCTATTTTTTACTCTAATCTTAAGGCATAACTATGTTTAACTTAATGTCTGCGCCTCTCTGTCACCAACTGTCTCTGGAGTGGGGGGTGGGGGCTTCACAGTGTGTCTACAGGTGTAAAGACTTTTTAAGACCTTTTAATACCCCTTCCAATTGAAATTAAAGACCAAATTTACGATGGAAATACAGATCAAAAGTGGAAATATACAGTAATCTTCCCAAACACTGATGTCTGTTCAATATGAACAGTATGGTAAAATGACAACAATCGGTTGAGTTTAAGTACATTGACTAAATGTGTGTAATGCGAAAGGATAACACAGAAATTGAATTGCTGTCCTAAATTATATTTTTTATTACACAATGGTGGAGCAGAAACTAGCAATTCCATGAATCCCATGGAAAGAATGGCAAATGTGTGAAATATACTGATGTGGAGCACAAATCATCCAAGAAGCAGTACTTCTCTTGAGTGGTTTTTATTCAGATGACTAATCATTGGATTCACGTCAAAAGTATATAACTTGAACTGGTTTCATTACTTAAGACACTAAAAGTCAGCAGCTTGGCATGCTGGGACATGGAAAGGATAAAAAATGCTGGTTTGTCCTTTTTCATCAATATCCTCAAAAAAGCAGCCTGGAGAGCTACTGTGTTTGTGGGGTGACTGTCTGTCTCTGGAGGTGCAAGCAGGGCCTGCAGGCGGGGGCAAGCAGGGCCTGCAGGCAGGCAGTCAGGGCAGGCCAGCTGGATGAAGCTGTCCTGGGGTCAGGGCTGAAGAGAAGCTGTCCTGATTCTGATTCTGTCCAGCTAGAGGGGGGTAGTCCAGCAAGGGATCAGTGTTTCTCTCAGCATCCTCTGTTGAACTCTGTTGAGCAGGCCTCTGCATGACCCTCCAGACCTGTAAAAGTGAAGAAAGGATCCATGTCAGTTGTGAAAAATGAAGCTTTTTACATCTACACTTGACATAAACTACAGTTTTGACTGTGAAATGCAGTGGCATTATTTGAACTTGAATCCAAATGTGTTGAACTGATGGAGACCCGGCCATGCAAAGTCACTCAAAACATTTGGCTCGATTCCAGGCTCTGGCAAGAGTATTTAGCTCTAAACTGGTCAATATACACATCTGACCAAAGACCAGCTCGAACTTTGCCTGTAAACAGTGATTCTGACTGTCAGAGACCTTTAAATAGGCTGACCGAGTGAAACTAGCCTGGCTAACGTAGGTCGCTTTCTCAGGAAAATGACAAATGAAATAGGCTTGTTTTGAAAGATCCTATACACTGGCTATCTTCAGTAGACTCTTGTCTACAAAAAGCAGCCCACCCTGACGTTTTAGGACTAGAATTTAGTGAATTACGATATCGTTTACACACTGCCAGTGAGTGAGCGAGCCAAGTCTGATATTTAGGCTAAGTCAAAACAATGTACCACTCCACTTGCAAGTTTTCCACAAATCACAAAAATAATGGAAAAATCTGGCTAGAAGTACAATTCCTACATCTCCTAAAGGCTTCCCTCCTCGAGGTTTGGTAACAAACACATTTTTGGTGTCGACCGAACTGTGAAATGGTGAACTTATGAACATGACACGACCAAAACATGCCTGCCGCCTAAGCCTATGCGGTCTCCCTGGCGCATAGGCTTATTACAAAGACTTTCACGAGCCAAATCAAAATTCTGAGCCGACAGGTCAGTGGGGAATTGCTTGTTCTCCTGTCACGGCCACAGCCTTGCCCCCCTATTGTTTTTGGTTTTGCCCTGCCTTAGTGTTTCCCTGTCATTGTCGTCACCTGTCTCGTTCAGTTGTCGTTAGTTTCATTGTGTTCACCTGTGTCTTGTTTGTTTCTGTGTATTTAGGTTCCTGCTTTGTGTCCAGTCTTTGTCTTAGCATTACCCTTTGTCACTGTGTGTACCCTGTCTGTTTCCCGTTTTGAGAATTAAACCTGTGTTCCTCGCTATGCCTCGGTACTCCCCTGCATTTGGGTCCAACCCCACCTCACGTCGTGACAGAATGCTAAGACCAAGATGGGACCCAGCAGAGAGTTCACCCAACCCTTTCCTAGGGACCCGCCTGGCCTTTGGTGGACCCCGAAGCCTGCAGCTCAAGGCCCACCCCAAGTCCTGGTTCCAGCCGGAACCCCGACTCCAGCCTCGGTCCTGCCCTGGGCCCCTGCCTCGATCCTGCCCTGTGCCCCTGCCTCATCCTGAGGTTGTGCCGCCCTGCGCCCGGACGAAGAAGGTTGCGCCGCCCAGCACCCAGACCACCAAGGCTGTTCCTGCCAGGGAGAGTCGGCCGCCTGCCGCCAGAACCCAGCCCCGTTCCTGCCCTGTACCCCTGCCCCGTTCCTGCCCTGTGCCCCAGCCTCGTTCCTGCCCTGTGCCCCAGCCTCGTTCCTTCCCTGTGCCCCAGCCCCGTTCCTGCCCTGTACCCCAGCCTCGTTCCTGTCCTGTAGCCCAGCCTCGTTCCTGCCCTGTGCCCCAGCCTCGTTCCTGCCCAGTACCCCAGCCTCGTTCCTGCCCTGTACCCCAGCCTCGTTCCTGCCCGGTGCCCCAGCCTCGTTCCTACCCTGTACCCCAGCCTCGTTCCTGCCCGGTGCCCCAGCCTCGTTCCTGCCCTGTGCCCCAGCCTTGTTCCTGCCCTGTGCCCCAGCCTCGTTCCTGCCCTGTGCCCCAACCTCGTTCCTGCCCTGAGCCCCTGCCTCGCCCCGAGGTTGTGCCGCCCAGTGCCAGGCCATCCGAGGACTCCTGGCCGCCTCCTCCTCCGCCCGAGGACTCCTGGCCGCCTCCTCCTCCGCCCGAGGACTCCTGGTCGCCGCCTCCTCCGCCCGAGGACTTCTGGCCTCCTCCTCCGCCCGAGGACTTCTGGCTGCTGCCTGCCGCGGTGCCCGCGCTCCCATGCGCCCCGGTGCCCGCGCTCCCATGCGCCCCGGTGCCCGCGCTCCCATGCGCCCCCTCGTCCGCGCTCCCATGCGCCCCGGTGCCCGCGCTCCCATGCGCCCCGGTGCCCGCGCTCCCATGCGCCCCGGTGCCCGCGCTCCCATGCGCCCCGGTGCCCGCGCTCCCAGGCGCCCCCTCGTCCGCGCTCCCAGGCGCCCCCTCGTCCGCGCTCCCAGGTGCCCCTGTGCCCGTGCTCCGGCGTCCGGGCCGCCCCCCGGACCTGCCCCGACCCTCTGCCCTGCCTCCGGGCCGCCCCCCGGACCTGCACCGACCCTCTGCCCTGCTTCCAGGTCATCCCCCGGACCTGCCCTGACCCCCTGCCCTGCCTTGTGGGTCGTCGGGTGACGTCCCTTGAGAGGGGGGTACTGTCACGGCCACAGCCGTGCCCCCCTATTGTTTTTGGTTTTGCCCTGCCCTAGTGTTTCCCTGTCATTGTCGTCACCTGTCTCGTTCAGTTGTCGTTAGTTTCATTGTGTTCACCTGTGTCTTGTGTATTTAGGTTCCTGCTTTGTGTCCAGTCTTTGTCTTAGCATTACCCTTTGTCACTGCGTGTACCCTGTCTGTTTCCTGTTTTGAGAATTAAACCTGTGTTCCTCGCTATGCCTCGGTACTCCCCTGCATTTGGGTCCAACCCCACCTCACGTCGTGACATCTCCGAAAAGCAGCCCTCCTCTACCTTTTTGATGAATTCGCCGAGATGCTACATGATTCAGTAATTACACAAAGAAAGTTCGAGTTCGGTTTTCCGTCACTTCAAAGATCTTAGTGCTCAAACCTTCACCATAATTCAAAAGTAGTGTACTTTCACGAACCCAATCATTGATTCTAGGTTAAAATGTGTAAAAATAGGACTTACCGAACGTGGCTGCCTCCAGCAAGGCTATAAGGCAATTCCAGTTGAAAACAACAATGGCCGCCGAAAAAGAATTTATATTCGTAAGGCGAGCTGCGCTTGGAAGCGAAATGGGGGTGAGGGTGGGCTTGGTCAGCACACCATTTCCAGAAAGGATGTGTGTGCGTCTCGCCAAGCTCGCGCGTGTGTCATTAGGTTGACCACCTGTTCCTCTTTTCGCTGTATAGCACAGCATTTTTTATGTGCGACCCGCGGAACAAGGGGTGAAAACGCTGTGCGACACAACGCAAAGCGGGACAGGTGGTCACCCTAGTGTCAAGGGGCAGGATGATTCTGTGAGAATTTGGAGCGCGCGCACTGTGGAGCAATTCAATTTAATTCAATCATATATTGACATACCAAGGTGAAATTGTTTATGGTACTAGAGATTGATGTCGTCTTGAACCCTAATAGGTTTGAAAAACAATCAGTCAAAATTATATTTGATTTATTAACAAAAATAATATTGAGGCAATTTGGACATTTACATAAATACACTTCTTTCAGCCATTTTGTACTGCATTTCTTATTCCATGTCACCCTATATAAAGACATGTATTCTACACATCTGTAACTAATTTCAAGTCAATTGGGTCTATGTTTTAAGAGAAGAAGGGCTTTGAAGGTTGTACCAAATTTGGACATTACAAGAAAATTCATAAGTCTGACAATATGGGTCCTCGAGTTTTTTTTGTTCCCCATGAGAAATAAGGCATGTATACCAATGTTCAGGCATTTTGGAGTAATGGGGCGCTGGGGAAATCACGTAGACTTTGGGCGTGTTTTATAGCGCCACCTATGGGCGCACATGGGCCACTAGCCGTCTGGGAGTAATGAGTGACCTGTTGTATCATTGGGCCAAATTGGAAAAAATCGGGTCCAGGACTTTTGGAGCTATTGGGCCATTTAGCGGAGAAATATAAAAATAACAATAAGAATACTAACAAAAACACTAGGTTTTCTCCTACCGGAGGAACCCTACTAATACAAATCGTATAAAAGTCATAGCTTTCCCCAAAAGAATCAACAAAGATACCAGCGTTTATTCTATTTGTGTCAACACAGGCTTCCCCTCCCATCCGATACTACTTTGGCCTATTCCATCGATTGCAGCTACTGCGCAGCAAAGCACGTCATATCAGTTGGTTTAATATGAGACAGTAGAAGAATGAAGTGAATCAAAAAACAATTTGCTAAATGAAGCGCAACTCCCCGAACGGACCACAAAGGATAAAAACAAAAGAAGAGAGTAAACAAGTAGTTGCCAAACTGAAACTACAGAAGGAAACGTCATTTTCTCTCCACTGGTATGATGCGGCAGCCAGCACAAGTGCTGCTCAGTGAAGTTTGGCAAGCAACAGTAGCTAGGCTAGCTTGCTCGTAGCACAATTTACCAGGGTCAGCTACTCCACACAGGGCTCTAGACTGAGACCAAATTTGGCAAAGTTAATGATCGCTTCCAGCAATTTATTTTTGAATTTCCCCCTAAATAAATATCAAACTTATCTACGCATATTTTCAGTTAGCAGATGGTACTGTTTGAATTGCGATTCCATCTGAAATACTGCAGGTGATCAAGGTTACAATAGCTTGTTTCAAAGGGGGTTCTTAATGAATTACAGGAATGCAATATGAGTAGGCTAAATGCTTGAAAATATCACTAAAAGTGAAAAACTTGAGGTGACATAGTCATAGAGGTTAGGACCGTTTTACACCGGATTGCTAATATCTTCGTTTGATCCAACTTTTCAACTGAGGCTGCTATAGCTTATCAATATTCCCTCTTGAAGGGGAAATGAAAAGACAACCGTTTCATTCTACACTTTTTGTATTTTGAATTGTAAATGAGCAGCAACAAATGTATGCTTTTAAATCTTTGCAATCTTCATAAATAGTAAATATGCATTTTTATATAAAATATACAGAAATATCAGTTGTAAAAATTACAGTTAATAAACTGACTCATCAACTGACGCTAGCAAGCACACCCTACAATTTCCTCAGAAATTGTACCCTCTCTAGTTATTATTATAATAAAATTAATAATTATTATATGGATTGAAAATAGTGAGAATAGGAGTTAAAGGGGCCCCATGACTGTCTTCGCCTGGGGCCCCCAAATCACTAAATCCGCCACTGCCCCCAACACTGGCACCAAGACATTCCTCAGACCAATGCCTTGAGGGTGTCTCATTGTACAGGTGCTCGGACCATCAATGGAAATCTAACATGCTACTAAAGCTGTCCCCACTCAGTCGACTAGTCGATTTTCTGGTCGAAAACTAAGATTTTTTTTGTCAAGCTGCCGTACGGCAGTGTGAGATCTGATTCCCGCTTGTGTCATCATTGCTGAATTAACGAAATGTTCTACAGAAATTGTAGATTATATTAATTAAGACAAATAAAGTAACTCTAAAACGGTTTAATTTAAAAGAAAAGGTGTTACGGTTTTCCCTTTCGTTAATCTGCGCTTTGTTTTGGTTTGATATTTTGCACACGGCATGAGCACAATTGGCTGTAGAACTACAAATTCTGCCAAAGCCTACTTTGTCAGTGTTATTAGTCAAAATGGCAAAGAAATCTGTGGCATGGCAGCATTTCATTATAGTACATTTACATTTACAAAGAACTGGGTAGACCCTAAAGCCGCCGCCATGCGCCACCATTAGAGTTTCAGCCAAAGCCAGCTAATAATTTTGTGAGCCAAATTGAGCCGCCATCGGATATTTATTGGCTGAGCCAGCTCACTCACAGTGAATTGATGACCAATCAAAATTACGCTTTTTCCCATAGTGATGATCATAGTTAGCAAAAGAAGAAACGCATGCTTAAATGGCGGAAACTAGAAAAGGTAATTGTGTTGTTATCACATTCTTTACTTATTTCTACGTAGGATACTCAGACTTTTGTTTGATCTTTAGTTTTTGGAATTTAACCTGTTAACGAGTGAGTGCTAAATATTACCGACGTCTCCACCAGAGTGAGTTATTTTTTCAAAACGGAAGTTAGCTAGCTTTAGTTAGCTTCCGTTACCTAGCAACCTAGCATAATACTCGTAGCAATGCTACTACCTGCTAAGTCCAAGTCTTTTATTTGTCAGGTACACAGAACAACACAAGGTTAGACTGGGCACTGAAATTCTTAAGACAAGACAACGCAAGCACCTGGCATAACATAACATATAAGTACACGGAACAACATTTACATTAATGCTGAGCTTAAATAAGTTAAACTTCCTAAATATAAAGATAGCAATAAATATCGACTATACTAACCCTAATACTAAAACTTCCTAAATTACAGATAACAATAAATAGTACATTATACTAACCCTAAATGCACAAAAAACCTGTTTCAACCCTATAACCTATTCTAACCTAAGTGGAGTACAGTACAATAGTGCAAATTTGCAGATCAGTGACTATGTCAACGACCAAACAGGAGCCTGTTGGCGAGGTACAGTGAGGTACAGTAGTGCAAAGTTACTGATAGAGCAACCAGTAGCTGAAAGTGACAGTGTATAAGTGACTAGTGTGCAGTAATCAATGTCCATATCAGTGTCCATTCAGAAGCCTGATGGCCCTTTGGTAGAAACTGTAGTCCAGTCTGCGTGTGCGCGACCGGATGCTGCGGTAATGCCTGCCAGAAGGCAACGGGGTAAAGAGACTGAAGGATGGGTGGGAACTTTCTCTTAGAATCCTGCCGGCTTTCCTTAGGCAACGTGTGTGGTAGGTGTCCTGTAGGGCTGGGAGCTTCCTGCCGATGATGAACTCAGCAGAACGGATCACATTTCGTAGGGCCTTGCGGTCCCGGTTTGTGCAGCTCCCATACCACACTGTAATACAACCAGTTAGAATGCTCTCTATAGTGCATCTGTAAAAGTTAGTGAGGATGACTGAGTCCATACCAAACTTCTTCAGTCTCCTCAGGAAGAAGAGACGCTTACGGGCCGCTTTGACCACCTTGTCCATGTGAATAGACCAGGTGAGGTCATTGCTGATGTTCACCCCGAGGAACTTGAAGCAGCTGACCTTCTCCACTTCCGATTCATTGATGAGTAGGGGTGCATGCTCCTCCTCCTGCCGTCTCCTATAGTCCACAATCATCTCCTTGGTCTTGCTGATGTTAAGAGAGAGGTTATTGTCCTGACACCATGATGTCAGGGTGTCAACCTCCTCTCTGTAGGCTGACTCGTCACTGTCAGAGATGAGGCCCACGATGGTTGTGTCGTCAGCAAACTTAACAAGGAGGTTGGAGCTGTGCGTTGCCGCACAGTCGTGGGTGAACAAGGAGAACAGGAGAGGGCTGAGCACACAGCCCTAGGGGGTGCCTGTGTTGGTGATCAGTACGGATGAGGTGCGGTCACCGATTCTCACCACCTGTGGCCTCCCCGTCAGGAAGTGGAAGATCCACTTGCAGAGGGAGGTGCTTAGTCCCAGGTCCACAAGCTTGGACACCAGTCTGGAGGGGATGATGGTGTTGAATGCAGAGCTGTAGTCAATGAACAGCATCCTCACATATGTATTCCCCTTGTCCAGGTGGGAGAGAGCGGTGTGCATAGTCAGAGCGATGGCATCGTCTGTAGACCTGTCGGACCGGTATGCAAACTGCATAGGGTCCAGTGTGGGGGGGCAGCGAGGAGCAGATGAATGATTTGACTAGCCGCTCGAAGCACTTCATGATGACAGAGGTCAGTGCTATTGGGCGATAGTCGTTCAGACATGTGACCTTGGTGTTCTTGGGCACAGGGATAATGATGGTCCTCTTGAAGCAGGAGGGGAGTACAGACAGGTTAAGGGAGAGGTTAAAGATGTCGCTGAAGACCCCTGCCAGCTGGTCAGCGCAGCCCATGAGGGCCCTACCTGATATGCCATCTGGGCCAGGTGCCTTGTGAGGGTTGATCTTCTTAAAGCACAGCCTCAGCTACAGTTAGTGTAGGCACACCACTGGCTTGGCCTTCAGGTAGCTCCACTGCAGGGGGGTCACTGTCCCTCTCAAAGCGAGCGTAGAATGAGTTCAGCTCGTCTGGCAGTAGGACAGAGGACTGGGTCTCATTGTAGCCTCTCCCTTTGTAGTCTGTAATGGCTTTAAGTCCACTCCACATGCGCCTGGGGTCAGAGCCATGGTAGCTGGACTCCACCTTGGTCCTGTAAGCCCTTATCGCTGCTTTGATGGCCTTCAGAAGGTCGTATCTGGCCTTCCTGTACTCATCAGGGTCCCCAGAGTTAAAGGCGACAGTCGTGCTCTCAGCTTGGCCCGGACCGCGACATCAACCCAGGGCTTCTGATTTGGCAAAGACCGGATAACCTTCTTGGGGACAAAGTCATCAATGCAGTGCTGGATGTAGCTGGAGACCGTCTGAGTATTCGTTAATGTCCCCATCAACTGCCTCCCTGAACATTAGCCAGTCGGTGGTGTCAAAGCAGTCCTGGAGGGTCGTCACACACACGTCACTCCATAGGTGAACTGACCTCTCAACCGGTCTGACCTGTTTAAGCTTTTGTTCATATGCGGGGAGGAGAAGAATGGAGGTGTGATCAGCCTTCCCAAAAGCAGGGCGGGGGAGGGGTTTGTAACTGCCCTTGAATGTTGTATAACAATGGTCAAGAATCTGGTCTCCACGTGTGAAGAAGTCAATATGCTGATAGTACTTGGGCAGGACTTTCTTCATGTTAGCTCTGTTGAGATCACCAACAAAAATGAAGGCTGCCTCTGGGTGCACATTTTCCAGACAATTGATAATCCCATACAGTTCATCCAAAGCAGCGGCCTTGTCTACCTTGGGGGGATGTAGACTGCATTCATGACAACCGCAGTGAATTCCCGAGGTAGATAGAAGGGTCTGATTTTTACAGTTAGCAGCTCAAGGACCGGGGAGCAGTGAGATGCTAATACCGCTACATCCGTAGCCCAGAGAGAGTTAACCATAACACAGACCCCTCCGCCCCTGCACTTCCCCGAGTCAGCTGTTCTGTCCTGGCGGTATATGGTGAATCCCAAAGATGTAACCACTACGTCGGAGATCTCCGGAGACAGCCAGGTCTCGACGAACGCCAGTACACAGCAGTTCCTGATGTCCCGTTGGAATTTGACACGAGCGTTAAGTTCATCCATTTTGTTGTCGATGGACTGAACGGTTGAACTAGCTAACGGCTAGTAAGATGGTTGGTAAAGCAGGTTTGAAGTACCGTTTCCGAGTCCGAACAACAACTCCAGCACGCCGGCCTCGTTTCTTCTTTCTCCGTCTGAGCGGCGGAACAACAAAGTCCCAGCTGCAGTCCGAGCTCGCACTCCGAAAAGTTGAATTAAAGTTCGTAAAATAATCCTTGCCAAGTGACAACTTAATGTCCAGAAGTGTCTGCCGGTCGTACTGAATAAACGACAATATAACATTGACAAAACAAGTAACAAACACTAAAATTATGAACAAAAAGCTAGGTTTTTGCGGAGCTCTTGTCAGTGCGGCCATCTCTTAGGCGCACCGGATGTATGCTAGTGTTACTTGTTAACCTCCTAATTGTAAATTTTGAAGCCATACTATAGCGTTTGTCATATAGTTTTTGTCTTTTGGAAAATAGTGGAATGTGTGACGGTACTCTGTGGGGCCCGCTTTTGAACGATCACATGTGTGACGCTACTAATTAAGGTTGAATGCCGTTTTGTCGTTGTGTCAGGGCTAGTGTTTTATCGATATTTTTGTACTCGTTTAGGACTCAACAAATGTCAGCAGCACACGACCACGCACACAATGAAAAGATGCTGGCGTTACATGGAGGCCTTACAGAGTTGATTCTGCTCGTAGTGTTCGTTCACAGTTTTGGACGCATATGGGCGATTTGTATGTGGGCAACAATCGCATTGATGACAAACTTTACTGCAAACTCTGCTTTGAAGCAGAAATGACCAAAGAACAAGGAATGCTATCAAAAGTGTACAGTTTGGGAGAAAAAACATCAAGCGGAAACTTCTTTGTTCATGCAAAAACTGAACACAAGGAGAGTATAATATTTCTCAAAGAACAATCAACTAAACTGACTAACTGGATCCAAACTGTGCCTAAAGGAAGCCCAGCTACTTCCCAGTTTGATGTTAATCGTGACATTGTGTTGTGGTTGTGCAAAGACCTGCTTCCTTTTGAATTAATAGAAAAGGAAGGTTTCCAAGCGTTCAACAAGAAAAATATCCATCTTAATTTTCCAACCAGCAGAACCCTTGCAACAACAGCCCTGGCTGGCTGATGTCTACATGGCTTTGAAGTCCAAAGTGAAAGAAGAACTACTGGCAGACATTGTCAGTGGTACCCTAATGTTAGATGGCTGGACTGATGCTCACCATCTATACCCATATGTTGGTGTGAGACTCTGCACTGTAGATGCAAACTGGAATTTCCTTATGTTAACACTGTGTTAAACCTGTAGAAAGTCATACATCAGAAAGCCTTACAGTGTTTGTAAGGGAATTACTTGACGAATTCCTCCCCAAAGACAAACATGTATTGCTCTTTAACACAACAGATGGGGCAGCTAATATGATTAAGTTGTCCCGGCTACTGGGCCATGAGAGAGTAACATGCGTAGCACACAGTTTACACATCTGACTCATAACAGACACTCTTACCAAAATCCCTGAAGCGCAAGCACTAATTTCCCAATGCAAAGACACTGGCCGCGTTTCCCAGATTCGATCGTTCTTAAGGACTTATGAAGACTCTTAAGAAGGGTTCGGCTAAGAAGGAGCGCTAACCCAGCTAACACATTTACGTTGCCCTTACGTTGTCGCAACGTCACGCGATGACCAAACATACGTTGCCGCAACGTTGCGGGACCGTGCATCTATGGGGCGCCAGTAGGTTGCCGCAACGTAATCTTGTGACGTTGCCAGTCTGTAACCGCGACGTCGTGGCGACGTTATTTTCCGACGTTGCCAGTCCGTAACCGCGACGTCGTGGCAACGTTATTTTCCGACGTTGCCAGTCCGTTGCCAGTCCGTAGCCACAACCTCCTAGCAACGTAATTTTCTGACGTTGCCAGTCCGTAACTGCGACGTCGTCGCAACGTTATTTTCCGACGTTGCCAGTCGGTAACCGCGTACTCCTAGCAACGTAATTTTGTGACGTTGCTAGTCCGTAACTGCGACGTTCATAATTTACTTAATTATGAAGTAACCTATATTTCATATGCAGACCTCATTAGCCCAGAAGGCTACTTGTTTTGGTATAATAGACAGCCAACTTTAGGAGGAATATGTTTGTGTGATGTGTAGCCTGACTCAAGCTAAATCATAAACAGGCAGCATTTCAGAATCAGAAAGTGTTTTAATCGCCATGAAAGTTTGCACAGACAAGGAATTTACTTTGGCAGGAAGGTATATACATTCAACATATAAGAATCCTAAATATGTGGTCTACCTATACTAAAGGGGAGTCAGATTGCTGAGCGGGTAGGGAATCAGGCTTTTAAATCAGAAGGTTGCCAAATGATGTGTCTTTGGGCAAGGCACTTCACCTTACTTTCCTCCAGGGAATGTCCCTGTACTTACTGTAAGTTGCTCTGGATAAGAGCGTCTGCTAAAATGACAATGCAAAAACTATGCATGTAACATTTAAAATAAAAACTAAAATGGCCAAAATATATACATACGTGATCAAAAGTGCCACTGCAAAACAAACATTGCAAAACAAACACTGCAAAGAAAAAAGAAACTGCAAATCAAACACTGCAAAACAAAGTGCCAAAAATGAAATAAAATCTTCTTCCAGTCCCCGCTAGAGTCCTATCTGTGGGCCCTGACAAGGAAGCACAAAATAAGTTAGTGTTCGATTAACATAATCGCACGTGTGAAAAGGGGCTATACAAGTCATTAAAAAAATCACATCTAAAATAATATACATCATCAATTAAAATATTATGTGATTCTAGATTTGTGTCATAGCCATGTGAAAGATTGGATATGGAAGCTGCAATCATGATTCATTCACCTAGCTTGTTTTGAATGGGCTGCCGGGGTGTGTTTGAGTGTTTCCTCTATGCGGAGCTCCACAGCTTTCTCTCCCAGTCCCGTCTTCCACTTCATCACAGCGTCTGGAATTAGAAGTCATGAACTTATTGTCAGCACCAATGTGAACGTTGAATGCGTGTAAGCCATAGTTTATGGGATCTCCGAACACTTACCACTCTCTTTCGCAACTCCAGCACCTTAAGGTGCTCCTCAAGGTCTTGGAGTTCAGCCTGTGTTTGGGCCACCTGTAGGTCCATCACTGGCACCTCTTCAGTGTGTCTGCCCTGTGGTCGCCTGAACAGGAGAGCCTCTCGCTGGTTCTCTTCCAATGTTTCCATCTTACGGAGCATAACCTGTAATGTGTCTGTAATTAAAGACAAGTAAAACAAGTTTACAAGAGTTTGCATGATTGGCATACACTGTGGTTCTTCTAGATTAGCTGTAACATTGATGTACATAACAAATGTTACCTTGATTGGTCTTTGCCCAGGTTGGTACAGCTGAATGGCGTACACAAAGCATTAGTAAGACAACATTTGTTGTTTTGACAAATATGTTTCCCCCCACGATCAGAACAACTTAAGTATACCTTACAATTAGGTATGCCTTACAATGGCAATGGTTTGAGTATTTTTTAGAGTGTCTTATATTTGCACTTGCCTGGCTGCCAGCTGTTTTCCGTGGCCCCCTATGGGTTCTCCTCCACCAGACCAGAGTTGACACCTAGAGGTATGGCATCTGGTGATGCAAACTTTTAAGTCATACTTTTGCTTCAAAGCATAGCCTTTAGGGTTGCCATGGCTCATACCATTATTGTCACTGTTATAAAAGGTCATTCATTACTTTACCATAATTTCCAAGGGACACAGTGCTTGTGATGGTGGTCGGATCACCTGTACAGAAATGAAAGTGGAATTTAGTTTACGTACATAGTATTAGTATATTGATATTGGAGTAGCATCGCACATATGTGATCGTTCGAAAGCAGGGCCCCACAGCGTAGCACACGTGTGATTCTGAACATTCCAACCAACTATTTTCCGATGGGCAAAAACTATATGATAAACACTACAGTATGGCTTCAAAATGTACAATTAGTAGGCTAACAAGTAACACTAGCAAGTAGTAGCATTGGTACGAGTATTATCTTAGGTTGCTAGGTAACAGAAGCTAATTAAGGCTACATAGCTTCCGTTTTGGAAAAATAACTCACGTACTCTGGTGAAAGTGTCTGAAATATTTAGAACTCACGCATCTAAAGGTTAAAACAAATAAACTTATCCAAAAACAGATGTAATGTACAAATTGGAAGAATTAGTGACATGATACTTTTACAGACGCCATTGCTGTGCATGCCATGACCGACTGTGAACGTGTTCAGCCACGCGCTAGCGTCTTTGAAAATTCAGTGCTAGCTAAATAAACTATTTTGGGACAAGGTTTTCGAACAGTTCTGAACGTTTATTTTCCCTGATTCTTTTGAGGGTGATTTGTGAGACGCTAAACTTTGATAACATGCATGCATTTTCAGTATTTCAACATAACTTTCTGGAGGGTTTAACCTAGCTAGCGAAATCCTAACGTAAACAATGTGAATCTGATATAACGCTAGCACATAAACAACTCAATTTCAAACCTATATGCCCCATCCAATCTCTGAAAATATGTTTATATATTTAAAACTATTTCTGTAAAGAAACTCACCTTTGAAGTAACTTATTTCCAGGTAAAATCCATTATGTGAAAGACGGTGGGGCCCCTGCAAAATCTGTTTAGAAAGCCCAGTTTCAGCTATGCGTTGAAATGGGCAAGCGCAAAGTTGTTGCTCAGGGGCAGACTGAGGGGCAGGTTTGCTAAGGAAGAATTGTAATATTCTGTGATGACTTGTCTTTGAAAATGAAACTCTTAAAGTCGCTTACCTTTTGGTCACATTTAACAATTGGAGCACAAATTTGCATTGTGTGTCATACAGCTTTGGGCCGAATCCCAATACTCCCCCTTACCCCTTACCCTTCCCCTTAATTTACCCCTTCCCCTTGGCCCTCGAAAGTAAGGGGTAAGGGCTACATAGCCCTAGGAAATGGGACGCCACTTGGTTACAGGTACGTCATCTAGCACGTATCGATATCTCCAAAGCAAGTAGCGTTATGCACTGATATTAAACGAAATTCACTGCTAATGGAGTTTACTTAGAACTGTAGACATGCTAGTCAAAGAAATGCGGGAGTGTTGTGCAATTCAGAACTGTAACATTAACGTACCAAACTAGCGATTTTTAGAAACGTTTCAATTAGGAAAATGGTTGCAAATATATATGTTCATGACTCTATATAACACAAAACAAGACTGTCATAATTTTTTTTATCAATGAATTAAGCCGATAATATAACATTTATCGGACTCTCTGGATGATTTGGTCGCCATTGTTGCCGGTCGCACAGTTTTCACATAGCCCTAGGTTTCAAGTAAGCTCCCGATCTTACTTGGTTTTAAGGGGTGTACACCCCTTAGTCTTAGCCAAAAGAGTATTGGAACACCACTAGCTCTCACGGGAACGCGCAAAACTAAGGGGAAGGGGTAAGGGGGAGTATTGGGATTCGGCCTAAGTGTGCTATACAAATAATGTTTGCTTAATCATGTTACTCATCACACATTGATTGCTTTTGTACATGTTTATAGTAAAGAATGAAAGACTAAATTATATTCCACATTCTTTCTTTTTTTTAATTAAAGCTATGTGTCTGCATATGAGAAAATTGATGACCAATGACATGCTGGGGCTGAGCAGCACATGAATTACATGCATTGTCTACATTTATATATATAAACCACTATATTGCTTTCAAGATCCGTTGTCCTGCGACAAAAATAACGTAACCAGCCGACCAAGGGACGACGTCGCGGCAACGTTGTCCACGGGTCTAAAAATAACGTAACCAGCCGACCAAGGTAGGACGTCGCAGCAACGTTGTCCACGGGACCAAAATTAACGCAACCAGCCGACCAAGGTACAACGTCGCGGCAACGTTGTCCACGGGACCAAAAAATAACTTAACCAGCCGACCAAGGTATGACGTCGCGGCAACGTTGTCCATGGGACCAAAAAATAACGTAACCAGCCGACCAAGGTACAACGTCGCAGCACCGTTGCCCACGGACCTAAAAGTGACGTTACCAGCCGACCAAGGTACGACGTCGCGGCAACGTTGTCCATGGGACCAAAAAATAACGTAACCAGCCGACCAAGGTACGACGTCGCGGCAACGTTGCCCACGGACCTAAAAATGACGTTACCAGCCGACCAAGGTACGACGTCGCGGCAACGTTGCCCACGGGTCTAAAAATAACGTAACCAGCCGACCAAGGTACGACATCGTGGCAACGTTGCCCATGGTACCAACTGGCAACGTTCCCTTTATAACGTTGCTACAACGTTGCCACAACGTTGCCAGAAGGTAACGTCGCGGGTTACCAACTGAGCACTTACTGGCTACGTTGCCGCAACGTCATGTGTTAGCACGGCAAACGCTCTCAAACCAAACGCCATTGTTCTCAGACAAAACGCTCTCAAACCAAACGCCATCGGTCTCAGACAAAACGCTCTTAAACCAAACGCCATCGTTCTCAGACAAAACGCCCTCAAACCAAACGCCATCGTTCTCAGACCAAACGCCATTGTTCTCAGACAAAACACTCTCAAACCAAACGCCATCGTTCTCAGACAAAACGCCCTCAAACTAAACTTTGTCAGATTTTTTGTTATCAAAGTTAGCTAGATGGGGGAGCTGCTGACTAGCTTTCTGAATTAGCTAAAGTAGCAGCTTTTAAAGTGAATACCACGGTGTTGTTTCTGTTAACTAGTACAGCAAGAATAGCTATATGGTACAGCAAGATATAGCTAATACAAAATACCGGTAGTTGTTTTCTGCAAGCTAGTTCACTCGTGTACTGTAAACCTATGTGTAGTCCTCCGGTTGCCATGGATACTACAAACTTTGCTAAAGAATCATAAACGTCATCAACACGCGGCGCGACGATCTCCACAACTGTTTCGCCAGTAAAGTTACGTATTTTGTATTAGCTATATCAGGTAAGTTTTCTTGCTGTACCAGTTAACAGAAATAACACCATGCTATTCATTTTAAAAGCTGCTATACCTAATTCAGAAAGGTAGTCAGCAGCTCCCCCATCTAGTTAGCTAACTTTGACAAAACAAATTCTGACAAAGTTTAGTTTGATGGCGTGTTGTCTGAGAACGATGGCGTTTGGTTTGAGAGCGTTTTGTGTGAGAACGATGGCGTTTGGTTTGAGAGCGTTTTGTCTGAGAACGATAGCGTTTAGTTTGAGAGCGTTTTGTCTGAGAACGATGGCGTTTTGTCTGAGAACGATGGCGTTTGGTTGGAGAGCGTTTTGTCTAAGAACGATGGCGTTAGGTTTGAGAGCGTTTGGTCTGAGAATGACAGAGGTTTTTCTGAGACTGAAGCCGTTTCGCCTGAGACAGACGACTTTTGGTCTGAGACTTGACGCCTTTTCGTTTGAGTCTGACAATTGAGTCTGAGATCTGAGTATGTCCTAAAATGAACACCGTACTACGGCCAAGACAACAAAATATTTCTCTGTTGCACCGTTCCCCACTCAGCTTCTACGTAAGTTTGCATGCTGCAAGTTCAGGCAGTGATAAGCGCGCTCTGATGATTTGCATGATGACAAACAATATTTTTAATTTGTAGTACATTGTAAGAGATGCTAAAGACCATCGGCATTCAGTTACAACAGGACTGGTGATACGAGTCTTATTATGTTGCGTTTCAAATTTCTGTTAGTCGATTTTCAGACGTTTTAGACGAGTCTTGGTCGACCAAAGAAATTCTTAGTCGGTGACAGCCCTACAAGCTACCTTGTAGTTTCCTGTCGGACAGGTGTTCGGCCTGGTCGGTGGTATATATAAATATATATATTTTATATATATATATAAAAAGATGCCAGTAACATAATCAGGGCACGACACCCGCCCACCCTCCAAATGCGGGTAGAATTCGGCTGTGGTAAGTAAAGCAGTCACTCTTACTAGCCACTTTGGCAGGTGGAATTCTACATATCTCTCCCTTTAGATTTGTTATTGTAGTCTTCTCAAAACAAAATAATAACTCTTGCAGGGTTCTCAAGCCTCACGCATTGACCGTGAGACACGCACTTCAACCAGCACGTATCAATCCCCCTATGTTGAACAGTCTCGGCCACCGTACGTTCGTTGCTAAGCAACATACTGCAAACACGCGAAAGCTCCTCTCGTGGGGCTTTTGATAAAACTTGAGGACCCTGCTCAGTGCAAGGCAAGGATGTGGCGGTAGGCTACATAACAGTTGTAGGAAAAGCCGGAGGGGCAGACAAAAAATAGAAAATGATGAAAGTGAAACCGAAAACAGAGACTAAAATAGTTGTTTATAAATATTTAACAGGACAACAAATAATTACGTTTAGTTCATATATTTTCAAAACATCGCACACATATGCAATGAGCTACTCTTTTTGTCTATGTCTTAATCAGTTGCATATTTTCATACAGAAGGAGCTTTACACACTTAAAAGAGCTGAAGTTTTGGCGACAAGTAGCCTACATTTTATGTAGTCTTGATTTTGGACATTGACATTTGAAAGGATTGTAAATCTAGTCTTTAAAGTACATTTTTGCAAACCGTGGTCAACTTTAATCAAATAAAACTTAATTTCCCAACAACAAAATTGTGGCTAGTGAAATTGCTGAGTGGCTAGTAACTTTGGAAAACCACTAGCCACAGTGGCTGGTGAGCAAACATTTTAAAGGTCACATGAAATGCTGTTTTTGGATGCTTTTATATAGGCCTTAGTGGTCCCTTAATACTGCATCTGAAGTCTCTTTCCCGAAATTCAGCCTTGGTGCAGAATTAGAGCCACTACGAGTAGTCCCACAATGAGCTTTCCTCAGAACGCGCTGTTTCTGTGTCTGTAGCTTTAAATGCTAATTGAGAAGGAGAGAGGCGGCACCATGCGCTAATGTTTACAGTGGATGTATCGCAATGGCTCGTAGATCCGTTGCTGTAAGATGCCTCGAATTTGCCCATTCTCATCTGATAACCCTGGTTTGCAGAGCTGCACACTCAGTCATTTCAATGTGGGGAAAGGCAGATACTGCGCGCCATAACACCAACAGCAGAACGTTATCCATATAACGACGATGCGTACAACACTGCGTTTCAGAATGTGTATTCACATACAAACTTGATGCTATCTACCTTTACATTAGCGACAGTACCTCAGCTGATTGCTGCCGAGCTAATGTTACAGCCAGATTCTAAGGGTAGCAAGCTAGGTAACCATATAGTAAGCAACAAAATGATATAGCGTTAGTTGGCTTACTTGTCCGAGGTTTGTAGCTGGACCAAGAAGTACTGATCTAGAATTTAATTTCAGACGGTCAGCAAGGCCAACATTGTATTGCCTCAAGTTAAGGAAACAGTGGTGGCTGAAATGTTTGGCGCAGACATGCAAAACTTTGAGAGGTTGTGTCGGCGCATTTCCAGCGAAAATAAAATTAATATACTGGTTGTGCAGAGGCTCCTTGTGACTTCACAAGGAGCAGATTTTCAAACAGAGCGTATGACCTTTCATTTTCTCAAAGGCGGAGAAGAACACTCAGGGTTTGGTTTACACCTATTGAAAATTCTAGCCACTGGGCAGCAAAATAAATCCGTCGTCTGCGTCACCAAGTCAGGGGGCGAGTTTAAGCCTCTGATTGGTGAATGAACAGAATTACACACCAGGCAGGCTCAACCAGTCGATCAAGCGGGATGCGCGCGCAACGTGGTTGCAGAAAACCGGGAAAGGATAACATTTAAAATGGCAAAAGGACCACATGGATGATACAAATAGTTAGATTTAAGAAGACCAAATGGTGTAATAGGACAGCCTTTAAGAGAGAAAGGGATTACCCATTGATTTCTCACATTATAATTTTTATTTGGGTCACAAAAGTCTTGAAATTTTAGTGAGAATGTCGCCCGGTATAGACCGCATAGTCGAGCGGCAACCATGTCTTTACGCACGTCATGTCACAAAGTTCATAATTTTACCGTTTTACAGTCAATTGTACATCTAAAAGTCGAGCAGGGCAGCTTTCAAGAGATATGGGAATTCTGCTTTTAGCCAGCTGGTCCGATTATTTTTTGATTTGTTTAAACTGGCAATCAGAGTGAGACTGCGTCCCCGTTACACTGTTTTCACGTTAGCATCAGTCAGACTCGCTCACTGGCAGTGTGCACAATGTTGTATTTCACTCCATTCCCAACTGCCTAATGTAGATACGAGCCTGATGAAGAAAGCCAGAATCTCGGATTTCTTTAACCGAGCCTGTTTCATTCGACATTTGCCTGAGAAAGCGACCTCCTTTAGCCAGGCTAGTTTTGCCCGATCCCTTGGTCAGGCTATTTAAGGGTATCGGGGTCAAGTGACTTTTGTGCATAAACAAGTGAATCGTAAATGTATTTGTCCAATGTCCAAGAGCCTCAAAAAGTTAATATCAAGCCCTGCAATCCAGTGGCCAGAGATATATGATGACCTGATCGACACTCCATGTGTAATAGACCGGGGAGAAGTTCGTCTTTTGCAACCGACATGCGCAGTTGAGCCTGCTTGACAGTTGTGTGACGTAGGTGATAATTGGTCTTTACAGCACAACACTACTAGCTCTACACTAACTAGCTCTAGCTGAAATGGCCACACTGATGTCGCCTTTTATTATTTCACCAACTAGCTAGCCGGCTAGCCAGCCACTTGGCCTACAGTTGCCGACTTCGAGACCGGTGATAGCCAACACACCACCTAGGACGACGTAGTGGTGGCAGTGATTGTTAGCTTTGCAGACGAGTTACACGTCACACGAGCGAAAGCAATGTTTACAAAGGTAACTTCAGCGCTACCTTGTAGCTATCAAAGACCAAGTCCCCACACGTAGGCTACTAGGTCACCGCCATCACTCCCATTGGGAACCAATGATAAAAAGGCTGAGACGACACAGACATTATGGGCAAAGCTTGTCTACATTGTATGCTTTTCGGCACGGTATGGTGGGTGCCACGGTCACCCACCATACAGGTAGCATAGCAAGGAATCTAGGTGTGCAGTTACGTTGGTCTGAAGATAACCACGCCCCTCTCGTTTGCATGCGAGATCGGAAATAAATACAGCACAAAAATATATGTGGAAATAAATGTGGTGTGTAAACGTCTCAAAACATTTATAAATGTGGCAATAGCAAAATAAAAGTCCCATGAAATAAATAAATGTTGTCTTTACAAAAACGTCATTTTGAAATAAATAAATGTATTTATTTATTGATGTCGGTAAATGGATTCAGCTATATAATTATATAATGCTATATTTATTGCCATCTTTTTTTGTTTCAGAGTTTATTTCATAGCCATATTTATTTATGTATGTATTTATCTTTTCATTTACCTATTGATTTAATTTTGACTAACTCGGCGTTCCATACATTAAGTGCTGCCATTTTGAATGAGTCAAAAGCAGTCGATTCAAGTTGAACCACCAATCAGAGGCTTTAACCCGCCCCCTGACTTGGTGACAGCGGACGACGGATTTATTTTGCTGCAGCAAGTTACACCGTGGATAAATATAAGGATAAATAAATGTAAGGATAAATAAATTAATGTAAGTTTAAATAAATAAATGTCAACACATTAAAACTGAAATATAAATATATATAAACAAATACATTCAACATTTATAATTTAGTGTCTCATTTAATTTGTAATTTATATAATTTGTATGTCAATTAAGCATTTCATTATATAATTAGTCATTTATTTATTCTTTGTGTTATATAATTATTTATTTTTCAAAGTATTTATTTATTTTGGCCCCTATAATCTTCCATAGTAGTTAGCATCGAAACCTTAATCCTACACAATTACTTTCATACCGATTACCTTTCTCTGTCTTCCTCGGATCCTCTGTATCCAGCTGGTAAAGTTTCAGAGCAGCGACACAGGACAATGTGCTAGCGGCGGCACCGTACACAAAGCAACCGACATATTTCAAGAACACATTCGCCGTCATGGCGAGGACTGTATAGAATCTTCGTATTTTTTGTTTATTGTGTTTTTTTATGTTGCTATAATCGGTCCTCTCTTTGCATTTGCGACTCTTCTTCGAAACAAATGATGCTTTGTGAACTGGGGGTAGCTATACATCGGGGAAAGCGAGATGTCGCCACTTAGCGAGAGATGTGTATGTTTTCTTGAACATATGAAATATGCATGGAAATGAAATATGCATGGTGTGTTCTCCAAACCATTGTTTCCCAAAAAATCTCTTGCGACCCCCTCAGGGGTTGCAACCCTCAGGTGGGTCGCAAGAGATTTTTTTGGGGTCGCCTTGTCACGATCTGCATCTCTGCCACTGGCGATTTCTTAACAAATTAATGGTGAAATATTTACTATTGTGTTAACATTTTAAATGCATTAGAACGTGTTCATATCGGAGACGAGTTCATTCAGAATCAGCTACATATATTAGCAGGTCGACTGACAGATTTCCTTCTCATACATCCCCGTAGCACCACAGTGCATTTCCCTGTTGTAGCACATTTTCAACAACATGGACTTCAATGGGCCAGCTTTTTTTTTCAGTGACTTGAAACTATACGGTCATTGGATAAATGCTGCGATTAAGTCCCGCCCTGGACGAGCGTCTCTAGGGGTGAATGGAGGAGTGGGCTGGTCTGGACGCTGGGCTTCCGCGTAATGAAGGGAAGTTCTGTCGAAAGACTGCATCTCCTTTGGAGTGACAGTAATTTTGTACTATAAAAAGTCACAGAAGCTATTCAAGCGCTGTCCCATCGCGGATTCTGTAAGTGTAGTCGAAGGACAAACTGCTGCAACCTATTTCTTGGTATTTGCTTGGTGAAGTTGCTAATGTAACGGGTGTGAACCTGTGAAACTCACTCCTCAGGCAGGGCTGCCAACTTTCCAAAAACCTTGGCGTGAGATTTGGTGTGCCTTCCCCACCGAGGCTAGCCCTCGCAAGCTTCCCCCCACTCCCCCCCACCCCCCTGAGGCGAGCCGTCGCAAGCTTCACTCCCTAACTCTATGTTTACTCCCCCCCCACACGGCTGTTTGCGCATCAATGTTGCTTCACTCGGTTAACCTGCACGTCGTCCGCTAATGATTACAACGTTAGCTTGGCTACCTGTTTGGCGTTGCCTTTTCAGCGTGAGATATACAAGGTGTGGCGTGAGAGCGTGAGAAACGGTTGAAATGCGTGTGTCACACGGCGAAACCGTGAGGGTTGGCAGCTCTGCCTCAGGTATGTAATGGGCTACCCGCGTCAACGAATAGCTAGCTTTTCTTTGGCGTAGCTGGTAGTTGTCGCGCTTGGCAAGTCAGAGTTTGTGCGTTCGAGCCCAGCGAGTGGCGAACGACGCCTTGTAGTGAAGGAGCGTGGCCACGTCCTTTGCATACCGTCACATTGGTGCCGTGACCCGGATTCACGAGGTTAGCACTAGCTAACCGCCGGAGTGAATTTTAGAGGGGTGAATTTAACGGGTGTGAACCTGTGAAACTCACTCCTCAGGTATGTAATGGGCTACCCGCGTCAACAAATAGCTAGCTTTTCTTTGGCGTAGCTGGTAGTGGTCGCGCTTGGCAAGTCAGAGGTCGTGCATTCGAGCCCAGCGAGTGGCGAACGACGCGTTGTAATGACGGAGCGTGGCCACGTCCGTTGCATACCGTCACACTAGCAAATTTTCATCATACATTTCATACAATTATAGCTACACCACATGCCTTGTTTCAGTTTAACCTAATTCCCACATCTTAGTAGCTACCAGAGGCGTCAGGTGCAAGCAGCTGCATTGTCAACATTTCGAAAATTCAAATATCCAAACCATAATGTTTTCATTTTTCTAAAAACATTATATATTTGTTATTACTGTTAGGCAATCTATTTTAAATGAAGGAAAATAAATGGCCAAGAGAAACAGGCACTCTTTTATATGCACATGTTTTTTTGGCTTTAAATATTAAATGTGCTATGTGGATCAAATGCAATTGTCTTATTTGTTCTGTTCTGTGTATTAAAGCAGCCACAGGTGACACGGGGTAAGAGATGGAGGCTGCTGTGGTGACAGGGTCCAGTGGAGAGACTGACAGGTGCAGCACTGCAACTGTACACAATATGTTAAAAGGGTTATTATATGGAAATTAGTTTGTTGAATTGATTTTCATTATTGACTATAGTTAACTGATTATTGTTCACCTGCAACATCAAAACCCAGATGCAAAAATAGAAAGAAGGAAAAAGAAAGTAAGGGTGCATTGCCATATTCATTTTTAGATACTGTATAAGATCCAATTTTGTTAACAGTCTTCGATAGCACTGCATTATACTTAATTATTATATAGCCTATTTATATTAAGGAACTGTACGTTTCAAAGTCCCGGGCTGTTTTTCAGTCCCAGTCCGACCCTGCCAGTGGCGCTATGGTTAACAAGACCAAGTTCACACTGACGAGCAAAAAGAGAACAGGCAACAAAGATAGTACTTTAATAGTATTTTATTGTTTACTTTAATATACAAAAAGATAAAATTGAAATAATTCCTTTCTAGTATTTTTTATCTACCTGTGGGGGCGTGACTGTCTCCCACTGGGAAGGGACATTACATTCATGTTCTGGCACGGCGTGCTGTCGGGCTGCAGCCGCACCCCCACCACTAAGCGGATGTAGCACGACTCTGGAAGCAGAGTTCTAAGAAGACCACAGCATAAAGAATGGATGATCCACGGCAAAAAAAAGGTCTATGTTACAATGATCGTTGAAAAAACGTCCTCTTCCCACGCCAACACCAATAAGGGTGTATGGGGGGCATTTTATAAATATAAAAAAAACGTTTTCATCGTCCTCTTAGATCGGAAGAGGTATTACTGTGAACCATTTCTCCTCTCTGTAGACACCATCTTATACAGACTCTTTTTTTTGTTTTTTCGTATGTTTATGTTAAATCAGTAGTACAAGTCTGTTCTAGCTACAATAGTGAAACATCTCATACAACAATTACATCTCGCAACCCTACTTATTCTGGTGATAAAACCCCTTGAGAGGACAGAAGCCAGCTGAGACCCAGTAGCACAATCTGGTCTCCGCTGGGAGGGTTTTGAAGAAAAAAGACTCAATCAGTACTTTTAGTGTGTGTGTTCACTGTTTGGTTTGTCAATGTAGGGGCTGACGGGTCTTCAGAGAAGATAAGAAAACTCAACTAAACATTCATTATTGATATAGTAACAGAGCATGGTATGGATCAGGGTTACACTGCCAAACTAGGGGCAGGGATAGAAAGAGAAGTTGGGTTAGCATTAGCAGGTAGCGCTTGGCTTTCTGAATAAATGAATATCTCCGTAAGGAGAAGTTTTAATACTAGATCAGGGCTCGGCTGATTGATACGGTCCTTAACATTGGACCACAACAAGGTACGAGGTAATTTGGTCAGTCCAGCACATAATTATACATTTACAACTAGAACAGACCATCAGACCATCTCTCTGAAAAGCTGAGACTTGGAAAGAGCAGTACACATAGAAAGATGAGAGAGAGACACTAGGGAGACACAAAGATGGCAGAGACCAAGAGTGATAGTGAAGTGGCGCAGATGGCGAAACTGTGATGTTCAACCAGAGCTTACCAGTGTTGAGGAGCAACTCCGATGAATCTGCCTCTCTGACTAATAAAGAAGGAAAGATATCTCAAACATGTGTGACCATGCCTCTTCTCTGCCTGTCTGAGGGTTTAGTCTGTGACTAGATGGTCTTACTCACAGATTAGGTTATAATGCCAGGAGTGAGTCTGGCCTGAGTCGGGTATACTGGTGCAGGAGACCATGTGACACACACACAGGAAGTGACAGAAGAAGCACTGGCAGTGATTTCCTGTCTCCATCCCCCAAAAGTTACCTTTCCACCACTAAACTTCAAACTAAAAGAAGAAAAAGGAGGATTGAGAGAAGGTGAAAGGAGGAAGTTTTCACATTGTCAAGCGGTGCATCATTCATGAGAACAGCGTGAGGTCCCGTTGCTATGACAATAAAGTACAAGAAATATAGTACCGTCTCTGACTGTTCTGCTTTTTTTTTTTTACAACACTGTTCCACAGTGGCTCAGAGGTAAACACTTCATTAAGTACCTGAATCAGGAGACGGCTAACAACTCTGTGTTCACATCATGCAATGTTAATCATGTTTATCAGTCCGCTGCTAACAGAAGCGCAGAGACCAATGAAGCACGCAGCCATGGTTCAGCTCAGAACAACCACAATGATGACGAAGATGACAATGAAGAGGACCAAAAGAAAGGCACATGAGAACACAATCATTCAATGGTTAGAGAGTGTTTTGATGCTGATGATACTGGTAACATTCTCGGAAACAATGTCACCGGAGCTAGATCACCCTGAGCGTCATCATGATCCAGTGTCAGTTTTGGCCGATCAACATCTACCCATGGTTCATCCAATCAACACCTACCCAGGTGTTATCCAATCAACATCTACCTAGTGTTCATCCAGCTAACACCTACCCACAGCTTATCCAATCAAAGAGAGGGTGATACACCACTCACTCACCAGACAGACAATACCAGACTTAGGTCTGTTGCAGAGTTTTGATGCAAGTCATTTGGCTACATGGTTATGTGGCAAGAGAGCATCTATTCATTCTGCCAGTTACTAAGCAACCCTATGCAGAGCTACAGCATACTGGCAACATCACATTCCAGCTACTGGCAGGAGCACCAGTTTGCCAGGAGACAGGCCATGTTTTGGTTGCTGGTTACTAGATGTCTAGTACAGTGGGGTCAGGAGTAGAAAGAACACAGCTAGGTATTGCTTAACATATTGCTTGCTACATGAATGAATTAATTCTAACTGTTAATTAGATAAATCCTGTTACTGTAAACCATACATGTGTTCCCTGAAAAGATAAAAACACTAACCTGACCGTTTAACACAAACACACCCTGATTGACTACTAAAAAAGGGTTTAATTCTGCATCCCAGCCAGTGGCAGGCAAGATGGGTGATGACTGCACAGAGACATGGAGAGCAGAACCCACCTTCTTGGCCCACTGGCAGGATTTAAGTCAAGTCAGTGATTTTTGATGGACCCACATGGAACACTACCTCAAACAACTTAGACCAAGAAGACACAGGTCTGATCTATCTGTGGCATTCAGCTTGTCTCCAACAGCAGGATCCAACAGGATCCAAACCTCCACTACTAGAGTGACTTGCTGGTCTGGACAGACCTCAGTTATCTGGACCTGGCCAGGGACACTGAGTTCATGGTGACAGAGCAAGAGACTCTGAGTCTCTCAATGCATGCACACATACACTTAAGGGTTACTGCATGGAGAGACAATACCTGAACATCAAGATGGTATTTATGGCACCACTGAACATGTAAAATCAGCAATGTATTTCCTGGTGTTGCTAGAAAGGAGCGGTGTATTTACTGGTGTTTATAAAGCTGAAGCCATGGCTCTGCTGCCTCTGTCAGTTGCTGTCAGTTGCTGTGAGTCCCCTCCGGGGACATACACAAAAAAAAATCCTGTTCTTCCTCTCCATAGAAAAAAAAAGATAACTTTCTGTTTTAAGTTGTTAAAACACTTTCAAAGGCATGTTGGAGTTTTTTATATAAAGAAAAGTAAATGGTTCAGCTGATGTCTCTTGGCTTTTGTTTTGATAACTTATTGGTTTATCTCTTTTCTTTCATTGTCTACCAGGACTCGGGCTCTATGACGGCTTCAGTGTATGCTGGAAGGGAAAGGGTAGTCTATGCAGGCTGACTGTCCCAGGAGGAAAGGAAACCAGCACACAAGAGTATGTGTAATGCGCAAGGACTGGACAGACAGGATCCTATATGTATATCTATTTACAAAAGAAACCCCTTCACACCGCAGGAAACATGGTAGCACTTCTTCTAAGGAGTTGGGATTTTGTTACTTTTTCCAAAAACTCCCTCACCAATCAATTCATCATAAAAGCAAGAAAAAAATCACGTTAAAATAGTTACTACAAGTTAACACAACTTACGGAATACATTACAGAAGTACACAGAAAATAGTCTGAGGTATCTCTGGTCTGAGGTGTTCTGAGGTTGATGAACAATATTGTTTGTTTTTAATTTAGTGTTTGCGTTGTCTTGTCCAAGTTCTTGACGTGTTGACACTTTTCTCTCTCACCTTTGGAGAGGGTGTCTCTTCTCACCCTTGCAAACACTCGAGTCCACACATTGCTTCCTTTACTGAGTTGCATGTGTGAACGCAGTGTATTAAAGGAACATACAGAATTATCTTCATCTTTGAGTCGAAGCAGCAGCATATTGAACATTCACTGTTACACTATGGCATACAGAAATACAGACCTGCGTTTCCACAGTTTAAGACAACAGGAGGGAGAACCCCTTCTCACTCTCAATTAAATCAACCAGGGTTGATTTAATTGAGTCAACCAGGACCTGCTCTGGGTGCTCGTTTGGTCCAGTTGAGGAGAGGTAAAGAAGGATGGGACTAACCAATCAAAAGTCACCAGTTCACCTGACCCACCCTCCCACCTCACCTCTAAACCAATCACATTCCCTCACGACAGAGGGTAAGCCCACACTACCTTGGAAACACCCCCTTAAATAAGGAGCACAACTGACAACATGAATCACAAGAAATATACTGAGCTCGTCCCCCACCGCCTACTCTCTCACACACACACACACACACCTGAAATACGTAGTATGCATCTCCATGGCAACATCCACCTGTATGTTTCCTGGTTCTACATGTTTGGGGCCTTCCCACATTTGAATACTTCCCCAGTCAGCTCTGTGGTATGTCATAGTTCCTCCCATCATAGTCCAGATCACCAATCATTGTGGAGGTGTCTCCACCCTGGTTACCTGAGAATCAGTTTCGTACCAAACCAGGCAATAACATCACAGATCTTGACGTAGTTCCTTTTCCCCTGTGTCAATTCCTTGTTACAAACATCCTGAAGAAACCAGCTGTAACATTTGCCCCCAACCCTCTGATCCAGAACAATTTCCACTTGTCCCCGTGCATCCACGCATCAAAAGAACCCGTCCAAACATAGTGGTGTTGCGTTTCCTGTTTCCTGTGTTTGAAGACACCCGTTGGTCCGATGGTCAGTAGCACTGTGGGAGACGGAAGTGACGTCATAGAAACGTTAAAATGTCCTTTGAGGAAGCTTGGTTGTGTGTAACAGTCTAAGGGTTCCTCTGCAGGGTTGCAGCATAGTGGCTGAGATTGACGGAGAGGCTGCAGGTCTGGGGTAGGGTTGCTAGCGGGCTTGTCTGGGCGGAGGTCTTGTGGCCCAGAAGACAAGAGACTGTGAGAGGTCCTGGACCAGTCAGCAGTCTGAACCTGAGAACTCATACACACAGACGTCAGCTGCCCTTCTACCTGTCTGTTTTAATTTGTAGTACGTCCTCTCGTCATTGTATAAAACAGTAGAAGAAGTCCAGAAATGTGCTGGTAGTCTTGATCCGATTTGGAGAAAAAAAGTATTAAGAGAAAGTATTAACCGAACCAATAATAATAATAATACAAATAAAATTAAAATACATGTCAGGTAAAAATAGCAGCTGTATCCATGTGGCGTTTTCTGAGATTGACAGGAGGGCACGTTTGTTTCACTTGTGTGTGGCGGTCCTGAAGAGGAGGGGGGGGGGGGGCGAGAACATGGTGTGGGACGCCCCTTCCCTAGGGCTCAGATACTGGACTCTTTGGGGGGCAAGTCCACGTTGGTGACGGAGGTCAACATGGAGACCAAGCAGTCTGAGGTAGGGGGCCCAGCCAGACGGCGGATCTGACAGATGCGCTCCTCCACACAGCCTGCAGAGAGACGGGCCTCGGCGTCGTGATCCCAGCACTCCTCGACGGTCTCACACATCTGCTCCAAGCCCTGCAGACCAGGAGGGGGCGCTAGGTCACCAGAACACACACTACACCGCATTCACATATGCATCATACATGTTGTTAGTGGTAGTGTTAGTGCTGACCGTGCTGTCTGTGTTTGTGTGGGCCAGTGTGCTAACTCACAGGGTGTTTGAGCCAGCAGTCTTTGAAGGCAGGCCTCATCTTCTTGTGAACCACAATCTCCTGAAGCTCTTCCAAGGACGGGTGCTGCCCAATATCCTCCTCGAATGGCAACATGTACTCATCCACAGGACCTGCACACACACACACAAGCCCCTTTTAAACAGAGATCTCCCTATATTGCCGTAAAGAAGACCCCTCACTGAACAAAACCACGCTGGCATAATGATACCTGTGTGTGATGTTAAACAGAATGCAGGCGTTTTGGAATCAGAGGGACATTAATGTCTAGCATGTGTATTTCCTCCATTACAGCTGTCTCTTTTTTACACAGACGTGATTCGGCCCTGTGATTACCTCCACTGTCGTCTAGGGGTGGAACGGTACATGTATTCGTACCGAACCATACGATGCGGGCGTCACGGTTCGGTTCTTGAAATTACACTGTATAAAATTAAATAAAACTTAGGTGCAAATTAATTAATGTAATGCGGAACTACTGTAAGATATTTGTGTTCTTTAGGGACAATCTGAAGCCCCGCCTTAGCTCTGAAACTGATTGGCGCCGCCACCTGTGTAGCCGAGCTGTGCCTGAGTGAGTCAGAGATAGCTAGCAGCAGCAGCAGCACTAAAGACGTAGCCTATGCAATGCTAGTGCTAAATATGAATGTTCGTAGTGTAAGTATAGCGAAAAATAGCCTAAACTTTCCTAGACTTTTAGCTGCGGTACTAATGCTGAGGGCTCGCTGATATTGCTGTCTTACTAGAACGTGCATTTAGTCATTTATTTAGCAGACGCTTTTATCCAGAGCGTAATAACTATGAGTTGTTTCTAACGTGTGCTGACGTTGTACACACCCAATAAGTTCAAAATTTCCAGGCCTCTCTAGTTTCTACTCTGCCACGACCTTCTGTAGCTTCTCAGCTAGGTGGGTGCTTGTGTGCTGCTCATACAGGGGCCGTGTCTGTAGAACTGACGCAGTGTCTGTAGAACTGACACTTTCATTTCCCACTCAGTCAATAAAATGAGCAGTCACCGTGAGGTAGCTTTCGGTAGCACGAGAAGTCCAACCATCAGTCGTTAGTGAAACGGAGGGTGCAGCTGACAACTCGCGCTCCATCAACGTCCGTGTTTTGTATATGTAAGGGACCAGGGCCGGCGTTGCTACTACTGTATCCCTGCCTGTGTTTGCGCTGTTGCTCAGCTAGTAGCCTATCGTGTCGTGGTGTAGGAGGACTGATCGACAAGTGCGTCATACATTTAGCTAAGACTTGCATGTACAGTAGTTCAGTCAAGACAATCACGTATTAGATTTGAGCATTTATTGTTACATGACATGGACATGTAGATTTGACTTTGGCGGAGTGGATGATCTAAGGGAAGCACTCCCTGCCTCCTCGATGCAACACATACATACATGACATATGAGGCAGGGAGCAATAGAGATATAATCCCCCTGTTGGATAGATACACAGACAGCATGGGGGAGAAGGGGACGGTGGAGGGTGGCAGCAGCACTGATCATACAACGACCGGGGTGAGTGTGTGCATATCCGCGCGTCTTTTAAAGACGCCTTATCGGACGTGGCCCAATGGATATGCGCTGCTACATGGGTGTGGTAGTGGGTGGAGTAAGGAAGGTGGAGTAAGACGCCTTACGTCCCCGATAACGCGCGCTGCCCGATTGCCCTGCCAGAACTAGCTGCGCTTATTTAGTCTGGAGCCCTGCTTCTGCATTTTTGTTTTGCTTTTCCCCCCATTGTACCGAACTCGTACCGAACCGTGATGTCTGAACCGCGGTATGAACCGAACCGTGACTTCAGTGTACCACCCCTACTGCCGTCTCAATTAGAGCCTGACAGATATATCGATATTTGTCATTTTCCATACTATTGGTATTGGCATTTATAATGGCGATAAAAATCCAAAGAAAAATATTTTTATTATGCCTTAACAATACAAACAAACAAACAAGGTTCAAAATCAAGGCTCATAATGGCCGATAAATTCATATATATATAAAATATTTTAAAAAACGGACGAAACTCCCTTCAACCATGTTATGAGTGTTGGTGTTGCATAGCATAGTTTGTCCACCATAGGGCACTCTTCACGTCCCGGTTAGCAACATTCGTGTTTGAATGCCCAAAACCCTACAACCAGCTGATCCAGTCAGGCAGAGTGTTAAGAAAATCTGTTTGTTTTGTTACACGTTTCTGGATTTGTAAAAGCTTTTTATACATATCGGCCGATATATCGAAATATCTGATTTTCAAATCACCAAATATTTGTATCGGTATCGGCCTTAAAACTCCTTTATTGGTCGGGCTCTATTCTCAATGCGGGTACAAAAATGACCCCCTGTTCTGTGGAAGGCATAAAAGTGCAACATTCACGCCTTGAGGGAGTGTTGAGAGAGAGAGAGATAGAGAGCTCACCGTCGGCAGCTTTACAGCGTGACACAAGCTCCCAGAGCACCAGGCCCAGTGCGTACATGTCTATCCTCAGGAAGGCGTCCCTCTGGAAGTTGATGGCTCCTTCAAGAACCTCGGGAGCCATGTAGCGACGGGTCCCCACCTACACACACACGTGCATGCACAAACGCACACACACACATGTATGCACGCACGCAAACATATACACACGAACCGTTGATGATCCACACAAAGAGTAGTCATGGTCCCTAACACACACACACCTACACCCACCCACACACACACTGGGTTGTAACCCACCTGGCCGTGTGTGTCTCCTGGAGGCTTGCCTGGTTCAAACCGTACCGCCAGACCAAAATCTCCAATGATGGCTGATAGGTCTGTCCTCAGCATCACATTCTTACTCTTAAAGTCCCTGGAGAGAGAAAGAGAGACAGACAGGAGGAGGGGGTAAAATAGAGGGATAGAGACAAACAAGAGGCGGGGGGTAGAAGAGAGGGAGGGAGAGAGACAGATGAGAACAGGGGGGTAAGACAGAGGGAGGAGGTATAGAGATGAGAGGAGGAGGGAAAGAAGGAGAGAGGTAGGAGGTATATAAATGAGAGGGTAAGAGAGAGGGAAAGAGGTAGGAGGTATAGAGAGATGAGAGGACTGAAGCTACTCAACTCAGACGGGGTTGTGCATGGTGACTGTGGGTCAGGGTCTCACCTGTGGGCGATGGCTGGTTTGGGCCCTTCCCCTTTGCAATGAGGGACGTCTTCATGGAGGTAAGCCAGGCCGCATGCCATGGTCTCTGCTATGTGGCACAGTTCAGGCCAGCTCAACACGTTCCCCTTCAGATAGTCTGTTAGGGAACCCTACACACACACACAAAACATCAGTCAGGACTTCTTGCCTTTATCCCCCCCTCCCCCTCTCAATTCTCCCCCCCCCCTCCTTCTCCCCCCCCCCCCATGTCTCCCCCTCCTCCCTCTTCTGTATCCTTCCCTCCTACCCCTCTCATGTCTCCCCCTCCTCACCCTCTCATGGAACTCAGTGATGAGCCACAGTTCCATCTCTAGGTTGGTTCCTCGTTTCTCCGCACCAATGTAGCGCAGCAGGTTGTCATGCTTCATTCCCGGCGTGGAGAACACATCACGCTCGTTACTCCATGACTGCTTGTCCTGCAGAACCAGGTTGAGAACCAGGTTGAGAACTGGGAGGAGACGGTTACATGGAGCAGAACCACCTTTCACTTGCACTGGAAAGCTGACGTTCTACATGGACGGCAGTCTGCCATGTGGGTAGCCATACCTGGATCGGGAAGATCTTCACAGCCACGTATTCATTCATCATTTGGGCCTTCCACACACAGCCGAATCGCCCCCTAGCTTTGATCTCCAACAACTGCAGCGGCTTGAGTCCCATCAGGGGCGAGGGGGGAGGGAGGCCATTGTCCTGATGGATTGGGGAACACAAAAACACATCTACATCAGGTTTAACAGCGTGTGTTGTTTGGTCAGTGAAGATGTGACTAACCACAGTGCTGCCCAAGCACCTCTAGATGGCGGCATACTGTCACCAAGCTGCCTAGCCTGCTTGGCAGACTGGAACAAAATGGCCTCCGTATGGAAGACATAAGAAAGGGCCATGAGAGAGAGAACAAGGGAAAAACAAAGAGAGGAAGAAAGATGGTCAGATGGCTGAGTGGTTAGGGAATCAGAAAGTTGCTGGTGTGATTCCCGGGACAAGGCACTTCACCTTACTTGCCTCGGGGGAATGTCCCTGTACTTACTGTAAGTCACTCTGGATAAGAGCGTCCGCTAAATGACTAAATGTAAATGTAAAGAAAGAACGGAAATCATAAAGCGAGAGAGAAAAAAGTGAGAGCAGCAGCGAGAGAGGGCTTTAGAGAGCGAAAAAGACCGAGAAAGAGAGAGAGAGCTGGCACGTTAAGAGACAACCCATTTAGACAACCCTTCAGGAAGACATGGAGAGAGACAGAGCAAGAAAGAATACAGAAACACTGTGTGTGTGCCTGCATCTGCATAGGAGTGTGTATTCATATACCTCATTGACGTCGACATGGCCGTAGGGAGGCTTGCGGTGGCGGTACATCCAGAGGGCCAGCAGCAGGGCCAGGGACAGCAGGGTGATGGGAAGGAGGGAGTACCCCAGCACGCTGTACAAGTGGTCGCTGGGTGCCGGGGCCTTGATCACTGGGAAGGCAACCAGGGGAGCATTACCACACTATCCTGTCTCTTAGGAACACACACACCAACAGAGACATAGACACACACCCTTACTTGGTCCGTTCATGTCAGGCAGGTGTGTGAAGTGCTTGTTGCACAGGTTGCCCTCACAGCAACAGAAGAACACCTGGGGATTTTCTTCTGTCGCCACACACTCCTGCCTGAGAAGGAGATAGGAAGGGAGACAGAGGTATGTAAGGAGGGAAGAGAGAGGAAGGTAGGGAGGGTAGAGAGAGAGGGAAGCAAAGAGAGGGGGGGAAGAAAAAGTTAAGAGTTAAGGAGGATAGGAGGGAAGACAGATAGTAAGAGAAGTAGGGAGAGAAGTAGGGAGGAAGGGAGGAGGGGTGGGAGAGAGAGGGGGGGAGAGACCACCATCAAACCCAGTGTGTGGACCAGTGTACTTTCTGGTCTAATAAGACTTTCAGGTGGCTCACCTCTGAGAAGGGTAGGAGCTCTGTCTGTGATGTGTGTGTATGTTTGAGTGTAGGGGCCCTATTTTAACGATCTGAAAAGTAAGTATCAAAACGCAAAGCGCAAGTAACTTTGTGGGCAGGACTCGGGCGCGGTTGCTATTTTGCCGGTGGGATAAATGACTTTGCGTCTGGCGCAAATCAAAAATTGGTTGGTCTGAAGTAGCTACATTACTAATTGGTGTGGTTTGGGAGTAACGTGCAGTAAACCAATCAGAGCGTCATCTCACATTCCTTTTAAGAGCAGGCGCGCTTGTTACATGGCGGATGGCTATTATAACGGCGGATTTGCCAGGCGCACGCCAGGAGCGGTTCACAGCCGAGGAAACAGACGGTCTCGTGAGGGCCGTAAAAGATAGAGAAGTGACATTGTACAGGAAAGGCAGAGCAGTTTTCTCATTGCACTAAATTGCCCGCTCATGCTGCTCATTCAAATTATTAGAGTTCCTCCCCTCCGGTAGGAGGAAACCTTTTGTTTTTGTTAGTATACTTATTATACTTCTCCATGCACCCCAATATCTCAAAAAGTCCCCGGTCATAAATATTCTAATTTGGCACATCCAACTGGGTACTGTGAAAGAAGTTTTGGGCCTATATGTACAATGAATGTGTTTCAGGAAGAAGCTTGATACAATGTATGTTAATTCAACTCCATTTGGTAGAGATGCCACCTGTAGTTTTATAACACCTAACTAGGAGACATGAAGTCTAAGAGACATGAAGTCTGGGTGACCTGATAGGGTTCTTGTCACCTGGGGGGAAGAGACAGTTGGTCTGAAGAAAATGTGGATTCAACTGTATTGTTCTAAGGATTTAACCAATGACAGAAGAGAATTGGTATAGCTTCAGGTCTGTAGGATGGACCAATGGCTTTTGAGAACTGTTGTATCTATAAAATGGTCTGTTGAAGAATGTTCTTGGGGGTTCAGGGCCATCAGCTGAGTAGTGCTGGTGGGCTGGATTCTCCCGGTTCCATTCTAGAATGCTAGATGGAGCTGTATGGAATTGTCTTTGTGTTATTGTCTTATGTTTGTGTGCTGATGATGTTATGTTGCTAACGTTATTATGTTTAAACCTACGTCAAATAAACATTAACTCTATACTTCACCCAACTTCAGCTTGAACAATTGATTGTCTGCAAAAACTACCACGACAGTTTCCCCACACCAAATATGGGCCACATCAGACCATAGGGGCCACAGGCCACGCCCAAAAGTCAAATTTTCTAAGTGATGGCATTTCCAGCCCATTGCTCCAATTCTTCTGAAACTTGGTGCGCATGCCTCATTTTTCATGAAAAACTAAAAAGCCTCAAGGACTCATAAGGTCCGCCATGATGGATTTTCCTGTACAGTGATTATTTGGTAAAACCTTAAAAATTCATTTTCTCTTGAACCCAAGGTCCAATTGACTTGACATTTTGAACGGATATGTAGCCTGAAGTTGTCATACTCATAATTCTAGTCAGAATATAAGTCTGATAACTCTCCGTTGGGCTGTGACTATGGGGCGTGTTTCAACCGAACTCGTAAAACAAATGCCTCTTCGCTCAATTGGATAGACCCAAGCGCTCTTTCGTGACGTTGTTACTGTTGATCATCTGTCCATCATCGTATGAAGCCCGCCCTGACAATTTTATTGGTCCAAACAGCTCCTGTTCGGACATAGTTTTTCCCCAAACGTGCCCCCCCAGACCCAACTTCCCGACCACATTTTTTGTGGGCGGGGATGAGTTGGGCTGGCAGCCAGGCTAATGGATATGTAGAATTGATGTATTTTAAAACGTTACTTGGGACAATGGAATCAAATACAAAATGGCCGAAAGAGGTGTATTTATGTAAATGTACACATTGCCTTATTTTCTTTGTGTCAATTAGTGTTGTTTTTGGCGGCCTGTTTTAATTTGAGTTTTAGTCTAGTCTTTGTGTAAAGCTGTCATTTTAGTTTTTATTAGTTTTAGTCACGTTCATCTCTTTTTAGTCTAGTCAAGTTTCAGTCGACTAAAAGTCTGAGCATATTAGTCTTATTTTAGTCAGACTTATCCATGACTATTTTCGTCTAGTTTTAATTTACGAAAACTGAAGACATTTTGTCTAGTTTAAGTAAAGGAACATTTTATTTTAGTCTCTTTTTAATCAAAACAAAGGTAGTCTAAGCAGTAGTCTCGAGAGGCATGTTAATGCCAAAAACATTTTGTAGGCCTTTTGGTCTAGAATAAGGTATTCAAAGTCATGTTGTTGATGCCAAATTCAGTTCAGTGTGAGGTGAATGACAAAACTAGCTACATTATTTGGCCAACAAGGGATGCTTAGTACACATGCAGTCAGTCAGTTAGGAACTAAGAACCCACTTTACACTCTCACACAAACAAATACACACGCACACACACAGTAGCTACACACACTAGTCACACATGGTAAACCACTTTACACTCCCACAAACAAACACACACACGCTAGTCACACACGTTTGTCTCAGACTCTCAGTCGGTTTCAGCTCCAGTGGCTAACGTTTAAAGCTAATGTCTAAAGCTGACGTTAAAATGAGACACATTAAGCACAGCCTCATGAGTTAGCTACCAAAAATAACGCGACTAAACAAGACGAAATATCGTTGTAACATTTCGTCTCATTTTTATTTTGTAAACTACATTTCGTCTCGTTCTTATTCGTCAACGATATTGCATTGTACATTTAATTATAGTCATCGTCACATCACCAGCATTTACGTTGCGTCTCATCTCGTTTTAGTCACTTGATAAAGGTTCGTTGACGACGATATTTAGTCATAATTTCCGTTGACGAAAGCAACACTCTAGTGTCAATAAATCAAATATAATTTTGACCGATGGTTTCTTGAAACTCTCTCAGTCTTGCGGGTAGCTCAATGGATTGAAACGTTGTTCTGCAAAGTGCAAGGTCACAGGTTTGAATCCAGTCACATTCTTTTGGCCTGTCAACATTTTGATTACTTGTTTAGTTAAACAGGCAGACATCATTCTGAAATATAATGCGCAATTTAATGCAATTTCACCTTTAAATGTCAACCATTTCTTAACTTTTGTCCCAAAGATGACCAAAGCTAATACTCATATCACACAGTCGGAGCACAGCTAGGTAATCAGCGTCAGCGCCCTTGGGTACACAGCATGCAGTGCGGCATGTCCAAAAACGCAAAGACTTGTGGAAAATTGTTCGGTTACAACAGCCGTGCGAGGGATTTCAGTTGTTGTGTTCGTTCCGTTAGATGTTTGTAATGTTATTGTTTGTTAGTTAATATAATCTTGTTGGTCACCCTGATTGTGCATGTTGTGTATTTTAATGGAACCAGTGAGTCGACTGCTGTACCCTCACAAGCTATTTTCGCATTCTTTCTGTTGCCCACATGTCTACTGTTAGTTGTGCATTGACTGAGATTCTGGAAAGAGATCAACTCAAGAAGACTTTCAATATCCTATAAAAAGCTAATACTATGCCCTTTCTATGAATAATATCTCAACAGTAGGTGTGTAGCAGAGAGGATAGAGAGACTGACTTGTAACCTTGTGCTCATGATTTCAAATCCCCCTTCAGCCTATTGTTGTTGGCCAAACATTAAGTAGTTTTGCTCTCTTGTTGTCCAACTGTTGACCTTATACAATGCACATTTTTATAATTTGTGGCGGAACCCGCATCGCTACTTGCAGCTATATTTATTCATATTTTTATATATATATTTTATATTTTATTTAATATTTTTTAATTGTTTAGTTCTTAGAATTAGTTTAACTATTGTACTTTTTAACGTAATTTAAGACCCGTATATGTTTATTGTTTGCACCTTCCTGCCACAGTAAATTCCGTGTTTGTGTAACATATGCTACAAGGCGAATAAACCTGATTCTGATTCTGATGGAGATGGGAGAAGAAACCCACACAAATTAGCTTCGGTTAAACAGGCGTGGGAGGAAATTGCCACAATTGTTACAAATCAAGTTCACATACCTTGAGATTTCTCATGAAAATCTTTTTATAATCAAGAAATGTAACACGCCATAAATCAAAACAATGTAACGTAGCTTCTAGGGGTGGAACGGTACATGTATTCGTACCGAACCGTACGGGCGTCACGGTTCGGCTCGTGAAATTACACGGAAAATACACAGTGTAAAATTTAATAAAACTTGCGTGCAAATTAATTAATGTAATGCGGAACTACTGTAAGATATTTGTGTTCTTTAGGGACAATCTGTAGCCCCGCCTTAGCTCTGAAACTGATTGGCGCCGCCACCTGTGTAGCCGAGCTGTGCCTGAGTGAGTCAGAGATAGCTAGCAGCAGCAGCAGCACTAAAGACGTAGCCTATGCAACGCTAGTGCTAAATATGAATGTTCGTAGAGTAAGTATAGCGAAAAATAGCCTAAACTTTCCTAGACTTTTAGCTGCGGTACTAATGCTGAGGGCTCGCTGATATTGCTGTCTTGCTGTCTAGCCCTGCTTCTGCATTTTTGTTTTGCTTTTCCCCCCATTGTACCGAACTCGTACCGAACCGTGATGTCTGAACCGCGGTACGAACCGAACCGTGACTTCAGTGTACCGTTCCACCCCTAGTAGCTTCGCAGAAAGAAGACCCTGGCCTCGCCAGCAGTGTGCACGGGCCAAGCTTGCGCCATTAAAATAGCATCTGAATAACGCGCCATTGACTATAGTCTAAGTTTTTCCTGGTCAGTGGCGGAATTGTTTTTCGGCAACTGCAAAATAGCACCAGGGAACATGCCTCCTTTTTTCACTGAACCGCCCCCGGCAGCGCAAATTCATTCCCTCATTTCCCGAGGTGCGTATGTGGAGGGAAAAGTCCGCTTTGCGTCGAGTGCAAACTAGGAATGATACTTGGGTTGTTGACAAAGTCGATTGCGCTAGGTGCAAGATAGGGCCCTAGGAGTGCATGTGTATGTTTGAGTGTTTTCGGTATGTGTGTATGTTTGAGTTTGTCTGTGTTTATACCATGGTCTGGGTGAATACTCACGTTAGCTTTTGGGCTAATAGCTCAGCCAAAGGAAAGCCGGTGTTGGTTCTATGAGCTGAGCGGACTATAAATATCAGAGTTGGCTAACGTTGAAAAACGTTAGATTTCTATTGCAAAACGCCTATAAAACATAAATTAATGTTTGTAAAAAAAATCGTTGGCAAGTGACCATGGTATAAGCGGGATAATGCCCTTCGAAGTGTCCAATATCATCTGATAATGGACTCGGCGGAAGCAACCTTCCTCCGCTGCGCGTCGGACGGTTCACGCCTCCGCATCGTCCATTATCAGATGATATTGGACACCTCGTCGGGCATTATCCCTTACATGTTTGAGTTTGTTGGGTCATGGAATAAGCCCTGTCCATAAGCTGGTCCATCAGGGTGTGTGTGAGTTTGTGTGAGAGTGTGTGTCTAGACGACCTTGTCTAAACCGACCTGAGGTGTTTCCAGAGCCATCAGACCTGTCAATCTCCCAGTGGAATATTTCCAATGTGTGGAACGCAGCTACCAGGGGCCAAAGAGCTTGTCTGCGCACACACACACATCCACACACAGACCTGTCATAGCAGTTGAAGTCATCTAGCCAGCAGCCTTTCTTCACCAGCTCGATGGTTCCAGAGCTGTTCCTCCAGGAGGCGTAGCAGTGCGAGCGCTTTTCCTGGTCCCCCTCGCAGCTCTCCACGCCACTGAGGTTGGTCCTCTCCACCTGGTAGTTGTGGTTGTAGTACAGACACTCGCGCGTGTCCCGCTCCGCCCCGCTCCATCCTGCGGGAGGGGAGAGGGGGTTTAGAGCTGGCCACAAAGTCGCACGTGTAGCCAAGGTGAATTGGTAAAGCCTCTCCTCAGTACAGCCCACCAGTGCCTGTGAAGAGATAGCTTTTTGGTGGCGTCACTGGTTAGTAGTTGCGGCATGCTTGTGTAACCGGGTTTAACTGGTTAAACTCACCGACGACCGAAGCCATCGAAGAGCTGGCTTTCGGTGGGGTTGCTGGTTGAAGCAGTGTTTGTTAAAGGTGGTGGTCAGAGGACCCAAGTTCCAGTCCCAGTATGCAGAAAGATAAGGAGGAAGCAGCACTGATGAGAGCGCAACTACCCGCTACACTAACTGAGATCACTGAGTACGGTTGTGAGTAGCCTGGGTAGGGTGGCCAGCGGGTCTCCCAGTACTGGGAGAGGGGCAGTGGGACGGAATAATGAGCCCAGATGTGACCTGTGACCCCAGCAGAGTGAGGTCCTGGTGAGAGGCAGAGCTGAGCTACCCTCAATACACACACTTGCCACTGTGTGTGTTTGAGGAGGAGTGTGGATGTATGTTTTAGGTGCATGTGTGTTTGTTATATGTGTATGAGTGTGTGTTTGTGTACCTTCCAAATGCTGGACACAGCAGATGTTCTCACCAATCTGTGCATTACGGTTGCTAGGTGATGGGCAATGAGGGAGTCCCCCCCCCCCCAGAGAAAGACCTATTCAAACCCTTGTTTACACACACACACACACACACACACACAGGGATGCACACAAAGGCATGCACATTCAAGTGCACACACAGGCATACAGAGGTGTTTGGTATTTTAAGCCCCCAACGGCGCCTTCCAGGCAGCTAGGGGATGGGTAGTTTTAAGGTTGAGGTTAGGGTTAGCTGCCTCTAAGGAGCCATTGGGGGCTTAAAACACCATTGAGCGCTTGCAGACAAGCCCACAGCTCTGGTGTGTACTAGAAGGTGGAGAGAGGTACAACAACTCACAATAAGGTGGTGGTCTATACTTAGGAGCATGACATACACACATTATACTGGACAATCAAGGACTAGATGAGAGAGAGTGCAGTACTGTCCTTTCTCTCTGGGTTGAGACTGTGTGTGTGTGTCTGGTTTTATCACTTCCAGATAACTGTAGCCTCCCCTCAACCAATCGAACTCAAGAATATTGTTTTCTCCACCCATCAAAAAGCGTTGAGTCGAGTTGAGATCCATAACGTGGCTCTATTCTTGCAGACTGGAGTATATTCGGATTCATAATGACATGGAGCGTTCATTAGCATTTGTATGGAAGTGTGTGTGTCTATGTGACCCTTTATGACCCCTGTGTGTGTGCTGACGACAAAGAAGGTTAATGATATGGATCAGGTTATTTTACATAATAATGTTCACACACACACATACACACAGGCCTCCACACCCAGGCTGGAACATCTCCATACGCCAGCTCTCATAGTCCAGCACTAAGAGGATCCCATCAAGCAGAAAGGACGGGGGTCTCTTGATCAGGAAGAGATGATCCCAGAAACTGCTATCAAACACAAAATCTGCTACCTGATAAACTAGGGAGGAGAAGAATACCCAGGGCTTGGTTTACACCTATCAAAATTTCTAGCCACTGCAGGACCCAAGGCAGGCTAGGGGAACTCATTTTACTGATAGATGAATGAGTGAAATGTTGATGTCATAGGACCTTTAACCCCTATCACAGTCAAATAGAAACAAGAAACACTAAACAGGAATCAAATGTAAGCATATTAATCAACATTTTGTAAAAAAAAATTGAAACAATGGTGATTCCAAAAAATCGTGAATCGTTTTTTTTGCAAATCGTGACCCCAAGAAGTGAATCGAGAGGTACCAAAAGATTCCCACCCCTAGTTGTCACGGTACCAGAATTTAGTAGATGGTACACCAGTGAAATTTCAAGGTACTTAATACCATTTTGGATACCAAAGGAAAAAATAACAATTGGTTACTGTTACTGTCGTTTTTTGACCACAATTGTTTAAGACAACAATTTGTGAAAAACTTGCAACTTTATAGATATGATAATCGTTTTTTCGAGCAAATTTTGGACTTTATAATGTTAGAGAAACCCCAATTTAAGACTTAAATCTCAGAAATTGTGTTTTTTCTTGCCAATTTGTTAAAGCACGACCACGATCAAGATATTTTTTTGATTGCTTTTGTAAATAAGAGTGTCTGCTAAATGACTAAATGTAAATTTTGTTTAAAAAATATGCTTTGAAAATCGAATTTCAAAGCTATAAATCATTATTCTGTGTCAACAACCAGTTTTACAGTTTTACCAGTTTATGACACTATTTTATCTTCATAGTGAAGGTAGATTTATACAATCACAATTTTGTTATCAGTACAAATCATTGCCTAGTTTTATTGTACAATGGCATAGCCAAAGTGCAGATCTCAATCGGATTGTGGCACGATTAAAAAATTGCGGTGCACAAAGCATTGTCCACAGAACCTTGAGCAAATCTGCCTCGAAGAATGGAAGGATGGGGAGTCAGGTATAGAAGAGACTAACCCCCCTATTTTGACGATCTGAAACGCAAGTATCAAAACGCAAAGCGCAAGTAACTTTGGGGCGGGACTCCGCCCCTGTTGCTATTATACCGGCGGGATAAATGTATAAAATCTAAAATGGGATGGTCTGAAGGAGCTATATTACTAATGGGTGTGGTTTGGAAAACGTGCAATAAACCAATCAGAGCGTCATCTCACATTCCCTTTAAGAGCAGCGCTTGTTCCATGTTCCATTTGCCAGGCGCACGCCAGGAGCGGTTCACAGCCAAATAGACCGACGTTCTCCTCAGGGCCCTTATAAGATAGAGAAATGACATTGTATGGGAAAGGCAAAGCAGTTTTTCATTGCACTAAATTGCCTGCTCATGCTGCTCATTAAAAGTCTTATTTTTATATATATTGTATTTTTTAAATTGTTATATTTTTTTATTGGTAAGTTCTTAGAATTTGTTGAACTATTCAACTTTTTTACTTAATTTAAGAAACGGTAGGCCCTATATGTGTATTATGCGCGCCCTTCTGCCACATGACATTTTGTGTTTGTGTAACATAGGCTACATGGCGAATACACCGAATTCTGATTCTGATCCTGATGGGGATGGGAGAAGAAACCCACCTAAATTAGCTTCGGTTAAATAGGCGTGGGAGGAAATTGCCACAATTGTTACAAATAAAGTTCACATACATAGAGATGTCTCACGAAAATCTTTTTATAATCATTGAAGAAATGTAACACGCCATAAATCAAAACAATGTAATGTAGCTTCGGAAAAAGAAGACCCTGGCCTCGCCAGCAGTGCGCACAGACCAAGCTTGCGCCCTTGAAGTAGCATCTGAATAATACGCCACTGACATTAGACCACGTTTTTCCTGGTCAGTGGCGGAATTGTTTTTTGGAAACTGCAAAATAGCACCAGGGAACGTTTGCACCAGAACACGCCTCATTTTTCTGAACCGCCCATGGGAGCGCAAAGTCATCTCGACGTGCATCTGTGGAGGGAAAAGTTGGCTTTACGTCGAGTGGAAATTAGGAATGACACTTGCGTCATTGACTAACTCAATTGCGCTGGGTGCAAGTTAGGGCCCTTAAATTCAGACCTCCCTCCACCCCTTTTAACCTCCTCTGTTTCTCTCAGTTCTCAAAAAGTGACGAGGGACTTCTTATTGCCTGTTCACTGCTGTTCCTCAGTGTTATCCAATTTCCTGTGGAATCTTATTGAATAAAGGGAGTTCTGCAGAACTAGCAATACCAGACAGTCTTTGTTGAAAAGACACAAACACCACAAATAGCTGGCTAGTTTAACATCACAATACCCTGCCCTCATTGACCCTGTCTGACTCCCTGGCCTGCTTTCACTCTCTCACATGAACACTGAATTGTGGTCCACACATTATTTAATCTCTAAATCTATTAATATGTGATTAAAGAGATTATATTTCAATTGGGTTTTTTCTTGGTTGAATAAATGTTAAATAAAAATAAATACACACAGATGGGGTGGAGAGAGACAAAAGGGAGAGAACAGTTAAGTTGTGTTATACTGTAAAGATTATGTTATACTGTCCTATCACCAAAATGATGTAATACTGTAGTTAAGATTTGCACTGTCTGGTCAAAATACAGACCACTAACCACTGTAATACTGTTAGAACTAGGGTTGGTAATGAATAATCGATGATCGATTAATTTTCATTAAGAATTCATTCGAATAAAAATCCAAGCCTAATGAATAATCGTTGTATTGTCGCTCATTATGAGAACAACATATTCTGGTATTTTGCGTGAGCGCGGCTTCCTACACCAGACGAGCAAAGACGAAGCGGGCTAGGAGAAGTGCAGTTTGGGACCATTTCTCAAGAAAAGATAAAGTCAACTGCAGTTCCTGTGACGCTGTATTTACTTACCATAGTACATTTAGTCATTTAGCAGATGCTCTTATTCAGAGGAGACAATAGTACAACGTCTCCTCTAATATATGATTTAACAAATATACATCCAAACGTAAATTCCATCGAAGCCAGCGGAGGTCTCCAGCAGCAAACCATTCAGGCTACACTTGCTAGGAGGACGGATGACAAGCGAGCTAAAGAAAGTAGGATAGCCTGTAAGGTAGCTATAGCCTACATCTTGCTAATAAGTTGCCACAACTGTCAGTTTAAAACAATGATTTAATATGGCATTAAGACATGTTTTGTTATTATTCTTGTGCAAAGTTTTACGTTAAGTAACGTAGGTCAAGATAAAACTCAATTGTCAAATAATTAGGCTTCCGCCAGGGTCGAGAAGCCTGACGTTTAAAAGGATGGATTCAAGTCTTTATTATTTATTCATTTTTCAAAGGTCTATGCTGCAGCCAGGCAGTGATTCGTTGCAATCGCAACCTGTTAAAAAAAAACATGGGTGGGGTGACGTCATGCCTTAGCAAATAATCGATTAATTGTTCTATAACGTTATTAATAGTCAAACATGAAAACTCCTGTAAAGTCCCATCCCTAGTTAGAACTGTGCAGTTCTGGTACAGGAGTATCTGTTGCATTTACTATAAGCACTATGTATGTTGCTTTGAATTAAAGCAGGGTTTCCCGCAGCACTTTGCAGCTAAGACGGCCGCCTAAGCAACGCGTCTGCCGCCTTAACGTCATTAGCGATATCCGCCGTGTTACTCTGTTCTGTCCAAACCGTGACAAACGCCAGTCTCCCTTCTCTGCAGAACGCATTAGTCTATCGCATTAGTGTATCACACAAACTAGCCCCCCCCCCCCTCCCCCCCGGCAAACCCCACCCTACCACCTTAACTAACAGATTTTCTGTGAGAAACCTTGACTAAAGTATCTGCTAAATGCATTTTTGGGGGTAAAAGAGAGAGGGATAGTGCTGGAAAATCTGAGAGAATGAGTGAGTGATACATGTAATCACCAGTGACCTTTGGAAGCTGTCTAACCACCAACTACATAGAATTGTTCTGAAACCCACCCACCACCCCCCTCTGAGCCCAGAGCCTCAGCCTGACACCTCAAAGCACAGATGGGGAGCAGGGGGGAGCACTCCACAGGGGCCCAGACAGAAGGGACTCCCCTATTAATACACACACCCTCCAGACAGGCCCCCACTTCTAGACGCAGGGCCTCTATGGGAGGGGCATGGTCCTCAGGGATTGTCTTCAATCCCCACGGTGAAAACACTATCTCCTCCCTCCCCTCGCTCCATTCCTTCACCACATAGGGGGCTGACTTTACTCTCTGGTCTGACGAGGAAAAGAGTAGAGGAGGCCACCCCAGGTCAGCAGCTATATGGTAATAGCTTTATTCTATAATCTACTGGAGCAGTTCAGTTTTCACCTATCCACCTTCTCACCTCTGTCTAACCCACCTCTCTCCTCCATCCCCTACTTTTCCTTCTGCCAGACCCTGACCAAGAGCTGACATACTACATACTGATGTACTCTCTGTACTTTTGATCTGAAACTAAAAACATGCTTACTGGGGGTCTGTACCCATACACACACAGTGTGTGAGGGAAGGAGGACGAAGAAAGAAAGAAAGGATGACCTGGGCCTAACCACTGTGGTTTTTATATGCCATCACTTGGTCCAGCGACAACATGAGAATGGAGTAGAAGTTAAACAAACACATGCCTGTGCAAACAAACACTCAGTGCTTGAAATTAACCTTTTTACTTGGTGGCACTGGTGCTACCAACTTTAAAAAAGTTAGGAGCACCAGCAAAAGTTTACTAGCACCCACCGAATATTAAGGATCACCACAACTACAATTTCTATGTTATAGATTTACAGGGCTCTCAAATTTGTGTGTGAGGGGGGGTGCTGGTGATGTTTCTGAATGGCTGGTAGGCAGCGCTTGACATTAACATTAACACATGGCTCACCAGCCACTGTGGCTAGTTGTTTTCCAAAGTAACAACTAGCCAAAATAAAATGTAGACACTTCACAGTTAAAAAAATACTCTTGTTTTCCTTGTAAATCCAAACTGAGCAAATGTAACGCTTCGTTCTTTTGCAAGCCATGATGTCTCTCGAGGATAAAAAAGACTATTCTTCCGGGTTCTACAAAACAGATGTAACTACTTGCGGCCGGCCGCTTTTGAGGTAAACACAGCGTAGTAAAGGCCACCTACTATAGCCGGTGTTTAAAGGAGCTACCCTTAATTACAATTTCCCATGTATACAGGATTGCCAAACGGACTTCCAGAGCCGCGAGTACCCTGGGGAGTAGCCTTTTTTTTTGCTCGCAGACGATTAAAACAGTCAAACGAAGACTGTACCTGTATAAGTCCAAGTGGACTCAAAGAATGCAGTGTTTGGCAATCAACTGCAACAACTACCAGTGTGACAGTATTTATTTACAGGTCAATTTTGTCGGTAGCGTAATCTTATACACCTGCTAACTTTTAACGTTTTTTTGGCCTAGTAGTAGGCTAGTAAACGTAATTCCTTGTAGGAACGATAGGTCCTACGATAGGTCCTAGCTATAGAAACCAGAATAATGATATGGATATGACACTAAATTAATAGGAGCTTCTTAAATTAATTAGCTGAATTCATATATTTCATTGATAACTTAGCACTAGTTGTGTAGCTATGTAGCCTACTGTAACGTTGTAGTTAATGTGTAGAGCTAGTGTTAGTGCTACCTCCTCAGAAACGGTCTAACGTTAGACTATTATAAAATAGTGTGTATATAATATGTGGCTGTAACATTACCTCTGCAGCTAACAGCTGAGCTACTGTTGCTCATGTAAAGGTTGGTAGCATCAAGTACAGTATATGTGTGAATACACATGCTGTAACACTTCTTTGTTATTTGGATAACCATTCTGCTGTTTTTATGGCGTGCGCAATATCCGCCTTTCCCCTCATTGAAATGACTGAGTGTGCACCTCTGCAAACCAGGGTGATCAGACGAGAATTTGGACAATTTGAGGCATCTTACAGCCACGGGGCTACGAGCCATTGCAATACATCCATTGTAAACATTAGCGCATGGTGCCGCCTCTCATTACCATTTAAAGCTAGACACAGAAACAGCGCGTCTTGAGGAAAGCTCATTGTGGGACTGCTCGTAGTGGCTGTAATTATGCACCACGGCTGAATTTTGGGAAAGAGACTTCAGATACAGTATTAGGGGACCACTAAGGCCTATATAAAAGCATCCAAAAACAGCATATCATGTGACCTTTAACATGATTGGCTGCTATGCAAAGGATTGGTTATTTTGCTGCTGCTCAACAATGAAAACAGAGATTGCCAAAGTAATGGAAAGTCGCTAGTCTAGATTTGTCACTCGTCGCTAGATATGATTTTTTGTCGCTAGCGAAGGTAAAACGCTACACTCCCTCTGTCGCTTTCTCTCACAAAAAGATCGACTTGCTTACGGCACTCGTCACACACAAAGAGATGGTGCAAAAAAGCTCCAGTCAGAGCAGAAAACGCTTAATAATTTTTTTGGGGGGTAGATTAATCCATATGCAATTTAAAGAATAATTGAGACAGAAAATCTACTTTTTTTCAGTTGCATTGTTCATGCATTTCATGTCAAACGTCTGGCGAGTAAAATAAAAAAATTGACAAGCCAATGGCGATTCGAGCTTCATGTAGTTTATGTAATATATTCACACACAAGGGAAAAAAGAGAGAGAGGGAGGGGGAGAGAGGTTGAGAATCCAATTAATCAAAATCAATTCTGGGATATGTGGAACAACTTCAACACAAAAAAACCTCAAGCATTACCCATCCAAAATGGTGACATCTGGAGAGCACATTTTGAAAGTCTGTACAAAGACATACCAATCAATCAAATGATTTCAGATCAATGTATTATAAAAGAAAAACTCAATTAACCCAACAAACAAAATCTCTCAAGTCAAGGAAAGCTTGTGGTCCAGACAGCATTACTAATGAAATGCTTAAATGCAGCACTCCAGAGATGCAGGGTGCAATGTTGAAGTTGTTCAACATTGTTTTACAGTCAGGAAGTTTTCCTGGCATCTGGTGCAAAGGGCTCATTTCCCCCATTCACAAGAATGGAGACAAATCAGACCCTAATAATTACCGTGGCATCTGTGTCAGTAGTTGTGTAGGTAAACTATTCTGTAGTATAATAAATAGAAGAATACTAGATTTCTTTGATGAACACACCATCTTGAGCAGAAATCAAATTGGTTTTGTTCCAAAACATCGAACCACCGATCATGTATATACCCGTCACAATGTAATTAACAAACATGTACACCAAACAAAAAATTGTAAAATATTTGCTTGTTTTATTGACTTCAAAAAAGCTTTTGATTCTATTTGGCATGAAGGGCTTTACTATAGGCTCCTACAGTGTGGTATAGGGGGCCAAACATATGATTTGGTTAAATCAATGTATTTAGAAAATAAATATGCTGTCAAAATTGGGGATAAACAAACTGATTTCTTCACTCAAAATAAATTTACAGTGAAATTCTTCACTGTAATTTAAGTTCAACTTTATTTAATATATATATAAATGAACTTGCTGTTAAGCTAGATCAATGTACTGCTCCTGGCCTCTCCCTCCTAGACAGAGAGGTGAAGTCTCTGTTTTATGCTGACGACCTTGTCCTACTGTCTCCCAGCGAACAAGGACTACAACAACAGCTGGACATTGTTGAACAATACTGTCAAAACTGGGCCCTTGCAATAAATATGAAGAAAACTAATATCATGATATTTCAAAAACGCCCCAGATGCCAGGAAGAGAAATACCAGTTTATTATAAATAATAAAGTAATTGAACATGCTATGAGTTATAACTATCTTGGTTTAACCAAAACAGCATCAGGGAGTTTCAACATGGCAGTGAATGCACTAAAAGAAAAAGCTTGAAGAGCCCTAAATGCAATTAGAAGAACATTTTATAATTTGCAAATTCCAATTAAAATCTGTCTTAAAATATTTGATGGTGTAATCCAGCCCATTGCGCTGTATGGTAGTGAAGTATGGGGTCCACTCAGTCATCATAGCTATACCCGCTGGGACAAACACTCAACAGAATCCCTACATGCAGAATTCTGCAGATACATGTTTACAGAAAGACGCCAACAAATGCATGTAGAGCAGAATTAGGCAGATACCCGTTGATTATTAATATCCAAAAGAGAGCACTAAATTTCTTCAATCACCTTAAATCCAGCCCTCTAGACACCCTCCATTCCAAAGCCCTCCAAACCCAAGAGCTGAACCCAGATAAGAGTCCCCTATGTCAGTTGGTGCTGAGACTAACTGCCCCCACTCAGACACACCCTGACCAGTCTCACACCAACACTGCTTTCCAAACACCTATCAGAGTCAATCAAATTATAACAAAATGTAAAGTAACCTACCGGGAACATTGGAAAGAAGAAACTAAAAGCCAAAGTAGATTAGAATGTTATCTAGCCTTAGAAAGAGACTATAAACTGGCAGAATATCTCTTTACTGTCAGAGATAGAAAGCAGAGACAGATCCTAACCAAGTACAGGCTCAGTGACCACCAATTGGCAATTGAAACTGGACGACACAAAAAATCATGGCAACCAAAAGAAAACGGAAAATGTGGTCACTGTTCAACAGGTGAGGTTGAGACAGAGATGCACTTCCTCCTTAAATGTGAAACATTCAGTGCTTTAAGAAATGGTTACTGGAACAAATTCCACTCTGTAACCTCAGATTTCAAAGGTCTTAGTGACCTCTCAAAGGTAAAAATCCTCCTAGGAGAAGGAGACAGGGCATACCTTGCTGCCCAGTATGTATCAATATGCCACAACCTGAGAGACAGTGAGTGACCTAGACACACAATGCACGCAAACAAAGCACACACACAACATATACTGAGTGTGTGACTGACGTGTATGTGTATATATAATAACATATAATATTATATATATATATTATATATAATAATATATAATAAGGTTATGTTAAAGTTTCCTTTACAGTAATCTTTCAACTGAATTTGCCATGTTTGGTTAATATTGTTCTGTGGTTCCACCGTTGCTTTGGCAATATGAACATTTGTTTCTTAATGCCAATAAAGCCAATTGAATTGAGAGAGAGAGAGAGAGCGAGAGCGAGAGCTTTTTGTAAACATTTGAGATGCGTGCGCAAAGTGGTGGCAGAAAACCGGGAAAGGATAGCATTTATAACAGCAAACGGATCATACAAATAGTTACATTTAAAAAGACCAAAAAAGTTGAGGACAGCCTTTAAGAGAGAAAGCGATTCCCCTTTGATTTGTCACATCAGAATTTTGATTTGGGTCACGAAAGTCTTGTAATTTAAGTGAGAATGTCGCCCGGTACAGACTGTATAGTCGAGCAGCAATCATGTCTTCACGTCATGTCAGCCTCGGTCAGACTCGTCGCTCACTGGCAGTGTGCACAATGTTGTATTTCCCTCCATTCTACACCAGAAACGTCATGGAGGACTGAGTTTTATAGATACGAGCCTGCTGAAGATAGCCAGCATATTTAATTTTTTTTAACGGCGCCTGTTTCATTCGTCATTTGCCTGAGAAAGCGACCTCCGTTAGCCAGGCTAGTTTAGCCCGATCACTTGGTCAGGCTATTTAAAGGTATCGGGGTCAAGTGACTTTTGTGCATTGACAAGTGAAGGTACTCGTCCAAAGGACAACTGCCTCAAAAAGTTAATGTCAAGCCCTGTAATCCAGTGGACAGAGATGTATCATGACCTGATTGACACTTCAAGTCTATTGTACCCGGGAGAAGTTTGTCTTTTGCAACCGACATGCGCAGTTGAGCCAGCTTGACAGTCGTGTGACGTATGGTGAAAATTGGTCTATTAGACGAGGGAACAAAGAATAGAGAAATTTCAGGCTGGAGGGAAACTCAAGAGTTGTGCAGCTGTATTCAGGCCCTCATAACCAGCTCCTTAGCGTCTCAGGAGACAGTAGTTTAACTAAATAAACTGTTTTCAAGAAGCTTCACAGCTATGAACCTTGCATCTCTTTTCACAGCAAGCAAGCCAGAAAATAAGTCAGTCAGACAACCAGTCAGTTGCTCAGTAAGCCAGCCTACCAGTCAAATAGCATGCCAGCCAGCCCTGTTTGTGGTCACAGTGAGGGTGGTTGTGGTTGGGATGGTGGTTGTGGCTATGGTGATGGTTGTGGTCATGGTGGTGGTTGTGGTGGGGGTAGTGGTGGTCAAAGGTTGTGGTTGTTGTCGTGGTTGTGGTGGTGGTCATGGTGGTTATGGTCGTGGCAGTGATGGTTATGTTGTGGCAGAGGTCATGGTGATGGTTGTGGTAATGATGGATTTAGGGTGGTGGGGGTTGTGGTGGCGGCTGTGGTAATGGCTGTGGTGGTGAGAGGTGATACAGAGTTGTGGTCGTGGCTGTGGTTAGCACACATAGGATATATAATGTAAAATAACTATATAGGAATGACAATAGACAGAGAGTGGAAAAGCGTGTGTGTATAGGCTGTGTGACTTGAAGGGTCAGCTGGAGTACATTGAAGGTTTGGATTGGTGATTGGTCTAGTTTCTACCCTGCTTCACAGACATTACACTCCCCATTACTAGGTGCCCTGGAGTCAAATGCCAATGAATGCGTCAACACTAAGATTTGACTAGCAGATAAGATTTGCTTAGCTCTACAGAATGGAGCCACTCGAAAGCTACACAAAAGATCTGGGGTTGTACAAATAGAGAACAATGTTCTCACCACCAGGTGACCGTTTACAGCTGAAACAGATGAGGTTCTACTTGTGCAAAGCGAAAACATACACAATAGAGCTGCTGGCACCAGTACCCCCTCCACACACCCCTCCCCCACGCCATACAAACAAGTGGGGAACTGGAAACACAAACTGGGCACCCTACATAACACACACCTACCGTATAACGGCGGCCTGTACGCTTGAGAGCATAATACTCTGATCAACAACCACATACATTAGATTCAATGAATAATAACACACACATATAAAACAATGATAACGTTATAACAACATGCACGACATGAACAGATTGGAAACATTTTAACCATTTCCGAATGACAGAAATCACAACGTAGATAAGACGTTACAACCAAAATCCACAATCAGTTTATTTCAAGCGGAATTATTTTGTAAGAACAACTAGGCTATAATAACAACTGACATAACTATAATTATGTTATATCAACAATGTTTACGTGAATTCCACACACAATATACAATAGTTGCCTGATTCAAAATATTGTACATTTGTTCCAGCCCAATTACTACTAGAGCTACCTACACAGTTCGGCCACATGACCGTTTCTTCATTCATATTTCATCCTGATTCGCGAGATGCGCTCGTTTACACACACGCACGTACGCACGCACACAAAACAAAATAGTTTATAAATTTATGAAATTATTTAACCACTGAGCATTAGAGATTTTCTACAGATAAGTCGCATACATTAAAATGTAGGTATATGGCAGTCAGCTAGGCTATTGATCTCTTGCCTACTAGCGACCGAGCGGGCGCCCAAAAGGACACGAAAGCTCAGAGGAGAACAACAATTTGCAGCTAAACCTGCTTGTTAAATTGGACTGTTCGGTTGCCATTTGAACCATGCATTTACAAAATGATAACAAATAGCAGTAGCCTACACTGCAAGAAAGCCACGCGTGGATACATCGGTGTAGCCTAATCTACAGCAAACGGTAGTATAAAGCCATAGTATAAAATCAGTAATCTCGCTTCGAATCCACATTGGATACATTCTGCAACAGCCCTATGTGACAATTCCAACTCAGTCAGCAGGGGATATTGCATAAACACTCACCTGCACACAAAGTTCCCAGAAGAAGAGCAGAAGTCAGCCAAGAAGCAAACATATTCCTTTATTTAAAAAGAAACACACCAGATTTTCTCCGTTTCAGTCTCTTTTCCTTTGAAAACATTTAAAATTATGATCCGCACAACACACACGCGAGCCGAGAAGCACCGAGGCCCTACAATGTCCACGAGAGTTGCTTTTGTGTGTTTAGCTCTCTAATGCTACACAATTGCCCCTGCTAAAAATAAGTTTAACATATAAACAAATCCATTGGAGAATGATTGATTTAGTCCCGGGCATAAAACCAGCGAGGTCAAATAAATCTGACGTCTAACAACAAGCATGTAACGTCTCGCTCCCAGCGTCGCGCGTAATCTTTACGACAGTATGCTTGCAGCTGGCCGAGGACACAGTCCGGGATTCTCATGCAAGCAGTTGAACTGAGTCCAAAATGGCTTCTGGAGAGGGGAGCTACATTAAGCGCAGTCGGTGGGAAGGCCCGGATGTTTAAATACAAAGACAGGAATGCAATCATAGAGCCTCGAAAGGGGAGGCGAGAGGCGAAATGCTGTCAAAATACTTAGGTCGTGGAAGAGCCGCCTGGAGGAGAGGGAATGAACATGGATTATCTAATAGCGGGTAATTGGTACTTAAAACTGAGTATCAAATGTCTTTACCCCTAAAATCCAAACTTTAACAGAAACATTTCTGTTTGAATTCTGCCATAAATATCTTTTTTGTTTTCTTTTTTTTCGTCAAATATCTGATAAATTATTGTTTTGGCAGATATTACAATGGAAGATTATGACCTAAAATGACCCTAAAAAGGTCTACTTGCCTGTCTGACTGTCTAACTGCCTGATGTCAAATACGTGTTTTTGGTTTCATAAACTCTCCATCAACCTCTTAAATGTAATTTATTCCCACAATGTAACAGGATCCTTTATGTAAACAGTGTGTTCCCTTGCAGCAACCACAGTACACCCAAAAATGACTGATTAGAACCCTGGATCAAAAACAACATTTAAACCCTACAGAGAACCCTGAACATGAAAGAACCTCACCTTATCGGTGTTTGATTTGTAATGTTACGAATTAACATTATCTCCCGCCCCTTTTTTCTATCTTTTTCTTTCTTTCTTTTTTTCTTCGGATCTACACAAACACATTTCTGTATTTGTAAGATGTGGTACAGGATTCATTCCATACTGGCATACTTAATTACTTTGTACATACACTGCATTGTGTGTGTGAGAATGTGTGTGTGTTTGTGTGTAAGAATGTGTGCGTAGGTGTGTGTCTTAAAAAGTGTGTGAAGACAGGCACGCTCCTTCCTTTCCCTCACGTTCCTGCTGTTCAATATCCTTTCCTGATGGTTGCCATGGGAACAGAAGAGGATGCTGAGGTTTCTCCAGGAGACTTGGTCAGGTCCTTCGGTGAACCCAAGCACACTCTTTCTACCAGTGTTTTTCTGTACCCATCCCAATGTTGCCTGGTAAAGTGTTGTGTGATAACATATTGTGTTGTAACTTAGCATGGGGTAAGTGTTGTGTGTAACGTGTCTTGTTGCAACGTATTGTGTTGTATCATAGGGTGCATGACGTATTGTCTGGAAGCGTATTGTGTTGTAACATAACGTGTGGTAACATTGAGTGGTAACATTACGTGGTACCGTATCATGTGATAACGTGTCATATGGTAATATATCCTGTGGTGACGTGGTAACATATTGTGTGGAAACGTAGCATGTGGTAACGTGTTGTGTGGTAACGTATTGTGTGGTAACGTGGCGTGTGGTAACGTATCGTGTGGTGACATGTCCTGTGGTAATGTGTTATGTGGTAACGTATCATGTGGTAACGTATTGTGTGGTAAAGTGACAGTTTGCCCATCCTATACTCACACCACTAAATGTCATCCAGTCTTCTTTCCCTGCCTTTCGGAGTGTAGATATCCCAGGCCCCAGGACACAACATGAGTCATCGGGACAAGTTTCTCATGTATCATTGCTGCCACTGGCATCTCTGACTGAAGGGCAGTGTTTGTGTGGGTTTATGCCCTTGGTTATACATATCACAGACAGACGCATGATGTGACATTCAGAACATTAATTTACAGACATGTCACCCTCACAGTTGCTTGTCTCTGTGGGAAATAGGAATTTGCTGTGCACACATGTACAGACACACAGTCATAGCTCTCATTGAGATGTAGATTTTATTCAAAAAATGTCACTGACGTAACAATGACTGTCAATGACCACCATGGATATCATGGATTAAGAGGGAAGCACTGTACCAGGATCGTCATCTGTTCAACATCAACCATAATATCAGCAGGACATCTAGGGCAGTGGTTCCCAAACTTTGTACAGTCCCATACCCCTTCGGACAATCTCTATCTACATACCCCCCCGTTTTTTTTCTTCATGTTTGTAACCGCCACCGCCGCCCCACCCCCTCCCCCCGCGCTCATATACAGCCTATAACACTTGAAACAGAAATTGTCAAGGATTTCAGGACTCGGATGGAAGTTTAGATCAAACAGAGTTTTATTAGAAATACAACCAGGTAAAGGGAAATGAGAAACAAGGAGGTCGAACTAACTCACTCAATAGTTTAACGGGAATAACTATTTAACTCAAACAAGGCAAAACAGATGAAAACCAAGATATTCAGCGTCAAATGCCAGAAGAACTGTTGGAGAAATTGAAGATGTAACACATTTATCCTGTATAAGAATGATTCTGTGTTCAGCATTCCTTGTGTGTAGAGAGAAGCCTACCCCCAAATATGAACTTTGGGTAACATAAGGGAAACGTAAACAAGGTGACCTGGGCTGACCACTCTCTCTTACTGGAGAGGCCATAAAAGATGTCTGGCCTTATCTGTGTTGGGTGAATCATGTGGTCAAGCTTACAGGGGTCAAAAGGCACACACACGCACACACTCAAACACACGCGCACCAGGTCTACGCAAGGAGCCAATGAAGAAGAGCCATGGAACATTTGCATGCCTTTGTCTTAACCAATGACTGTAAAGAGCGGTTCTGCTTAAATAGCTAGCTAGCGCAACATGCTAGCGGACAAACTTGTAGCACAATGGGGTGTGATGTTTTATCTCCTTGTGGGCCGGCCGCAAGCAATAAAGCTTTCTTAAACTTGTTCACCGACTGACTTTGCAAAGCTTGATAGATTAATATTTCTGACAAGAACATAAACTAACAATATTTAACTATAAAGACATAAATGAACTAAACAGTGTGCAGAAGTGTATGCGTTGAATTTGTAAAGGGGGGCGTTGCCAGAGCGGAGTTCAGCCATAAATGATCACAACAGTAGCTGTTTTGAAATATCCTCTGCCTCACCGCCGTGAAACAGTGTTGTTTGATGAAGGCATGTTTTTATTTTTGCCTTTTCCATTGCCCCAACCATATCCGCGGCAAACAGCAGTTTGAAATTAGTTATTGTTTTTTTTCTTTGAAAACGCAAATCACATTAACTCTCCGCGTACCCCCTGAACCACTTTGTGAACCCCTGGGGGTACATGTACCCCAGTTTGGGAACCGATGATCTAGCGTGTCCCGGTTGTTATTTGGGTTCAGATCTCTTCGGCATCAAGGACACACCCAGATGTGCTTAGTGTTTAATTATGCAAATATAGCTCTAAATATAGCTGCAAGCAGCGATGGGGGTTAATCCGCAAAATGGCAAAAATTTATAAACATGTACACTGTAAAAGATCGAGAGTTGGACAACAAGAGAGCAAAACGACTCTATGTTGGGCCAACTTCAATAGGCTGAATGGGGATTTGAACTCATGAGCCTAAGGTTACAAGGCAGCCTCTCTATCCTCTCTGCTACACACCAACTGTTGAGATTGTATGAATAGAAAGGGCTGATTATTAGCTTTGGTCAGCTTTGCGACAAAGGTTAGGAATTTCAAGGTGAAATTGCATGAATTTGTGCAGGGTATTTCAGAATGATGTCGTCCTGTTTAACTAAACAGATAATCAAAATGATGACAGGCCAAAAGATAATGGCTGGATTCCAACCTACGACCTTATACTTTACAGGTCACCATCCCAGCCCATTGAGCTATTCTCAGTGTTGAATATTGTCATGTTCAGTTACTGTATCAAAAAGTAAGCTGTTTCTCCTGTGGAAAGCATTGTTAGATTCAGCCAAAGTTGAAACTGCTTATACATTTCCTACAAAAATGGGACAACAGGATGACTGGGTTGCTGCTGTAAAGAATAACTTACTTATAGTTTTTATAAAAGGTTGTTTGGAGTGCCATAACTTGTCATTGAAGGGAATTTCAAATCATGCCTAGCATCAGTGGGAATGTGTCCTGGCTTAGGTTACTGAAATGAATTTGAGCAACATACAAGGGGATCCACCGGAACAATCAATTTACTTCATTGGAGATAACCATTAGCGTTATCTCTACCATGCGTAGACTACAAGTACATTTACATGTAGTCATTTTAGCAGACCCTCTTAACCAGAGCGACTTACAGTCCAAGGATATTCTCCCCGAGGCAAGTAGGATGAAGTGCCTTGCCCAAGGACACAACGTCATTTGGCACGAGTGGGAATCGAACCAACAACCTTCTGATTAATAGCCCGACTCCTTAACGGCTCAGCCATCCGACCTCCAGTAGCTAGCTACTGTGGTGAACCTGGCTTGTTTTGCTGTGGTTTACACAGTCTCGCTAAACAGATGATTGGAGTGTTGTGATGGGCTCAAATAAACATGCATTGCTATGTTTTACAACCGGAGGATTTATCGGAAGACTAGAAACCGTTTTGTCAGAATGAAAATTTAAAAACTATGCTTCTGACTGGTTTTGAACCTACAACCCTTTGCTTTCCAGCACTACATCTCAGCCAATTGAGCAATTCCCAGGCATGGAATACACAAAGTTCAATAAAGATAATCAAAAAAGCTGTTTCTCCAATGGCAGGCATTGTCAGATTTGGTCCAAGTTCAAACAGTTGTAATTCAGTCATATTTTGACAAATCAAGGTGAAACTTTGCATGGTATTTCAAAGGCATGTCACCTTAAAGCCTATAATGTTTGAACCATCCTCCAAAAATACATTTGATTTAGTGACACAAACATATTGAGGCAATGTGGACATTTACATAAATACACCCATTTCAGCCATTTTGTACTTGATTCAAATGCCTTAAGTAACGTTTTTAAACACGTCAATGATACATATATGTACCAAATTTCAAGTCAATTAGACCTTTGGTTCAAGAGAAGAGGAATTTTGAACGTTTTCCCAAATTATCACTGTACAGGAAAATCCATCATGGCGGACCTTATGGGTTATTGAGGCTTTTTTGTTCTTCATAAAAATAAGGCATGCACACTAAGTTTCAGAAGAATTGGAGCAATGGGGTGGAAATGCCATTACTTTAAAGATTGGACTTTTGGGCGTGGCCTGTGGCGCCCCCTATGGTCCGATGTGGCCCATATTTGGTGTGGGCGTACCCACTTGGATGTAGTATCAATGTGCCAAATTAGACAATTTATGACAAGGGACTTTTTGAGATATTGGGGCGCAAGGAGAAGAAAAATAATAATAAATATAGCTGCAAGCAGCGATGCAGGTTCCTCCGCAAAATATTATAAACATGTACACTTTAGAAGATCGAGAGTTGGACAACAAAAGAGCAAAACTACTTCATGTTTGGCCAACAACAGGCTGAATGGGGATTTGAACTCATGAGCATAAGGTTACAAGTCAGTCTCTCTATCCTCTCTGCTACACACCAACTGTTGAGATCGTATGAATAGAAAGGGCAGAGTATTAGCTTTGGTCAGCTTTGGGACAAAGGTTAAGAAACGGTTGACATTTCAAGGTGAAATTGCATGAAATTGTGCATGGTATTTCAGAATGATGTCATCCTATTGAACTAAACAGATAATCAAAATGATGACAGGCCAAAAGATAATGGCTGGATTCCAACCTACTACCTTATACTTTACAGGTCACCATCCCAGCCCAATTAGCTATTCTCAGTGTTGAATAGTGTAGTGTTGAATAGTTGAATGTTCAGTAACTATTAAAAAGTAAGCTGTTTCTCCTGTGGTAAGCGTTGTTAGATTCAGCCAAAGTTGAAACTGCTTGTACATTTCCTAGGAAAATGGGACAATGGGACGACTGGGTTGCTGCTGTAAAAAATAACTTACTTATAGAAAAAAAAAAAAAAAAGGTTGTTTGGAGTGCCATAACTTGTCATGGAAGGGAATTTCAAACCATGCCTAGCATCAGTGGGGATGTGTCCTGGCTTAGGTTACTGAAATGAATTTGTGCAACAGACAAGGAATCCACCTGAACAATCAATTTACTTCATTAGAGATAACCATTAGCGTTATCTCTACCATGCGTAGACTACAAGTAGCTAGCTACTGTGGTGAACCTGACTTGTTTTGCAGTGGTTTACACAGTCTCGCTAAACAGATGATTGGAGTGTTGTGATGGGCTCAAATAAACACGCATTGCTATGTTTTACAACCGGAGGATTTATCTGAAGACTAGAAACCATTTTGTCAGAATAAAAAATAAAAAACTATGCCTCTGATTGGTTTGGTTTGGTTTTGAACCTACAACCCTTTGCTTACCAGGACAACATCTCAGCCAATTGATCCATTCCCAGGCATGGAATACACAAAGTTCAATAAAGATAATCAAAGATAATCAAAAAAGCTGTTTCTCCAATGGCGAGCATTGTCAGATTTGGTCCAATTTCAAACAGCTGTAATTCAGTCATATTTTGACATATCAAGGTGAAACTTTGCATGGTACTTCAAAGGCATGTCACCTTAAAGCCTATTAGGTTTGAACCATCCTTCAAAAATAAATTTGATTTAGTGACGCAAACATATTGAGGCAATGTGGACATTTACATAAATACACCCATTTCAGCCATTTTGTTGATTCAATTGCCTTAAGTAACATTTTTAAACACCTCAATGATACATATATGTACCAAATATCAAGTCAATTAGACCTTTGGTTCAAGAGAAGAGGAATTTTGAATGTTTTCCCAAATTATCACTGTACAGGAAAATCCATCATGGCGGACCTTATGGGTCCTTGAGGCTTTTTTGTTCCATTTACATTTACATTTATTCATTTAGCAGACGCTTTTATCCAAAGCGACTTCCAAGAGAGAACTTCACAAAGTGCATAGGTCACTGATAATAACAACAAGATAGCCCCACAGCATTGCGGGTAGTCAAAAACAAGAAGTACATATTGTGAACAACCAAAAAATAGTGCTAAAGGGAAGAAACCATAAGAGCATGTAGTTAAACAAGTTAAAATTACACAACATTAATCTCTAAGTGCAGGTGTACCTGTAGGAAAGCAATAAAAATAGGATTAACTAAAATAGAATACAAAAGTTTAAATCAGCTACCACTAACCAACAAGAGCAACAGTCTAAGCAAGAGTCATTGTGATCCTTGAGGAAACTAGCGTTGGGTTCAGCAAACCATTCCTAAGTACCATTGTACTCCCGGAACAAGTGCGTCTTGAGCCTTATCTTGAAGGTGGAGAGACAGTCGGTGTCTCTGATGGAGGTGGGGAGTTGATTCCACCACTGGGGTGCCAGGCAGGAGAAGAGCTTGTGCTGGGACCGGGCGGTCTTGAGATGTGGGACCACCAGGCGGTTGTCTGAAGAAGACCGTAGGTGGCGGGTGGGGGTGTAAGGCTGCAGGAGAGACTTGATGTAGTCGGGCGCAGTCCCGTTCACTGCTCGGAAGGTCAGTACCAGGGTCTTGAATCTGATGCGGGCCGTTATGGGTAGCCAGTGGAGGGAGATGAGGAGCGGGGTAACGTGGGAGCGTCTGGGTAGATTGTAGACCAGGCGGGCCGCTGCGTTCTGAATCCTCTGAATAGGGCGGGTTGCGCATGATGGGAGACCGGCGAGCAGCGAGTTGCAGTAGTCCAACTTGGAGAGGACAAGTGCTTGGACAAGCAGCTGGGTGGAGTGCTCAGACAGGTATCTCCTGATCTTCCGGATGTTGTAGAGGGTGAATCTACACGACCGGGAGACCGCAGCAATGTGGGCCGTGAGGGAGAGCTCGTCATCCATGGTAACCCCAAGGTTCCTGGCAGAGGATGAGGGGGTCACCGTCGCAGATCCCAGGGTGATTGAGAGGTCATGGGAGATGGAGGGTTTGGCCGGGATGATGAGAAGTTCCGTTTTGGCAAGGTTCAGCTGGAGGTGGTGCCCAGTCATCCAGGCGGAGATGTCTGCGAGGCAGGCCTCAATCCTAGCTGAGATCCCCGGATCGGTCGGAAGGAACGACAGGTACAGCTGCGTGTCGTCAGCGTAGCAGTGGTAGGAGAAGCCATGGGAGGTGATGATTGGTCCAAGTGAGGTGGTGTACAGAGAGAAGAGGAGGGGACCAAGGACGGAGCCCTGTGGGACACCAGTGGAGAGCTGGCGAGGGCCTGACAGTTTGCCTCCCCAGGAGACCTGGTAGGATCTTCCCGACAGGTAGGATGAGATCCACTGGAGTGCAGTGCCAGTGATGCCCATCTCAGAAAGTCTGGAGAGCAGGATCTGGTGGTTAACCGTATCAAACGCCGCAGAAAGGTCCAGCAGAATGATGACGGATGACCTGGAAGCCGCTCTGGCAGACTGGAGGGCAGTGGTGACTGAAAGGAGGGCAGTCTCTGTGGAGTGGCCGGTCTTGAAGCCCGATTGGTTGGGGTCGAGCAGGTTGTTCTGAGAAAGGAAGTTAGACAGTTGATCAGATACAGCACGTTCAATTGTTTTAGAGAAGAAGGGTAACAATGATACCGGTCTGTAGTTCTGGAGGACGGCAGGGTTAAGGGAGGGTTTTTTGAGTAAAGGGGTAACTCTGGCCTGTTTGAAGGCAGAGGGGAAGGTGCCAGAGGTAAGAGAGGAGTTTAGAACATGGAGCAGAAAAGTTATGATAGAGGGGGAGATGGTTTGAAAGAGAGGGGAGGGGACAGGATCAAGGGGACAGGAGGTGGGGCGATGAGAGAATGAGGTCAGAGAGCTCTACCTCGGACAGGGGAGAGAAGGAGTTTAGACATTTAGTTGGGTCAGAAATGGAGGGTGAGGGGGTAGGAAAGGTGGGTTTAGGGAACCGACTGCTAATGTCGGCTACTTTTTTCTCAAAGAAGGAGGAGAAGTCGTCTGCTATCAGGGTGGAGGGAGGGGGTGGGGGAGGTGGGTTAAGAAGGGTGGAGAAGGTAGAGAAAAGTTTGTGGGGGTTTGAAGCGGAGTTAATTTTGTTAAGAAAGTAGAGGGTTTTGGCACCAGTTATGTGAGAAGAGAAGGATTTAAGGAGGGAGTGATACTTATCAAGGTCCAGACCGTCTTTGGACTTGCGCCATCTCCTCTCAGCTGCTCGAAGGGTGGACCGTTCTTCACGAATAACATCCGTAAGCCACGGGCAGGGGGGAGAAGATCGTGCAGGCCTGGTAGACAGGGGACAGAGAGAGTCAAGTGAAGAGTGCTTGAAGAGGAAGCTCCAGAGCAAGGAGAGGATAGCCTTGTTGACAGGTAACATCACTGCAATAGTAGGCTATGATATATGGAAGTTGATTAGCCTATTTTTATATTGTTTAAACAGCAATGCATGTTTTCAAATGACAATTTAATGTGCAAAGTGGCAATGAAATCCTAAATTCAGTTGGATTTTTTGGGGATACAGATTTGAATGAAAGCTCATTTATAAGTATGTGATATTGCACATCATATTGGCAAGGTTTTTCAACTCTTTATTGAAATGGTAATGCATTTTTTAAATGGCAATTCAATGTAGCAGTGAAACAGCGCCCCCAGGCTATTGCATTAGCAATTAGCAGTAGTAGGTTACACGACTGAGTGCCCGGTGGCATACTTTTATATAATGAATCTTTCACCCTGAATAAAATACAAAAAATATATAATTCTATAGGCCTATATAGCTAGAAGCTAGCGTATTGGATTTTGTAGCATGTGTGTAAAAGTTGTTTCATCGACACCCTAAGAATGATCTAAGTTCCTTAGGAGTATTTGGGACTGGCCACTCCCGAACCACACTTATTTTGTCGGGGTCAGTATGCACCCCCTCTGACGAAACCTGATGGCCCAGGAACTTGACTTCTGACTGTAGAAAATGACACTTCTCTATTTTCAGTTTCAGCCCAGTCTCCCTCAGCCTTTTTAACACTGTTTCAAGTCTCACTAGATGATCTTGGAACGTGGACGAGTACACCAGTAAGTCATCCAGGTAGACTAGTACGACCTGAAATACTAAGTCACTCATGATGGCATGGATGAGGCGTTGAAAAGTTGCGGGCGCGTTGCACAGTCCGAAGGGCATCCGCTGATATTCGTATAGCCCAAACGGTGTAATGAAAGCCGTCTTAGGTCTATCTTTCTCATGGACCGCCACTTGGTGGTATCCGCTAGCAAGGTCTATGGTTGAGAAGATCTGTGCCCCACCCAATGCATCCAGGCTCTCGTCTATACGCGGCAATGGAAAAGCGTCACGTTTAGTCTTAGAATTCAGTCTCCTATAATCCACGCACAGCCTCAGACTTCCATCAGCCTTACGCACCAATACAACAGGTGAAGCATATGCACTCGAGCTTTCACATATTACACCCTTTCTGAGCAGTTCAGAGATATGCTCCCTAACCTCTTCAAGCTGCGTTGGTGGTATGCGACGGTACGGCTGAGAGACAGGATTATCATCTGTCAACGGGATCTCGTGTCTCACTCTATCGGTGTACCCCAGGTCTTCATCACGGAGTGCAAACACATCGGCATATCTTGTGAGCAGTACTCCTAGTTCCGCTTGCTGTTCCGGTGTACCCCCTATCTGCAACCTACTTAATAGGTTCTCTGGGTCAGTATCAGACCCTGGTTTGACATGCTGGTCTACAGTCACTACTTTGTGATCAGCAGAGATACGTTGGAATGTCACTTCACAGGGGTTACTCTCATAGCACTGACAGTGGCTAAGCACTCCAAGACTCATTTTAGGAGACAGCCAAACATCGTCCTGTGAAAGGTTTACCACTTGTACTGGAAATACTCTATTACTAAAGGACACCACAGTGGGGACGGAGATCAGCCCACCCGGGCTCTAGCATCCAACAAGCATTGGTGTCACTAGCTCTCTTGTTTACTCTAGCATAGACTGTGGCCACAGAAAATGCTGGCACGCGTGTCTTGTGTGCACCACTTACTCTAGCGGTCAGCGTCGTTTCGACCAGTTCAGCCCCCTGTACCCGATGGAAGGCTTCCCTCCACACAGAGTCAGCTTCCCTCCTAGGGTGGTTTCAAACTCAGTAAGTGCAAGCTGTCTGCATTTTTGGGCGATATTCATTCCTATTATGCCTGGGGGAGAAAGGTCTGACTCTGCAGCACCCCCATCACGAACTACCAGGAATCCACACTCGGAGAAAGTTAATCCCAGCACCTGAATATCTAGCTCAACATATCCCATATCCCTTTGGTTAATGAACTGCCTGTGGAGCCTTCTGACTTCCCTCGCATTGCCGGCTCACTGCAACGGAGGGGCTCCGTTTCCCTGTACCACAGAGCTGGTTGTGGCAATGGAATGGTCTCAGTAATTACGCTGCCCAGGACATGTCTGGCTACATGCCCCACCTCCTCACACCTGAAACATATGGGTTGGCCATCATCTGCTTACTTGAGTTTGAACCTAGACTGCCCACTCCTACTACCATGTGAACCAGCTTTCTGTACAGTAAGTTCGCGAACTGCAGCAGCGAGTTCCCCCATGGCTTTACCCTGCTGAGTGATCAGTTTTACTACCTCTTGCAAAACCCCAACTACCTCACCTGGTGCACTGTTACTGGGGTTTGAACATTCAGATATTTTCCCAGACTCTGTACCAACGATATTCCGATTTCTGGCCACACTAGCACAACGGGGTCTATCTTCCACCACCCACAGCATGGCTTCCTCACGGACATCAAAGAGAGTGGACCATGGCTTCTCTCGGACAAGCTTGCGCAACTCCCTACGCAGGAGGGCATCCCTTACCCCTTCAACAAACTGATCCCTAAGGGTGATCTGCGAGTCAGGCACAACATCAGTAGACTGTTGGAGAGCAGAGTTTAGCAACTGAGAGAGAGCATGGGAATATTCACGAAAATCTTCCCCCCCGAGCTGTCTCCGTGCATTAAAAGGCATGCAACAACTGTGGGGTGGTACGTTTCTCTCTAAAGGCTCCCTTCAGATATGCAAACAGATCTTGAGGAGGTTTTGTCTGCCCCCCCCATACACAGCTTTACTTAATCTAATGCTGAACCCCTTAAATGAGAAAGAATGAAATCTACTTGATCTTCAGTGTTTAACCCCCTCCCCCTGATTACACGTTCAACTTCGTCTATGAATTCGTCTACGGTTTGACCATCTTTACCTGGGTCACCACTGAATGGCACAATTTTACGTTCTCTTGGGATATATACGTAAGATCTGGTATTGGCATTACCCATGCCTGCCAGCGTTGACATAACTTAGTCGTGCCTTTGACCTTGCTCATAAATTTGTCTCTGTAGTTGGGCAACTGGATTACCCCCATCCCCATGATCTACAGCAGTGGTCACCAACCTTTTTAGGCCAAAGATCACCGACCTTTGCCTTGGTGACCCGAAGATCTACCTATTGAGGCGTTGAGAGACAGAACAGACTCCAGACTGAACTTACAACTTAACTTTATATTTGGCCTTATTGTAATTGAATGAAATCAAACACTTTGTGAACAATATGAACAAGAAAAAACACTTTTGCAATGAGCAGGCTGGATATGAACGGTTTTATTTATAAACTGAAGTTACAACACAACACTGACAAATTTCTCATGTGACAAGTCAGTGTGATGGCTGTGACTGAACACTGTCTGTGAGTGCCTTGTAGTTTGGCTCATAAGCAGAGACAGCCAGTCTGAGGCAGTCTGTGAGGTGTCTGTCAGTAAGCCGGCTCCTGTACTTGGATTTGGTGATTGTCATCTGTGAAAATGCCATTTCACAGAGGTAGGTCGATCCAAAGTAGGCACTCACTTTTAGTGCACATGCACTGAGGAGAGGAAACTTCTCTCGGCTGACAAGTCCCCAAAAGTCACTGTCCCTTGACCTGGCTTTCAGCTCAATGTCATTTTGCAAATCAAGCATCTCCATGTCCACTCCACTTGGCAAAGCAAATGCTTTCTCGAATTGGTCTGCAACCTCCTCTGTATTAATAGGCAGGAATGGGTTTGAAAGAAATGCAGCAATATCCTTCATGATTTCTAACTCACCAAAACGTCGACTGAACTCCGCTGCCAGTTTGTCCAGGTGCACACAGTACTGCTCAGGGTGAAAGTCAGAAGAGTCTTTGATGGACTGTGACATTTTTTCCAGGTTTGTAAAGTGTGTCAGCGTCCCTTTCCTCAGATTCGTGGTCCAGACACAGAGTTTGGCCTTGAACGCATTCACTGCGCTGATCATGTGGAGGAGGTGCCGGTCTTTTCCCTGGAGTTCGTGGTTGAGCGAGTTCAGTTTTCCGGTTAGGTCCGTCAGAAACCCCAGGTCCAGTAGCCACGCATCCGTTGAAAGTTCCTCGTGCTCCTCGTTCCTTTTCGACAGAAACGTCTTAATCTCAGGCAGCAAGTCAACAAATCGCTGCAGCACTTTTCCGCGACTCAACCACCTGACATCAGCATGCAGAAGCAGGTCTCCATACGCCGAATCGAGCTCATCCAATAACGCCTTGAATAAGCGATGCTGAAGCGCTTTTGCTCGAATCGAGTTTACCACTTTGACCACCAGTGACATGACATGAGAAAAGTCCACAACTTTCCCAGCCAAGGCTTGCTGATGAATCACACAGTGATACTTCATGAAGTCGGGGAAATCCGGATCATTACGGCACAGTGCTATAAAACCAGCGTGCACACCGCACATTGCCGGTGCCCCATCGGTAGTGATTGCCACCAGTTTCTGAATGGGGATGTTCTTTTCACGGACATAGCTTTTAAAAACGTTGTAAATATCCTCACCTCTCGTTCTCTCTTTTAATTGGAGAAGAGTGAGGAATTCCTCCTTTGTTGTAAAGTCCTGGAAAGCCATTCTGACAAATACAACAAGCTGAGCCGTGTCCATTACATCCAGCGATTCATCAAACTGCAGTGAAAAATATTCACAGAGTGACAAGTCCTCCAACACCTGTTGACCAACGTTATCCGACAGTAACTCGATCCTTCGTGTCACTGTTGTAGGACCAAGAGGCACAGCATGGAATGCAGCTTTTATGTCCTCTTTGTTTTTGAAGGTGCTGCAAACAGTCTCTGCGGTGACGGTCAATAGTTCCTTAAACAAATCCCCATCTGTAAAAGGTCTCTTGTGTTTAGCCAAAATGTGGCTAATACGAAATGACGCCTCAGTTGCAGCCTTACTTTGAGACGTAGGTTGTGAGAAAAGCGACTGTTGAGCCTTCAACTCCACTTTCAGCTCCTGAACTTTTTTGGCGCGGATTGCGCTCTTTGGTGGATAGCAGGCTTTGAATTTCGGATGGTTAGTGTTGTGGTGCCGCTCCAAATTCCCTCGCTTAGACAGTGCCTGTGGCTGGTGGCACAACATACACACACTCTTGTCTTTTACCAAGGTAAAGATGAATTCCTCCTCCCATTCATGATGGAAACTGTAGTTTTTCGCCCTCTTTCGTGGTGCCTCTGCCATGCTTGCTAACACTATGTGGACAACACGGCCGGGTAAATAAACAAACCAACGGCAACCACGCCCACAGGTATCCTGGGATAGCAGGTCTCTCAAAGGTCGTCTTTGGGAAAAAACGCCCATTTATTCTGTCGGTGAATTGCTTTGCAACACGCACAGGCCAATATGCAAATCCAGGTACAAGAGAACGCGCGTTCAGTTTAAGAATCCTCCGCGTTCATGAATTAGTCGGAGATCAGTATTTCTGAAATTATTTTGGAGATCGACAGGGAAAGTCTCCGAGATCGACACGTCGATCGCGATCGACAGGTTGGCGACCTCTGATCTACAGCATCCGCGCTGTTCGCGTTGCGGCTGGGTCCAGCCTGAGCCCCAGACGCACCCTCGTCACCAGACTCACCCTCGACCTGGTCCATGTTGATACAATGTTCCCACTTTGAATGTCACACGGATAGAATAATAGTCACAGTTGCTTCAGTCCAACCTAAGGAACCAATCTCTTTGGGCCTCCTTTGCCAGTGGACACCACAACGGTGCGGCCACCCTCCTGTGTTGCTGGAAACCGGTCCCTTGCTTCCTCGCAGGCTCTGCAGGCACACCACACTCCACGTTGTTGATCCTCTTGGCACTGGGACTCAACTACTCTTCACTACTACCGTTGTCTATGCCCTTCCCAACTCTACTTGCTCGCTGACCCGAAGTAGGCAATGGAATCCCACTTCTGACACCATAATCTGTGGCCCGGCAAAGTGAATGAATAATAGCGACGGGGCACAGGTTGAAATTATTGTGGGTTGTTTTATTCCAGACTGCGTAATGGTGCAGCATTAATTGTGCCACATTCGGGGTCTACAGAGATGGCTTTAAACTTGCAACACATGAGTTTTTAGGGCAACATAGACAACGGTAGCAGCCTCCTACAAGAAACACACATATATAACATTTATATTCGGGATACAACACAGGTGCTTCATTTCAATCACAAATATGAAATAATAGATATCTACTCACAATAAACACTGTCCTGTTCGGATTAATGCATCCTGAGCACTATTCAGCCATTTAAACATTCACTTGCTGAACCCATTGTGTTCAGTAGAAAACCTGCCATAACATTTCACGAACAGAAGTTACATGAACATTAACCCTTTAAATTAACAAAACTCATTTTTGACAAATAAAAGTAAATCACTTACGATGATGAATCACTCGTAACTCGACAATACCCACGGGGGGCCTATCAAACACGTTCTCTCCCCTCTTTATTCAACAAAAAGAAATATACTTTATCAAAACACATCATGTTGCACAAACAGGATAAATGATTAAAAGTATTCAACTCCTTTCACAACACTTACGCTCTTCGGGAAACAGTGATTAGCTGAAATTGGTACTGGAGAAGTACTTCCACTTGGATCGGCGCTATATCACCAACCCGAAGTACACAGCTTTATATGTTATTATCTATTTATATTAGTAGTTCTATAAACTTTTATTATACTACTTAACCTCTGCCTAAGCACCACCTTGCTTGCACTGCACATTGCATTGACGGCATCTAACATCTCGCGGCACTCCCAGGTAGAGCGGTAATTTGCAGGCCTGTCTCTTAAAGGGCCAGCGTGACGTTGGATCGCTATATGTAAGCCTTTGATAGGCGGTCTTACAATGCGAATCTTGCCCCACTTTCTACCTGGTTACACTAGGCAATACCATACTTTATTTACCCATTACAAGTGGAACAGCATTTGTTGATTTCTTAATCTGGGTCTGAACTATGTTGTGCTTTTGGCCGTGTTCAGACCTAGGCGTCTGTTTCAGGCAGAAAGAGATGACAAGATGTTTTTTCCATGTAGCTACAAAAGAAATTGCTGATGTTTTTTTTTATTGCCATAACAACCTTGAGCTAATCTGGAGTTAACCTTAGCTAACATGCTAGTTTTTCTAATGACTGAAAAAAAGAAAAAAAAAACTTTATTTCAGAATTGTCTTCCAATTTAAATAAGGTTGCTCAACTTGTAATTTTGGCAATTTGCAGAATTGTATTGCTACATGTTAGTCTGTAACATGAAGGCAAAACTGATTCAACCATTAAAACCATTTATCCTCTGAAAGCTTATACCCTCAGGATGTTATCTAATGAGACAAGAGACACGTCCATCTCTCCATATTAGTATGCTGCCCATGCATAATAAATTCGGTATTGGTATATGGAGTAGGCTATATGGCTGATACTTTTTTGGGCTGTGCCATTTAGGGAAACTGATTCAACCACCTAAACCATGTATTTTTTTGAAAGCTTACATCCTAAGGATGTGATCTGTGGAGAAGACTACAGGTTTGAACACAAATATGATCATTTCTGAACTGTCCAGTCATGCTTTAGGGAGATGCTATTTTTTTTATGTAGCCTACATAATTATTAGGCTACTAAACCTATACCAATTGTGAATTGTATATGCTGATAACATGATTTACATCTCAGAAATCTTCATATGAAAAATCTACATTAAGCTTATTATTATCAATATGAAAGAATGCTCAATGCATCTCCATGTCTCCTGATATAGGTGGTAGACATTGAGAGTGAGTCAGAGGCAGGGGCAGCATGCAGGGGCAGTGGAGACAGCTCTGTTGCTGAGGTGAGTGCTGAAAAGTGACAGGTAGTTGAAGATGTTCCATTGCTTATTGGGAAGTTTAGTTTTCAAAATATTTTAATGTCCAGCCCCTCAGTATATGTATAACAACTATGGTAAATAGTTGTGGTAAATGCACCAGAATGCGTGAAATTGCATCTACATCTTAAAAAAAATTGTAGGGGAGAAACCCCTGGACCCCCCGCATAATGTGTCCCCCCCACTCTCAAAATGCTGCTGACGCCCATGTCTACAGTACTGTTTTCAATGCCAAAGCTATGGCTAAACTTTGTTATGTCTTATTACACGGCTGTTCTTTGATGCTGTAGAATGCTCCATTCACTTGAATGGGGCTTCCCAACGTTTTGCAGTGAACAATTTTCTCATATTTGACCGTTGCTATGCATATTTGACCGCCGTCCAGGGAAGTGGCCTTTTTGCCTCGGATTCACGTCTTTCGTAGCACTCCGCAAGTAGTCCGGTAACTTTTCAACCCCAGCGTACTCTGTTGCTTAGCGACGTCAGCTGATTTGAAGCCTAAATAATGCTCAAAGTCTTTGGCGAACTATTTCTCTGCTGATCAACAATACGAATGGTAACAAATACATTGTAAAAAGACACTGTGTAAAGTTATTTTTGTTGGCAAGTAGCCGTGTAATAAGCAGGATAATGCATAGAACGCCGGTCATTATTGGGAAAATAAGCCCCTTCAGGGCTTCTGCTGTTCGTCCTGTCGGGGCTTATTTTCCCGATAAGGACCGGCGTTCTATACATTATCCCTTACAAAAGAAACATTCTAATTTCCGGCGCTTTCAAACAATCAGTGAAGTGTGGATAGCAACGGCAGCTAGCTTGCCTCTAGCAAACTGCTTTTGAATTAGCCATGTCCCCCTAAATTCATATCGAACTCATTTACGTTTTGGGGGGCTTATTTTCAGTTAGCAGACGGTACTATTTGAATCGCAATTCCATCTGAAATACTGCCAGTGACAACGTTGTTACAGTAGCTTGTTTCAAAGGGGGTTCCTTGTTTCAAAGGGTGTTCTTAATGAATTATGCAATATGAGTAGGCTAAATGATTGAAAATATCTCTAGAAGGGAAAACGGACCCACCTGCAACCGACGCAAGAAAGCACACCCTACAATTTCTCCAGAAATTGTACCCTCTCTAGTTGGGTGTGCTTTGCCTTCGGTAAGGGCACAACCATTGTTATCTCACATATATATTATTAATATTATTTCTTTTTGCCCCCCTAAAACTTTGTTGTTATTTGGACTACATAGACAACCTCAGTGTCAAACGTTTCGTTTTGGTAGGAATTTAGTTGCTTGTATTGGGATTTACGTTCCGTTGCCTGGTTTAAGTAGAAATTACGTTTTTGTGGCAAAAAGTGAAGCTAACGGTGGCTAACTTGCTAGCCACAGTCACTGACGCCACTAACGTCACCAACGTCACGAAAACTCGCGTGACTATCTCTAGCAGAACATTAGTTTAGCAGCTCGTTAACTTCTGGGAGATGGCTAGGTTAATGGACAGAAAAATGAGATATAAAATGGGGATTCTATTAGAAACTGAGGTAAAACATTAGCTATTATGTGCAACAGGGGGCGCGCGAGACGGAACGCTAGAACAACTAGTTTATAGCTTACAGCTCCGACTTTCGAAAAACTTAAATGAAGACCGTGGTCTCTTGTATGGTGGTTTTGTATTTAATATAGGCCTATATGTATTATTACACGGCCGTTCTGAATGCTGTAGAATGCTCCATTCACTTGAATGGGGCTTCCCAACGTTCTGCGGTCTATTCTTTTTCGACAACTGACCGTTGCTATGTATAATTGACCGCTGTCTAGAGTGGCCTTTTTGCCTCGGACGTCTTTCGTAGCCTCCGCAAGTAGTCCGATAACTTTTCAACCCCAGCGTACCCCGTTGCTTAGTGACGTCAGCTGATTTGAAGCCTAAAGAATGTTCAACTTCTATGAAGTTCAACGTCTTTGGCGAACTATTTCTCTGCTGATCAACACTACAATGGTAACAAATACATTGTAAAAAGACACACTGTGCTGTTATTTTTTCGGCAAGTAGCCGTGTAATAAGCGGAATAATGTATAGAACGCCGGTCATTATCTGGAAAATAAGCCCCTTCAGAGCGAAACAAAATCCCTCCGCTGTTCGCCCTGCTGTCGGGGTTTATTTTCCCGATAATGACCAGCGTTCTATACATTATCCCTTACATAGTACTGAACTGCTGTAATTGCTACAAATGGAGCATTCGTTGACGAAAGCAAAGTTTGAAGAACAAAATTAATATTTCAAATAAAAATCATTATTTCTAATCTTGTTAATGTCTTGACTATATTTTCTATTAATTTTGCAAGTCATTTCATAAATTAAAGTGTGAGTTTTCATGGAAAACACAAAATTATCTGGGTGATGCCAAACTTTTGAACGGTAGTGTCATACACACACACATATGTGTGTGTGTATGTATGTATGTATGTATGTATGTATGTATGTATGTATGTATGTATGTATGTATGTATGTATGTATGTATGTATGTATGTATGTATGTATGTATGTATGTATGTATGTATGTATGTATGTATGTATACATGAGTCACATGTCAAGTCATTCTTTTTCTATTGTAATTACAGAATGGCACTGACGGCGACCCTCCTTAATGCCAAACCCAGCCCGTATTACAGGCCCCCTGAGCTCCAGATTAAGGTCCTGTTAATTAAAGATCAGGCAAGAGTCATCGCCTGGGAGTTCAGGGGGAGCTCTGCGGTGGCCAAAACCACGAAAAATAACAAAATTGTGGCCATCACGGATGGGGAGACGGTCACTAGAGTGACCATGTTCGAGGAGTTCTCCTCAAAAATTATGGAGAGGAAAAGCTACATCATGAGGGGGCACTCCTTGCGGGGAGAGTCCCCTCCTTACATTATTTTAGTCACCAGGGACACCAAGTTTTTTAGGAGCTCGCCTGTTGTCTGTAAGGACGGGCTTATGGAGCAGGCGAGAGCCCTCCTCTGTCCCCCGTCCTTACAGACAACACTGGAGAAGGTGAAGGACAGCAAGGGCCTCCTCGCAGTGGAGGGGGACATTGTGCAGGTATGCTGATTCTGTTTATATGCTGAGTCTGTTTATAAAATTTACATTCCCAGTAGTTTTAGTCTGTTTACTTAGCTTATCCTGTTTTAATTCAGATATTAAGTTTTTAGGTAGACAAAGTCATACAGTAAGAATCTGAAACAATGGATCTTCTGTAGTTTTTTTGTTTAACCAGGCCGATATTATAAATGTTTTTTTACTTAAATGTCACAAGGAAATGTTTAGGTCTAATTAGATCAGTAACTGATGTACCTTGTTGTTGTCAGCTTTCAGCTGTGAAAAAGTGCGCAGTGGGAGAGAGGAGGTGCCACTGAGAGAGCTGAAGCTCCGGCAGGTAAGACACAAGAATGTGAGGATGAGACAGGGACTAACCCTTCAGTTGAAAGAGAGTTGTCATACAAAGTTGTCAGTACTTTCAAACAGCTCCATGGTGCCAAGCATTTAAACAGTTTCCTGCCAAACACAATAGAAATGGCTTTTTCTAAAGCATTATAATGTGTGTTGCTCACTATATCCATGTAATATATCACAGCATTGCTTAGTGAGAGTAGCTGAAACTTTAGCAGTTAAATTACACGTTGGATTGCTAAAAATCTGAATACGTTTACTGTAATATCTTTAGATCAACAAATATCAGTGAAGGCAAGGACCTGCTCAATATCAGAATGTCTGTGTTGAATTATTAAAGTGTTGTAGTAGAAAGCAAAGACATGGTTACACATACGGAATTAAATTCATTATCATGATTTTCAAAACTCTTGCTCATTGTTTTCTTTTAGGACTTCAGGCTTTAGCATTACCAAATCAATTAGACTCTTCTCAATCTTTATCCATTTTACCTCCAGATCTTTATCTTTCAAAGCATAGGAGATATATATATATACACATATAAAGTAGAACTCTTATGTAGTTCTAATATATCATTCTGTGTTATTTCCAGGATAAATCTGATGTTACCATCAATCTGTGGCGTGATGCTGCCGTTGAGGAGCTGGTGCTTGGCAGCACACACAGCTTCTCCCACATGACCATTAGGGCTGCAGGGGGTCTGCAGTCAACAGCCTACACCAACATAAAGGTAAATCGCAATTCCTATTGACAAGGACATTGATGGAAAGAAATATGGGTTAAATTCAATGCAATAAATGTAAAATAATCTATATTAACATAAGTATGTGTAGTTAATACAGACCAACATTCAGGATAATGTGGAAAAAAAACTTGTGTGTTGAATTAGGTGTCCAAAATTAGGTATACAACCATAGGTGTCCTTGTTAGGCATTAATCTTCTGAGCAGATCATTACAGGGCATTGAGTATATTTCATTAAGCCATGTAAATGGTTGTGGTTTTCAACACTGAAGATATATCATGCAGATATAAAGGGACAAGTGATATCATTGAGAAGAAAAAAAAAAGGAAGAAAAGGAGTTTACTATTTGATCGTGTTGGGGTCTTTTTTGGGCCTATGTAGGGTGAGGTGGTACGTGCAGGGAGTAGCCCAGGACAGAGGTCAGCTAAGGCTGGGAAACAGCCCCTAGTAAGGAAATAGTTTAAAGTTGAGACATGATGTTGTTGTCCCATATTCGGGTATGGGACAAGAACTTCTTTGTGATTCACTCACCCCTCCCGTTAGAATGTTCTTACCATCAGAAAGCTAGGTCAGGATGACCTAGCAGCGTGTTCCCTAGTTAGGACGACCCTGGTATCATAGGAACCCAACAAATAGAGTGGATACATCTGTTTATCTTGAACAAGTATGTGTTGTCTGAATGGTGCCAAGATAATTGTGTGACGTGGGTAGGACTGTATAAAAGTACGTGTCTATTGAATACATGTCAGACTTCTCTGGCTTCTCTGGCTTCTCTGTTCTCAAGAGTCTATGCAATAAAGACAAAAGCCTTTGTAATCAACTTCCTCGACTCCAAGCCTGTTAATTCTTACACCATTAAGAACCACTTTTGAGCCTCCAACAATCGCAAGACGTCATGAGACATAAGTTATATTTCTTTTGGCAGATGGTGACCGAGACACAGGAGGCACTCGGGGTGGAGGTCCTGGGTGTGGCAGAGGGCAGCACGGAAGGACAGCTGGAGGTCCTGCTGTCCAACGGCGCTCTCCTGGACATCCAGGAGAGTTTGTGAGAGCCATTCGAGGCTTGCTTGGAAAAAGCCAAGCTTTATGTCAATGTACAATGTACAGGGAAAGAAATCACACAAATGGTGGCGGTAAAAAAAAACCTTCCCCCCCATTAGAATATAATTTAACTTTTGTTTACGTTTTAACGTTGGTTTGTTATTACATTTTGTTTAAAAAAAAAAAACACATGTTGAATGTTCTGTTTAAAACTTAAAATAATCATTTATAATAAAATATTAAGTTCAGAATTGGACTCAGTTGTAGTGTTTTAGCACACTCATATGTAACAAGTATGGTCAGAAGGACTCCCAAGAAAGAAAAGAAAAAACCTGTGAGGCATTCTGAAAGTTTTAAAGATATATTGTACAGTGAGACAAAAGAATGATTGCAGGAGAATCCGAGACCAGCGGCTGATAACAGCACGATCAAGACCATTCTTCAGGTGAGCCTGGACACATGAGAATTGGCGGACTGACCAAAATAATGTTTGTTATTTGGATATGAAAAGGATTTGGACTCACAGTTGTATATGCAGGAACCTGCAGGCGAGTAGACGATTGAGGAATGCTAGTAAACTGAGTTCCAGGTAGAGACGTGGCTGAACCAGGGAGAGGCTTTGACATCAGGGAGGTTAATGCAGAAGGAGGGCAGGTCAGAAGAAAGATCCACATCCAGTCCTCGAGGGCCGCTGTCCTGAAAGTTATGTTTAGAGGTTTCGCTGCTTCAACGCACCTGATTCAAATCGGTGCATCATTAGCAGGCTTGTCTATAACAATCTTTCAAATAGATCCATTTAATCTGAATCAGGTGTGTTGAAACAGGTGTAGCGGACTTTAACCGGTCTGCTACATAAATAACAATTATAGTGTCTTTTTGTGGTCGGCTGAATGGTGTGCAGGGCAGTGGTTCTCAACCCTGGTCTTCAAGTAGCCTACCCCCTGTCCTACACGTTTTAGATGTATCCCTGTTCCAACACATCTGATTCAAATGAAATGGTCGTTAACAGGCTTCTGCATAACTAGATAACGACCCATTCATTTGAATCAGGTGTGTTGGAGCAGGGAAATATCTAAAACGTGCAGGACAGGGGGTACTTGAGGACCAGGGTTGAGAACCACTGATGTAGAAGATGAGTCGTGGACTTGTGCTGTCATCAAGTTTAATTCTGTAACACAGTGGAGCGATCACACACAGTACAGGGGCAGAACCACAGTCATCCCCTGTAACAGACTTCCACACGAGGGCGTAACAAATAGCTGTGTGTAGGCGATTATAAATTACCCACCGTTAGTCCATTACAGCCTACTAGCTACAACACTTGATCGTATAGTGTATTAATTTACAGAAAGGGCAATGATAAAGTACATGATAGGTTAGGTAATTTAACATATACAAAACATACCTTTAACACACTGGAGCGATCACACACAGTACAGGGGCAGAACAACAGTCATCCTACAGAATGGAATTAGCCAGTTAGCCTCTACTCAACGACTAAACAACGATTCACAAATTACATATTTTATTACATTAATTTGTATATTTAACACGGTACAAATCATCGGAAGTAATACAAAGGCAATCTTAGGTCACAAAAGAAATACACGTTATTGAAAACTTAGCAAAATAGACAATGTTGATTAATTTCATTCACTGATAATGAAGGAACGCAGCTTAGCCCTGTAACAGACTTCCACACGAGGGACAGTCTGAAAGTGCCCAAACCTCAATTATCGCCCCACCCGAAACAATACTGAACCCAATGGAACCAAAAAGAAATATTAAATTCTGCAAAGATTTTGATGAAAGTTCACTAAAGGTACTTAGTTTCGTTTTTACCTTGTTGCACAAGCATCTAAAACCTGCAGGACAGCGGCCCTTGAGGACCGACTTTGGACATCCCTAAATAGTCAAACCCAAAATCCTTACAATCAAACTCAATACAGAAACTGGGTTATACGCAGGTTCAAGAACAGCAAAGAAACAGAGCAGGTGCAGAAATCCAGAGATCCAAGAGAGATAGAAAACCAGGCCCAAAAGACTTAATGTGCTGAGGTTCAGGTTGCAGACAACCTGGTAGAGAAATGGGGCTAGCAGACCATCTTATAAAGGAAGGAGAACAGGTGAGTGCAGTTGACTAGATTGCAGAGAAGAGAGAGGGGGAGAGAAAGGGTCTGAAATGAACCAACAAAGGCAGGGAGCAGAGCCAGAGAGACGGTGACGCACATACAAATATATGCAAATATGTGTAGCCTATACACAATACCAGTCAAAAATATTGACTATATCTAGTAGTCAATAGCCCCCCCCACCCCCCCCGGGACGCAATCCGCACGCATGATGTACCCCCTCAAACAGCTCGTACACCCCCCCCACCCCCCCGGGACGCAATCAGGACGCGCGATATGCCCTTGTTTCGACCATAAATGGCCATTGCACAGTCTCGTTTAATCCCAGAAATCCGGGAGATTGTATAGCATTTGCGGGTGTCCGGGAGCCGCTATTGAAATACGGGAGACTCCCGGAATTTCCGGAAGACTTGGGATGTCTGTGCAAGGTTCAGTTCTTGCAATACTATAACAGACAATCAATACTTTATGTAGAGCACAGTGCATAGTGACAGAGGGAAAGTGCTTTAAGACATCCTGGACAAAATCAACCTTGATTTATGATTTCAATAAAGATATGTTTCAGTACTTTAAATGTTGTATGATACACATATTTACATGTACATGTTCATTAATAGTTTTATTTATGTAGCGCCAAATCACAACAAATGTCAACTCAGAGTACTTCAGAGATACCATTCAGGCCATGTAAAGTCCAATTCATTACAATCCACTGATAATCAAATCCAATCAAATTCATTAAAATCCAAATTAGTCCATTTCATATGGAGCCAGTTAAAAAAAGTGATTATGATAAGGAAATTGCTGTGAAATTTCTCTCCGATCCAATCTCCCTCCTGAGCGTGCAGAGGTAGCTGTGAAAAGAAAAAAAGTCCCTTTTAACAGGAAGAAACCTCCATCAGAACCAGAACCAGGATGAACCAGAATCATCCTTCTCGACGGTCATCAATGCATAGACGTATGTCTATGAATCAATGTATGTAGATTTTCCAAGTGACCTTCAAGGTCTGTTCTGCGTCAGCGTCCGCGAGCAACGCACATTCTTCTTCTTGAATGTCTGCTCAGGTAGGTTAAATATCGAACGCCGATTGTGCCAAAACGTCTGAACTGTGTGTACACACAAAAACGGACGTGTACAGACGTCAATTTTTGACGTGACGTCAAAAATTGACGTCTGTACACGTCCGTTTTTGACGTCTGTACACGTTTTGACGTCTGTACACGTCCGTTTTTGACGTCTGTACACGTTTGGAGCATTTATGCTTCCATGCTATTGGTTGGCTTCAACATAGCCACCCCCCTTTTTACGTAGTGTCTGCGCGAGGCTGTACATAGTCCTACTGTGACCATGTGGGCTCTTACGTAGCTATCATTTAATATTTGGGACAGTCCATTTGTGTGGGGGAGAGGCACTTGTGCGGTTTATCCGGTATCATACTCCCGTCCAGTAGGTGGCGATGATGCACCTATACATTGTTTGCTAACCGCCATTCAAAGAACCAACGAAGAAGACGAACACGTTGTGTGTGATTTCGAATTCTGGTGGAGGCAAATCTCAGAAAATTACGACCACAAACTTTCTCAACAATTGTGCCCAGACTTTTTCAGATTGTACTCGACTTTTATCTTCAGATGACCAGGATTCCATACAGACTGTTCTAACCAGGTAAGCTATCAATTAGCAACGTTAAGCCAAGTTACTTGTTTTGTATAGCTGTTGGCTAGTCCTGTCCTCCTGGGCTCCTGACTTTTCGTCAACACACTTGTAGTGCTAACTCTTTAATAATGAGCAAGATCAAATTAACGCCGCTAAACTAGACCATTATGCTTTGAATATTGTGTTACTGAATGCGATTATTATGTTACTGAAGCCAGCAATCTCAAAGAGTTGTTTAACAAGCGTTGTTGTATTTAGCATACCACTCGTCAACACACTTGTACTAGTGCTAACTCTTTAATAATGAGCAATCTCAAATTAACGCCGCTAAACTAGACTTTATAAGGCTTTGAATATTGCGTTACTGAATGCGGTTATGTTACTGAAGCCAGCAACCTCAGAGTTGTTAAACAAGCTTTATTGTAGTTAGCCTACCACTAATATATTTTGTCATGCTAACAGGTTAGAGATAATGGCGACGAGCATTCGCTGGAGCAGAGGGCGACTGCATCAATCTGGAGTGGTGGATGAGATGCTTTTGCTCATTAGCGAGTTAGTTCGGGAAGCCAACAACAACCTGGTAATGTACTCGTCAGATTAAACATAATCTGAAGAAGCAAGATTCAAAACACGATGCCTCTAACATTTTTCTCTTTAACTGCAGTTGCTTCTGGTTTCACCGTACCTCGAATGGGAGGACAGACTGGAGGAAGGCCGGTTTACCAAATCGCCCAAGAGCAGTTGCAGATGTTGTTGTCCTTTAACTTCTCTGCTAAACGGATTGCGGAGCTTCTGGGTGTCTCAAGAAGAACAGTGAACCGACGGTTAAGGTATGTGTCAATTGAAGGTCTAGTTCAGGAGAGATCTGAATAATGTGACCCCTTTCTCACTGAGCCCTACACAATTATTTTGTTTATTTACAAAGCACATGAAACACTGCAGAATTACGCTTTCTAAACATTTCATGAAGAAATTGATATACTTTGATAGAACTCTTTCATATCCCATATCTTTGGAGAGAAAACTGTCATGCGCTTGTACCACATAGCTACCTTGTCACTGATCCTTAAACACATTGTTTTATTTAGAGTTACTAGGGATGAATGTGAATACTTTATGTAAGTCCTAATATGTATACATTGTCTTCCATAGACAGCACAATTTCATCTTTTACAGACCAGATGATGCACTTGATCTGAAGGTGCTGCTATTCGGAGTATGTCCCACAGGCTTCGGAGGAGAACACATCGAGTGGCAGGGTCAAATTCGCTGTGGCATCTTGATCGCAACCACAAGCTCTTAAAGTAAGTGGCTTGTTTTACTGTGATTCGTTAATTTGCCCTAACTGTGTCCCTAGCCAATGACTGAGCTGATTATTTTATTAGTTTTGAATTTAAAATAAGATTTTCAGCTTCACATGAATGGAATAGAGGTTGGACTTCCTTTCTGTTAAACACCCAACATGTTGCACAGAAATGCATACAAATCATTTTAGCTGCATTCAAGCCATTCATATTTTTTTTGTTATTTATAAAATAAGATGTGCAATTGAAATCTTTTGTTTTCCCTTCCTTCCTCTCTTAGGCGGAGGATTGTAATCCATGGAGGAATCAATGGGTTCAGCCGACTGGTGGTTTTCCTGAAGGCTTCTAACAACAACAGAAGTGACATTGTAATGAACCTGTTTTCGGAAGCAGTCGCCCAGTTTGGTGTCCCATCCAGAGTCAGATCTGACTATGGAGGGGAAAACAACGTCATTTGTCTCCTCATGGATGTCTTCCGAGGATCAACCCGAGGGAGCACTCATAATCAATGCATTGAAAGACTGTGGGGCGATGTCTGGAGAGGCGTGACAAAAAAACGCAGAGTCCTACGTAGTGTGGTCAGGTCTGCTGAGTTTATCATCGACAGGAAGCTCCCAGCCCTACAGGACACCTACCACACACGATGCCTCAGGAAAGCTGGCAAGATTCTAAAAGACTGCTACCACCCATCTTTCAGTCTCTACCCTGCTGCCTTCTGGACAGCTGGCAGGATTCTAAAAGACTGCTACCACCCATCTTTCAGTCTCTACCCCGCTGCCTTCTGGACAACAGTTTCTATCCAAGGGCCGGCCGGCTTCTGAATGACCATTTACATGGACAGTTCTCACTAGCCACTTTACATTGATGCATTTCTCACTAGTCACTTTACACACTGTCACTTTCAGCTACTGGTTGCACTATCAGCAATATTGCACTAACTGTACCCCACTTGTCTTGGGTTAGTATGAGTGTAAGGTTAGTATAGGTCATTATCTGTATTAGAGGTCTAATATATTGTATACTATTTTGTATATTTAGGAGGTTTATAATTTATCTTTTTTTTTTTAGCTTATCATAAATGTAATCTAAGTACTTATAATGTTATGCCAGGTTGCTTTGCATTGTCTTGTCCCAAAAATGTCAGTGCCCAGTCTGACTTTGTGGTGTTCTATGTACCTGACAATAAGACTTGAAACGGATGTCTAGCACTCCTTGTTTACATATCTATATAGAAAATGAAGGAATCATTATTGCCAACAACAAAAGGCATCTTTGGGCTCTTCACTTTGTTTACCTGCCTCGTATAAAACGTGACCTGAGGACTGCCAGATACACGTCACCATATCAAATGTTTGTGCGAGGTTGTCTTACACAACAGTTGCAACATCACACTGGTATCCAAGATATATTTGGAGCAGCCAGTTCCAGGGGGTGGCTGACCAAGGGGCGGCTGCACTTGCCTTTGACTGGCTACAAAGAGTTGTGGTTCCCCTAAACCAATTTCAACCAAGTTACGAACAGTTGGAACATCTCAGGCAACACACAAATTGTTTGGGTAGAAATAGACAGTTTGGGAACTGATCAGGTCCTCAATATCCTTTCTTAAATACAGTTCACACACACATAATTTAACTGTTGTAATCACATTGTCAATAGGCCTTGGAATGAGTAAGCAGTCTCAATCACGTCAATGTAATAAAGATGAGCAGACCATATAAAATTTAGTTTGTGTTTAATGTTATTGCATTATGTAACTACGCCTTTAAAATCCATCCATTTAAACAGAACAAAACACGTGTTCATGTAAGATAAAATTAACTTACGACTACATTAAGTCCTCCCCAAACTGATCTGCAGAACCTATTCTAACCTATTCCAAGATACACCTTTTAAAGGTGTCATAAGTCTCACCCACAGGTAAGTAGACTGCAGCGTATCATCCGCACTGCTGAGAAGGTGATCGGCTGCAATCTGCCTTTCCTCAAGGATCTGCACAACTCAAGGTCCCTGAGGCGAGTGAGGAAGATTGTGGCCGACCCCTCCCACCCTGGACACTCCCTGTTCCAGCTACTCCCCTCCAGCAGAAGGCTGCGGTCCATCAAGACCAAAACCTCACGCCACAAGAACAGTTTCTTCCCATCCGCTGTTGGCCTCTTTAACAAGGCCAAGGACTCATACTGACTTTAAATCACAATCTGCACAATGACACCCTGCACTTTGCAATTTGCACTATTGTATCGTTTGCACTATCTGTATTTTTAGGTTATTGTAAATTAGGGCTACTTATATTTTATTCCCCTTAGTATTAGCTAGACCCCCCTTAGTATTAGCTAGACTTTGCTCCTTTTGTATAGTTAGTCCACATATTTAAGTTTCAATATTCCTATATATTTAATGTATGCACCTCCCTGCCAAAGTAAATTCCTTGTTTGTGCAAACATTCATGTTGAATAAAATCCCTTCTGATTCTGAAGTATAGCACCAGCGTGCACGTGTTTGCATTTAGGAACCTGGCCAGTCCATCTTCTGGGTAGAGAAAGGCGAGGTCTAGCTGTACCGGAAATATGTAATATATACATGTTATAACAATAATAATTAAGCCTCTATGGTGCGTAGAATAATTAATTCCTAGTCAAGTCAATAACCTATATTTTGCTGTAGCCTTGTTTTGTGGTGTGTTCGGCCTCCGACAGTAAAAAAAAAAAAAAAAAAGCAGAGAACTTTCCCTGTGTTGGATATTACTTGTATATTGCCATGGGTATTACGTGTTTTATTTCTTGACTAAGGCTTCTCTGTGTACTGTCCAGCTGTCTTCAACCCTGTGTATTCCTAACCTGTTTTATTGTAATATTATTTTGCTTGCTGTTGCGCCACAATTTATCCTTGGCTATACCCATCACATTGACCAGAAGCTCTGCCCTTACTATTTGTGCACACACACTGCCATCTAGTGGGCATTTTAACAAACTGAAATGTATACCTTTTTCGAAATGTGACTATGATGTAGTATACAAACGTAATAATTTTTTCAGTAACTTACAACATAGCCGTCAATTTTTGACGTCTGTACACGAACGAGAGTTTAGACGTTTTGGCACAATCGGCGTTCAATAGTTAAATAGCTCTCTAACTCGGTCTGTCGCCAATGCACATTTTACGAGCTGTGGAGCACTATTGCTGTTCAAATAAGTTACATAACTGTTTTTTGGCTTAAACCGTATAAAAATAAAGCAACAAATAGCAAAAATATATTGTCCATGAGCCACGGTTACTTGACTGCTTTTGGCTAATAACGGTTAGCAACCATTACCCTGAATGCTAACAGTCGCTTTATAAATGGTCTAAAACTGGTCCTAATGCTGTGTCTAAGATGACTTACGACTACGTCTATAAAGCCGAACAATGGATTTTGGTGTTTCAAAACCCATTGACACTGTATGACTATGTTTAGCTTGTGTTCTGCTCCTCTCTCTTACCAACCGTCTCTGGAGGAGGGGATCCCTCTCTGAATTGCTCCTCCCAAGGTTTCTTCCATTTTTTCTCCCGGTGGGAGTTTTTCCTTGTCTTCCTTGAGGGTTTAGGTTGGTTGAGGGGCAGTTCTATGGGCGCATGTGAAGCCCTCTGTGACATGCTTGCGTGTAAAAAGGGCTATACAAATAAATTTGATTTGATTTGATTTGATTACGAGGACTTAACATCTAAATGTATTCATGGCCTCTGCTTAGTTAAAACAGTTAGTTCCAGCCTCTGTTCAGTTAGTTTAACCACGAATAATGTTTTGAGTGGTAAAAGCTGTTTCTATGCGTGTATTCATGGATACCACTGACGTGACGTCATGTCGACGAGACTGCCGCCATATTTGTCCAATTCGACAGTTCTTTTCTGTTTCGCTATGGCGGTACACACCTCACACTTGAACTGGGTCCTGTGAAATAACACAAACCACATCGTGTTCATGTCTCTGTAACTGAGACATGATAATAATAAGAATAAGAATTCTATTCTTGAATGTAAATGATCAGAGAGACAGAGACAGCTATTAATGAGTATTACTCTCCCTGTGTTCTGTGGTCCAGGTAGCTTCAGTCTTTACACTCAGATAACTAACACTGTGTGTCTTTTTTCAGACTGAGAGAACCCTGATTGCTGCTTTGGCTGGTAAGTACAGACTTATTGTATAGTTAAACAGGCTGTAGATCATATCAGCAGACTGAGTTAATCTGTATTTTAAGATCATTAAACTTTGATCAGATTTACTTTATTTGGGTTACATCAGAGTTTGTGAGTGAATTCCCTCCTGAACAGACATTTAATGAACGCAGAAATATTCTGTCCACACGTACTGAAGCTTTTAGAAACATCTTTGCTTTGTTAGTATATTTGTAGCACTGTTGTATTCAGATTCTGTCACCATGTGTGGACGGGTGATGATTATACTGTGTGCATTAATGCATGTTTTACAGACAGTTTTAGTCCGAACTTTCCATTCAGACTGAAATATTTCAAGTGTTTCCACTTAAAGTGAGTCTCCCATGTCAGCAGAAAGTGTTTCCTTATTTGTGGATGTCCCCATTTTACTGTCCTGTCCCTGTGGGCGGTGTAAGTAATTGACAGATAAAGCAGCCAATCGCAGCAGCTCAGCACATAATGTTCACTGCAGGGCAGCTGACAGAAGATGAAACTTTGTACTGCTTCTAACTGTGTCTCATCAGTCATTTTCTCTGGAAAAAAAGCTGAAATGACAGCACAGCTGTGCTCTTTACATGTTCTGGATGCTGATGGAAAAGCTGAGTGTGAAAAGCCCACAACAACAGCAGCTCCATGTTCCAGTGACACACAGTCTAAGCTGCAGTGTCATTACATGGTGTTTTATTGCCCCCCTGTTGGTGAACCTGCTGTGTCCTTAGCTGGAAGAATTTAACTGACAACCTTCTTTTCCTCCTTTCTTTAGACTACCTGACCTCTGACCCCTGCTCCTGCTCTGACTGGTGAGGACCAACATTTAGTTCCTTGATGGATGCGTTCCTGACACCTGCTCCATTTCATATGAAGTGAAGCTTCCTGTCAGTGTGCAGCTGTGTAACATCTAGCAGACCTGTCCTTCTCAAACTGCATGAATGAAGTGAAACATCGATCATTAGTCAGAGAACACATTTTACAGCTGATGTGTTGCTGCTCTGATTTCCATCTGATCTCTGATCCCCAAAGCTTTGGAATGTCTCTGAGAGCAGAACTGGAATAGTTTCCATGTTTCTGATCATGAACACATTCAGCCTCTCTGATCATCAACCAACAACATTTAACTACTTCAAGTCCACAAAAGTCTGGACTAAACCTCATCCTGTACAGACAAGAGCAGAACCAATCAGCTGTGAGATCAGATGATGTGTGTGTTCAGACTCTTCTGATCAGATACTAACAAACTGTTTCTCCTCTCAGACCCAGAGAGAACTCAGACGCAGAGATAACCGGACCAGAACTCCTGCTTGGCTGGTGATCAGATTTCTAGTCACTGAGTTTCAGTCCATTACATCACTGAGTATAGGAGTGTTTCACATTTTAATCACTGAGTTTTTGTGGTTTATCACAACTGCTGAGTTCACACATGAATATAAATGTAGTGAAAACAGACCTGTAAACATTGACTGAAGTCATGTTAGAGCCATGTGAGCTGAGCTGTTCTGCCTGTAAAGTGGATCAGAACAGGTCCCAGCAGCAGAGTCTGACAGTAGAAAGCTGACAGTTGAAAGCTGACAGTTTTAATGGAACATCACTGAAGGCAGAAATCAGTGTGTAATGGGAGCAGAACATGTGCAGTGATCAGTTCTGTACTGTTCTGCTTCATGTTAAACAAGTCAGTGGGTCTTGAGATTATTTTAATCAAGTCCACATTTCATAGTACCAGCTGTTTTCACACACATCTGTAAACTACTGGCCTAAAAAGTGATTTATTTAACTTTTTCAATATTCTGTTTATTTGAATCCATTAAATGTTGAACTGTTTACACATCTTATGTAACAGACTGCTAGATTAGATTACTGCTATCAACAATGTCTAATTATTGTTTTCTCTGTGTCTTCCTGTTCAACGTGTCTCCTCTCATTGTCCCTATCATTATTGGACATTCTGTCTTTCCTGTCCCACCTACCCCCTCTATCTAATATTTGGACATTCTATCTTGTATCAATCTACCCCCCTCTATCTAATATTTGGACATTCTATCTTGTATCCCTCTGTCCCCTCTCTATCTAATATTTGGATTTGCTTTGGCTTATCAGAATTTCTTTGACTCACCAGATTTGCTTTGGCTCACCAGATTTGCTTTGGCTCACCAAATTTGCTTTGGCTTACCAGAATTGCTTTGGCTCACCGTTCTCAGAACCAGATTTGCTTTGGCTCAACGTTCTCGGAACCAGATTTGTTTTGGAAAACCAAGGTTGATTGGAACCTTTTCTTTCTGTTTCAGAAATCTGAGATCTCACCCAATTAATGTTGTTTATTCTTACTGAGTAAAACTCTAACTACCATATTTATTTATTTGTCTGCTGGTAAAAGTTCAAGACAAATTGTACTTAGTCTTGAGTTTGTATATTTCCTTGATAATAATTTTCTCTGTGGTGTGACCGAGTACTTAAAACATATTACTTATCTTCTGGATATCTACTGTTTTGTCCTATAAAACCTGTTATTGAGTTGTAAATACATGAAATATTTTTTTTTTCTTAACATAACTGTACATAAGGTATACATTTCCATAGTTCATATTTCCCACACATTTGACAACCAACCTTTTCTACTTTCATATTTTTTGTAATTGCATGTATAATTACCAATTAAATAAATTAATTGTTGGATATTGATAAACTAAACACAGCTACATTTGAAATATAACAACAACCGGAGTGTGTTTGTGACATCAGTACAAATAAAGTAAGTTTTGAGGTTTTAAAGCACAGCAACGATGCCAAGGAAGGGTCAACGTTCTCAGGCTCAGAAGCTCAGATGGCAGAAGGAGAAAGAATCTCAGCGTGAACAAGCAGAAGGTATCCCAGTGTCACAGAATGTATCTTATGCTGAGGTTGTAAGGAGAGGACATCACAGTGATGGTATGTGTGTTGGACAGTCTTCTGATGAACAGCAGGTAAACAACAGAGGCTAGAGTGCAGTTTCTGATGGGAACACGGTCATCGATGCTGTCCAGCATGATAAAGAACAACAGGTGAAGCAGGGTGTACCTCAGGTGTCTTATGCTGACATGGTAAAGAAAGGACGTGATGCAGCTGGAACATCTCATCAACACCGTGTGAATGTGGAACCTCAGCCATCAGTGACACATGTCTGTGCCTCACGCAGTCAGGCTTCATTAAAATATGGAAAATACAGTAACAGTCAGTGTGTAACCAACAGTTTGGTGTTTCTGTCATTTCTTCATGAGAATGAAAATATTAGCAGAGCAGATCTTGACCTAGTTCTGGATAAAGGTGATGTTGTGTACAGACAGGCCAGAGCAAGGTTTCCTAACAGTGTCCATTTGGCATCTGATGAACTTCCAGATGAAGTTTGTGCACGCAGGTCAAAGTATCAGGTGGACTTGACTCAGCTGTCTGTGTATGGAACATTTGGAGGTGGAGAGAGGCTTCTCAGCCTTGAACATGGACTGAGCTTTCTGTCATCAGATGTACAGTATGGGCTGCTTATCATGTCAGGGTTTTGTATCGGAGTTTTCAGATACAGATCTGGTCAGTACGGATACTTTGACCCACACTCCAGGAACACAAATGGAATGCCACTGTCCTCCAGGCTGTTGAACTTAGGTACTGCTGTGATGCTGAAATTCACACATCTGAGTGACATGATTGACAGGATCAAGTTGTGCTACACAATGTTTGACATCCAGTCATCTTGTATGTATGAACTCAAGCCTCTGTCATTTCACAGTATGTTTCTAATAATTATAGAACAAACAAAGTGTTTCGAGATAGAAAAAAGATGAACATCAGAAACCGTTACAGTCAGTGAAGCTTTTCGACAGAAACAGAGATCTTATATCACTCATCGTTATGCAAATGACAGAGTATTCAGGCTCAGACACAGACAGCTTATGAAAGAACTAATGAGAAAAAAATATAACAATAATTCATTTAGGATGATGCATAACATCAGATGTACAGTGAGCATAAAAAGAAAATACAGACAGATGATCAGAAACACTCGGAGTGAAACAGATACCAGAGAAACACAGAGTCTGCAACACGAGACAGTTGAGAATAGATTGATCAATGAAGCCATATCTGTGTTTAGATCTAATATTAAGGCTGGTCCCACTTATGTCTGCACTGTGTGCCATAAGGCCTCGTTTCCCAACCAGGTACAAACCTGCACAAGGTCAAACTTTGACAAAAATCCAAATGTGGTTGCACAATGTCTGACAGGAAAGTATGTTCATGTTTGTGATGAAGCCTGCAGAAGTGAACCATGGACAGTTCCTGATGAGAGAAGGAAAGAGTGGATTTGTCACACATGCCACGTTCATTTAAAGAAAGGATGCATGCCAAACCTCGCAGCAGCTAATAAACTTGAGTTGTCTGAAATTCCCAGCGAACTGTCAGATCTGAACATTCTGGAAAGACATTGCTAAGTGCATATCGTTTGCAAAGATCATTCCTCTTCCAAGAGGCAGACAAAGACTGATCAGGGGAAATGTTGTGTGTGTGCCATCTGAGGTCCTAGAAACAATGCATTACCCAGACTGAGGAGTGAGTCTCAGGTGATGAGAGTGAAACTGAAAAGACGTTTGTCTTACAGAGGGCATCAGCTTTTTCAGACAGTAACCTGGTCTAAACTAGTCTCTGCATTACTGAAACTGAAGCAGATTCATCCACAGTATCAGGACGTTACTATTAGAGATGAAGCGGAACTCTGTGACCCAACACTTCCTGATGATGATGATGATGATGTTGGCATGGGGGAGGATGACTATGATGATGCAGATTTGATGCAAATTGACGTGTGTGAGAGAAATACACTGTGTGAGGCAGAAAATGAGCCTGAAAATGATCAGAATGGTGAACCACAGCAGCAGAGCGATGATGGAGACGAAGGTGATCTGCCAAATGGAGGGTTTGCTTTAGAATCATGCCTTCAGCCTCTTGACATATCAGAAGTGATCCTCTGTTACAGTGATAACACTTATTGTCTGGCACCAACACAAAGGAATAGCCCAGTAAGCTTCTTCAGGACTCCACATTTGGAATCAATGTCATTCCCGGTACAGTTTCCTATGGGTGAGAACACATTGGACCAAATGAGACACATAAAAGTCAGTCCAAGTGGATATTTCAAGTCACGGCTTTTTAATGTGGATGATCGTTTCGCCAGAGACCCAAACTACTTGTTCTTTGCACAGTTTGTGATAGAGATACACTTGGCCAATAACAGCATGACGATACAGCTGAGGAAAGGTAAAACTATGACCAGAGATGGACGCATGATAACCTCAGGCATGTTACAAGACGAAAAGAGAGGTTGCGAAACTGGTGAGAAATAAAGATGCAATCAGATTCATGCAGCCACTGAGAGGGACTCCAGTATACTGGGAGAAAACCACGAAAGATCTGTTTGCCATGATCAGACAGTTGGGAACTCCGACGTTCTTCTGCACATTTTCAGCTGCTGAATTCAGATGGCCTGAAGTGATTGAAGCAATAAAGAGACAGCAAGGTGAAGAGGTAGATTTTGAATCACTTGACTGGACTGCTAAATGTCAGATTCTGCGATCCAACCCTGTCACATGCATGCGTTTGTTTGATAAGCGCGTTGAGGCACTATTCAGAGATCTGCTGCTCTCAGATGCTCAGCCACTGGGGAAAGTGATTGGCTTTTTCTACAGAGTAGAGTTTCAGCACAGAGGAAGTCCACATATTCATGGAATGCTTTGGATTGATGGAGCACCTGAACTGGATGTTTGTGATGATCAGACTGTGTGTGATTTTGTAGACAGATACATCTCAGCACAACTACTTGACCCAGAAACACAACCTGAACTGTACCAGAAAGTCTCTGAAGTTCAGAAGCACAGTAAGAACCACACTAGGAGCTGCTTCAAGAGTGTGAACTCTGGTTGTCGGTTTGGTTTTCCAAAGCCACCCTTCACAAGCACAATGATCACAAGACCTGGTGAGGATGATAACACTGGAACTGCAAAGGGCAAACTCAGACCTCTGCTGCAGCTGCTGAATGAACCTGAAATTGCTTCCTTGAGTCTAGAGCAGGTCCTCTCTCAATGCAACTTGACACTGGCAGAGTGTGAACAGTACCTTCAGAGTATGAACAAAAAGACTGCGATCCACCTGAAGCGTGATCCCAAAGACTGCTGGATAAACGGGTACAACCCACATCTGCTTAAAGCCTGGGACAGTAACATAGATGTGTCTTTCATTCTGAATGCTTACTCGTGTATACAGTATCTGACTAAATACATCACAAAGAAGGAAAGTGGTCTGTCAGAGTACCTGAAAACAGTCATGGAGAATTCCAACATGGACAGAGTTAATGAGTGTGATGAGATGAGAGCTCTCATGCAGGCTTACTCAAAAAAGAGAGAGATCAGTGCTCAGGAGTGTGTGACTCGTGCATGTGGAATAAAGATGAAAAAGTGTTCACGCAGTGTTGTGTTCATTCCGATTGATGACAATCCAGTGAAAATGAGTCGCCCCATGTCATTCTTGGAGGACACCCCGTCAGAGTCTTGTAATGTCTGGATGACAAGTTTGAGTGACAAATACAAAGCCAGACCTGAGACACCAGAGTATGAGGAGATGTGCTTGGCTGATTTTGCTGCTACCTGCAGGTCTGTCAGTGCAGACCACTCAAAGCGTGATGGTGTTTTACCACTTCTGAATGACCTGGAATTTGTCCAAAGGCGGAAAAATGATAAGCCCTCTGTCATCAGATATTACCACTGTTCAAAGGAGAAACACCCAGAGCAGTTTTATGTCAGATTACTGAACTGTACCTTCCTCACCGATCTGAGTATGAAATACGAAGTGCCGATCTTCCAACCTACGACTCTTTTTACAACTCTGGCTGGGTCCAGCTACCAGGCTCAAACTGTCCTGAGAGTGTGAAACATATTGTCAAAACAAACAGAGACAAATATGAGAAAAACACTGAGGAGATTGAGAATGCACTTGTACAGTTTGAGGAGAGCAGAGACCATGTGATTGATGAATGGTGTAATCTTGCTCCTGAATCTGAAGTTGTGAGGTTGCCGTGTGATGATGACCTGCAGGAAAGAGAGCCAAACGATGAACAGGAAAATGTGCCTGACTATTGTCCTCAGTCTGCTGCTGTAACAGAAATGAAAGCCATCAGAGAACCCCCAGCTATGGATCCAGCTGTGCTACGAGATATGTATCAGAACCTGAACCAGAAGCAGGCCTGTGTGTTCTATGCAATCAGAGACTGGTGCAATAAATTTAAACGTGGTCTAAATCCAGAGCAGTTTTTCTTTTATGTCAACGGTGGTGCAGGAACAGGAAAGTCACACCTGATAAAATGCATTTACTCAGAGGCATCTAAGATACTGAGCAAACTGCCACTCTACTCAGAGGAGTTTGACATATCAAACCCAACTGTTTTACTCTCTTCTTTCACTGGAACTGCAGCTTTCAACATCTGTGGCACAACACTTCACTCTCTACTGAAGCTTCCCCGCAGTCTGAAACCACCAATCCAAGGACTTGGTAACAAACTGGATGAACTCAGATCTGAACTGTTTAATGCTCAAATCATCATAATCGATGAGATCTCGATGGTTTCGAAGCCTCTTTTTGCTTATGTGGACGCACGACTGAAACAGATCAAAGGCAATCAGAGAGCGTTTGGTGGAATGTCAGTCTTAGGCCGAATCCCAATACTCCCCCTTACCCCTTCCCCTTACCCCTTCCCCTTAACTTACCCCTTCCCCTTGGCCCTCGAAAGTAAGGGGTAAGGGCTACATAGCCCTAGGAAATGGGACGCCACTTGGTTACAGGTACGTCATCTAGCACGTATCGATATCTCCAAAGCAAGTAGCGTTATGCACTGATATTAAACGAAATTCGCTGCTAATGGAGTTTACTTAGAACTGTAGACATGCTAGTCAAAGAAATGCGGGACTGTAGTGCAATTCAGAACTGTAACATTAACGTACCAAACTAGCAATTTTTAGAAACGTTTCAATTAGGAAAATGGTTGCAAATATATATGTTCATGACTGTATATAACACAAAACAAGACTGTCATAATTTTTTTATCAATTAATTAAGCCTAACATAACATTTATCGGACTCTCTGGATGATTTGGTCGCCATTGTTGCCAGTCTCGCAGTTTTCACATAGCCCTAGGTTTCAAGTAAGCTCCCAATCTTACTTGGTTTTAAGGGGTGTATACCCCTTAGTCTTAGCCCTTCCCCTAGCTCCAAAAGAGTATTGGGACACCACTAGCTCTCACGGGAACGCGCAAAACTAAGGGGAAGTCGTAAGGGGTAAGGGGGAGTATTGGGATTCGGCCTTAGCTGTAGGAGATTTTTATCAGCTGCCACCTGTGCGACAGTCTAAACCGCTCTGTGTACACGATCCAGCAGATATTGACCTGTGGCAGGAACATTTTCAGATGATCACTCTGACTGAGATCATGAGACAGAAAGATGATGTTGCCTTTGCAGACATGTTGAACAGGATTCGGGTGAAACAAAAGGCAGATGAGCTGTCTCAGGCTGACAGAGATATGTTGTCACAGACCATCACTGAACGAGCTCGTTGTCCCACTGAAGTTCTGCACATTTTCCCCGTATACACAGTCTTTCTGGGTGGGGCAGAGCCGCTCTTCTCTTTAGCGTATGGGGGAGGGGAGGCCCTATCTAGAGTCTCATGATCAGTTTTGGCTGCGAGCATGCAAGCCTTAACTGTATCACGATAGTTCTGTCCTTGATCTTCGTACAGCTTCAGAACTTCAGCTTCCTCATTGCGTTTTTTGAGTTTTTTCTTGACCGAACCAGAATGGCTGTGGTTGGCGATCAGGACCCTCATGTCGTTGCAGAGGCTTAGATCGAAAGTCCTGTGCTCTGGCCATGCCGGTGTCATCTTGGCAGTGCGCTTGGCCCATTTCCTGTTCATCTCGACGAGGCGTTCTCGGAGAAGAGGGAATTGGAGGCTGAGCACCTCCTGGGCGGTCACGCGCAGAGGAGCAGCTGGCACGGTCTGGTCAGGCGACAGGATAGCTCTGGCTCCTCCCTCTACCGGTCTTTTTGGCACACTCATGATGCGTTTGGGATGGAACAGGCAGATCTAAACTTTAGAATATGAGTGTTACTGGCCAGTTTTTATACATATGCCATTTGCATACATTCATTCCTGTATCTATCTTTTCGTTATGTAAATGTAAATGTGAATGTGAATGTAAATGAGTTGTTTGTTGAACGAGGCAAACACACAGCTGACAGTAATGGAGACACACTCATTGTTTCTCCTCTTTATTTTTACACATGGCAACAGTTTTTATTTTTTTCTACTCCTCCCTGAGGAGGGTTTTTTCACACAACCGGGGTCCAAATGCCCGGATCAGCGTCTGTAATGTTCAGAGAACAGCATGTAAGACACTTTCACCACATTTGATCTTGCCTGTTGTATTTTTTCATTACCTTAATTTTCTCAAATTGAATATTTTTTACTGATTAATTTCATAAATTTTCATTCTGTGATTTTATCAATTAGTTAAATTACTATTCTCATATCCTCCCATATACTTATTCTTTCCTTCTATTGCTGATTTACGATATTCACACATTGCTCAGGGCGACGCCCTTTTTTGAACAGCCCTTGCTCACCCCCTCCCCTACAACTCGCCTTCCTGGAGCGAGCCTGGAACGATTGCGCAACAGCCGTAATCTCTCATGTTTCAGACTCTACTTTGCTGATTTTTTCAGGGTTCTACGTGTTAATATCAAAACAGTCAATAGATTTATCACTTCGTTTTTACCTGACTCCATCTTCCATATGTTTTTTAGCATTTTAACTGAGATTTTTGTCTTTTGGTTCCTCTTGCTCCCTCAACAGCCTTTATTGAACACAGCTGTCTTAGGAACTCTCAGAACTTCCCAAGACTCCCATCTCTCGGAATGTCACAAAAACATACATCTTTTTATACATTATATACATTATCTACGGATATCCGTCGAAACTAAGTTTTTTCAGCACGTCTTAAGATGACTCTTTTCGGATAGCTAGTCCTGACTCACTTTCGACTAAAGTAATAGCGGCCGCTATACTTTGCTGAATATTTTTTACTGATTAATTTCATAAATTTTCATTCTGTGATTTTATCAATTAGTTAAATTACTATTCTCATATCCTCCCATATACTTATTCTTTCCTTCTATTGCTGATTTACGATATTCACACATTGCTCAGGGCGACGCCCTTTTTTGAACAGCCCTTGCTCACCCCCTCCCCTACAACTCGCCTTCCTGGAGCGAGCCTGGAACGATTGCGCAACAGCCGTAATCTCTCATGTTTCAGACTCTACTTTGCTGATTTTTTCAGGGTTCTACGTGTTAATATCAAAACAGTCAATAGATTTATCACTTCGTTTTTACCTGACTCCATCTTCCATATGTTTTTTAGCATTTTAACTGAGATTTTTGTCTTTTGGTTCCTCTTGCTCCCTCAACAGCCTTTATTGAACACAGCTGTCTTAGGAACTCTCAGAACTTCCCAAGACTCCCATCTCTCGGAATGTCACAAAAACATACATCTTTTTATACATTATATACATTATCTACGGATATCCGTCGAAACTAAGTTTTTTCAGCACGTCTTAAGATGACTCTTTTCGGATAGCTAGTCCTGACTCACTTTCGACTAAAGTAATAGCGGCCGCTATACTTTGCTGTCACTTGTTGTTAATAGTGTAACTTTTTACCTAGGACGGATATTACAATAATAATTAGTTTGAGGTCTGTTGAAATTGTAGTCACGCAGATGCTCTCCCAAATTGTTAACACCTTTGGCTAACCTGATCTTTCCAACAGCCTTGTTTTGAAGCGTAACACCATTACTGTAATTACACACGCTTTGACCATTTGTTGGTCAAGTCACGATGTGCCAGACTTTTTGAATTTTACCCTTTGCTAGATTCAAAAAGCCCTAAAAAGTTATGTCCTCAGTTTACTCCAATTTTGTTTTAAAGAGGCCCATAGCATGTTTGTACCTAAACACTGGTTATAAACAGGGGTCGCCGGATACCCCCTTGCCCGAGTTTAATAGTACGACAGTAGAAAGCTTTTAGCAAGAAACATTTAACATTCAATCTTTCTTACATTCAGGGAAACATACATCCAAGCAATTAAAACATTTGTAACCACTCCCCTTCTCCAAAGCCTTTTCACTTTCTCTAGTTCAAGATTCGCATCTAGGTATTCATTAGGTTTCACAGGTTTTTTTCATTGCCCACCTTCTCAAATGTAGATGTAGCGAATCACGTCGGCGTCATCAATTGTTGGAGTCTCGAAAGTGGTTCTTAGTGTTGTAAGAATTAACAGGCTTGGAGTCAGGAGATTGATTACAAAGGCTTTCGTCTTTATTGCCAGGTAGTTTGGAACCATACGCAGAGCTTCTCTAGCCAGAGAAGTCCGACATGCATTCAATAGACAAGAACTTTTATACAGTCTTCCTACGTCATACAAATATCTTTGCCAATTATCAGACAACACACAGTTTGTTCAAGATAAACAGATGTCCTCCCTCATTTGGCCATTCTTGTGCAACCCGTGGCTCTAAAGAGCAACGCACCACCCTATCAGGTCATCCTGACCTGACTTCCTTCTGAAAAGAACATTCTAACGGGAGGGGAGAGTGACTCTCCCAGCTCGCTCTTACCCCATAACTGAATATGGGACACAACCAGTCTCCTCTTTCGCCTAATTCCTTACATGGAGACAAACAAGTCTTCCTCTCTAGCTTAATTCCCTACATGGGGCCGTTTCCTCTCCTCATCTGACCCCTGTCCTGCTTTTCTCCTTCTTTGACACCAAAAAAGCCCCCAACAAGGTGTTGGACTGTCACCCTGCAATTGTGTGTGGAGACTTCAATGAGAATCAGGTACTCGGGTCAGTAATTCTAGATCTGTTTCAGTTTAAGGGATATGTACAGCTGATCACTTCTGCCACCACAGACAAGAACACACTGCTTGATCTCGTTTTCATTTCCCAGCCACAGAGATGTCTCCAGTCAGGGGTAATGAGGACGTATTACAGCTATCACAACCCAGTGTTCTGTGTCGTGTCCACCAGTGAACCATGAGGAGGTCGGTGAGTCTTAAAAATCATAACAAAATTTAAAGAATTACTGCCTGAAGTTTGTATTTTTGGTGAAGAGATAATAATGTTTTCTTTAGATAAGTATTAAGAAAAGTGTTATCACAAAATGCTATTGATGTTTAACAGAATCAGATAATGAATTTTTCCCAGATACTGTAAGTTTTCTCAATATTTAAGGTTTCACCTCATAAAAGATTATGTACAGCTGATATAATACTTATAATTTAATTAATATGACACATACAAGTTATAATGAATCAATTGATGATAATATATAAAAATGATAATAGGTATAATAATATAAATACATTTATATGACCTCTATCTTCAACATGTTGTGGCCTGTGCATTTATCTGGGTGGGTTGGGTCAGGATTGATAAATGCACAGGCCACCACTGTCTGAGCAGCTTTATAAAAGCTGCTACATTTACCATCGGAAAGCATGAGCTGTAGGTGCAGCACATGCTTTCTGATGTACCAATAACACCAGCTGATACCCCACTGGGGTGGAGGGCAAAGTGGGTTGGGGGTGGGGTGGCCGGTCAAAGAACTATAACTCTACTATAACTAAAACTGTTTAGATGTTTAGCTTTGTTTCCTCCAGACAGGAGACATGTTCTCCTGTATCTTTCATGACAACATCCTTCAGCACCAACTCCAGCACAACAACACACACTTCAACATCATCTTCATGAATTGTCAGCCCAAACCAGACCCATCACAGAGAAATCTTCTGCATCCTGCCATCCCAGTCCTTCTTCAAAGCAGAGCATCTTCTCAGCTTTCAGAAGGTAGAGTGGAGATCTTCTCTTTGGAAATACAAAATATTAATTTCATTACTCTGAGTATGCAAATTCCCAGTTCCATCGTCTTTCTGTAGGCCTTCCTCTCCTGTGAATCCTTCATAGCTGAGACCCTAACAGATGAACAGAAAGTTATCATCAACACTTCTGAAACATCCACATGTTAAATCTCACTGACAGGAGATGGTTTGTGCTCTGCAGCACTGTTCAAGGTATACAGTAAACTTATCATGCATCATGTGACCTTTCAGCTTGTGATTTTAAAGATTAATGTTCATGACTATATATTTGTCTTCTCCTCAAGATCAGTTCCACCTTCATGCTTGCATCATCTTCCTCTCCAATAGAGACAAACTGCTGTTGGCTCTTTGATTGGTGGTCACGTCTGTCCCCCGTCTTCACACACATCCATAAAGGATGTGAAGGGGACCAAGGGCCTCCTTAAGATGGAGGGGAAAATTGTGCAAGTATGTTGATTCTGTTCATCACAGTAACACACTGATAAACTAACTTTAATCAACATTCCCAGTAATTACAATGTGTGCACTGATCTTCTGTAGGTTAATTGTTTAATCAAACCAGTATTTTAAATGTTTTACTAAATAAAAGCTGTCACTGTGACATGTTTCATTCTAACTACATTAATAAGTGCTTTACTGTGTTATTTAGCTGTCATCTGTGAGGATGATTTGCATCAGGAGAGAGGAGGTCCCGCTGCGTCAGCTAAAGCTGCAGCAGGTCCTCTGTGCAGCATCAGGCCTTCGTAATGAAGCTCAAAGGTAAAAATACTCCTAGTTTCCTCTTGAAGGACTGTACCCATCTTTACAGTGTTGCAGCGAACACTGAGCAGGTACATGGAAGCAGCAGTTCAGCAGCAAGTGAAAGTGAAAAAGGTCACATGGTGAGAACACTTTACATCTTCACATTGACTCGGTGCTCCTTTTACTCTTTAGTTTGCACCATCAGATTCAACAAACAGCAACCACATAAAAGTGAACTGTGGACAAAATGGAGGACTCTGAGTAACATTTTATCCTGTCCATCTGTGTAAATGTGAATGTTTATTTAATGTTTCAGAACAATGCATTAGTGTTTTTCTCCATCATGTGTCCTCATATCTGGTCACTGTTCACTAGAAACTTTGACTACTTCAGATATCATGTGCAAATGTAGTCATGAGCACACCAGAGAGAACTGGTTTAGTCGTACTTATAGCAGGAATAAGATAGGACTCACACACAGAAAATAAACCCCACCATGTGAAAAGAGATACGGCTGAACAAAACTGCGAGTCATTGAAATTGTTATATCTTTGTTTATCAGTGTTCAATAAAACACTTATAAATAGTGTATTTTATCAGTGTATTTGGAAACCGATAAACAAACAGTAATAACCAACTTACTATGTGAGTTATGGTAAAGACACACAGTTATTACCATAACTCTCATGATCTATGCCTTGTTTTATTCACTAAGAAAGAAGGACTAAATTCAAACTTGGTTACCATAAAACCACAGAAAATAAGTAATAATGAAAATGACACAGGATGTCTGAGCAGGTTTAGTGTGTTGGTGACTTACATTGCTCAGCCCTGCCTTTCAATATGATCACAGAAACCAATAATGGGAATTTAGTTTTGTACTAATTTATTTGTCTATCTTCTTTGTGTTATTTGTTTTTTTTCTTATTTAATATATCCAACAGTTTTAGGGTGAGACATAAAGAAATATACTCTAGGAACATACTCACATAGAACTACTTCAATCCAAACAAAAACGTTTTATTTTATATATTTAAGTTTGTCCTTTGACAAAAATGTGTCTTCTTTTGTTCTCCATCATGTTTTCCTGTATTTTGGTTATCACTGAAACAATGACATAGTTAAACTAAATAAACTGACCTCTTCAGTGATCACATATAAATGTACACATGAAATAAGTGGATTAGATGGATTTAGTAGTAATTATAAAAGGAATAAGACAGGACCCACACTCATGTTATGTTGACTCATTATGGAGAGCATTCCTGACATTTGGGAATGCTCTCCATCACGGCCACCTGCATTGATGATCAGGTTATTATTTAATACGTAAAACCTTTCCACCATATGGAAACTAATGATAGCAGAACAGTTTATAGAACATTTTATTTGGCCATTCTAAAGACCCCCAAAAATTGCACAGGGATGAAGAAACACACTTTTGAAATGGAACACACGATTGAGTGAATCCTGTCTTAGTGTGGGGTATCAGCTGGTATTTTGGTTTGGGAATAATTTGTACTAATATTCATATTAGTAGTTCTGTAAATTTTAAAGATTAACATAAGACCATACATTTGATTAATAATATTATTGTTGAATTATAACATAACATCAAATAATAATGGACATTATTTGAAATCCATAACAGAATATGACTGAACCTTGTAATTTCTGTTTTTCCAACTACTTTGTGAAATGTTTTTGATGTTTTTGTAATAATCAAAAAATATACTTCCCGATTTAAAAGAAATCGGTTGGATTGTTAATATTTGATTTAAAAAATTCTAATGCTTTAAAAGACAATTATTGTGTCGTCTTCATAAAAACTGAACAATCATTAATCTTACTGGACTTGGTCCAGTTTAAGCTTTCATTTATTCCTTTCCTTCTAATATCAGAGTACATACTAATTGTCATATTGGCTTCTTTAAATATATATTTGTTTAACAGTTGAACTTCTTTACACAAAATTGGTCTATTGTTCAGCACTATTCTTTTTTTTACATGTTTTACAGTAATTTGTTACACTTACACTTGTATTATTGTTTTTGTTGATTTTATGTAAAGCACTTTGAGCTGCAATTCTTGTATGAAAAGTGCTATATAAATAAAGTCTTACTTACTTACCTACAGTAGTTTGTTTTTCAATGCTAATTCAGCTCCAAGTCCTTCCACAAGTACTTTCCAGCCCTGAAAAGAGTTCCAGCAACTACATTTCTGCTCATTTTCCCTTTTGTCAACTTGTTTAGCATTTCTAGGTGACTTCATTTTATAAGGATTAAAAAAAGAATTCAAAATATGAACATAATTCATCTCCCATCTCCTTCTTTAAACCTTCAACTTTTTCTGCGAGGACTTATAACTTTCTTTCAGCCATTTAATCAATTCTGCCTTTTTTTCCAGCAAGTTCAAGTAATTCCAGTGTTGTCCTTTTACCTTCAAATTCTTTCAACCCAGACATCAGCAACTGGTTTTCTGCTAAATTTTCACATTTTCCTGCCGCTCATCTTTCTGAAATGTTCCCCTTTTTGTTTAGCTTTTCTTCTCCTTTCTTCTGTTTTCTGCCTTCATCTCGCTGCAGGTCGTTATCACAACATTCAGCTATTCCCAAAAGATTCAGCTTTTTCAAATATTCAGCCAATTTTAAATCGTGACAGATTTAAATGTAGCTCCTTCTTGATTTTTATGGTTGAGCAGCCAGCAGAGTGGCACAATACAAGGTATTATAGTCCATTGAGCCTGCTAAGGAAGAATTCGAGTGGCACTGTGTAGATCTGAATAGTCAAGGGATATGGTTTTAATACAATTTATTAGACTATACAATTACATAAACAAAGCTTTGCTGATCAGTCTCAACGAAGGAGGTGCCATCCACACAGGTCGTTCGCAGGAGTGATGGCCAACCATCACACATGCACTGCCTTATATAAACTTAAGATCAAATGGCATTCCATAAGGTCAATCAATCAATGAAGCAAACTCTGTGATTGGCTAACTCAACTTAGTGACAGCTTGAAACAATACCAAGTGTCCAGTGTGTCCCAAAGTTCTTTGATGTCACAGCTCTCTCCAGGAGTGGGTTGCACCAACTAGTCTTTGCTAAGACTGTCATAAGTCCTAAGTCAGTCTTAGTTAAGAACGGTCTTAGGCCCATATCTAACGCCTGTTGCACCAACTGAATTTACGACCAGTCTTAACTAAGACTGGTGGTAACATGCGCGTTAATGAAAGTGCCCGTGGAATTCTAGAATGGAACGTGCGTTGCCATGATACCCATACATTTTTACCATGATGATACCAGGGATGCCAGACGCCTGGCGGAAACGCTGCTTGACAGCGATTGCCTCGGCCTCGTTAGGCAAGTTGACATAATGCGGTAGGCGGCGACTCAGTGCCAGCGAGACCCTACGAATAACTCTACGAGCTGTAGATTTATGCACGCCAATCATGTCCCCCACGGTGTTTTTAAATGCACCGTTTGCATAAAACCTCAGTGCAATTAAAAACTGTAACGTTGGCGTCAGGGCAGCATTTCGGTCTGCCTGAAAGCGCAAATCGTCGGACAGTTCGTCCACTAGAGAAAAAATCTCAACCCTACTGAAAAGAAACCTCTGAAATAACTCCTCATCATTGTACATATCCAGCGGGTTAGTTCTGTCTCGCACTACTCTCTCACGTCTTAAAGCGCGTTCATTATACAATCTATAAATTAGACGCGCCATTGTTATAGGCTACTTGTTGTTTTAGCTGCACTCAACGGTTTTGTGAAAATTAGCCTACTATAGAAACCAACACAGAAAACGTTCTGTTTTAACATAAGACTCCTCTCCACAGGGCGTAACATTTAGGACTAGACTTAGGGAAAAAGCAGCTTAAGTCAGCGTGGTGCAACAGGCGCAACATCATTTTAGACATAGAACGTTGAGTTACGCCAGTCTTAGTTTAAGACTGGTCCTAAATCCTGTTGGTGCAACCCGCTCCAGAGCAGTAGATAATAAAGCCACAGGGGTTGACCAGTCAAATGGTCAACTGTCCAGGACACAGTCCTTCTAGCCAAAGTTCAGAGCAACTGTCTCATTGACCCCTTACAGTAACCAGAGGACAGAAGGCCATATAAAATGCTTCACCCATCCCCCAGGGCAAGCTGCCCACAGAGCCATCAGCACCTCACATTCCTTTGAACTCAACTTAATTATTTTCCCTTCCTGTCTCTTACCAATGAACATAGAAGATTATAGATTTCATACACATACATCTATGCATATGACCAACATTTCCATTACAAGCCCTGTCAAGGAGGGGTTAAAGTCCTCTGATCAAGTCATATTTGAGTGGAGTCAGATTGTGTTGAATAAAAATAGAGATGAGTGTTGCGTGTTTTTTTCTTTGACCAAGAAGTTAAAGAAATCCTGGGGAGGGATGGAGAAAGGTGGGGGCTAAAAGAGTCTTACTTACTTACTTACTTACGATCTTACAAAGGTGATCCCAGAGGGTATAGTTCTGCATGATTATGTATGAGTGAGTATTAATGCTGAGAGATGTGTTTGTTTAGATGAATTCCAAGTTTGGTAGTTAACAAATGCTTGATCAACATTTGTTATAATTCCTAGCCAAACAGGGAGGTTTTTTGAAACCTTTCCGACCAGAACTTGTATTTATAATCGGAGAATCTGTGATGTGTAATGGTATTCAGTAAAAATGCAGACATTTAACCCCTGGTTTATAAATTGGTTCTAATACAATTGGAAGAGTTATACTAGAGCAAAATTAAGTGAATAGAAGGTAAACGCTAACCAGCTGAGTTTGTCAAAGAATGGTTTGAGGAAATATATGTGAAAAATATGAGGAAGCAATTGGAAAGTTACATAAAAAATTGGTTTAGAGAGGATCATGGAAGGTTATGAAATGAAACAAGAACGTTTTGTGGATGTGAAGATATGATAGGTTAAAAAACATTGATGTACTGAAGAGGATATTATCAATATACTTTGAAGGTATATGGGATAACATTTTAAGTCAAAATAGTTTTTTTTAAGAGTTTTGATAAAGGTATTAGATGTAATTTGGTTAAAAATGAGCCAGAGAAAAAACTAAATGTATTTTTATTTGGATTTTAATTGTAATTTGGTTTTAAGTTTTATTTGAAAGTTTTATCAGAGCCTGGCATAATGTTTGGGATAAACAGTTAGGCTGTGATAATGTTGTATTAATAAATGGTATTTGTGCATGAAGAGGGTTATTATAACATTCAGTTCAGAAATAATTTGGGAAGACTCATAAAGTCTGATGAATTGTGGTTATGATGGTTTGAGCTAAATGACTCGTTTTGAACTGCAGCAAAGCGAGTTATGAAGTTCTACCTATCTGACCTTTGTAGAAAATATAGTTGGGAAAAATTTTTGGTTAATAGCTACATTAAGAACATTAATTGGTCTATATTTCATTTAAGAAGCATACAGATTCTGGTTTGGCAAAATGAAAATTGCGTTTATCATATCTTTGATGAAAAGAGGTGTGATTTGGTAAAATGGAGAATCTGAAACAGTATAGGTCTTAAACTTTACTTTTAAAAGAAAGAAAACCTTTTTTGAAGTGAAAGAAACAAGATTAACAGTTGATTTTGTTTAAATAAGGAAACAAAGAAACATATTGTAAATTCTGGTAGGTTATGTAAATTCGCAGGAGGAACTTATGGAACTAAGGAATCTGTTTCGTTATGTGCTGATTTGAGCCATGGGATGAATCATGTCTCAAACAGGAGGGGTGGAGATAACGAAAGAGTGTTTATAGCATATGGATTTAAAAACTATTCAAGAAAACCGTAAGATTTTTTTTTGTGCAAACATGATATGCATGCACTTTATTGAACTAAAGAAATGTGAAGGGGAAAATACTGCCTGGTAATTATAGATACAGTATGTTTACTATGTGAATTGAAGTCTTTCCCAGTCCTATACCAGATGCTTAACACCATTTGAATTGATTTATTGGAGATCATATGTACTACAACTTAAACCTTTCACATAGCATAATGAAGAGGTGAATCAAATGGTTAACCAATTTTATAAAAATTGCTAACTAGAAAAGAGATATCTTCTGCTAAATTCTGTTCCAGGTGAAGCTGTAACCCAAAGACTGGAGGAGTTAAACCAGGAGACTGGTTTGACAGTTACATTTTGAATTACATTTCTTTTGATAATTTCTTTTTATTTTTTCTATATTACAATTCTAAAAAGCTTGGCTAAAGTTGTATGTATGTGGTGAAGGGGGCCTGTGAGAATGTCCAGGTCTGCCGTGGATACATGGATGTTGAATGTCCACTCTGCGGAGTGACGGTGGGTTTTCCCCTGTAACATCATTGGGGTTTTCCCACTGTGTCCAGTGTCTCCTCACCACTTGGCCATAACGCTGCATAGTCTCTCATTATTGTTGAATGGAATGTTAACATTGTATAATCAGTAATGGGATATTTTTAAATCTGTGTTTGTTGTCCCACCCTAAAAATATCCTCAAATGGGTTCTTTATTTTAATATCTGTGTTTAATCATTGGTGTCCGACTGTTTGCATTTCATTTGACTCAGTTACTGCTTGATCATGGAAGATAAGGTGATGCTGGGACTGTAACTCTTTTCTGCTTCAGGACGAGTCAGATCGGCGGGTCTGACTACCTTTGGATATACAACTCCTGTTCCTGTTATTTTGTCGAAGCGACCGAAGATGTTCCACAACAGTTTGACGCGGAATAGGCTATGGTCGATTGAATGTTGACAGACTTTCCAGAAAAGGATTGATCCATCCTCATAAAGATCGCCTGAACACACACTGTCCCTGTCTATTCCTGTATTATTTGGTTGATAAGTGTTTCCATGTCAATTCTTCAGGGCTGAATCTGAGCATTTTTGACTAACGTTTTAATATTGGCTATAGTCTAACGTAAACGTTACTGTATCAGTTTCAGGGTTGACAGACTTCCTTTGATTGCTATCACAGACCTAGGTTACTACCTACACTGGTGGAAATGGTCTCTATTAAGACAGGTTAAACATTTCGAAAATAATACAGACATAATGAGTTGACAAGCTTATTTAAATTTTGCCTCAGACCAATGCATTCTTACGGTGGCCGACATGTGCAAACACGCTGCAAACTAAGAAAGCACATGCATAGACAAAACACAAGCAAATTAAGAAAACATCTTAAAAAAAATTACAACACATGTGCAGCATTCAATAAACACGCTGCAAATACGCGTTGCAAAAACGAAAGCACGCAAACTAAAAACGCTGCAGTACATAAACGCGTTGCAAAAACAAAAGCACGCAAACCAAAAATGCTGCATCCAGTTTTCACAACGGAAGTTTCCAGGCCTCGAGGGGGAGAGCCAAGTGGAACAATCTTGATTTTCAGCCCCATAGAGCGAGAGAGAAAGAGAGAGCATATGAAAAGTTTGGACCAACATCGAAGTAAGTCTTTTGAAAAACTGTCAAAGAGGAGGGGCACATGTAAAAATGAATACTAATCTTTTTATGTCGCCTCTTCACTTCGATTTTGGTCCTATTCAAAACAAACTTCTCATCTGCCTTCTCTGGTTCTAAAATCACGCTCTTCTACTTAGCGCTCCCACTGGCCTGGAGCGCTTCCGTTGTGTTATCTGGATGCAGCATTTTTCTGTTTGCATTTGTTTTCGGGGTTTGCGTGTTTCCTTTTTGCAGCGCGTTCCTATATTTGCAGCGTGTTTATATATTTGGTTGTGTTGTGTGTATTTGCAGCGTGTTTCTATATTCGCAGCGCGTTTCCTGAATGCTGCGCATGTGTGGTCAAATACATGTTTTCTTAATTTGCTTGTAAGTAAGTAAGTAAGACTTTATTTATATAGCACATTTCATACAGTAATTGCAGCTCAAGGTGCTTTACATAAAATCAACAAAAACAATAATACAAGTGATAAAAGTAATAGATCTAAAACATATAACAAACCAGACTAGCCGCACTCTATCTGCGGTCTCTCGAATCCGTCTTGGATCCGAGCTGCCTCGTGCAGTTTCCAAACATATAACAACCCAGACAAGCCACACTCTATCTTGTGTATTTTGTCAATTTGCTTGTACTTTGTCTATTTGTAGCGTGTTTGCACATGTCAGCCACCGTATATTCTATTTGAAATTCCACGGGTTTTCTTAAAACGTAATTCGCTCGCGAATTTTGGGCCTGCTAATATCCCACTGATCTCAAGTGAGTGCAGCACTAAACGACTCCAACCACCCTCCCCACTGCACCGACTGAGACCGAGGTGAAATCAGTTTTATATTTGAGATCCAACAGACATTCATATTTGTAACTTTGTTCAAGCTTTGTGTCATACTTAGGGACCTGGGTAAAAGAGTAGACAGCCTGAATGCCGAAAAAATCTATCAGCCATTTAAATGCACACCATTTTCAGTGTTTCTTCAACATTTTTGTCAAAATGGACCATACAAACTTCAAACTTGTGGCACATTCTTCTACTACTAGCCGGCCAAGTTGTCCAAACTTTGGTTGGATGATACAGTTTATTATGGATTAGCCAATAAATCAATGAAAACACTTTTGAAATTGTGTTCAGTGTTTCCTCAATATCTTTGATTTGAGGCTTAAATAATGTGCAATAATAATGTAGCATTATGTTTTTGAGTTAAAATGTCTTAATTTGGGGGCATTCCAAATAAACATTGATTCCAAATAAACGTTGATTAATATGACTGCGAATAAATCAGCATATATACTTCTGCCACGGGGGTGCCACCCCTCAAAATCTCCTGTTACCCTCTTGCCACCCCATGAATATTTTTCTAGATCCGCCCCTGACACTAGAGCATTCAGCAGCTAAAGTGGTCGTTAATTACATTCAAGTCCCAGTTCGTACATGATTTGCCTCACAGTCTCCTAACTCTCTGGGCTGTGTGCTATACTCTGCTCAGTGGGAGGCCTCGCTGCAGGACCTCTTGACCTTACGGATACTCAGGCTGAACATGTACTCAGAAAATCAGCCCAACAACAATTTATGACAGTTGAGTTAATATATTTTACTTAATTTTAGTTCATTTTATCAGTGTATGAGGCTGCTTTGTAGCCTGGGTGAGGGTTCTATTCAAAGCGTGCACAGAGAAAGGGGGCTATTCACAGACGGGTCAGCTGTAGTGAGAGAGAGAAAACACTTGGGGCAAAAAGGGTCTGAGCGAATCAATGGGCTGCACGCAGCTCTACAAATTTGTGGCTGTCACCTCAAATACGGTATTTCTTCGATTAAACATTCTTCGTTTATAACACAATGTTCATTTTTGGTGCAGCGTTTATTCGAGGGCAGTGTTTATTCAAGGGCGGCGTTTAATTAGTAAGAGAGGTTTAGTGAATTGTAGCTGCAGTGCTAGCCTGGCTCTGCCCTCCTACGTACTTCCGCTTAATTTGAATTTTGCTTCTGTACTCGGTCTGGCCATTTGGTACGCAGTTCAGATTTTGCAGGTTGATTTTCTACCGGCGAATCAGCGAACAGAGGGAGTGGCTGAGAACGATGACGTTGATGTTGTGCGCTAGTTTGTGTTGTAGTTCCGTAATGGCGGCGGAGAAAGATGCGAGCGAAGCCATTCGGTCCTTTGTGGCACCACTGCCAAATATCTATATTAGATATTTAGATAACTAAAGCTGGAGCAAGAACATGTTTTTCTGCATTTTGTTGGTGGCCATGATGTTGTGGCCCCTCCTCCCCACAGGGTTCGGGAACCGTTTGATTTTCCAGCTACGGCAGCTAGCTCTGTTACAGTAGTGGTGAAGGAATTGGCTAAGGCGAACGCTAGCGAATGGTGATGGCAGATCAGAGTGGCTCTGGGCAAATCCAATAGTTTTAAACTTCAACAGAGTACCCGCCCACAAGGAAGTCAACGCTTGTCAATGGAGCGAGGCCAGACTCTCTGTACAAATGAAATGTACGAGAGTCTGGTTAGGACCAGGCTACTGCAGTGTGGCCTTAGATAAACAAAGAAAAGACAAGGAGGTCAAACACGAACACATTTAGTTGGGAGTACTAGTGCAAACCATTCACAACGCTATTGTTTGTATATGAGTGAGGCAACTCCCTTTCTCATTGGCTATCAATTAGGTGTGGTTGGTTAATACTTTAACTGTCTCGAATGGAAGTGTTCTACATTGTATACAGAGGGGAATCTAGGTTCCCACTTTTGGGGGGGCTAAACCCCTAGATCAAATCTATTATCTTTTCTGTGACCAGGCAAAACTAGGGGGTCTGGGTGCATGTTCCCCCCCAGAAGAAGTTTTTGAAAATATCCTTTTAAATAGTGTCCTCTAGTGGGTTTTAGGAAGATAAATTAACAAATTGAGATTTAAAATTTGAACGAAAAAATGTATTAAACTATTGGAGCCCCCCCAAAATAGGGCTGGATTGTATAGAAATCTGAAGCAGCATGCCGAAACGTTCTTACACTTTCACTTTCAAACAGAAAGCTGTGCAGAAAGCACTCACCAGCAGTGTTGGGGTAGTTACTCAAAAAAGTTATATATTACTACTACTATTAAGTTACACTCAGTCTCTTTACCCCATTGCCTTCTGGCAGGCGTTACCGCAGCATCCAGTTGCGCACACGCAGACTGGACAACAGTTTCTACCCAAGGGCCATCAGGCTTCTGAATGGACACTGATATGGACATTGATTTACTGCACACTAGTCACTTATACACTGTCACTTTCAGCTACTGGTTGCGCTATCAGTAACATTGCACTACTGTACCTCACTGTACCTCGCTACCAAGCTCCTGTATGGTCATTGACTTAGTCACTGATCTGCAAATTTGCACTATTGTACTGTACTCCACTTAGGTTAGAACAGGTTACAGGGTTGAAACAGGTTTTATGTGCATTTAGGGTTAGTATAGTGTACTATTTATTGTTATCTGTAATGTAGGAAGTTTTTAGTATTAGGGTTAGTATAGTCGATTATTTATTGCTATCTGTATATTTAGGAAGTTTCACTTATTAAAGCTCGGCATAGATGTAAATTATGTTCTGTGTACTTATGTTATGTTATGCCAGGTGCTTGCGTTGTCTTGTCTTAAGAATTTCAGTGCCCAGTCTAACCTTGTGTTGTTCTGTATACCTGACAAATAAAAGACTTGAACTTGAACACTACTAGTTACATTACTTTTGGATTACTCCGTAACATTACCTGAGATGCACTTGCCAAATAACAATATATGTACCATATTTAGGCCCAAATCAACTCAAATTCTTATTATAATGAGGACATACACAATATCTCTCTTTTATGTTTTTTAATACCACAAAGCTGACAAAAAAGTTGTGAACATCAACCTAAAAGTTGTCAAGCATAACAAGGCTACAGTACTGGCAGTAAGCAAAATATCTCTAAATAAAATAATGCTTAAAACATTAAAGACAACATTTCCTCTACTATGTATGCTGCTACAAGCCTGTTCATCTCTGCTTTGGTAACCTGCTGTTGAAAGTCAACAATGGCAACCTTTTTATCGGCGTCAGTGTCACTCAGGGTCCAAAAGGGTCTTTTGCAGCTAGTCTTGAGTTAGCGTGTTGCCGTTGAGGATGCTTTGACAGATAGAGGTTGTGTTCGCGGCGGTGGAGAGGTGTTTTTGGCTTGGGCACAATGTACATTTACGTATCTGTCCTTTAGCGCAACTAATACAAAGGAATGTGCATAACTCCATACCTCAAAAGATGTCGGCTCTGCCATTCTTGTTTCGCCTCTTGAACTCTGGGGCTAAGTCAAGTGACGAGTGTTACCCAAACACACGTAGGCCTACTGTAAAGGGAGGTTTGATTTGTTGTTTTTTTCTTCTTCCGATATGCAGATCGCAGCAATAGTAACGCAACACAATTTACATTACACATTGTTAGCAACTGTAATGCGATTACTGAAGTTATCAACAGTAATGCATTATACTACTGCATTACAGACAAATGTAATCTGGTTACAATTCAGACAGTTACTTTGTTACGCGTTACCCCCAACACTGCTCACCAGTAGCAACAGATCTGTAGCACGTGAACTTGGGGTTGATGAAAGGCGAATTTGTAAGTGGAGAAGTCAGCTACCTCGCTTCAATGAACTTTTTTTAATGTGGCGTTTAATTGAGGGAGGCATTTATTACACAATGTTAATTTTTGGTGCAGCGTTTATGCGAGGCCGCCAGTGGCGTCGTTAGACATAAAACTATACTGGGGCACAGGCCCACCATTTCTTTCAAGCGTGCTGCGTACAATGCACTACTAGGCTATAGAAACTCCCCTTGCTTAACCCACTATACAACAGTTCAGGGAGGCAAGTTTGATATCAGCTTTGGCAGGGACATCTATAGTTAATGCAAGTGTACAATTTTTTTTTGCTTCATGTAATATTGTTTTTATGTTCTAGTAAAGATAAGATGATCGGTAGGCCTATCATTTAGAAACTCCTTTTAGTTTTGTAATTTTTCGCACTGTTTTTTCTGGGATTATCAACCTAAATTAATGCACTGACTAATAAAGTAAATTGTTAAAACTAAAACTTTAGATTTTACTGGGGCACAGCAGCTTTATACTGGGGCACGTGCCCCAGGAAAAAGGGTCTAACGACGCCCCTGGAGACCGCGTTTATTTGAGGACGGTGTTCAGTGTTTCCCACAGATTAGAAATCTAGTTATGGCGGGGAGGGGGGTGGGGGTCGTCAGGCCAGGGGGGGGGGGGGGGGGGGGGGGGGGGGGAGTCGTAATAATTTCTTTGTTAATAATTTGTTACACAGTTAATTTGTTAATAATTTGTTACATTAAATATTAATCCTAGATGATTCACACCTTCACAAAATTAACAACAACTAATATCATTTCTGCATTATGCATGTAGCCACGCTAGTGCTAAACAACTATTTAACTGGTCGGCTCCAGGACGCCGGTAGTAGCTAGCTCCTGAGACTTCTCACCAAAAGAACGAAGGGGAACCTTCGAGTAAGGTACCTAGCGAAAAGTAGCCTCAACTTTCCTCGACTTTTAGCTACGCCACTAATGCTGAAAGCTCGCTGATATAGCTTTCAGTCTTACTAGAACGGCGAATGTATGCATTGTTGCTAACGTGTGCTGACGTTGTGACTGTGCATATGTGAGAAAGACGCATGAGTGACAGAGAGACGGAGGGAGGGCAGGGTAAAGGAAATGCAGCTGAACGAATACGCTGCGTGTTTTAACCTAAATAGCGATAAAAAAATGTTTCACGAAACGCAATGTGTGGCGGTCGGTGTTGATTCTGTGGCGCACCGCCACAAATTAGTCTATGTGTGGGAAACACTGGTGTTTACTCGAAGAAATACACTAAATCAATGTATGGAAACACTGCATTAAAAGGTCTCTTTTGGATAGATCCCTCTGTTTGATCCTGTTTCTCTGGAGTAAGGCTAAGGGAGGTGGGCCATTTGGCTGCCCCTTCATTCCCCCATGGGGAGAAGGAGACGGTATCAAGCCTTTGAAGCTCATCCAAAAAGATAGGGGCATTCTATAAGGCGTCATATTTTGCAAAGTCAGGGGTTGTGCTAATGTGGTCTGCTGTACGCTGTCTTACTGAGGTGATCAGATTTATCATTGTGTTGAAGGTTTGACTCTGTAATACACATCTCAGTAAACTAAATGTATCAATGTACAGTGCCCTCCAAAAGTATTGGAACAGTGAGGCAAATTCCTTTATTTTTGCTGTAGACTGAAAACATTTGGGCTTGACATCAAATAATGAACGTGAGACCAGAGATCAACGTTTCAGCTTTTATTTCCAGGTATTTACATCAGGATCTGATGCACAACTAAGAAAATATCACATTTTGTTTGAATCCACCCATTTGTCATGTGATCAAAAGTATTGGAACAGATATACTTAAAACATATTTAAGTGAATAAGACTTAATATTTAGTTGCAAATCCTTTGCTTTCAATAACTGCAGCAAGTCTGTGACCCATTGACGTCACCAAACTTTTGCATTCTTTCTTTTTGATGCTTTCCCAGGCTTTCACTGCAGCCTCTTTCAGTTGTTGTTTGTTTTGTGGGGTTCCTCCCTTCAGTCTCCTCTTAAGCAGGTAAAATGCATGCTCTATAGGGTTTAAGTCAGGAGATTGACTTGGCCAGTCTAACACCTTCCATTTCTTGCCCCTGATGAACTCCTTTGTTGTTTTGGCAGTGTGTTTTGGGTCGTTATCTTGCTGCATGATGAAGGCTCTGCCAATCAGTTTGGTTGCATCTTTCCTTAAATTGGCAGACAAAATGTTTCTGTAGACTTCCGAGTTCATTTTGCTGCTGCCATCATGTGTTACATCCTCAATGAAGATTAATGAGCCCGTCCCAGAAGAAGCCATGCAAGCCCAAGCCATGACATTACCTCCACCGTGTTTCACAGATGAGCTTGTGTGTTTGGGATCATGAGCAGTTCCTTTCTTTCTCCAAACTTTAGCCTTTCCATCACTTTGGTAAAAGTTAATCTTTGTCTCATCAGTCCATAAAACTTTGTCCCAGAATTTTTGAGGTTCATCTCTGTACTTTTTGGCAAATTCCAGCCTGGCCTTCCTATTCTTCTTGCTAATGAGTGGTTTGCATCTTCTGGTGTAGCCCTTGTACTTTTGTTCATGAAGTCTTCTGCGAACAGTAGATAGTGATACCTTCACTCCTGCCATCTGGAGGTTGTTGCTGATCTCACTAACAGTTGTTTTAGGGTCTTTCTTTACAGCTCTCACAATGTTTCTGTCATCAACTGCTGATGTTTTCCTTGGTCTACCTGTTCGACGTCAGTTACTTAGTACACCAGTAGTTTTCTTCTTCTTCAGGACATTCCAAATGGTTGTACTGGCTATGGCCAATGTTTCTGCAATGGCTCTGATTGATTTTCCATCTTCTCTAAGACTCACAATTGCTTGTTTTTCACCCAAAGACAGCGCTCTGGTTTTCATGTTGTTTTCACCTCTGAATACAGTCTGCATAGACAAAACCTATCTTACCCAATCTGAACCTGAGTGTAGACATTCAGTGGTATTTATTGATTGAATAATGTATGTAATAGGACACACCTGGGCAACAAAACACACCTGTCAGTCACATGTTCCAATACTTTTGCTCACGTGACAAATGGGTGGGTTCGAACAAAAAGGTGATATTTTCTAATTTGTGCATCAGATCCTGATGTAAATACCTGGAAATAAAAGCTGAAACGTTGATCTCTGGTTTCACATTCATCGTTTGATGTCAAGCCCAAATGTTTTCAGTCTACAGCAAAAATAAAGGAATTGGCCTCACTGTTCCAATACTTTTGGAGGGCACTGTATGTGCAATTGTAGAGTCCCACAGCTCAGAACTAACTCCAAAATCTGGGTGAATTCAAAGCATGTTCATGTGACACATCGGCCCATAAAGAGATGCTTTATCCTGCTGGGGACTCTTTGTGGTGTGATACAGAGCAAATGAGACAGAGGAAATTAGAAGAAAGGTTTCTCTCCGTATTTCCAAATGAATGACAGGGGATTCAAGATGAGACTCCATGATGAACCCTGCTCTTGTCCTGCGCCTTTGACATATTTGCTGTGACATTTACGTCACTGCCTGGGCCTGGCTTTGACTCACTAGGGAGATGTCTCTCAGAGTTAGCCTCCTTTTCACTTCATCCCCAGCCGCAGGGCACACTGGATGGGGGAAGGTCCTCCCGCTTCTTACATACAGTATACCCTTGTACAGTGCCTGCTGGTATGTAGGCACTCCTGATTTGCTTGTGTATTTGCTTAAGGCATCTTCAAATAAGGACTTATATGTGGACCACTGTTCACTTGGCAATTCACAAAAAAAAAATTGGGAGAAAACTGTCATTTAGAAACATATTTTCGTGTCGCTTTAGCAATGCCGATTTTGCCAGATGAGCAGTGCTGCTTATCCTGGCATAACATTGAATCAGCTTCTTTCTTCATTTCTTCTTTCTTTTTAGAGTTTTCTTTATGGATGATATGCTGGCTAGCTTACAGAAAGACAATATGAAGTGGATACTATAATTCAGTATACATCAGTAAATTTTGTTACATCATTTCATGCGTTAACTGATGATGATCTAATTAAATTAACACCAAATAAACTGACAAACATTATAATTACCAGCTGCATCACAGGCAGGGCTATGCACCATTACCAGGAAACTTTGTGTGTGTGTGTGCCACTGAATCAATTCCATTTAAGCCATGGATATAGTTAGCCGCAAACAGATATACGATAGGAGCAATGTTCTTTAGAATTTAGCCTAATCGCTTAGTTGTCTGTGTTTAATTCTGTATCGCATGTGAATGCGAAACTGAAAAGACTATCCAAGACTATTTTACAGTACTGAATAGCACAAAGAAAGAAAGAAAAAGCTCATGTTAATTTAAACATAGCAAACATCCATTAGGCAGAACTGTGCATGCAGTGCTGTATGATAAATTAAGCCTACAATTATGACAACTGTCTCAACCATTGTGCATGTAATGACTTATGTTATTAACTAAATGTTTAGATATTTGTGGGGTAAGACATTTTAACAGAGAACCAATATAATACATTTTGATCATAAGCAATTGATAGTGTAGGAAACAGCAGCCAATTGTAGGCTACATAAGCATGTGCATACATCTACCAGAGCATTGGCAATTTGTTTAAAATAATGATGAATTGCTTTTATGAGGAGGTTGAAGTACTCTTGAGAATTTCAATTGGGATTTTAGAAATGTATTTACCAAAACACTAAGAACTGTAATTCAGTACTGCACTGTCTATCTAAAATTCCACAAATCTGTGTGTGTCACCGACATCTTACTCACAGACAGCATCACGGGCACCTTGCCCTATCCATAATTCCAGGAATGTGTGTGTGTTTGTGTCACCTACTCCATTACAAGCAATGTGCACTATCTATCTATAGTTCCAGGAATCTATGTCAGTATGTCTCACCAACATCTTAATCCCAGACTGCATCATGGGCACAGTACACTAGTGCATACCAATGACTCGAATGGGTAAATGTTAGGGCTGTTAAATGATAAAAAATCGTTCACAGGTTTCTGTGGATTAATCATGATTAATCACCTTTACAGATTTTCTCCTTGTATGTGTATATATTGTGCGTCTTTGTGGTGCTTTGATGCCCCCGTTGCCACTCGCAAAACTTCGGTGAACCCCTCATCCTCAACAATATTAATCGGTCTACAACTTTTTGCAATCCATTTGGCAACTGTGCTAGTCAACTTGTCACAGGCAGACTTGGTGAGGGGCCTATGCTGTTCAGTGAGGGTGTTTTGGCGCATCCACTTGAACTCCCCTCGCCGACCAACGCATGCTTCTCGTTGAGGTGGTACTTTAGGCAGGTATTGCTTTGGTGAATCGATAACGTCTTCCCGCAGAGTTTGTATATCACTTTAGTTTTATTGAATGTTCTATCTTAGTTTTTTTGGAACACAAACTTCCCATCCAGAAGGTCCTCAGGTTCATCAGAATTATCCATGTTTTGTTTGTTTGGATAGCAGCTGCCGTCTGTCTGCATTAGAGAGGCGACTAGTGCAGATTGGGTGGAATTGTGGATATATTACGTTAAATGAGTAAAATCCTGTAATTTAATCATAACGTGTTAACGCATTATTTTTCACAGCTGTAGTAAATATACTGTACTGAAATGATAATTGGAAAAACAATGCATGTTGGGAGGAAAAACATAAATGAAGCTGGATGAAGCACATCAGGCCCGTAACGGAAACACATGAGGCCTCCCCGCAGAATAAGTCTGAGAGGCCCCCCCCCTCCCCCCACATATGTAAGGAATAATGTAATACAAATACCGACGGGCCGAACAGGACCCAGACGCGATCAACTGAACTTTTTAGAACATTCTAAGAGCCTTATAATAAATGCACAATATAAAAACTCAAGCTTGTCTTGTGAGGGAAATGCTTGGCGCACGCCTGGCTCTCCCTTATCCTCTGTCACAGAATATGATTTAAGTGTAAACGGTGAATGGGACTTTAACTTTGACGCCCATAGAGATCGGGAAAGCAAAGGAAGTTTGGAACGTACACAAACCGGGCATCGTTCACATAGCAACTGTCAAATAGCTATGAAGTATTGTATTTTCGATCTGTCGTGTGAAACTTGTTGAAAGCAATGACTGTAGCTACGTTTTACACAATCATAATATGTATATAACTGAAATACAATGAGTTATTGTAACTTTGATTATGTTTTTTGTATGTTTACTGTAAATAGTCAAACGCAGTCGCTGCAACTGCACGATACTACTATGTCGCATACGTTAGCATGTTTGCTAATAATGTCAGTTATGTAATATATTTTATAGGCTAATTAAGCACTTTTTCTACTTTCTCTTATTTGTAGTTTCACTCCATTTTAATGGTGTCAGCTTGATAGGAAGTCAATAAAGGAGCAAGAAGGCAAATTTTCCTGGCTCTTAAAGGAGGCTCGCTGTTAACGCTAGGAAGCACAACACAGACAGAGCAGTACAGCTGTCAAAGTATAGCGTTAGCTAGCTATTTTCCTGATTTTAGCAGTTAGCCAGGGGGTCCCTTTATCATCCACCCAACCACTTTCAATGGAGAAATGTCAGTTTGACACTGCGCAAGGCAGATGCTACATACGGTTTGAGAGCGTATTTAGATACTCAAATCTCAAAGTAAGAAGCTGTAATTTGGTGTGCAGCAATATAAGATGTGTACATATCGATAAGTTACTTTCTTTCGTTGCTGCTGCATATCTTCTTTAAGAAATTAACGGAAGAAACGGTTGTGGATTATAATGGGGCCCCGAACGTTGGAGATTTAGAGTGGACGATAATGGGACCCCTTACACTACGTGGTACAGTAATGTTAGCTATAGCAAACAGTACAATACCTGTCTCTTCTGTGCACCCTCCTTCACCGGCTGGTCGGAAAAGACTAGTAAGTTTTGTAAGTTTGGCATTTAATTCAGATATTTTTAAGGGGGGGAATGCCGTTTTTGGGCACCGCTTTCAAATGTGCATTTCATTTTTCCTACAGTTAGCTACCTATTTGCAGCGGGCTCGCCGGTCTGTGTGACCACCTGACCTGCTTCGTCACGTCACTTACCTAGCCAACAAAGAAAGCACAATTAAACATACTTTTCTTCATTTTCAAATCACCTCTGGAAACACAGACAAGACAATAAGACCATAGTGTGCATCCCATGTAATTCAAATTGGGAGACCTCCCACGAGGCCCCCCGTCCATGCGAGGCCCCCCCGCGGTGCGGTGGCTGCGGGGGTATTCTTTACGGGCCTGAAGCACATGCTGTACTGTACAATATTTATTGATATGAAAGCAATGCATCAATTTGCAGCAATGACCACAGGGTAAGTGCACGTGGCCTGAAAAAAGATGATCTTCTTGAAACCTAAGTGAAAGTGTGTCACTGTTCCCTTTATGACTAATACAAGGCTGTGCGTCAGCACTTATCTACCCTCAAAAGGTCTACTCCCTCAATCTGTCCTGGTGAGCTTTGCTGTTTACATTTAGTCTTCTTTTTTTTTGGGGGGGGGGGGGGGGAGTGGGGTGTGTGTGTGTGTTTGTGGGGGGGGGGTATTATGTTTACATGTTTACATCATGTATGAATAGGATGTTCTATTCAAACCTATTCAATGTTATGTACTTGATAGATGTCTGTATCACTTATACTCTAAGTAACTAAGTATATCCACTTAGCCAATTGTTGCTGTATTATCTGTAGTAACCTCTCACGATGAAGGGTACACTGCTTGTGCATTAGTTAAGAAGGCCTGCGTTGAGTAGCAGACACTGTAGACTAGGAGGCAAAGATAGAGTGAGACATACCCTTTTAGGCATGTTTGTCACAAAACAGGCAGAACAAGAGATATATTTTATTGCTCAAAAAAAGTTACGATGGTGCTCCCCCCCAAAAAAACTAATACACACTCAACTTTCCAAGCTCGCTGTGGGTGCCCTTTCCTATCTCAGTGGTGTAATGGCAATTTTTGACACAGTTTCAATATCTATGTTTCTTTAAGCGGTAAAAAGTAAGTTCCTTTGTTATAGTCAGAAACTGAGGTTCTGTGATGTGGTTTACTCTGTGGAAGGGACACTCAGATTGTCTTAAGGTATTTATGGTGTTGTTTTAAGATGCCCAACTAAAGTCCAGAGGGTCTTAGTTGGGTCCGGGGATGGGTGCCATAGAAGGACTGTGTCCTGTTTCCTGTTTGAAGATGGTCACACAAAGGACAGTTGACCATTTGACTGGTCAACTGCCGTGGCTTTATTATCTACCGCCCTGGAGAGAAATGCCACATCAAGGAACTGTGAGACAATTGATATGGAGATGTATGGTTTCAAACTGTCACTAAGTTGAGTGAACCAATCACAGAGTTTGCTACATTGATTGATTGACCTTATAGAATGCCATTTGATCTAAAGTTTACATAACGCAGTGCATGTGTGATAGTTCTCTATCACTCTTACGAACGATCTGTGTGGATGGCACCTCCTTCGTTAATGACTGATCAGTAAAGCTTTGTTTAATCATATGTAATTGTATAGTCTAAATAAATTGTATTGAAACCATATCTCTTGACTATTCAGATCTACACAGTGCCACTTGAGTTCTTCCATAACAGTGGCCTGACGAACTTTGACAGTAGGCTAGGTCAACTTTTCGAAAATGGCCTCAAAAAGACAACAGGAGTCAGGGGCAGAAAAAAGAAAGAGAAAGAAACTGGGAGATGATGCCCGGGTATCACTTTCAGGTAAGTCCATGTTTATTCATTGTTAAATACGGGAAATGTGCTGCTAATTTAATGGTTAGCCTGTGCATACACCTCAAACTACCTGACATTATTGCTAATGTTAGCACACTCAAATATGTTGTGCAAGTTCAATTTAGATTTTACTGTTAAACATTATGCATTTTACAAGTAACTGACGCCAGCTAGCTGTTACTTTACTTTACATTCTTTTAGTGATGGGAAGTTCAGATCATTTTACTGATTCGGTTCTTTGAATCTCTTTCAGTAAAATCTTTTTTCGAGTAATTCGTTCATTTCAACGGGGGGGGGGGGGGGGGGGGGGGGGGGGGGGGGGGGCTATACGTCCACTGCAAACACGTATCATATTCTCATGTGGGTTAGTGCATGACATATACTATATATACTATTTCATAGTATTATAAGTATAGTATTTATAAAAGAAATTCCTTTTTGTATGATTTGGCCATTTATTATCACACTAGCATTTAAGGATCACGGCAAACAATTACACTGCACTAAACTTTACGTGTAAATGTAAAGTGAAAATAACAAAACCAGTCAGTATGATGATTTGAGCGAATGTCATTCACGCCCAACTAAAAAAGCAGCCACGCGAAAGGGAATGCGGAAACTGTTTCCTCTACTAAAAAATACAATGCAGGTCATGTGAAAAAAGGATCCAAAGACTCGTAGAAAGACCGAGTCGGGAAATGAATGAGTCGTTCGTTTCCTCTAGCTACAGAGCCTATGCAGGTCACGTGAAAAATTATCCAAAGACTCGTACCCGAAGACCGAGTCGGGAAATGTATGAATCATTTCCTGTTTACTTGGACGAGCCTATGCAACAGTCCCGATGCGCGGCCACTAGTAAATGAACGAATCACTATTTGAGAGGACTCGTTACTCCCAAGTCCTTGTAAGGATTAGTTCAAAATGAACGAATCATTCACGAACGACACATCACTAATGCTTTTATATTCAATTTTGCAAATAGTTAGTAAATGAGTAATAAAGGTGGAGAGTTCCTTGGCCGTATGCTTTCAGTTTTAAATGTTTATAATTTGGAAAACCAGGCTAAGAAACGTAAGGGTGGGGCTGCAAAATGGAGACAAAAAGACATCACCTTCACTAGACAAGGTTTTACCAATTGAAAAACGGCTGTTTATTTTAGATGAAGCTCAAAAAACTATTTTGCGCTCAAATAAAGGCCAACATTTTTTGCTTGTGTGTGTTGCGTGCTCGCATTAAGTCGGGAACTCCGTAACTATCACATCAAACACAGACTGTGGATGCATTGGCAGCAGGGGCGGTTTCAGCTTATTGGAGGCACTGGGTAAAAAAAAACATTATTGAGGCCCCCTATAACTGCAAACCCACCGAATGAGCCCCCTCTGTGTATGTGAAGCAGAGTATGGGCCATACATAGAACGTATCGTAGCGCCTTCACGGTTGCCCTAACCCGGAGGACAGCTTGGATACTGATCTAACTAGACAACTTTGCAATCAAGGTGAACACTCCAATTATTTAAACTTTAGACCATAGCATTACACATATCAAAACAGAACAAACACAACAATAGAACTCCAAACAACGCTTATTTAAATAAACTAATGCCCTTAACTTAGTAAGCTTTTCAGCTTGCCGCAGGGCATTCTGGGTACCAAGAGCAATGCACGAGTATAGGCGATCTTACATTATTGTGTAACACACTTCGGTTGTGGATAGTATGTCCAGAAATAAAGCCAAGTCACTCATTTAGTGGCAGAATCCATTGTTATGTCTACAAAATTATTTTAGATATTGTATAAGTTTAGCTAGCTTGCAAATCCTGAGAAAAGCCTACTGTAGCAGACCTTTCTATGTGACTACGGACAGGTGTTTTGTCCCTCGGGAGCTGCCGTAGGCTGCTTAAAGCAGTGGTCACCAACCTTTTTAGGCCAAAGATCACCGACCTTTGCCTTGGTGACCCGAAGATCTACCTATTGAGGCGTTGAGAGACAGAACAGACTCCAGACTGAACTTACAACTTAACTTTATATTTGGCCTTATTGTAATTGAATGAAATCAAACACTTTGTGAACAATATGAACAAGAAAAAACACTTTTGCAATGAGCAGGCTGGATATGAACGGTTTTATTTATAAACTGAAGTTACAACACAACACTGACAAATTTCTCATGTGACAAGTCAGTGTGATGGCTGTGACTGAACACTGAGTGCCTTGTAGTTTGGCTCATAAGCAGAGACAGCCAGTCTGAGGCAGTCTGTGAGGTGTCTGTCAGTAAGCCGGCTCCTGTACTTGGATTTGGTGATTTTCATCTGTGAAAATGCCATTTCACAGAGGTAGGTCGATCCAAAGTAGGCACTCACTTTTAGTGCACATGCACTGAGGAGAGGAAACTTCTCTCGGCTGACAAGTCCCCAAAAGTCACTGTCCCTTGACCTGGCTTTCAGCTCAATGTCATTTTGCAAATCAAGCATCTCCATGTCCACTCCACTTGGCAAAGCAAATGCTTTCTCGAATTGGTCTGCAACCTCCTCTGTATTAATAGGCAGGAATGGGTTTGAAAGAAATGCAGCAATATCCTTCATGATTTCTAACTCACCAAAACGTCGACTGAACTCCGCTGCCAGTTTGTCCAGGTGCACACAGTACTGCTCAGGGTGAAAGTCAGAAGAGTCTTTGATGGACTGTGACATTTTTTCCAGGTTTGTAAAGTGTGTCAGCGTCCCTTTCCTCAGATTCGTGGTCCAGACACAGAGTTTGGCCTTGAACGCATTCACTGCGCTGATCATGTGGAGGAGGTGCCGGTCTATTCCCTGGAGTTCGTGGTTGAGCGAGTTCAGTTTTCCGGTTAGGTCCGTCAGAAACCCCAGGTCCAGTAGCCACGCATCCGTTGAAAGTTCCTCGTGCTCCTCGTTCCTTTTCGACAGAAACGTCTTAATCTCAGGCAGCAAGTCAACAAATCGCTGCAGCACTTTTCCGCGACTCAACCACCTGACATCAGCATGCAGAAGCAGGTCTCCATACGCCGAATCGAGCTCATCCAATAACGCCTTGAATAAGCGATGCTGAAGCGCTTTTGCTCGAATCGAGTTTACCACTTTGACCACCAGTGACATGACATGAGAAAAGTCCACAACTTTCCCAGCCAAGGCTTGCTGATGAATCACACAGTGATACTTCATGAAGTCGGGGAAATCCGGATCATTACGGCACAGTGCTATAAAACCAGCGTGCACACCGCACATTGCCGGTGCCCCATCGGTAGTGATTGCCACCAGTTTCTGAATGGGGATGTTCTTTTCACGGACATAGCTTTTAAAAACGTTGTAAATATCCTCACCTCTCGTTCTCTCTTTTAATTGGAGAAGAGTGAGGAAGTCCTCCTTTGTTGTAAAGTCCTGGAAAGCCATTCTGACAAATACAACAAGCTGAGCCGTGTCCATTACATCCAGCGATTCATCAAACTGCAGTGAAAAATATTCACAGAGTGACAAGTCCTCCAACACCTGTTGACCAACGTTATCCGACAGTAACTCGATCCTTCGTGTCACTGTTGTAGGACCAAGAGGCACAGCACGGAATGCAGCTTTTATGTCCTCTTTGTTTTTGAAGGTGCTGCAAACAGTCTCTGCGGTGACGGTCAATAGTTCCTTAAACACATCCCCATCTGTAAAAGGTCTCTTGTGTTTAGCCAAAATGTGGCTAATACGAAATGACGCCTCAGTTGCAGCCTTACTTTGAGACGTAGGTTGTGAGAAAAGCGACTGTTGAGCCTTCAACTCCACTTTCAGCTCCTGAACTTTTTTGGCGCGGATTGCGCTCTTTGGTGGATAGCAGTCTTTGAATTTCGGATGGTTAGTGTTGTGGTGCCGCTCCAAATTCCCTCGCTTAGACAGTGCCTGTGGCTGGTGGCACAACATACACACACTCTTGTCTTTTACCAAGGTAAAGATGAATTCCTCCTCCCATTCATGATGGAAACTGTAGTTTTTCGCCCTCTTTCGTGGTGCCTCTGCCATGCTTGCTAACACTATGTGGACAACACGGCCGGGTAAATAAACAAACCAACGGCAACCACGCCCACAGGTATCCTGGGATAGCAGGTCTCTCAAAGGTCGTCTTCGGGAAAAAACGCCCATTTATTCTGTCGGTGAATTGCTTTGCAACACGCACAGGCCAATATGCAAATCCAGGTACAAGAGAACACGCGTTCAGTTTAAGAATCCTCCGCGTTCATGAATTAGTCGGAGATCAGTATTTCTGAAATTATTTTGGAGATCGACAGGGAAAGTCTCCGAGATCGACACGTCAATCGCGATCGACAGGTTGGCGACCTCTGGCTTAAAGCATTATCTGAAATCAGTGAGGGCTGTTCGAATGGTGATGTCAAGAAAAGCAGTGGTAAAATACAAGTTATGAAAAGAGACCGCGTCCGTGTCTTATTGTCCACACAATCATATCTAAAACAAACTTACAAATAGCTCGGTTACACTACCAAAGTTGAATTAGTAATGTTGTTAGCTAGCGATGCTAACATTATTTTGCTATACCCTATAACATTTCACTGGGTCTTGCAGCTGTTTGATTAACTGAAATTATTATGAAATGTTATTTTCTACTAGCCATTTGCCTACTTTGGCAAGTCACTATATTTCCAAGCCCTGATAATGTAACTAAGACGACACAGTAAATAATTCCTCTTTCAAGTAATAAGCCTCCGTTCAATAATAGATCCGCTCAATCATACACACTCCACCACACACAAATTCTCCTGACAGAAACATCATGACCTGAATCATATGTTCCAAGCTGAATTTAATATCAAATGTAGCTATAAATAATAGAATTAAAGAATTGTGTTTTCATGCTAGATTGGAATTGTCATTCGTTTGCAATGACAAGTGATTTTTTTTTATTATAAAAATTAAAGAAATACTATACGACAAGGCTCCCCTGGTGGCCGAGGCCCCGGGCAACTGCCCGACTTGCCCAATGGGACCCACCACCCCTGATTGGCAGGGCAGCTGTGGTGGCGTATACGGGGGCCGGTTCTGGTGGGCCGGTCTGGATCAAAGTCCAGGGCCTACATAAAGGAATTATGCTTAGGGCACCAAAATGGCTAGCAGCGGCACTGAGAACGCACGTACGTTCTTAGCGTTCTTTGGATGGATAAACAGCCTGGTATCGTACTTGGGCAATGAAAGATGACGTCATGCAAGTTTGCAAGGACACAAGAACGGAAAAAAAACATGGATTGATAAACAGCCAACACCTCCTCCTCGGCTGAGCTGTAACGTTAGTTCAAATCAAAATCAAATCAAAATGTATTTGAATAGCCCTTTTTACAAGAAATGTCACAGAGGGCTTCACATATGCCCACATAATTGCCCCTCAACCAACCTAAACCCTCAAGGAAAACAAGGAAAAACTCCCAGAAAAACTCGCAAGAGGAGAACAAATTTAAGAAACCTTGGGAGGAGAAATTCAGTGATGGATCTCCTCCTCCAGAGACAGTTGGTCAAATAGAAGTGCAGAACACAGGCTTAACAACGTCATACAGCAGGGAAGTATCAATGGGTTTGAAACACCAAAATCCAATGTTCAACTTGGGACAGTTGGTGAATGTCAGTGTAAACAAAGGTAGCCACCGGGCTGGGGACTGTGATCGGCGCAGCATCACAGGCCGGGGGGTGAGGAAAGGGACCGGGAACTTGCTGTTGTCCATCCATCATGGATACTGGTTTCCGGATAGCGACTAGATCCAGCTTTGATACTGTCACAGATCGACGTCCACTGGCGACCTGGTCCAGCACCCATGACCAGGCAGATGCTGACAGCTCAAACCCCCCCCCACACCACAGGGGAGACAGGGGACAGAGAGAGGAGAGCAGGAATTAGAGAATGCAAGGATTAGTTATCAGTTACAGTAATATTAGAATGAGTTCCCCACCCGTCAAGTGTGGACTAGTGCAGCAATTTAGCAGAGCAAAAAGGGTATTTGATGCAGCCCTAGACACAAAGATAGCGCCAGCCCCCCTCGGTTGGAACTTGAAATCTGTTCCAGGGAAGAGAAACTGTAAAATACGTTATTCTTATATGAACTAGAGAGGGTACAATTCCTGGGGAAATTGTAGGGTGTGCTTGCTTGCTTTGGTTGCTGGGGTCCGTATTTAAATTACATTTCACAACGTAAAATGAGCACAACGCTAATAAGCGGAGCTAGTTCAGGCATGGAATTCGGGCAGCGCATGCCATATCACCCATCGCCGTGTTCTCAGCCCATAGGCTTAGCTTGATAGGCGGCGCTATAAAGTCGCACACATGCACGCACACGCGTCCTCGATTACCCTTGTGTTCTGCGCTGCTGCCACCCATCTCCATCCCCATGTCTGTTCTCCCCGTGGGGGATTTAACTTGTTGCTCCCTGCCTCATGTCATGCATGCTGCAGTGAAGGCAGGGAGCGCTTCCCCATGTACATCCATTCCGCCAATGTTAAACCATTTGTCATGTGTATGAATAAATGGTGAAATCAATCACGTGAGTGTCTTGACTGAACTAGACTGTCTTGTTAGCGATTGCGTTGGGTGAATTCGATTTAACGTTACTTCCGTTGTACGGTCTAGGCTGAAATGAATTATTTTCATGAACAGACTGACAAAGTTTAGGCTGTGGCAATGGAGTTCAGGTTAGTAGTCACTAGTCAGATAGTTTCACCTATTGAAAGACTTTTGATTTAAGTAAGGGTAGCACCGAACATGTGCCGCCGTTTGACTTCCTACTAGTACTGTAAACAGATGTGGAGATGTTTTTGTTAGCTAGCTACTACACTAGGCTACAGCGTTGCAGTGAGCTACACTGGTTTGAAACCACAGGTAAAGATAATTTCACCCACAAATCGTTTAATTGTAATCTAATGTCATAATAAATCCTACAACGATGTAGTGTATGTATGTATGATCCTACAACGATGTATGTAGTCCAAATATTAACAAAGTTTTAGGGGGGCAAAAATAAATAATAACTAGAAAAGGCTGTTCCTGCGAAACAGCAGTGAGAATGCTGAAAACCTGAATGAGGATAGCTGACCATGCTAAAAAAGCTGTACATTTTGAAAATGTTGTAGAAAGTTATAAGCTGAAGCTTTAAAGCGCCCGAAAGGTATTTTTGATAGGGGCTGGATGAAGGCAGAAAACAAAAGAAAATAATTAAAATGCAAAACAAAAAGGGGAAAAATTCAGAAAGATGAGCTGCAGGAAAATTTGAAAATGTTGCAGAAAACCAGTTGCTGAGGTCTGGGTTGAACAAATTTGAAGGTAAAAGGACAACACTGGAATGACTTGAACTTGCTGGAAAAAAGGCAGAATTGATTAAATGGCTGAAAAAATCTGGGAGTCAGATGGCTGAGCGGTGAGGGAGTCGGGCTAGTAATCAGAAGGTTGCCGAATCGATTCCCCGCCGCGCAACATGATGTTGTGTCCTTGGGCAAGGCACTTCACCCTACTTGCCTCGGGGGAATGTCCCTGTACTTACTGTAAGTCTCTCTGGATAAGAGCGTCTGCCAAATGTCTAAATGTAAATGTAAAAAAGTTAAGTCCTAGCAGAAAAAGTCGAAGGTTTAAAGAAGGAGATGGGAGATGAATTCTGTTCATATTTTGAATTCTTTTTCAGTCCTTATAAAATGAAGTCACCTAAAGATGCTAAATAACTTGAGAAAAGGGAAAAATTTGCAGAAATGTAGTTGCTGGATCTCTTTTCAGAGCTGGAAAGTACTTGTGGAAATACGTGGAGCCGAATTAATATTGAAAAACAAACTACTGTAAAACATGTAAAAAAGAACAGTGCTGAACAAATACAGTGTAAAGAAGTTCAACTGTTAAACAATACGACCATTGGTATGAACTCTGATATTAGAAGGAAAGGAATAAATGAAAGCGTGGATATGTATCAACTCTAACATGGCCTGTATCTTGTATTGAAAGTGCTCAAAAATTAGCTTGTCTAATGTATGGTGGACTGAGAAAACATATTTGTTAGTCAAAGAGGAGCGAGCGGATGTTGTGGGAGAATTCCTACTGTGTTGAATTTGAAACGGAGAAGATATTTAGAGTAAAGACAAGATACTTAACATCTGTGTTCAATATCGTTAATTGAAAGTAAAAACATGCCAGTTACAAAGCGTTTGTTCGTAGGATTAACGCCAGCCGCAGCAAACACTTACCCCAGCCCCAGTTTGGCTGTTTGTGACGGTCATCTATGACAGTCTTGAGCCTCGATTTTTGCAGATTTCTGTTTAACTTGCTAAAATAAAAAACGATCTAGCTAGATTGTGTACACTTTAAGCTCAATTTACATACTTGTTTGGCCAATTTGGTCGATTGTGGAAAAAAAGTCTAACCGTTTTTAGTTATGGAGAGCCATTGCGCTAGCTCTATTATGAAAATAACAGAAAAGTAGCTAAAATCCACACCACAAACAAGTTAACCTAGACGCAAATCTGTACGTCCAATCCCAAAAATACTGATATTTTCCGAGACCCAAGACTCTGCCGAAACCATAGATATCCTTTATGTTTCTGTGCGGTCAGAAATACCACTCTTTTGGCAGTTTCCAAAACGTTCACCCAATTTTGCTTTCATGGTGCGTTTCTACTTGGTTCCCACGGTGATGGCGCAGCTGTGATCGCTACAACGAGCTGGGCAGAGAGAATAACAGAAATTTACCTAGCATCCACACCTCAAACAAGTTAACCAAACGCAAAACTATACATCCAATCCCAAAAATAAGGATGTTTTCAGAGTCCCAAGACTTTGCCGAAACCAGAGATGTCCTTTATATGTCTGTGGGGTCAGAAATATGACTCTATCGGCAGTTTCTAAATCTTGTTCCTTTCGGCTTTCTCTGACGAATTTCACCCACCTCTCCCTTGAAGTTAGTGAGAGAATTTGAAAGGGTGCTCTTGCTTCAAGGCTCATGGCTGAAAATCTGTAAATGTGAGCTCTTTAGTAGTTAAATTGGCTGAAAGAGGACACTTTTTCCTACAATCTAAGGTACAACCTGTTTTTGTAAGTTAAACTATATGAACGCAGAGGAATTTGTTTGACAATTTAGTGTGCCACTCTGCTGGCTGCTCATTCATAAAAATCAAGAAGGAGCAACATTTTTTATGTATTTCAAACTATCATCATTCAAAATTGGCTGAATATTTAAAAAAGCTGAATCATAGCTGAATGTCTTGTGAACATTTTAAAGGTTGAATGGTGTCTCTAGCTGAAAGTATGCTGAAGTAGTTAAGTTTGAAAGAGGAGGAAGCTTTTTAATGATTTGAAAGGATTTACCATTACTTTTAATGGGAGAATAATTTGCACAAAAACCTTAATTCTTTCAAAAGTATAAATGTGATAAAGGAGAAAAGTCACAGCACCCATCCCCTGAAGGAGCTGAACGTTTTGATACCAAAATTGTAGGAATCGGTGAAGTATGCAGACTAATTAAAGGGCAAAAAAACGGCGGAAGAACTGAGAAGTTGAAAAACAATAGTATGTGAGATAACAATGGCTCTGCCCTTGCCGAAGGCAAGGCACACCCAATAAGGATGAGAATGCCCCGTCCCTCGTCGTCTCCAACTAGTAACAGAAACAAAAACAGTAACAATATACATTAACAGCTTTACTTTATTTGTGAAATCACGATGGGGCGACATGAACATATAGAAGCTTTATTTGTAATTTATACAGACAAACACACATTTCAGGTTTACATTGAAAGTACATACACACACACTTTAGCAGTCGTAGAACTGACTAAACAAAGAGGTTTTTAACCTGATTTTGAATGTCGAAACACTATCAGCCTCCTTAATTGAGACAGGTAAATTGTTCCAGAGAAGAGATGCTTTATATGACAATGCCCTGCCTCCAGCTGTTTTTAAATTAATTTCGGGAACCACCAGATAGCCAGCATCTTGGGATCTTAGTGACCTTGCGGGTTGATAGGGTGCAAGAAGACCAGAGAGGTATAGTGGTGCCAATCTATGTATGTTTTCTGAAGATGTAGCCTTGAGATTTCATTTTTTGTATTGCTCTAAAGTGGAAAGGGATTTATTCGCCATGAAAGTTTGCACAGACGAGGAATTTGCTTTGGCAGGAAGGTGCATACAATAAACATATAGGAATCTTAAATGTAGATATATGGTCTAACTATACTAAGGATACATAAACTAGCAATACTAAGTGGAATACAATTAAAATATACAATAAAATAAAATACAAGTTGCCATAAAATATAATATAAGTCGCGGATGATACGCTGCAGCCTGCTCTTGTCCTTGGCAGTGGCAGCAGCGTACCAGATGGTGATGGAGGAGGTGAGGATGGTCTCAATGATGGCTGTGTAGAAGTGCACCATCATTGACTTTGGCAGGTTGAATTTCTTCAGCTGCCGCAGGAAGTACATCCTCTGTTGTGCTTTCTTGGTGAGGGAGCGGATTTTTCAGTTCCCACTTGAGGTCCTGGGAGAGGATAGTGCCCAGGAAGCGGAAGGACTCCACAGTGTTGATTGGGGAGTCACACATAAGATGATGGGGGTGAGTGGGGCTGTCTTCTTCCTGAAGTCCACAACCATCTCCACTGTCTTGAGAGCATTGAGCTCTAGGTTGTTCTGGCTGCACCAGGTCACTAGGTTGTCCGCTTCCCACCTATAATCAGACTTGTCTCCACCAGAGATGAGCCCAATGAGGGTGGTGTCGTCCGCAAACTTCAGGAGTTTGACGGACGGATGACTGGAGGTGCAGCTGTTGGTGTACAGGGAGAAGAGCAGAGGAGAAAGGACGCCCTGGGGAGATCCGGTGCTGATGGACCGGGAATCAGAGACTTGTGTTCCCAGCTTAACACACTGCTTCCTATCAGACAGGAAGTCTGTGATCCACCTGCAGGTGGAATCAGGCACGTTCATCTGGGAGAGCTTGTCCTGAAGCACGGCGGGGGTGATGGTATTAAAGGCAGAGCTGAAGTCCACAAACAGGATCCTGGCATAAGATGCTGGGGAGTCCAGGTGCTGTAGGGTGAAATGGAGGGCCATATTAACTGCATCATCCACAGACCTGTTGGCTCTGTAGGCAAACTGCAGGGTCCAGTAAAGGGTCTGTGATGGATTTAAGGTGAACTAGCACCAGGGGGTCAAAAGACTTCATTACCACAGAGGTCAGGGCTACGGGTATGTAGTCATTATGTCCAGTTGGCCTGGGCTTTTTGGGCACAGGGATGATGGTGGAGGACTTGAGACAGGCTGGCACATGGCATGTCTCCAGGGAGGTGTTGAAGATGTAGGTCAGCGCAGTTCTTGAGGATGGCTGGAGAGTCCGGCCCAGCTGCTTTGCGGGGGTTCTGACTCTTGAACAGTTTGTTCACTTCTCTCTCCTGAATGGAGAGGGTCATCACTGTAGAGGGGGGTAGGGAGGAGGCCTCACGGGTGGAAAGGGGTAATTCAGGACTGTCCAATTGTCTTTCAAATCTACAGCAGAATTCATTCAGGTCGTTGGCCAGGCTGGAGTCGTTAGTGGAGTGGGGGGCTCTGGGGCTTGAAGTTGGTGATCTGCCTAAGCCCTCTCCAGACAGAAGCAGAGTCGTTAGCAGAGAATTTATGTTCTAGTCTCTCCGAGTACAGTCGTTTAGCCTCTCTCACCGCCTTGCTAAACCTTTTCTTCGACTCTTTGAATCTGTCCTTGTCCCCACTCCTAAACGCGGCCTCTTTGTCCAACCTCAGCCTTCTGAGTTTAGCTGTAAACCAGGGTTTGTTGTTGTTGTATCTCACCCTGGTGCGTGTTGGTATACAGCAGTCCTCACAGAAGCTGACGTATGATGTCACAGCCTCCGTGAGCTCATCCAGACTATTTGTAACAGTCATGAACATGTCCCAGTCAGTAGAGTCCAAGCACGCCCGCAATTCCTCCATAGCCTCACTGGTCCATTGTTTTGATGTCCTCACAGCAGGCTTACAGCGCTTAAGCTTCTGAGTGACCCAGTGCTGCTCGGGGAACCGCATGGTACGCTTTACTGATAGTAGAGTAGCAGTGATCCAAATTGTTCTCTTCTCTGGTAGGGCATTCGGGAGTTCTTGAGTGAGATTGTCTTTGTTAAAGTTGCCTAGCACAATAACCAAGGAATCGGGATTTTCATGCTCCACACTCAATATCTGGTTGGCGAGCCTCGTTGGCGCTAGCCTGAGGGGGCATGTAGATGCTGACCAGTATGAATGAAGCAAACTCACGTGGCGAGTAAAAAGGTTTACAGTTAATTTAAAAGAAATCCAGATCAGGAGAACAGTGCTGCAGAATCACTGTCACATCTTCATACCAGCCATTGTTAATAAAACAATAAAACAAATACCACCGCCTTTCGTTTAGCCAGAAAGCAGGGAGTCACGATCCGCTCTCAGCAGTTTGAAACCTGCTATCTGTAGCGCAGAGTCTGGGATCAGTTCACTCAGCCATGTCTCCGTAAAGCACAAAACGGAAGATGAACGAAAGTCTCTGTTTTTCCACACCAGTACATTGACATGTAGTCATTTAGCAGACGCTCTTATCCAGAGCGACTTACAGTAAGTACAGGGACATTCCCCCCGAGGCAAGTAGGGTGAAGTGCCTTGCCCAAGGACACAACGTCATTTGGCAAGGCCGGGAATCGAACCAACAACCTTCTGATTAATATCCCGACTCCCTAACCGCTCAGCCATCTGACCCCCAGTAGCTGAAGTAGTAGTACCCCCTAGTAGCTGAAGTTCGTCCAGTTTGTTGCTCAGCGAACCCACGTTGGAGAGAAATATCCCCGGTAACGCTGTATGCGCTCTGCGCCGAGGAAGTTGCACCAAAGCACCGGCCCGTTTACCTCTCCTACAACGCTTTGTTGCTAGGACAAAGCCGAGGGTGGCTTTGACTATAATTCCCTCTAAATCTGCCGCTGGAAGTAGAAAAGTGGGAAATAAATCCACAGGAGTTGTAGTCCGGATGTTAAGATGTTAAGGAGTGCTTCTCTTGTTAGAGAACCCCGGAAATCTTGGCAGAACACTGAATTAACAGACAAAACAGAGCGCACCTAGCTACCGCGGCTGCCTTCGTCGGCACCATGTTGGCTCTTGCCTGTTAATATGTTAGTAATAAAGTTGCTGCCCATGTCAAGTTTCTCCACCTCAGTGCAATTAAATATTTAAACACACATACTATAAGACTGAGGTTGTAATGACTATTCCCAAATTTCCATAATCCTCTTTTAAATCTCAATTCATTCAAGTTTGATATGACCTCACAGAAAAGCCCTAATGTTTTTAAACAAACAAATAAATAATGTTTCCATATGATATTTAACACGTTAAAGTATGTTGCCATCTCATTTTTTTTACAGAAAGGATTCAAAATAATAAGATGTTAATTTAGCTTTTTGTTATATGCTTTTAACCAAATCAAAGTACAGGCGGAGCCAGTAAACTCACTTACCACCTGAGCTGCATTGTACCTACTCTGGCAGCACATAACGGATTAACAGTGGACACACAATTTTTACCCATAAAATCCTCAGACATTATTGATGGTTGGTACAATATAATTGTATTTACAAATAATTTGCTAATAATTTAGTTAAATTACAGTAATAATAGAGAGTTATGGATTGAATCTGTCTAGGATGGTTACTTTTGTCTTGACACCAGCTGGGTAGTGAAACTAATTGCTACTGTAAATATCTGTTTGAGAAATAATTTGTGGTACACTAGCTTCTATGGCATTCATCACAACACTATATTTACATGAATGTGCTGTAATAGACGCTGAATAACTGCTATTTGAAAATAACAAAACATGATGCTCATGTATGGCAATATGACATTTGAGAGACTGTGGGTCTCTGACGTATGCAATATAATCAAATTGCTTCTTGCTCTGGTAATGGTTGGTACAGTAATCGGTATCATCTGGATGTTGCAAATTACAACTTGCACTGGGATCTTGTGTGTCATCTTTCACAAACCTTCTGGGAAATATCTGAGATTTAGATGTGAAAAGTGAATTGTGTGTATATAGCCTTCGGCAAAAAACTGATCTCAACAAAATGAAATAAGTAGAGTATGTGATTATAAACTACTTCTTCCCTTGTGACAGAAATCATTACACCTTGTATATGAGTCAGCTGCTGTATTCAACTAAATCTCTTGCTCCTTTCTCTCTCCCTACCATCCATTCACTCTTTTAATACTAACACACATTATACAGGGGTAAAACGAACACATGAAGTTTGGGTATAGGTGTTGAAAAACGTGCTAATGATGATGCATTGCTTAATTATAAATTACAAATAATATTGGACTATTGTTGTCATACATAAAAAAACAGTGTTCTACCATCTTAAAGTGTAAATCATTCAATATGTGTATTTTCTTTTTGGAGACTATGTCATTTCAATATACAAAGGGCCTATGTCTTATTGTGTCTGATACTGTGAGGTTCTGTGTCCCTGTCGAGGTCCAACAGGTCCATTTGGGTCTGCAGTGTTGACAGTAAGCCTACTGGCCTGAGGCAGTGCAGCTGCTCCTGCCAGAGTCATGCTTTCGTGACAGCCACAACACAAACATACACACTAACATATGCGTGCACACACACACACACACACACAAATAAGCACAAAACCCTATCAATAGAGTAATTGTCATCTGTGTCTGCCTTTTGGACTTACCTCCTCCCTATTTTCTTCCCATCACTCTCTCCCTTTCAATCTCTCTCTCCCCCTTTCTCTGTTACACTCTCGCTCTCTCTCACACACTAACCTCCCAATGTCTCTCTTGTGCATACAATGAGAGGGACATTTAAGGTAAAACAGATGCGTTCGTTGAGGCACTGTCAGAGAGCTGCCTAGGGACCAGTGGTTTAGTTAGTGACTGGAGCGTGGGATGACGTGGGATGACCCAGTAATTATGCCATATTCTGTATATTTACTATCGGGTATGTGTGTTAAATATGTTTTTTTTAAATATAATTCTTGAGATGGCATTTGAAGCTACTAGTCTGCAAGGGTACATACTGACAACTGCTTAGGCCAACAGGGCCAGTGGTCTCATTTATAAAGCTTGCGTTCGCACAAAACGGGGCTGAAAATCTGCGTATGCCACTTTCCACGCAAAGGTTGTGATTTATAAAAAACAAACTTGAAGGAAGAATGTGCGGTCCTCCACGCAAACTCTGACCCTCCTACACACATTTTGGAAACAGTTGGAATTGGTGACGCAGATGACCGTACTGTAATCAGACTGCAGAAATTGAATGTGGGAAGAACATTACTCGTAATATTTATATATTTGGTTTTCCTCACACACGTTTTTTTAAATTCAATTTCATGATTATCATGAAGATTACATCAAGCAGGGTTATTTGCGCTTGTACTGAGTGATAATTGTTCCATAAAAACCTTGTACAATCCAACTCAAATTTTAAATCAAAATTCCGCGCTTCCTCATCATCAGATTGTCCACTGAAGTGCAGGAGGGGGAGATATCTCGACTGCATGGAATACATGATAACATCACATATCCTACCTTTAGATAACTGCAGAACACAGTGTATAACTAAATATATGTATTTAATACTGTGCAAATATCCTCATATGTCAAAAACTGGAACTACAGTCGTTAAGCTCCCGTGAATCGCTACACTCTACGTCCTCGTTATCAGTCCAGACTTTAATAGACTACTGTCTACAAAACGCTTTGGTTTTCAAATTGTATCTCGACTCGCAGTATCACTTGCACAGTTGACGCCACCCCAGCTAACACATGACGTTGCGGCAACGTTGCCAGTAAGTGCTCAGTTGGTAACCCGCGACGTTACCTTCTGGCAACGTCGTGGCAACGTCGTAGCAACGTTATAAAGGGAATGTTGCCAGTTGGTCCCATGGGCAACGTTGCCACGACGTCGTTCCTTGGTCGGCAGGTTACGTTATTTTTAGACCAGTGGGCAACGTTGCCGCAACGTCGTACCTTGGTCCGCTGGTTACGTTATTTTTAGACCAGTGGGCGACGTTGCCGCGACGTCATACCTTGGTCCGCTGGTAACGTCATTTCTAGGTCCGTGGGCAACGTTGCCGCGACGTTGTACCTTGGTCGGCTGGTTACGTTATTTTTTGGTCCCATGGACAACGTTGCCGCGACGTCGTACCTTGGTCGGCTGGTAACGTCATTTTTAGGTCCGTGGGCAACGTTGCCGCGACGTTGTACCTTGGTCAGCTGGTTACCTTATTTTTTGGTCCCATGGACAACGTTGCCGCGACGTTGTACCTTGGTCGGCTGGTTACGTTAATTTTGGTCCCGTGGACAACGTTGCCGCGACGTTGTACCTTGGTCGGCTGGTTACCTTATTTTTAGACCCGTGGACAACGTTGCCGCGACGTCGTCCCTTGGTCGGCTGGTTACCTTATTTTTGTCGCAGGACAACGGATCTTGAGTGCAATATAGTGGTTTATATATATAAATGTAGACACTGCATGTAATTCATGTGCTGCTCAGCCCCAGCAGGTCATTGGTCATCAATGTTCTCATATGCAGACACATCGTAAATTAAAAAAGACAGAATGTGGAATATAATTTAGTCTTTCATTCTTTACTATAAACATGTACAAAAGCAATCAATGTGTGATGAGTAACATGATTAAGCAAACATTATTTGTAGGCTATAGCACACCAAAGCTGTATGACATGCAAATTTGTGCTCCAATAGTTTTGTAATAGGCCTACAAAATTGTTAAATGTGACCAAAAGGTAAGCGACTCTTAAGAGTTTCATTTTCAAAGACAAGTCATCACAGAATATTACAATTCTTCCTTAGCAAACCTGCCCCTCAGTCTGCCCCTGAGCAACAACTTTGCGCATGCCCATTTCAAGGCATAGCTGAAACTGGGCTTCCTAAACAGTTTTTGCCGGGGTCCTACCGTCTTTCACACAATGGATTTTACCTGGAAATAAGTTACTTCAAAGGTGAGTTTCTTTACAGACATAGTTTTAAATATATAAACATATTTTTAGAAATTGGATGGGGCATATAGGTTTGAAATTGAGTTGTTTATAGCGTTATATCAGATTCACATTGTTTACTAGTAGGCCTACGTTAGAATTTCGCTAGCTAGGTTAAACCCTCCAGAAAGTTGTTTTGAAATACTGAAAATGCATACATGTTATCAAAGTTTAGAGTCTCAAAAATCACCCTCAAAAGAATCAGTGAAAATAAAAGTTCAGAACTGTTAGAAAACCTTGTCCCAAAATAGTTTATTTAGTTAGCTAGCCCTGAATTTTCAAAGACGCTAGCGCGTGGCTGATCACGTTCACAGTCGGTCATGGCATGCACAGCAATGGCGTCTGTAAAAGTATCATGTCACTAATTCTTCCAATTTGTACATGACATTTGTTTTTGGATAAGTGTATTCGTTTTAACCTTTGAGTTCTAAATATTTCAGACACTTTCACCAGAGTACGTGAGTTATTTTTCCAAAACGGAAGGTATGTAGCTTTAATTAGCTTCCGTTACCTAGCAACCTAAGATAATACTCGTACCAATGCTACTACTTGCTAGTGTTACTTGTTAGCCTACTAATTGTACATTTTGAAGCCATACTGTAGTGTTTATCATATAGTTTCTGCCCATCGGAAAATAGTTGGTTGGAATGTTCAGAATCACACATGTGCGATGCTACGCTGTGGGGCCCTGCTTTCGAACGATCACATATGTGCGATGCTTCTTCAATATCAATATACTAATAGGCTACTATGTACGTAAACTACATTCCACTTTCATTTCTGTACAGGTGATCCGACCACCATCACAAGTACTGTGTCCCTTGGAAATTATGGTAAAGTAATGAATGACCGTTTATAACAGTGACAATAATTGTATGAGCCATGGCAACCCTAAAGGCTATGCTTTGAAGCAAAAGTATGACTTAAAACGTTTGCATCACCAGATGCCATACCTCTAGGTGTCAACTCTGGTCTGGTGGAGGAGAACCCATAGGGTGCCCCGGAAAACAGCTGGCAGCCAGGCAAGTGCAAATATAAGACACTCCAAAAAATACTCATACCATTGCCATTGTAAGGCATACCTAATTGTAAGGCATACTTAAGTTGTTCTGATCGTGGGGGAAACATATTTGTCAAAACAACAAATGTTGTCTTACTAATGCTTTGTATACCCCATTCAGCTGTACCATCTTGGGCAAAGACCAATCAAGGTAACATTTGTTATGTACATCAATGTTACAGCTAATCTAGAAGAACCACAGTGTATGCCAATCATGCAAACTCTTGTAAACTTGTTTTACTTGTCTTTAATTACAGACACATTACAGGTTATGCTCCGGAAGATGGAGACATTGGAAGAGAACCAGCGAGAGGCTCTCCTGTTCAGGCGACCACAGGGCAGACACACTGAAGAGGTGCCAGTGATGGACCTACAGGTGGCCCAAACACAGGCTGAACTTCAAGACCTTGAGGAGTGCCTTAAGGTGCTGGAGTTGCGAAAGAGAGCGGTAAGTGTTTGGAGATCCCACAAACTATGGCTTACACGCATTCAACGTTCACATTGGTGCTGACAATAAGTTAATGACTTCTAATTCCAGACGCTGTGATGAAGTAGAAGACGGGACTGGGAGAGAAAGCTGTGGAGCTCCGCACAGAGGAAACACTCAAACGGTTACGGATTGGCAACGTCCCAAAACAACGTTGCTAGGAGGTTGCGGTTACCGACTGGCAACGTCGGAAAATAACGTTGCGACGACGTTGCGGTTACGGACTGGCAACGTCAGAAAATTACGTTGCTAGGAGGTTGCGGTTACGGACTGGCAACGTCGGAAAATAACGTTGCCACGACGTTGCGGTTACGGACTGGCAACGTCGGAAAATTAACGTTGCCACGACGTCGCGGTTACGGACTGGCAACGTCACAAGATGACGTTGCGGCAACCTACTGGCGCCCCACAGATGCACGGTCCCGCAACGTCGCCAAAGACGTTGCGGCAACGTATGTTTGGTCATCGCGTGACGTTGCGACAACGTCAGGGCAACGTAAATGTGTTAGCTGGGACTGCATTTTTTTTTTAAATTGGTGATCTACCGGTTCGGAGTTTTCGGGCTCCACCAATAGGCTAACAGTGTCTGAGAAGTTGTCATGCGCTATGATTCACCGTAAAGAACAATAACATGCCAGGGTCATGATGAAATACTAGATTAGCATTCATGAGGTGCTTTGCATTGACTATTTATGGTTCAAAATGGGCGTTTTCAGGGCGGGGTACAATGCTGATTCACGTACGCACACTTACAGTTTTTCTCAATTGGTTTGGCTCAATTCTTGAAACAGAAATTACATTCTCAAAGCTCCACGTGCATTTAGCAAAATAGCCTATATGGTTCAGCACAACTACATAGATCACCTTCAAAAGGTCATATCTCACCCAAAACAGTTAACTCATGCTTCAAAACCAAATCATTTTCTCATATAAATAGTCAGTGCCCCCAAAATGAAAAGTTGCTTCTCGATTGCTTTGGCTCATCTTTCGACAAAAAAGAGAACATTCTCAAACCTTTAAATACATTTGCCAAAATAACCCAGATGGTTCAGCAAAACACCATGGAACACCTGCAAAGGGTCATCTCTTTCCTAAAACAGACAACTTATCAGTCAAAACTAAATCATTTTTCTCATACAAATAGTCAGTGCCCCCAAAATGAAAAGTCCCTTTGGCATTGTGTAAACACTGCGGGTCAAAATGTTTAGATGTTTTGTCAGTATGGCAGTGAACCTTAGAAATATCCCTTAGGTGCACTGTGCTACAGTTACTGTAGTAGATGTTTTGTTTCCAGAATACAATGTGTCTCAAGCTACATTTACATTTATTCATTTAGCAGATGCTTTTATCCAAAGCGACTTCCAAGAGAGCTTTACAAGAGTGCATAGGTCACTGATCATACAGTAACAACGCGATAGCCCCAAACATTTTGGGTAGCCAAAACATGAAGCATACATTGTGAAAAACCCAAATACAGTAAGTGCCAAAGAGAAGAACCATATGAGCATGTAGCCAAACAAGTTACAACTAAACAACATGAACCTCAAAAGTGCAAAAGTATACCTGTAGAAAAGCAAGCAACAATACTGTAATGCATGCTTCATGTTTTGGATAACCACAATGTTTTTGGGGCTATCTCCTTGTTTAGGATCATTGACCTATGCACTTTTCTAAAGCTGTCTCTTGGAAGTCGCTTTGGATAAAAGCGTCTGCTAAATGAATACATGTAAATGTGTATCAAACAGAAAAATATCACAGTAATTCAAGAGTAGCCTACAAGGTTTCACATCACATATTGCACTTACACTGCCATGGAAATTGTTACTGTAATTGCCATACATCATGGTTACTGTTACAGGAAATGTGTACAGCACAATATACTTTCATACAATAAGCACATCAAAACTAACATTATGTATAACCTACACTAGTAGTATGAGTAACCACAGTAAGTTTCAGGCAAGTGACACTTTCCTAGTCAGAGTTAGCAGGCGGTGCATTACAGTAAGCCTGGCATGAAATGCACCTCCTCTATTGTCTGTTCTGTATATCCCAGCATCAAATGATTCCTATTGTACACTGAGGGGACTAGTATGAGTAACCACGGTACTTTTCAGGCATCTGACCCCTTCCTAGTCAGAGTTGCAGAGGGTGCATTTCATGGCAAGAAGGAAACACATACGCAATAAATGACAGTGTGCCCTCTATAAGTGTAAAAACATGTCTTAATGAGTTCCTTTATAGTATAGAAAATGTGATGCAGTACCCTATAAGGTGCCTTTACAATGGCCTAAATTGGAATGTTCCCATGCCCTTACTTCCAATGGAAAAGGGTGCTGTCATGAAGTGCCCTTTATGCTGCCCCTACATGACAGTGTCCCAAATGTTGCCCTTTCCCAAAAAGACAATTAGATGCTGTGCCCAACAGTCTCCCCTAATGTTCCCAGTAGGGCATGCTTTCCCAAAGTGAGTCTGTCACTGTCCAAGCCCCCTCTGGATCTGTGGAGGCAGACTATGTTAATTGGAAATACTGATGATATAATAATGATAGTCATGCTGAGCAATTTTAAATGACTATTCTTCCAAACAAAGTGTGCAGTTTGGGTCACCTTCTGATCTAAAAAGTCAATGCTGGATCTGTGCAATACTAGTCATTTCAGTGAATCCCTATTTTAGTAATGGTTATCTTTCCCTTTTATGTTAAATCTCAGCATTTAGCCTATCAGTTAATAAATGTGTGTGGCAAAGTTATTTTGAAGTAATTTAAAACATTATTAGCCCACATCAAGTGCAATTAACCATGGCTTTCTTCAGTGTTTTGAATTTCATCCTACAATTTTCAATTGCTGCCACGTTCTCTTTTGGGATAATATTATTCTCAATCTCCTGTTGAGAATATTGGCCATAGACTAGCCTACTGTCAGAATGGTTTCAGACAGCTCATCAAATTACGCTAATTGTCAGTAGGTCTAAATGCATATATATATAAATGTTTAGTCAATTTGGTAGGTCCACAATTTACGCATGTTAACGGTCGTAATGGTTTGACAAGTTGTCTCCCTTGCCATGTTAATTGCGGCAACATTGCCCTTTTTGGCGACAACTCCCTAAAAAATCAATTTACGCTGGTGAAACAACACCTCTCTCTGCTTTACGCTTTGCTTTTTGCGACACAACTCCTCTTTTCGACTATCGCCTGATCTGGGCTGCAGAGTCTAAGCTTATTGAGGTCTAGCTTGAATTAGCGTTGCCTGTTAGTGGAACGGAACGTTAGTGGAACGGCTTGCGGTTTAAGTCTAAGTTGACGTTTACCCAAGTGAGACTTATTCGTGTTAGCGCGACTTGCGTTAGCGACGTTGATGGAACACCCCCCTGGCCTTAAACTAATCCTAACCTCAACGTCGTTGTGATGCCTAAACTCAACCGGGATTCCCAGGCTGCAGCCGTAGAATGGATTTTAGTTTGTAGTCTAGCTATTAAAAAAAAGTACACAAAAGTAGGAAGGAGAAATAGCGGACCATACAAGCTTTTATTTTGAAAAGTAGAGGCATGAGACGGGAGGGCATGAGACTGCAGGCTGCAGCCATACACTTTTGAGCCAGGGCGGGATATATGATTTACTATTGTCATTTAGCAGATTCTCTTATCAGATTCTCTGCTCTTATCCAGACTTAGCCTCTTTGTACATTGCGAGCTAATAAAATAATTAGGTTAAATCGACACCACAAAAATGCTAATGTTTGTCAAGTTTAGCGTTACTGCTGTAATGTAAATTTTTGGCCACTTGGGGGTGTTTGTGTGTGCTTGTTGTGACATGGCCCATTTTTTTCAAAAACTTTGATTTGAACACGTCTGTTTGTTTATGATGGACAAAAAGTATACACTTATTGTATTAGTGTTGTATTGTATTACCATCATCCCCTCCAGACTGGTCTCCAAGCTGCAAGTGGATCTTCCACTTCCTGACGGAGAGGCCACAAGTGGTGAGAATCGGTGACCGCACCTCATCCCTACTGATCACCAACACAGGCACCCCCCAGGGCTGTGTGCTCAGCCCTCTCCTGTTCTCCTTGTTCACTCACGACTGTGTGGCAACGCACAGCTCCAACCTCCTTGTTAAGTTTGCTGACGACACAACCATCATGGGCCTCATCTCTGACAGTGATGAGTCAGCCTACAGAGAGGAGGTTGACACCCTGACATCATGGTGTCAGGACAATAACCTCTCTCTTAACATCAGCAAAACCAAGGAGATGATTGTGGACTATAGGAGGTGGCAGGAGGAGGAGCATGCACCCCTACTCATCAATGGATCGGAAGTGGAAAGGGGCCGGCTGCTTCAAGTTCCTCGGGGTGAACATCAGCAATGACCTCACCTGGTCTGTTCACACGGACAAGGTGGTCAAAGTGACCCGTAAGCGCCTCTTCTTCCTGAGGAGACTGAAGAAGTTTGGTATGGACTCAGTCATCCTCACTAACTTTTACAAATGCACTCTCGAGAGCATTCTGACTGGTTGTATTACAGTGTGGTATGGGAGCTGCACAGACAGGGACCGCAAGGCCCTATGAAGTGTGGTCCGTTCTGCTGAGTTCATCATCGGCAGGAAGCTCCCAGCCCTACAGGACACCTACCACACACGTTGCCAAAGGAAAGCCGTTAGGATTCTAATAGACTGTTCCCACCCATCCTTCAGTCTCTTTACCCCGTTGCTTTCTGGCAGGCGTTACCGCAGCATCCGGTCGCACACACGCAGACTGGACAACAGTTTCTACCCAAGGGCCATCAGGCTTGCGAATGGACACTGATATGGACATTGATTTACTGCACACTAGTCACTTATACACTGTCACTTTCAGCTACTGGTTGCACTATCCGTAACATTGCACTACTGTACCTCACTGTACCTCGCCACCAGGCCCCTGTATGGTCATTGACTTAGTCACTGATCTGCAAATTTGCACTATTGTACTGTACTCCACTTAGGTTAGAATAGGTTATAGTTGAAACAGGTTTTATGTGCATATAGGGTTAGTATGGTGTACTATTTATTGTTATCTGTAATTTCGGAAGTTTTAGTACTAGGGTTAGTATAGTCGATTATTTATTGCTATCTGTCTATTTAGGAAGTTTCACTTATTTAAGCTCAGCATAGATGAAAATTATGTTCTGTGTACTTATATGTTGTGTTATGCCAGGTGCTTGCGTTGTCTTGTCTTAAGAATTTCAGTGCCCAGTCTAACCTTGTGTTGTTCTGTGTACCTTACAAATAAAAGACTTGACTTGATTATAAATAATATTCTTTATTTATAGGGATATGAAACTTATGGTCCAAAATGTAGTCATTGCCTGTGAAAAAAAACCTACAGGTTGATAGCTCTCAGAGGACAATTGGGCACCTCTTGATCCATGGTGAAGGTTCAGGGGAGCAACTTTTATCAATTACTTATATACTAGCTATGACAGTTTGGCTCAACAGGGAGTCACCCATTTACAGGGCCCCCTGTCTCACATCACTAAACCGTACTACTTTTAATCCTACCTGTATCTATTTTTATAGACATAGTCCGTTTTAATATTTTAAAGCTAAGTCTGTCAGTGCCGCACAGGCCCACTTGATCAGACAACCCAATGCTAAAACCAAACAAATACTATTACTACTTACCCAATGCAGTGATCAGATATTATGGCACACCATTTGGCTTAACAGGGACTCCCCCCCTACTGAACTGATCGGGACACTGCACTCTCTGGTGAAACCAAAGGCGGTGGTATTTGTTTCTACATCAACAGTGGCTGGTGTGTAGATGTGACAGTGATTCTGCAACATTGTTCTCCGGATCTGGAATAATTTTTTATAATCTGTAAACCTTTTTACTCGCCGCGAGAATTCGCGTCGCTCATTTTGGTCAGAGTTTACATGGCGCCGGGTCCACAGGTTAAAGAGGCCCAACGCACGCTCGCCGACCAGATTCTGAGTGTGGAGTGAGCAAACCCGGATTCCCTTGTTTTTGTACTCGGCGAATTTAACAAAAGTAATCTCAGCGACGAACTCCCTAAATACAGACAATCCATCAAATGCCCAACCAGAGAAGAGAACACTGGATCACTGCTAGACTACAGTCAGTAGAGCCTACCATGCCATCCCTCGTGCAGCACTGGGCCACTCTGACCACACCATGGTCCATCTAGGCAGAAATTAAAGCTCTGTAAACCTGTTGTGAGGACATCAAAACAGTGGACCAGTGAGGCTATGGAGGATCTGCGGGCGTGCATGGACTGTACTGACTGGGATATGTTCACAACTGCTACCAATAGTCTGGATGAACTCACTGAGGCTGTGACATCATACATTAGCTTCTGTGAGGACTGCAGTATACCAACATGCACCAGGTTGAGCTACAACAACGACAAGCCTTGGTTCTCAGCAGAGCTGAGAAGGTTGAGGTCAGAGAAGGAGGAAGCTTTTAGGAGTGGGGATAGAGACAGATTCAAGGAGTCGAAGAATAGGTTTAGCAAGGCGGTGAGAGTGGCTAAACGACTGTACTCGGAGAAACTGAAGCGTCAGTTCTCTGCTAACGACTCTGCTTCTGTCTGGAGAGGGCTAAGGCAGATCACCAACTACAAGCCTAGAGCCCCCCACTCCACCAACGACTCCCGCCTGGCCAATGACCTGAACAAGTTCTACTGCAGATTTGAAAGACAATTGGACAGTCCTGAACCATCCCTTCCCATCCATGTGCCCTCCCCCCTCCCCCCCTACTGTGACGACTCTCTCCATTCAGGAGGGTGAAGTCAACAGACTTTTCAAGAGGCAGAACCCCCGCAAAGCAGCTGGGCCTGACTCTGTCTCTCCTGCTACGCTCAAGCACTGCGCTGACCAGCTGTCTCCTGTGTTTACAAACATCTTTAACACCTCCCTGGAGACATGCCATGTGCCAGCCTGTCTCAAGTCCTCCACCATCATCCCTGTGCCCAAAAAGCCAAGGCCAACAGGACTTAATGACTACAGACCCGTCGCCCTGACCTCTGTGGTAATGAAGTATTTTGAGCGCCTTGTGCTGGCACACCTCAAATCCATCACAGACCCCTTCCTGGACCCACTGCAGTTTGCCTACAGAGCCAACAGGTCGGTGGATGATGCCGTTAACATGGCCCTCCACTTCACCCTACAGCATCTGGACTCCCCAGCATCCTACGCCAGGATCCTGTTTGTGGACTTTAGCTCTGCTTCAACACCATCATCCCCGCCCTGCTCCAGGACAAGCTCTCCCAGCTGAACGTGACCGACTCCACTTGCAGGTGGATCACAGACTTCCTGTCTGACAGGAAGGAGTGCGTTAAGCTGGGAACACAAGTCTCTGACTCCCGGTCCATCAGCACCGGATCTCCTCAGGGCTGCGTCCTTTCTCCTCTGCTCTTCTCCCTGTACACCAACAGCTGCACCTCGAGTCATCCGTATGTCAAACTCTTGAAGTTTGCAGACGACACCACCCTTATTGGGCTCATCTCTGACGGGGACGAGTCTGACTACAGGTGGGAAGCTGACAACCTGGTGACCTGTAGCCAGAGCAACTTTGAGCTCAATGCTCTTAAGACAGTGGAGATGGTTGTGGACTTCAGGAAGAACACAGCCCCACTCACCCCCATCACCCTGTGTGACTCCCCAGTCAGCACTGTGGAGTCCTTCCGCTTCCTGGGCACCATCCTCTCCCAGGACCTCAAGTGGGAACTTAACATCAGCTCCCTCACCAAAAAAGCACGACAGAGGATGTACTTCCTACGGCAGCTGAAGAAATTCAACCTGCCAAAGACAATGATGCTGCACTTCTACACAGCCATCATTGAGTCCATCCTCACTTCTTCTATCACCATCTGGTACGCTGCTGCCAAGGACAAGAGCAGACTGCAGCGTATCATCCGCACTGCTGAGAAGGTGATCGGCTGCAATCTGCCTTCCCTCGAGGATCTGCACACCTCGAGGTCCCTGAGGCGAGCGAAGAAGATTGTGGCCGACCCCTCCCACCCTGGACACTCCCTGTTCCAGCTACTCCCCTCCGGCAGAAGGCTGCGGTCCATCAAGACCAAAACCTCACGCCACAAGAACAGTTTCTTCCCATCCGCTGTTGGCCTCTCTAACAAGGCCAAGGACTCACACTGACTTTAAATCACAATCTGCACAATGACACCCTGCACATTGCAATTTGCACTATTGTATCGTTTGCACTATCTGTATTTTTAGGTTAGATTGTAAATTAGGGCTACTTATATTTTATATTTTATTCCCCTTAGTATTAGCTAGACCCCCCTTAGTATTAGCTAGACTTTGCTCCTTTTGTATAGTTAGTCCACATATTTAAGTTTCAATATTCCTATATGTTTAATGTATGCACCTCCCTGCCAAAGTAAATTCCTTGTTTGTGCAAACATTCATGGTGGATAAAATCCCTTCTGATTCTGATTCTGGGGCCCCCTGTCTCATATCACCAAATGGTCCATCATGAATATCTTCAAGCTACCACAAAGCCTGAATATTACATACCCACTGAACTGGCTACTCTGTCATCTTCCTCCTCTTTATAATCTATTAAGAACCCATCTTTCCCATTAAAACAAACTACTCTGCCTGGCCAACAACATACACTATCGTCCTCACTGCTAATAAACAAATGCGCTATTCTTTTCCCTACAAGAGCCTCTGCACTAACCGGTATTAATACTAGTTGATTTTCCTGGTATTCGGTCCATAAGGGCAACCAGTACTTTTTTCTATAGCCATTGTATTTTATTTGAACAAAAGGTAATCTTTTGTTCTTTTACAACCTATAACTGACCCATTAAACCACATATCTAACCCACGCTCTGCACACAAATGTTTAACTCTACCAAGTAACTGCTGTGGCATTTCAATACTTGGAAGTCTGACTATACTCAACCCTCCCCTCCTCCGCCCAGATCTTGTGCATAAGGTGCTGTTTAGCAGCATCCCGCAAAAACTCTACCTTCCTATCAGCTACAAGATCAGCCGGTGCAGCTCCACACCCTTCATCTAAACTAGTGTCTACAGGCTCGATGGCATTAACTACAACACTCTTCAGATTACTGATGAGCTGATCTATTGGGAGCCTCATGCCATATTTTTAATTCATATTTAAAATCCCACTATCATTTTTCTGCCCCAACACAAAACTACGGAACTTTAACTGAGCAACTACAGCTAGTATTAAATCTCTCCCTAAATTACTTACCTGTTTATTAACCTCTAACTTGCTTGTCCATAGTCCACCATACTTACCAAGTTCAAGAGTGAGCTGTTTTATCCTGCGCACTGCTTGAACCTCTCTAACTACCTGCCTATCCTGTTGGTTTCCAAGCACATGCAATATATATTCTCTAATTGTATGCATTCTTTTACAGAACAGTGCCCTCTGCCCTTTCACAGATGTCCGAGCTGAGGCGAGAACTTCAGCTATTCTATTTGGCTCCAACCCTGACAACCATTCCATTCCCAGGACCAATTCTGCTTAAACATGACCATACCCTCTAATGCTATTTTACTTGCCCTAAACTTTGATCAAATCAAATAATCAAATATCCCAAAATCCCTCTTGCACGACACATTTGTTTTGGGCACTGATCTGAGGACATGATACTGATATTCAGACACATCATCATATCGTCCATGTTCCAAGTGGTCTGCTACCAATCTAGAGCAAACTTTCACTAAACTAGCAAATACAAGTTCTAGAACGTGTTGATTCATAGCATCAAACTCTTCTGACGTTGACTCCAACAACTTATCTAAGATGGGTCCTCTGTCTACATCCTCAGAGTGACCTCACCCTTCATAAACTGCCTGCTGTCTGCCTGCCACTCTCTAAGCTTTATAACAAGAGTTCTATACCTATCATTCATTGCTAACATGTTCTTTCTTGGAAATAACTCTCCAGAACGGTTCTGTAACCTGTTTGGAGATGAGCCCTAATGCCCTACAACCTGCTATAAACTGACTAATATTAAGGTCAGCATGGACAGCCTGAACTAACCTGTTCTCATTTTGAGATAACCGTGTAAATTCCAACAAGTCAGGGTAAAGATAGTAAACTCCTGCTGCATTATGGAACATTACGGTTACCTTTGACTGGAACCAATGGAACATGATCAAAACCGTGCTTATTAAACAAGAAGGTTCTGAACTACACAGGTTTGCCACTCTTCTCACAGACTAACTAGCTCCTACACGGTCTTACAAACAGAACGGATGAGCCTCACAGTACCGCTCTCCCCCCTGATTTAAGGGTTGAATCTAACTTTACGCAACCTACAATATCTCCCTTAAAAACTGATATCTAAAGTAACACCTTTTTGATTTGCCAGTCCATCAATGACATGCATCCCACAGAACAATTCATTGACAACAGCAAGTTTAGACTTTTCTGAGTCAGGTAACCATCGACTATTTCTGGCAATATTTGCATACGGTACTGAGAGAGTATTTCATTAAATGTCTTCTCGGTACTTGCTCTATCGCTTACCAAATTAGTATTTTTTTTAAAGATCCTGTCTGAGAGCCCACCCCTATCGTCCTCACATGCACAGTGTTGAGTACCACATGCACCATTTCAACAATTGTGTCGAAAGTGCATTGGGCAGAGCCGGATGCTTGCTCTCTGAGACCTATGTAGCTTAGTCCCATCAGAAAAACAAACCCCAGCGGTTCCGAATTTGTGGCCCAGTTTACTTGTACCATCTGTTGTAAGACTGAGGTTGTCTTCCTCTATCAACCTACTTTTAATCTGCTGCAAGGATACATGTCTCGCCTCTAGTGTAAAATTTTTACACGTTGACACGCTAGGTAAACGCTCTGTTTCTAATCCTGACAGCAAAAAAAATTAAAATCTATTACTTCTGTTGCTTTCTTCATACTTACCCCTAATACAGAAGTCAGCTCCATTACGGTATGCCTAGTTTTATCATTAAATACACGACCATCTAACGTTGAAACTAACGCGCTGCTGGTCTGATCTTCAGCTTTAACTCTTCAATCCTGCCAGTGGTCATTTAAATCGGTGATTTCTTCCAGTAAAGCTACATATTTCCTCTTGCTTTTATCTTTTACATTTACATTTAGTCATTTAGCAGCCACTCTTATCCAGATCGACTTACAGTAAGTACAGGGACATTCCCCCCGAGGCAAGTAGGGTGAAGTGCCTTGCCCAAGGACACAATGTCACTTGGCACGGCGGGGAATCAGTCCTGTACCCTTCTGATTACTAGCCCGACTCCCTCACCGCTTTTCGAATTTGAAGTTGTTAATGTTCTGCTCTAGTCTCTCTCTCTGTTTTGAACTCTGCATTTACCTGCTCACACTCATGCGCTACTTGCAAATTCCCTATACATTGAGGTTTAAGGTGATGTATTTGATCGTCTTTCCTCTTAATTTTTCTATTTATGTTACGTACGTTGACCAGACTTTGTTTTTCCGTCGACTAGATTAATTTAGCTCTAAGCAATTTTATTTCTTACTCAGCCTGGTATATTTTAAGCCCCATATCTTTCCGTTCCTTAGTTAATTTATCTATATCTACTTCTATTTTTTGGTACTCTATTTTAGTGTTGTTTATGGCAAGCCGTTTTATCATTTAACCTATGAATTCTTGATATCCAAAATTCAAATTTTGGATATCAAGAATTCAATTTTGGATATCAAGAATTCATAGGTTAAATGATTTTTTGAATTGAATTCTTGATATCCCAAATTTGATTTGTTGATATCCAAAATGAAATTGTTGATATCCAAAATTCAATTTGTTGGTATATCAACAATGCATGCTAATGACTTTCATGTGTGCGGGAGTAGGCAGGCTATGTAAATTCTGTTTGCAAAGACGTAACATTTTCTACGCTAAGAAACCCCTCAGGGCTGTGTGCTCAGCCCTCTCATGTTCTCCTTGTTCACTCACGACTGTGCGGCAACGCACAGCTCCAACCTCCTTGTTAAGTTTGCAGACGACACAACCATCGTGGGCCTCATCTCTGACAGTGACGAGTCAGCCTACAGCGAGGAGGTTGACACTCTGACATCATGGTGCCAGGACAATAACCTCTCTCTCAACATCAGCAAGACCAAGGAGATGATTGTGGACTATAGGAGGCAGCAGGAGGAGGAGCATGCACCCCTACTCATCAACGGATCTGAATCGGAGAAGCTTAGCTGCTTCAAGTTCCTCGGGGTGAACATCAGCAACGACCTCACCTGGGGCCTCATGTATAAAGTATTGCGCAGCTTTCATACCAGAAGATGGCGTAGCGACAAAACTCAAAAAGTACCTACGCACAGAAATATTCACATGTATAAAACCGGTCGTACGCCAGGTCCTGCGCACCTTTCCTTTATAAATTACAATCAATGCGAGATTGACCGCACGTGAACGCTGAACCCCGCCCTCCTCCCATAAATGAATATGCAGATGGACTATTAATTCTCACGTCTGCTCAAAAGTTTCCGTGACGGCCCGTACATTCTCACATCAAGTAAATCTTTATACATCACAAAGTGTGCGTACGCAAGCTTTTTGTGCGTACGTAACGTTTATACATGAGGCCCCTGGTCTGTTCACACGGACAAGGTGGTCAAAGCGGCCTGTAAACGCCTCTTCTTCCTGAGGAGACTGAAGAAGTTTGGTATGAACTCAGTCATCCTCACTAACTTTTACAGATGCACTCTAGAGAGCATTTTGACTGGTTGCATTACAGTGTGGTATGGGAGCTGCACAGATGGGGCCGCAAGGCCCTACGAAGTGTGGTCCGTTCTGCTGAGTTCATCATCGGCAGGAAGCTCCCAGCCTCACAGGACACCTACCACACACGTTACCTCAGGAAAAGCGGGCGGGATTCTAGAGACTGTTCCCACCCATCCTTCAGTCTCTTTACCCCGTTGCCTTCTGGCAGGCGTTACCGCAGCATCCGGTTGCGCACACGCAGACTGGACAACAGTTTCTAACCAAGGGCCATCAGGCTTCTGAATGGACACTGATATGGACATTGATTCACTGCACACTAATCACTTATGCACTGTCACTTTCAGTACTGGTTGCACTATCAGTGACACTGCACTACTGTACCTCACTGTACTTCGCCATCAAGCTCCTGTATAGTCATTGACTTAGTCACTGATCTGCAATTTTGCACTATTGCACTGTACTCCACCCAGGTTAGAATAGGTTATAAGGTTGTAATAGGTATTATGTGCATTTAGGGTTAGTAGAGTGTATTATTTATTGTTATCTGTATATTTAGGAAGTTTTAGTATTAGGGTTAGTATAGTCAATTTATTTATTGCTATCTGTATATTTAGGAAGTTTCACTAATTTAAGCTCAGCATAGATTTAAATAATGTTCTGTGTACTTATGTTATGTGTGCTTGCGTTGTCTTGTCTTAAGAATTTCTGTACCCAGTCTGATCTTGTGTTGTTCTGTGTACCTGACAAATAAAAGACTTGAACTTGAAGCATTCCGATTACAGTCCTAACTTGGACACACATTGCATCACTGTGTCTGTCTCACTGTACATGCATATATGGGATTTCCCATGTACTTAAGTTATACACTAATCAATAGAACTTTCACAAATCAATAGAACTAGTCATTGGATACTTAGTGTGTTCTCATGCAAGTTTGTTATTGATAAGAGTAGATTGTGTGTAGTCAGGTTGAATAGATGTTCAAGGTCACGAGAAAGTACTGGGTGAACGTCCCTTGTGATAACGGGGAGAGCTCCACCTGTGATATCTCTCTGCCCTGAGTGGTCATGGGCTGGGAATCTTTCTCTATGACTTTTGTAACACCATTAATACCTGACTATCAATATCCATGTTGACTTTATTTGACCCTATAAAACACGTTCCCCCGACCTTTGAAGCTGGGAAACATGATTGAGACCTAAGCCTGGTGTTGTGCCGTCATTTATTGTCAGAGGTCTGTTTTCTCTCCCAATCTGTAGATCAATAATACATGCATTCACAAAATACAGAACTGAACTTAAGTCTCCATTAATGAAGACTTAAGGTGCCAGTATGGTACTCAGACTCCGTTACGGATGGGCGGGCCGCCGGATAGGACGGATTCATTAGCATTTCTGTTGCCTTTATGGTTCTCCGAAGGCTGGGGGTGCTGAAAAAAAATCACCGCCAGAACAGTAGGTGGAAAAGCGTTTTTTTTGTCGAAAACACGTTGCTTTGTTGCGTCTTTGTATGTTAGAAATCGTCGTTGTTTAACTCCCACCTCTCATCACACGTGTGACCCTCCTACCAGCTGTCACTAGTCAGACGATGAGTGCAGCAGGTGCAGTCACATAATATTATGTTAAAGACTGTGTCTAATGCAGTATAACCACCTGAAAGAGCAAACTTATCTCTATCATGGTAGGTATTATTTGTGGGGAAAATAGTAGCACGCTATAACAAAATGATATGCTTATCTTCTATACACTATAAAACTATTAAAAAACGATTCCATGAAATGAATACGTTCTTATTTTCTTTGGTATTTTTGTGATTAGCAATGATGATTGCTGGGTAATATGTATGTTGTTGTGCAATGGCAAGTCTCTATTTGATCATGTGACGAGACGATACGATATAGCACAGGTGTCAAACTCAAGGCCTGCGGGCCAAATGTGGCCCCCCACGTCATTTTATGTGGCCCGCGGAAGCTTGGGATGGGAAATAAGGGATATTGAAATAAGTCTACGCTGCTTTGCAGCGTGCATTGACCATAAACGACATCTCTCACCATGCATTTCGATTGTGTTACGGCAAAGTGACGACATCCCGCCTCTAGAAAGCAGTGTATGCACATCAGTGTTAAACGCAAAGTTTAACTGGGTGAAGGCGAGCATGGTTTGAATGACAGCACTCCAATGCAGCCGGTTCTGCGAACGTACCCCATGGCATGACGGATCGACAGGAATTTCAACGGTGCACGGGAGAGCTCTCCGACGGCCCCGGAGACAACGGAGCGGGCGTTTTAGGGCGTTCCATCTATGCGTAGGCCCTTCCCATGTGTCCGTAATCGTGAAGTACGGAGTACCATATAACGGCCTTAACAAGATACTTTCTTTACAAAGGTGAGTTATCTGCTGGGGATCATGCTGGACAGCTTGGAGAAGGAGGCTGAGAGTAGCTGATGGCCATCATGGACAACCCATCTCATCCCCACAGTTATGATGCAATGGAACCCACAGCAAAAGAATAGACCGCCAAAATAATTAGAGGCCACAGTACAATCCATTAGCTAGTAAGATAAATGCAGATATGATACATTTTATGAATACAATGAAATAAACACAATGGAGATGGTGTATTGCAAACAAACTTTATTTAAAGAAAGCGATTATAATTCGTACCATATAAATGTGACTTTGGATTCATTTAATAGCTTCACATAAAACATTACGTTGATACCTGCCCCCTCTAATAACTACATATCCCTAGCACATGAAATGTAAAGGTAAAAGCTTGTACACAATATGGGCACATTCCTCTGATCTAACATTGCAAATGTAAGGTAGTGTATGTGCCACGCCGCTAGGTAGCGCTACAGCCGTGTTCGGTAAATTATAACTTATTTGCTATGATGCTGTTTTGTTCCTCGGGGTGACCCGTAAATTTTTGCATGAGTTCCGAGGCCAGAGATGCCATGAGTGAGAGAAAGTGTGTGCTTGATGAATTAGATAACTGCTGTGCTAAAGAAATAAATCTTGCCACCATTCAAAAACCTCCTTCTCGTCTCCCGTATCGAATCCTTTGGACGCCCAACCACCCGCCAACCGAAACCATCACATCAACACAACGCAGAGTAGCAGCGGGCCGTTGGATAAGTGGAGAGAGAGGCTTACACAAACATATCAAATATCAATGAAATAGTAGTCGGACTACGAAGATTTGTCTTCTGCTTCTGCTGGTGAGATCAGATTGGATTACCTTTAAAGTCACATTTATATTTTTGCATGTTCAGAAGACCTGCAGCTCAATAAACACAGATGAACTGTATCCTTTCAGACTGAATCCAGACGAGCTGTTCAACCAGGTAGACAAGGTCCACCATGTGGGCTGTGGACAGCGGCTTTGGAGAAGGTCAGCTTGGTGTTGTAAGGTAGTCATGATCCAAGGACTCTGGTCCACCTACAATTCAATAGGAAACCTGACAAATAAGAGGGACATTTTTTTAGATCAGGGGTATTCAACTTCTATGCAGTCTTGAGTCTGCAGTCTTTCTGTTTTACCTCATCACCGTCACTCACCCACCCAGCAGTGGACAGATAAAATGTATGCCCTGATTGGAGCCTTCAAATGAATAAAAAAAACTAGCTTGTCCAGAGTTACATATTAAGGGTCTTAGATTAAAAACAATACCACCATCAGAATTGTGACTGACCCTAGTTCCACATCCCACACATCAAGACGACATGTCTGGGGAAATTAGGACGTTGTGTACGTAGGTACGTATACACCGTAGGCTACGTTAGCATTACCAGAGAATGTCAGTATAGTCCAGCCGTCTCCGAACCTGTTTCTGTAGAGCTACTTGCCTGTAGGTTTTTGATCCAACAACACTCATCTGACCTGATACGAGTAACCCGATCAACCAGATAATAATTTGAATCAGGCGTGCTAGTTTTGGAGCTTAAACCTACTGGCAGGTAGCTCTTCAGAAACAGGATTGGAGACTCGTATAGTCTAATATATTCATATCTTTTCACGTTTCATGATTAGCTAGCCTAGCTAGCTAGAGTACAGTAGCATTAACGTGTGCTTGCTAGCTCAACTGTAGTGCTAGTTATTGAACAAAACAAAGTATAAAAGCCCTAACTAGTACAGTACCTCTTTTGTTGGGTGGTCCACATAAGTTTCTTATGAGATTTTTTCATTACAAACACTTGTATGGACATCTTCTAACCCGTCTGCTACTGTACGAGCAGAATAAACCCAACAGAATCCCAAATTTTGCGTAGTGGACGCAACGTTTTTTTTTACTCCCCCCACTCCCCTACCCATTGGTTTGCAGCTTTAATTACGCAAATGTATGCTAACTCGATATCCAGAATTGCATTTTGGATATCAAGAATTCGAATTGTTGATATCCAGAATTGAATTGTTGATATCAACAATTCAAATTTTGGATATCAAGAATTGCATTTTGGATATCAAGAATTCCAATTTTGGATATCAAGAATTGCATTTTGGATATCAACAATTCGAATTTTTGGATATCAAGAAGGAATTCTTGATATCCAAAATCATTTTGGATATCAAGAATTCATTGGTTAAATGATAAAACGGCTTGCCATAGTTGTTAACTATGCTGACTTGTTCATGTAAACCAATCAGTAAATCATTCGCTTCTCTAACATCAAAAATGTCATGAGACGCGCACGCTGCGTAGCTCAAACACCTCACCTAGACATGAGTCTTTATCACTAATTCTGACTAAATTATTAAATAGTTTTATCAGCTTACTTACAACAGTATGTACTATCTTCCATATGTTATCATCGAAGTCACATTCGTGAAGTTAAAAGTTTGTTTTAACTATATTAAATGTTACAAGGTGCGCCAGCATTTTAAATGCTAATTTGTGACTACGCGTAATAATTTCGATCATGATCCCATTTGTTAATGTTTCTAATGGTAATTTGCTACAAACCCTAAGACTATTTGGATCTATAATGATACCTATGCAAAATTGATTGCTGGAAAGAAAGAAAGAATATTCACGCTTTTTTTGTTGAATAGATTTGCATTTCCTGACAGACAAAAAAGGTAATGATTGGTTCCGATTGGTGCTACGTGACAACAACATTTGCATATAACTACCATGAATCATTTCGATAGAAAAATGTATTTAAAAAGTCACCAAGAGAGTGGGTTTTATATTACCAATGTTTGTTATTTGTTCTGTAAAATGCAACCAAAACTAACGGGAGTCAGGTGGCTGAACGGTTAGGGAGCCGGGCAAATTATCAAAAAGGTCGCCAGTTCGATTCCGAGCAGTGCCACATGACGTTGTGTCCTTGGGCAAGGCATTTCACCCTACTTGCCTCGGGGGGAATGACCCTGTACTTACTGTAAGTCGCTCTGGATAAGAGCGTCTGCTAAATGACTAAATGTAAATAAACAGTCTTTTCATACACTTTCTCAATGTTTATTGCAACCAACATTTGATAGCATTAAGGTGTAAGTGTCTGCATGTTAACTGGCATATTTGTTCTTAATATTAATTTAGGGGGACATGGCTAATTCAAAAGGCGTTTGCTACAGGCAAGCTAGCTGTGGTTGCTAGCCACACTTCACTGATTGTTTGAAGCACTGGAAATTAGAACGTTTCTTTTGATATCGTAAAGTTTACCCATAGCTGTGGCATTGAAGACAGTACTGTAGCCTACTACTACACACTGCCAGTGGGCGAGTTGGACTCTGAGGCTAATGTCAAAACAAGACGCGGTATCACTCAAAGTTTTACACAAATCACAAAATCTTCGAATCACCTTCAAATCTTCAGCTATTAAAACCGTTCAACTGTAAAAAATGTCAGCAGTTTCAGGCTATGACTGCTGTGACTTTTCAGCTTTCTACCTCTTATGTTTGAATTAATATAAATAAATATTCATAATATTTTTTAAATGGTTTTCCAATGCTACTTTCAGTTAAACAAACTGCATGCCAAGTCAATGCAATTTTAGTGATCAACACAATTGTCAGTCAGATAAAGGCTAAAATGTTTAGATTTATTTATTGAACAATAGCATAATCCACAATGCTAATACACAATTACTCTTATCTAGTCAGACTGGTCGCGCAGGCACTGTGTGATATGAGACGATGACAGTCCTCGCTGTACTCAGCTCTCGTGAGATTGGTTGTAACGTGAACTGCAGAATGGGATATGTGAGATGCTTTTTCAGTGCTTTGTCAACACAATAATCCACCAACTTTATGTATGAACATCAGAAATGTCCAGGATAAATCATCTTTCGAGTACGTGTTGGGGTCTTTTTTGGGCCTAATGTAGGGTGAGGTGGTACGTGCAGGGAGTAGCCCAGGACAGAGGTCAGTTGATGAGGAGAAACAGCCCCTATTAAGGAAATAGGCGAAAGTGGAGACAGTGGTGTTGTCCCATATTCACTTATGGGGTAAGAGCTCTCTGTGTGAGTCACTCTCCCCTCCCGTTGGGAATGTTCTTTCCAGTAGGAAGTCAGGTCAGGATGACCTGATAGTGTGTTGCCTTTTAGTTAGGGCCACTGGTTGCACAAGAACTCAACAAACCAGAGTCGACATCTGTTTATCTTGAACAAAGTATGTGTTGTCTGATAATTGCCAAGATATTTGTGTGACGTAGGTAGGACTGTATAAAAGTACTTGTCTATTGATGACATGGCACGACTTCTCTGGCTAGAGAAGTTCCTTGTGTGTTCCCAAGAGCCTATGCAATAAAGACGAAAGCCTTTGTAATCAACTTCTCGACTCCTAAGCCTGTTAATTCTTACACCACTAAGAACCACTTTCGAGCCTCCAACATATGCTACTGCGCTACTTGATCAATAAAAGAGATTAGCTACTGAAAAGTTACTTGGTTTTGTAAATAGCGACGTTACCGCCAAGCTACTGATAAATGTAGTTAAATTGTTCAAGTTCAAGTCTTTTATTTGTCAGGTATACAGAACAACACAAGGTCAGACTTGGCACTGACATTCTTGGTAACACTTTAGATGAGCTCACCAAATTCATAATTTATTAACCAATTTGTTACCTATTAGTTGACGGTTGTTCACCATTAGTTATTTATTGTTTATACAAAATGTATCATTAGTAAAGCATTTGTTCACACAGTTAGGGTTAGGGTTCGGGTTTAGGGCTAGGGTTTAGGTTCAGGGTTTAAGTTTTGGTTAGGGTTTAGCTTTACTAATGCTTTAGTAATGATACATTTTGTATGAGCAACAAATAACTAATGGTGAACAAACCGTTAACTAATAGGTAACAAATTGGTTAATAAATTATGAATTTGGTGAGCTCATCTAAAGTGTTACCAAATTCTTAAGACAAGCAAGTACCTGGGTCAATGACAAATAAGGTTTCTAAAAAAGCATTTTTATAAAGTGTTTTCAAAATGGATTTCATGCATATTTTTACATCTGGAGCAGTGTGTCTAAGCAACTTTTGTTATTTAAATAACATTTCAAAGTGGTTAAATTCCTTTTTTCCTTTATTTTTTACTTCACTATCCAAAATATGTCAGGTGGCGCAACCAAATATTTGTTAATATATATTTATTTTCCGACTATTTATTTTAAGTGAATTTCACAAGAATACTTTTCACAAGTATCCATTAGAATGTCTATAGTCCCTAACACATTATAATTTTGAGTTGGTGTTTTGTATTTATAACAATTTAAGATCATTGCATTCTAGTGGCCCGATATTTAGTATCTTCAGCATCCGATTTTTACATTTAAAGACAACAAAATTATTCTACAAATCTAAAAATGAATGCATTCAGTACAATAGCTATTCACATCATATATATCAACCATTTGTTCACTTTAACCTATTATTAATTGGTTGAATTTAATATTTTACATGGTCGCACCACCTGACAATTATCAGTTGTGCCACCTGACAACATTATTAGATTGTCAGGTGAAAATATGCTGAATAATATATATTTTTATTTCTAATACACAATAAGTGTTTAAGTCAACAGTTTTTATTAAAGTAAAAGTAGTAAATTGATCAAAAACAGGATACATCACTATACAATAGCTTGATCGACAGGTAGAGTGAGCAAATTACAGAGCGCCGCCTTAAATGCCTAAACCAATCGAGTCCCTCGCGCACTTTTGAGTTGCCTCTCTAGTAGGAAGTAAATATTATAAACATAGAGCGGGGATCGAGGTTATGGCAAAGACAGTTACGGCAAGATAATTAGGCTACCCAAAATGTCGGTATCACTCGAGAAGATGTCGATCGTTGATGATATGTTTATATCATGTTTGGTTTACCCATGATTGCGACTATAATCATCACTGGAATGTCCGCTTTACTGAAACACGTCGGTGAAAGTAACATGCCAAAAAACACGATTGTCAGCTTTTCATTTAAAGGGGCAATTGACTGTTTTTTTGGGGTATTTCACACTGTTCCTTAAGGTCTCCGAATAGGGTATGTAACATTGGTTGGGTTGAAAATGGCCCGGGTGCTGTTCTATGCCCTCTGACAGATCGTCTGAAATGTTCCCGGGAAAAAACACTAGCTTTTCTCCTTTTATGGTATGCTCATTAATATTTAGATAAGCTGCGGGCTGATTGGTTGGTTATCCACGAGTGAAGCTGGGAGCAAAAACGCAACACGGCCAACAGCAGCACTCACTGAAACACCGAAGTTGGAGACTTGAAATAAAAACGTGCAAATAAATCTATTGTGTCTACACAACATTGTTTTCAACAGATTGACTATATATCATTTGAAATGATAACATTACTTGTTTCCACTTCTGTTGTTGAAGCAAACTGGATTGACTTAGGTGGGTAGAACGTCAGGCTACAGCTTAGTAACCAAACCATATCGTGATTCTACTCGGCTTCAGTTAGCTAGCTAGGCTAGCTCTAGATATCTTGCTGTAAAATAACATGACAAAGATCTGGACAAACATGCATCGTGATATGTATATTTTCATTACACAGGTTATTTATTTGAATGAAACACAGTCAGGAACATGAATCAACGTTAGCCCCATTGCCAATAAACTAGGCTAAATTATCACACATTCTACCTATGCTCTTGCGTTAACTAGCAAGCTAAACTTGTTCACATGCCTACAGTCTAGGTGTTACTAGTAACAGTTACTAGCAATGCTAACGTATCTTGTATCTAGAACCTGCCTTTCTCCAGTTCTTTCAAATAGATTATTTAGACAGGCGTTAGCAATAAGCCAGACTGCTGTTCGTTTTCTGGCTATTTTTCGAAAGCTTCCCTTCTAATGCCGACTACAGCTAGTCTAGCTAGAGTCATTTGATGTGTGTAGAAACGTATTTAGCATTTTACCTGGTATACAGGAAACGTTAGCATTGCTAATAACTGTTATCACAACATCATACTGTCCTTATAGCTTGCGGTTGCAATGAGCATACGGTCAAGCGAAGCTGCTGTGGCACCTATTGTTTTTGTGATTATTAGGGGCCAAGCAGCAGCGAAGCTGCTGTGGCACCTATTGTTTTTGTGATTTTTATTAGGGGCCAAGCAGCGAAGCTGCGAGGCACCTATTGTTATTGTTAGTATTATTATTATTAGGGGCCAAGCAGCGGAGCTGCGAGGCACCTATTGTAATTGTTAGTATTATTATTATTCTACTTCTTAGGACTGGGTGTCTATGGCAGCCCCCATAAGCGCTTGGTCGAAAGTTGTGAAATTTGGCACACTCATTGGGGACAGTCCCCTGTTCCAATTCACAAAGTTTCATGTCCCATACTTGGGCACTCTAGCGCCACCAACGGGTCAAAGTTGGACTTGTGTTTACACACGCAACTTTTGAACCGTATGACCGATTTTCAAAAATGAGGTACCATTGGATTCCCTGGATCAGGCCGAGTTCAATGCACACCATGGCGTCAATTTCCGGTTATATAGATTTTCCGCTATTTCCGGTTTTATCAAAAACCTCTGAAAGCCTACTCCTCCTACAATTTTTGTCAAATCTTCTTCAAAATTACCAGATATGCTCTTCAGACCAAGCCGCACAAAAGTTATGGTAGAACATTTTGATCCCCACAACCGTTTGTCCGTGAGAGCCAATCAAAATCAGCAGAATAGACATTAAACAGGAAATGAAGTCTTATCTCAGCAGTTCTTTGAGGCAGTGACACCAAATTTGATATGCCTACTCGGAACCTTATTCTGAGTATGTCCTCCAAAAATGTGGTCATGTGACTAAAAGGGGGCGTGGCCAGAAGCATAAACGTGTTTTGGCTAATAACTGTTGAAGTGTTTACCTTAATAAAGTAATTTCTTTGTCGGTTGATGTCTTGTGAGATATCAAACTTGACCATCGATGATATTGCATAACAACCGAATTGACGCGGCCGCCATTTTGGATTTAATGGAAAAGTGTAAAAGCCTTTTACACGCCCCAAATTGTGTCATATGTTTACTAAATTTGGCACAGATGATCTTCAGACCAAGCTTCACAAAGGTTTCGGGATGGATTTTTCATTTTCAAAACCATTTGTTTGGTAGAGACGATCAAAGGCGGCGGCGAAGCCGCAAAAGACACGTGAGAGCGTAACTCAGCAACCATTTGTGTGTTTGTCACCAAACTTGGGTTCCATCGTTTCAAGGAGGAGCAGAGGATGCCTGGTGTTATACCAGAAAAAAAAACACTTTGAACACTCAGTTCTTTGGAACGCAAACAGATATTTCAACCAAATGTGGTGTGTTGCATGAGTGCAACAGGTTGTTGTGACTTAATTGTTGCGCAAGTGCTATGGAGGCCATGTCCTGCTCTGGACTGCTTGGCCCCTCCATTGCTGCTTGCAGCTATATTTATTATTATTCTACTTCTTAGGACTGGGTGTCTATGGCAGCCCCCATAAGCGCTTGGTCGAAAGTTGTGAAATTTGGCACACTCATTGGGGACAGTCCCCTGGTCCAATTCACAAAGTTTCATGTCCCATACTTGGGCACTCTAGCGCCACCAACGGGTCAAAGTTGGACTTGTGTTTACACACGCAACTTTTGAACCGTATGACCGATTTTCAAAAATGAGGTACCATTGGATTCCCTGGATCAAGCCGAGTTCAATGCACACCATTGCGTCAATTTCCGGCTATATAGATTTTCCGCTATTTCCGGTTTTATCAAAAACCTCTGAAAGCCTACTCCTCCTACAATTTTTGTCAAATCTTCTTCAAAATGACCAGATATGCTCTTCAGACCAAGCCGCACAAAAGTTATGGTAGAGCATTTTGATCCCCACAACCGTTTGTCCGTGAGAGCCAATCAAAATCAGCAGAATAGATACCAAACAGGAAGTGAAGTCATATCTCAGCAGTTGTTTGAGGCAGTGACACCAAATTTGATATGCCTACTCGGAACCTTATTCTGAGTATGTCCTCCAAAGATTGTGTCATGTGACTAAAAGGGGGCGTGGCCGGAAGCATAAACGTGTTTTGGCTAATAACTGTTGAAGTGTTTACCTTAATAAAGTAATTTCTTTGTCTGTTGCTGTCTTGTGAGATATAATGCTTGACCATCGATAATATTTCATAACAACCGAATTGACGCGGCCGCCATTTTGGATTTTATGGAAAAGTGTCAAAACCTTTTAAACGCCCCAAATGTTGTCCAATGTTTACTAAATTTGGCACAGATGATCTTCAGACCAAGCTTCACAAAGGTGTCAGATGGATTTTCCATTTTCAAAACCGTTTATTCGGTAGAGACGATCAAAGGCGGCGGCGAAGCCGCAAAAGACACGTGAGAGCGTAACTCAGCAACCATTTGTGCGATTGTCACCAAACTTGGGTTCCATCGTTCCCACGAGGAGCAGAAGAGGCCTGCGGTGTTATACCAGAAAAAAAAACACTTTGAACACTCACTACTTTGGAACGCAAACAGATATTTCAACCAAACTTGGTGTGTTGCATGAGTGCAACAGGTTGTTGTGACTTAATTGTTGCGCAAGTGCTATGGAGGCTATGTCCTGCTCTGGACTGCACGGCCCCTCCATTGCTGCTTGCAGCTATATTTAGGATTCCTCCGTCAGGAGGAAACCTATTGTTATTGTTAGTTTTATTATTATTAGGATTCCTCCGTCAGGAGGAAACCTATTGTTATTGTTAGTTAGGATTCCTCCGTCAGGAGGAAACCTATTGTTATTGTTAGTTTTATTATTATTATTAGGATTCCTCCGTCAGGAGGAAACCTATTGTTATTGTTAGTTTTATTATTAGGATTCCTCCGTCAGGAGGAAACCTATTGTTATTGTTAGTTTTATTAGGATTCCTCCGTCAGGAGGAAACCTATTGTTATTGTTAGTTTTATTATTATTATTATTCTTGTTCCATGGAAGTCAATGGCAGCCCCTAGAACCCTTCGACAACTTTTTGTGAAATTTGGCACACTCATTAAGGACAGTTTATTCTATACCTACACCAAGTTTCATGTCTCCCATTAGACCACTCCAGCGCCACCAACGGGTCAAAGTTGGACTTGTGTTTACACACGCAACTTTTGAACCGTATGACCCATTTTCAAAAATGAGGTACCATTGGATTCCCTGGATCAAGCCGAGTTCAACGCACCCCATGGCGTCAATTTCCGGTTATATAGATTTTCCGCTATTTCCGGTTTTATCAAAAACCTTTGAAAGCCTACTCCTCCTACAATTTTTGTCATATCTTCTTCAAAGTTACCAGAGATGATCTTCAGACCAAGCCTCACAAAAGTTATCGAAAAGAATTTTGATCCTCGCAACCGTTTGTCCGGTACAGCCAATCAAATTCATCAGAAAAGCCGCCAAACAGGATGTGAAGTCATGTCTCAGCAAATCTTTGAGATATCAACACGAAACTTGGTATATCGATGGAAGACACTACAACATGTTACCGTGTGCAAAGGCAACTTCATATCTCCAAAAATGATTGATATAAAGCAAATTGAACTTATCGCTAACGCTAAAATAATGCTTTACACATCAGCCAGTCAAAAACTGATACTCTGATTCAATCACAAGTTCATATGAAGACTCTTGAGAATGTTTATAACACAAATCTGTGAAAAAGTTGACTGTAAGATCAAAGGTCGATTTTTGGTGAATATTTGAAACATGCTTGCTTGGCTAATTTCTAGCCAAATTTCCAATGAATGTCTCCCCTCCTCCTGCCCGCGCGTGCTCCACATCCTCACACACTCAGCCTTAACTTACACACGCGCGGGCTTGGCAAGACGCACACGCAACATTTCAGGAGAGTGTGGGCTGACCAAGCCCCCACTCATTCCTTACTGTCTAGCAAAGGCCTTGTGGATCTTGTAATCTTGGATCTCTTAACAAAAGCTGATCTTTTTGGTATTGCATTTCCGATTTTGTATGCAATGGTAAAAAGTTATACAAATCCTGAAACATTGATATATATATATATGTATTTATATATATATATATAAATCTTTATTTCAGACGCCAAGTTCCACATAAAATAACAGACATAGAGCTATAAAAAAGAGAGTAAAACAAAAACATAAAACATAGATAATACAGTGCATAAAAAGTATGAAGACTTTTGTGTCAATGTAGTCTTAAGTTCCAAGTAATCGATAGCAGCTCTTTAGAGGGTTGACCAGAGCCTCTACTATTTAGTTTTCAGACTTGTCCAGTCGACACATGAAACCATACATCAGTTGTCTGAAGAGTGCCTTACAGGTTTGTACGTGCTTAGACACAAACAACTGACTAGCACTATGCCACCTAGGCACATTAAATAGCAATCTAAAAGCATCATTGTAGGCTACTTTCAGTATCTGTATACTCCTTTTCCTGTACATAGACCACAAATGAGCGGTGTACAATGGTGTTATGTAGGTTCCAAACAGAGAACATTTAACTGAATCTGAGCTCATAGAAAACTTCCTTAATAACAGGATTGTGTACCTAGAGACAATCTCCTTCAGAGCATAGATACAGAGATCCGTACCATGTTTTCTTTTAAAACCAAACTGACTGACTGACTGCAGTCAGAATATGCATTTCCAATTTAGCTACCTAAACTGTCCAAGCAACCAGAACTGGTGTATCATCTTGTTAGCAAATCAAATTGTTCATAACAGGATCATTTGTCAAGAAGCTAGACTACTAGCTTCCAGCTCCAAAATAACAGTAATACAAGGCTGTTGAGCTTTAAATAAATATTGTCAAACCCTGTCAAAAGTAACATATAAAATTTGAGTGAGAGGTTGTTTTTAACATCTGATTGTATAATGTGTTGCAGTTGGAGAGTGTAAGCTGTGTTGTTTCTAATACTTGTTGAGTGTACTGTAGACTGAACTGGCTGGTGAAGAGACCATAAGCTGGCTGATGATGGGAGACTGAGCTGGCTGGAGATGGTAGCCTGATCTGACTGGAGATGGTAGACTGATTTGGGATGGGAGATTTAGCTGACTAGTCCCTGAAGCTATTGAAATGGTACTTTGCTTCTGAAGCAACCTAATCCCTACCACGGATATACAGTCAGAGGTTTTCATCCATTTGCCTGTCAGCAGTAACTAGCAACTTGCCAGTTATGTGTGTATCACACACTATACATTTGAGACACGGACTGTCTCTCCACCTTCAAGAGAAGGCTCAAGACGAACTTGTTCCGGGAGTACAATGGTACTTAAGAATGGTTTGCTGAACCCAACGCAAGTTTCCTCAAGGATTACAATGACTCTTGCTTAGACTGTTGCTCTCTGGTTAGTGGTAGCTGATTTAAACTGTTGTATTCTATTTTAGTTATTCCTATTTGTATTGCTTTCCTACAGGTACACTTGCACTTAGAGATTAATGTTATGTAATTTTAACTTGTTTAACTACATGCTCTTATGGTTTCTTCCCTTTAGCACTATTTTTTGGTTGTTCACAATATGTACTTCTTGTTTTTGACTACTTGCAATGCTGTGGGGCTATCTTGTTGTTATTATCAGTGACCTATGCACTTTGTAAAGCTCTCTCTTGGAAGTCGCTTTGGATAAAAGCGTCTGCTAAATGAATAAATGTAATGCAAATGTACATTTTTACTTAGTCTCTTTCTGCTAAATGTTCGTTTGGTGTATTTTTTCCTTTTGCATATAATGTTGAATGGGATGGCTAGTTCACTGTGATACACCAACTCTGGTAAGGCTTGAGCATAGGGCTTGAATTGTAGTTGCTTCCTCAGGTAAAGGTTCCCTTTAGGGCTTGTATCTTTGTGTATTACAAGACAAAAGTGAAGGAAAGAAAGTAGTTATTTTAAATCAGATCATTTCTTGAACTATATATTTAGTTATTATAAATAATATTCACATAAAATGCACTTCAAATGCAATTAATAATATAGCCTAACAAATATGCTGGTTCAAGTGTAATGTTGCTATGCTTCTTTACGGAATACCTGAATTATACAATTGTTTGACTTGTTTTTATGCATTTGAAGGTCTGTTACCCACTGACAGTATTACCGGCTAACCAAAATGCATATGTGAATGTTGACGGCCTACGTTGAATATTGGGGTACACGATTGGTGGATGTTATGAAGGTGTCATGTATATGAGCTCTGATTGGATGCGGACTATAGGTGTCCTGAAAACTTGCCTGTGTCGATAAAGAAACAAAATGTTTGTTCCGTGAAAAATGTGCCGTAACTGGACATGCAAACACATTGTAAAAGGGTTGAAGAAAAGTTTTAAAGCGATACAGAAAAATCCTGCTCCTCTATCGCGAGGGATCGTTCTAATGCACGATTTTGAGCTTCAGCCCTCCACCTTCAGGACCCAAACAAGAAGACTTATTTCATCTTTGAAGACCTGAAGACAACTAACGTTACTACTGCAGCCCTTTTCATTTTCCTTGTTGCACTATTTGACCGTGAGTAATCATTACATATAACGACAGTAGCCTACAAAACATGTATCTTAGCGTTTTTATATGTATGATAATTGGAAGACTATTTGATACAGTTTTAAGGCGTGTTATTAGCTAACAAGATATTAGCTAATTGGAGCTAGGCTAGGGGAGCTAAGGATTTCTTTGTTTACAGTATGTATTGCAGGCTTGCAAGCTATAACACTTATTGTCATGTTACGCTGTGGGACCCACATTCGAACGATCACATATTGTGACGCTGCTCATTAACGGGTTACGTTCTACAGTACGTTTGGAACTTGTTTGATAAGATAGCTGTAGTGCTAGCCGTAGCCTAGTGCTAATTGCTTTGAGAAACAGCCATTGTAGAAGGTGTCCGGATAATTTAACTCAAACATTGTGACCAAAGATAGTGCTAACAAAGTGTTAAATAACTCTCGATTTTGTGGAAAATAGAAAACATTTAAGCGAACGTTTGAAGTCGGTCTGAAAGTGGTTAAAAAGTATCAGCGGAAATTCCAGGAATTATTTCATTGTTTGTTCTCGAAACTATATAGCGAAATTTTAAACAAATATGTAGACACATACCCCTTAATGCTATTAAAAGGTCAAGGGCTCGTACTAATGTAACATTTTATCTATATATACACAAATTTGTTTTTATAGTCTTCAATCTATCTGCTTCTTAATATCTACAGACTTACATTCGAATGTACACAGTTGAAATAGAATACAGGGAAATATTGGATGTGTAAAGTAAAAAGAGGTTGGTGTCTTGAGAATTCAAACCATCTTATCATGTTCTTAAAGGTCTGTATACTAGAACTGTTGAGCATGAAGTTACAATTATTTAAGATTATGAAATAGTTGTTCAGTAGTGTGGTATGTGGCTTTTTATAGTTGTGATTTTTTCTGTATTTTTTAGATGCCACGTTCCAGCAAACGTTCCACAGCGGCCAAGAAGAACTGGGCTCGTTCAGATGACCAAGGGTCCACTTTCGAGGTTAGAAAAATGAATGTGAATGGTTGAATGAGGATTCTTAACATCACTGTTACATTTTTCAATGGTTCGAAATGTTTGGAGGAATCCGCCATTACTGCTTGCAGTTATATTTATTATTATTATTCTTGTTCCATGGAAGTCAATGGCAGCCCCTAGAACACTTCGACAACTTTTTGTGAAATTTGGCACACTCATTAAGGACAGTTGATTCTATACCTACACCAAGTTTCATGTCTCCCATTAGACCACTCCAGCGCCACCAATGGGTCAAAGTTGGACTTGTGTTTACACACGCAACTTTTGAACCGTATGACCCATTTTCAAAAATGAGGTACCATTGGATTCCCTGGTTCAAGCCGAGTTCAACGCACCCCATGGCGTCAATTTCCGGTTATATAGATTTTCCGCTACTTCCGGTTTTATCAAAAACCTTTGAAAGCCTACTCCTCCTACAATTTTTGTCATATCTTCTTCAAAGTTACCAGAGATGATCTTCAGACCAAGCGTCACAAAAGTTATCGAAAAGAATTTTGATCCTCACAACCGTTTGTCCGGTACAGCCAATCAAATTCATCAGAAAAGCCGCCAAACAGGATGTGAAGTCCTGTCTCAGCAAATCTTTGAGATATCAACACGAAACTTGGTATATCGATGGAAGACACTACAACATGTTACCGTGTGCAAAGGCAACTTCATATCTCCAAAAATGATTGATATAAAGCAAATTGAACTTATCGCTAACGCTAAAATAATGCTTTACACATCAGCCAGTCAAAAACTGATACTCTGATTCAATCACAAGTTCATATGAAGACTCTTGAGAATGTTTATAACACAAATCTGTGAAAAAGTTGACTGTAAGATCAAAGGTCGATTTTTGGTGAATATTTGAAACATGCTTGCTTGGCTAATTTCTAGCCAAATTTCCAATGAATGTCTCCCCTCCTCCTGCCCGCGCGTGCTCCACATCCTCACACACTCAGCCTTAACTTACACACGCGCGGGCTTGGCAAGACGCACACGCAACATTTCAGGAGAGTGTGGGCTGACCAAGCCCCCACTCATTCCTTGGTTTCTAGCCAAGGCCTTGTGGATCTTGTAATCTTGGATCTCTTAACAAAAGCTGATCTTTTTAGTATTGCATTTCCGATTTTGTATGCAATGGTAAAAAGTTATACAAATCCTGAAACATTGATATATATATATGTATTTATATATATATAAATCTTTATTTCAGACGCCAAGTTCCACATAAAATAACAGACATAGAGCTATAAAAAAGAGAGTAAAACGAAAACATAAAACATAGATAATACAGTGCATAAAAAGTATGAAGACTTTTGTGCCAATGTAGTCTTAAGTTCCAAGTAATCGATAGCAGCTCTTTAGAGGGTTGACCAGGGCCTCTACTATTCAGTTCTCAGACTTGTCCAGTCGACACATGAAACCATACATCAGTTGTCTCAGGAGTGCCTTACAGGTTGGTACGTGCTTAGACAGAAACAACTGACCAGCACTATGCCACCTAGGCACATTAAGTAGCAATCTAAAAGCATCATTGAAACCATACATCAGTTGTCTCAGGATTGCCTTACAGGTTGGTACGTGCTTAGACACAAACAACTGACTAGCACTATGCCACCTTGGCACATTAAGTAGCAATCTAAAAGCATCATTGTAGGCTACTTTCAGTATCTGTATACTCCTTTACCTGTACATAGACCACAAATGAGCAGTGTACAATGGTGTTATGTAGGTTCTAAACAGGGAACATTTAACTGAATCTGAGCACATAGAAAACGTCCTTAATAACATACTGGCCTGAGAATATATTTGACAGCGCTGTTGATACATATCGTTGTCATCTGTCCAATCATCAGAAATGACATGGCAGATATTTTATTTCCTCACAAACACCAAGGGGACTGCCAGATAAATAAAAGGTAGGGAAGGTTAATTTCCTGTCCTGATTACTTCTGACTATCATTATGTGGCTTTTCTTTGCATTATATTTTATATCATGATCTAAGCCATACTGAGAGCACACCCATAGCATCTGTTGCAACAGGCTGAGTGGAACCAGATAATCTGCGTACATCAGATGATTGACAATAGATTCACCAACAAGACAGCCTGTATTTGTCTTATTCAGCTGGCTTGATAAGTCGTCCATATCCATATTAAACAAAAAGGGAAATCAAATTCCTCCTTGTCGAACTCCGTTACCAACATGGAAAGCAGCTGATACAACATTGTCCCATTTAACATGAAAAGTTTGATTTGCATACCAGAACACCAAAATCCTCACAAGAGGTTTAGGGAAACCTCTCGCTATTAGCTTCATAAACAGTTTTTCATGACAAATTCGATCGAAAGCTTTGTAAGCATCAATAAAGCATAAAAATACAGATGAATTAAGACTTGTGTACCTGAGACAATCTCCTTCAGAGCATAGATACAGAGATCAGTACCATGTTTTCTTTTAAAACCAAACTGATTTTCTGCAGTCAGAATATACATTTCCAATTTCAATCAAATAATTCTCTCAAACACTTTAGACAAGATACTGGCCAATGCAATGGGTCGATAGTTGTGTAGCCCGGGTGGTAAACATTTCTGTTGAAACAATCCTATTACATAAATATAAAAGTTTGAATACATAATACTTAAGTTCATAGTTTAATAAATAGACTTTAAGGTTTGAGAGTATGATTTTGATTTGATGAGAAATGCATATTGTTCATGTTTTACTGAATACAGCATTTGGAAATGTATATCTGTTGTTTAAAAAACGCATGTTAAAATGTACCGGTTACAAATATGAAGAGAGTAAGATGAATGTTTTGTGAATCTATGTTGTTGCTTTAATTTTGATTATGATGTTAAGCCAATCCGGTTTGAGGTCAAAGGGCAGGGTAACACGGGAAGTTGGGGTAGATGAGGTTGGAGTAGAAAAAGACAGAGCGAGCGGAGGAGTTGGAGGGAGAAGAAAATTGTAGCGTACGGTAAAATACCAAGAGTGAAGATTTTATATTATCATTAGTGGTGTTATGTTTATATTGTTGGGTGAATATCTCAACCAACAACAATAACCCAGAAAGAGGAGTTTGGCTGTTGGCGGTTTTGGATTAAGCACGGGCTTTGCCGCCAGACTAGCGACAGCGAGTGCCAGGTTGGAGCCGGTGGAGGTCGGGATTGTCGTCGTCCTCAGTCTTCTTCCTGAGTTGGTTCGTCTCGTAAATCCACGAGAGTATTTGGTCGGTCTCTCCTTCACCTGCTGCCGCCCTTCTGCCGCAGTGCGTGTGCTACCGCACTGCTGATCCGAGGTACCAGCTCCTTGTTATTTTGTGCCATCCTGGCGAAACAGCCATTTTGTTTACGGCTACAACGCACACGAGCTACACTCAGGCCTGCACCGTAGAACTGTACTGAATTAAGGTATTCGTGTAGTTAGCATTGCCGGCTAGTTTGTATTGTGTGTCCATGTGCATTACGATGTCATGTAAATGTTGAACCAATAACTGAAGAACTGATTTTTTGTCTGAAGTAAATCTTTCCTGTTTTTGTTTAACAGTTGGTTGTATTGTTTTTTTCATATGTTAAATTGGTTTAAGTTAGTAACAATTACTAACGAACTCAGGTTAGCCACCTCTCATTACAAATCCACCAAACTAGAGAGGCGCTACAGTTGTCTATGCTGTTCAGTTTACCAGCCTTATCTTTAACAACAAGCACTAACAGTACTGACATAATAGAGTTCGGTAGAACACCATGAACCATAATTCCAGTGAGACACATGGCTAGAAATGGACTGAGTCTATAACTGGCATTTTTTAGATGCTCTGCAGAAATGGAATCCATACCACAAGCTTTGTTGTTGTCTAGCATGTGGATGGCATCATAAATATCTACTGATCTAACTATCAAGTCTGCAGAGATACCTTTATATTGATTATCAATTCTCACTGTGTTACTTTGAACACAATTAAACAGTTTACTGTAGTGCTCATGCCATAGATCAGCAATCTTCTCTGGACAACTAACCCCTTTGATATCAGAAGGGAGGGGAGTTCTGTTATTATTTATGATCTTGACCTCCTTCCAGAAGTCAGTAAGATTGTTATTCTGCATCTTTCTGGCCAGCGAGTCTGCTCTCATTGTGTTTTCATTTCTCTTAATGAAACGAGTGCATTTTTAAATCTAGCATTTGTGAGGTTTTTGTTATCAAGCAGCACTCTCTGTCTGGGTCTGCCTGCCTCTGACCAGACTCTAAAGGCTTCTCTAGCAGCAGCATGTTGCTCAGACACAAACTCATTCCAGACAGGCCGTGCGTTAGGGACCTTACTCTTGTGATTAATAAAAGGTTCACTGGAAGCATAAAGACATTTGACAATATCATCATACATGGCACAGAGCTTTTCAGCATGATGTTTATCCTTGCAGTTCATATCCGTGCACATTAGGGCATCCCTAGAAAATGCAACATCACTATGTAAGCTGTCAGTTAATAGAGAATATCTGTGCATAACCTCTTTGGTCAATTTTGACCAGTCCAGTTTTCTTGGGGGGCCAGCAACAAGGGTACACTCTCAACATTTAGCAGCATAGCAACTGGTACGTGATCAGTGGTGGCCAGCCCATAACACATCTCTATACTTTCCAGTGAGTCATGAGCATCGGCTGTGGTTACAATATGGTCTAGCCAGGAAGTTGTGTGCCACGTTTCACTTATATAGGTAAAACTTGTATCAGGCAATAACGCTTGATATAATTAATTTAGTTTCATTACAGAACTGCTGCAGATGTTGTGCGAATAAACACTTATCTGACATGTCAGCATTAAAATCACCCATGACATAGACACAACATGAACTATTGTCCTCTATGAAGGACTGAATAAAAGCTAACCTGTTCTGAAATTCATCCTCATGGTCATAGGATTCATATGGTGTGTACACATTTACAATAGTACATTTATTTTCATTGTGATTAAACTCCAACCCAATAGCCCAGTCAACGTTAAGCCACACCACCTTTACCGTTGGGTCATATTTTATGTTCCACAGTATAGCTACACCACCAGCTATCCTCCCACAAACCATTCTCATGCTGAGATCGGTAGTGGACTCTCCAGCACCATGAAAGTTCTTGTGTAGGGAGTTCAATTTGTCCAGATCTTGCTTGGCCATCCAGGTTTCTTGAAGGCAGACAATGTCACTCTCGTCCAGCAATGTGTCCACCACCAAACGTCTTGATCTATCAGCAGCAGTATGTCCTACTCGGAGGCCACGAGCGTTGTAGGATACAACCCGCATTAATGATCTACCACGGACCCATCAGGGCAGCTGGCCGGTGTGTCTGTCTCCCTGGTCTCTACATATAGGCCAACATTCATCCCAGCATCATGACTGAAGGGTAATTACCACACCACAACTGTCCCACCATTACCCATAGGTGGCGCTACATTCCACGCCCTAGAGCACAAAGGCTTTCTGGAATGGATAGGCTAACCAAGCCCCCTCCCTTCACTCCTTGGGTTGAAATAAAGGCCCTTGTGGATCTTGATGGTATTATATTTCAGATTTGGTATCCCATTGGTAATTCTGCAGCATAGATTTTTCTATACAGTTCCAATTTGTCAAGAATATACATTTTTCAATGGTTCGCAATGTTTGGAGGAATCCGCCATTACTGCTTGCAGTTATATTTAGGATTCCTCCGTCAGGAGGAAACCTATTGTTATTGTTAGTTTTATTATTATTATTATTCTTGTTCCATGGAAGTCAATGGCAGCCCCTAGAACACTTCGACAACTTTTTGTGAAATTTGGCACACTCATTAAGGACAGTTGATTCTATACCTACACCAAGTTTCATGTCTCCCATTAGACCACTCCAGCGCCACCAACGGGTCAAAGTTGGACTTGTGTTTACACACGCAACTTTTGAACCGTATGACCCATTTTCAAAAATGAGGTACCATTGGATTCCCTGGTTCAAGCCGAGTTCAACGCACCCCATGGCGTCAATTTCCGGTTATATAGATTTTCCGCTACTTCCGGTTTTATCAAAAACCTTTGAAAGCCTACTCCTCCTACAATTTTTGTCATATCTTCTTCAAAGTTACCAGAGATGATCTTCAGACCAAGCGTCACAAAAGTTATCGAAAAGAATTTTGATCCTCACAACCGTTTGTCCGGTACAGCCAATCAAATTCATCAGAAAAGCCGCCAAACAGGATGTGAAGTCATGTCTCAGCAAATCTTTGAGATATCAACACGAAACTTGGTATATCGATGGAAGACACTACAACATGTTACCGTGTGTAAAGGCAACTTCATATCTCCAAAGATGATTGATATAAAGCAAATTGAACTTATCGCTAACGCTAAAATAATGCTTTACACATCAGCCAGTCAAAAACTGATACTCTGATTCAATCACAAGTTCATATGAAGACTCTTGAGAATGTTTATAACACAAATCTGTGAAAAAGTTGACTGTAAGATCAAAGGTCGATTTTTGGTGAATATTTGAAACATGCTTGCTTGGCTAATTTCTAGCCAAATTTCCAATGAATGTCTCCCCTCCTCCTGCCCGCGCGTGCTCCACATCCTCACACACTCAGCCTTAACTTACACACGCGCGGGCTTGGCAAGACGCACACGCAACATTTCAGGAGAGTGTGGGCTGACCAAGCCCCCACTCATTCCTTGGTTTCTAGCCAAGGCCTTGTGGATCTTGTAATCTTGGATCTCTTAACAAAAGCTGATCTTTTTAGTATTGCATTTCCGATTTTGTATGCAATGGTAAAAAGTTATACAAATCCTGAAACATTGATATATATATATGTATTTATATATATATAAATCTTTATTTCAGACGCCAAGTTCCACATAAAATAACAGACATAGAGCTATAAAAAAGAGAGTAAAACGAAAACATAAAACATAGATAATACAGTGCATAAAAAGTATGAAGACTTTTGTGCCAATGTAGTCTTAAGTTCCAAGTAATCGATAGCAGCTCTTTAGAGGGTTGACCAGGGCCTCTACTATTCAGTTCTCAGACTTGTCCAGTCGACACATGAAACCATACATCAGTTGTCTCAGGAGTGCCTTACAGGTTGGTACGTGCTTAGACAGAAACAACTGACCAGCACTATGCCACCTAGGCACATTAAGTAGCAATCTAAAAGCATCATTGAAACCATACATCAGTTGTCTCAGGATTGCCTTACAGGTTGGTACGTGCTTAGACACAAACAACTGACTAGCACTATGCCACCTTGGCACATTAAGTAGCAATCTAAAAGCATCATTGTAGGCTACTTTCAGTATCTGTATACTCCTTTACCTGTACATAGACCACAAATGAGCAGTGTACAATGGTGTTATGTAGGTTCTAAACAGGGAACATTTAACTGAATCTGAGCACATAGAAAACGTCCTTAATAACATACTGGCCTGAGAATATATTTGACAGCGCTGTTGATACATATCGTTGTCATCTGTCCAATCATCACAAATGACATGTCCCAGATATTTTATTTCCTCACAAACACCAAGGGGACTGCCAGATAAATAAAAGGTAGGGAAGGTTAATTTCCTGTCCTGATTACTTCTGACTATCATTATGTGGCTTTTCTTTGCATTATATTTTATATCATGATCTAAGCCATACTGAGAGCACACCCATAGCATCTGTTGCAACAGGCTGAGTGGAACCAGATTATCTGCGTACATCAGATGATTGACAATAGATTCACCAACAAGACAGCCTGTATTTGTCTTATTCAGCTGGCTTGATAAGTCGTCTATATCCATATTAAACAAAAAGGGAAATCAAATTCCTCCTTGTCGAACTCCGTTACCAACATGGAAAGGAGCTGATACAACATTGTCCCATTTGAAATGAAAAGTTTGATTGGCATACCAGAACACCAAAATCCTCACAAGAGGTTTAGGGAAACCTCTCGCTATTAGCTTCATAAACAGTTTTTCATGACAAATTCGATCCAAAGCTTTGTAAGCATCAATAAAGCATAAAAATACAGATGAATTAAGACTTGTGTACCTGAGACAATCTCCTTCAGAGCATAGATACAGAGATCAGTACCATGTTTTCTTTTAAAACCAAACTGATTTTCTGCAGTCAGAATATACATTTGCAATTTCAATCAAATAATTCTCTCAAACACTTTAGACAAGATACTGGCCAATGCAATGGGTCGATAGTTGTCTATGCTGTTCAGTTTACCAGCCTTATCTTTAACAACAGGCACTAACAGTACTGACATAATAGAGTTCGGTAGAACACCATGAACCATAATTCCAGTGAGACACATGGCTAGAAATGGACTGAGTCTATAACTGGCATTTTTTAGATGCTCTGCAGAAATGCAATCCATACCACAAGCTTTGTTGTTGTCTAGCATGTGGATGGCATCATAAATATCTACTGATCTAACTATCAAGTCTGCAGAGATACCTTTATATTGATTATCAATTCTCACTGTGTTACTTTTAACACAATTAAATAGTTTACTGTAGTGCTCATGCCATAGATCAGCAATCTTCTCTGGACAACTAACCCCTTTGATATCAGAAGGGAGGGGAGTTCTGTTATTATTTATGATCTTGACCTCCTTCCAGAAGTCAGTAAGATTGTTATTCTGCATCTTTCTGGCCAGCGAGTCTGCTCTCATTGTGTTTTCATTTCTCTTAATGAAACGAGTGCATATTTAAATCTAGCATTTGTGAGGTTTTTGTTATCAAGCAGCACTCTCTGTCTGGGTCTGCCTGCCTCTGACCAGACTCTAAAGGCTTCTCTAGCAGCAGCATGTTGCTCAGACACAAACTCATTCCAGACAGGCCGTGCGTTAGGGACCTTACTCTTGTGATTAATAAAACCTTCACTGAAAGCATAAAGACATTTGACAATATCATCATACATGGCACAGAGCTTTTCAGCATGATGTTTATCCTTGCAGTTCATATCCGTGCACATTAGGGCATCCCTAGAAAATGCAACATCACTATGTAAGCTGTCAGTTAATAGAGAATATCTGTGCATAACCTCTTTGGTCAATTTTGACCAGTCCAGTTTTCTTGGGGGGCCAGCAACAAGGGTACACTCTCAACATTTAGCAGCATAGCAACTGGTATGTGATCAGTGGTGGCCAGCCCATAACACATCTCTATACTTTCCAGTGAGTCATGAGCATCGGCTGTGGTTACAATATGGTCTAGCCAGGAAGTTGTGTGCCACGTTTCACTTATATAGGTAAAACTTGTATCAGGCAATAACGCTTGATATAATTAATTTAGTTTCATTACAGAACTGCTGCAGATGTTGTGCGAATAAACACTTATCTGACATGTCAGCATTAAAATCACCCATGACATAGACACAACATGAACTATTGTCCTCTATGAAGGACTGAATAAAAGCTAACCTGTTCTGAAATTCATCCTCATGGTCATAGGATTCATATGGTGTGTACACATTTACAATAGTACATTTATTTTCATTGTGATTAAACTCCAACCCAATAGCCCAGTCAACGTTAAGCCACACCACCTTTACCGTTGGGTCATATTTTATGTTCCACAGTATAGCTACACCACCAGCTATCCTCCCACAAACCATTCTCATGCTGAGATCGGTAGTGGACTCTCCAGCACCATGAAAGTTCTTGTGTAGGGAGTTCAATTTGTCCAGATCTTGCTTGGTCATCCAGGTTTCTTGAAGGCAGACAATGTTACTCTCGTCCAGCAATGTGTCCACCACCAAACGTCTTGATCTATCAGCAGCAGTATGTCCTACTCGGTGGCCACGAGCGTTGTAGGATACAACCCGCATTAATGATCTACCACGGACCCATCAGGGCAGCTGGCCGGTGTGTCTGTCTCCCTGGTCTCTACATATAGGCCTACATTAATCCCAGCATCATGACTGAGCTGAAGCTCGGTACCCTGAGAGCTGGGGGTATTCTCTGGTCGAGCTTTTTTGAAAGTATAGACCAAGGGTAATTACCAAACCACAACTGTCCCACCATTACCCATATGTGGCACTACATTCCACGCCCTAAAGCACAAAGGCTTTCTGGAATGGATAGGCTAACCAAGCCCCCTCCCTTCACTCCTTGAGTTGAAATAAAGGCCCTTGTGGATCCTGGTGGTATTATATTTCAGATTTGGTATCCCATTGGTAATTCTGCAGCATAGATTTTTCTATACAGTTCCAATTTGTCAAGAATATACATTTTTCAATGGTTCGCAATGTTTGGAGGAATCCGCCATTACTGCTTGCAGTTATATTTAGGATTCCTCCGTCAGGAGGAAACCTATTGTTATTGTTAGTTTTATTATTATTATTATTCTTGTTCCATGGAAGTCAATGGCAGCCCCTAGAATCCTTCGACAACTTTTTGTGAAATTTGGCACACTCATTAAGGACAGTTGATTTTATACCTACACCAAGTTTCATGTCTCCCATTAGACCACTCCAGCGCCACCAACGGGTCAAAGTTGGACTTGTGTTTACACACGCAACTTTTGAACCGTATGACCAATTTTCAAAAATGAGGTACCATTGGATTCCCTGGATCAAGCCGAGTTCAACGCACCCCATGGCGTCAATTTCCGGTTATATAGATTTTCCGCTATTTCCGGTTTTATAAAAAACCTTTGAAAGCCTACTCCTCCTACAATTTTTGTCATATCTTCTTCAAAGTTACCAGAGATGATCTTCAGACCAAGCCTCACAAAAGTTATCGAAAATAATTTTGATCCTCACAACCGTTTGTCCGGTACAGCCAATCAAATTCATCAGAAAAGCCGCCAAACAGGATGTGAAGTCATGTCTCAGCAAATCTTTGAGATATAGACACGAAACTTGGTATATCGATGGAAGACCCTACAACATGTTACCGTGTGCAAAGGCAACTTCATATCTCCAAAAATGAATGATATAAAGCAAATTGAACTTATCGCTAACGCTAAAATAATGCTTTACACATCAGCCAGTCAAAAACGGATACTCTGATTCAATCACAAGTTCATATGAAGACTCTTGAGAATGTTTATAACACAAATCTGTGAAAAAGTTGACTGTAAGATCAAAGGTCGATTTTTGGTGAATATTTGAAACATGCTTGCTTGGCTAATTTCTAGCCAAATTTCCAATGAATGTCTCCCCTCCTCCTGCCCGCGCGTGCTCCACATCCTCACACACTCAGCCTTAACTTACACACGCGCGGGCTTGGCAAGACGCACACGCAACATTTCAGGAGAGTGTGGGCTGACCAAGCCCCCACTCATTCCTTACTCTCTAGCAAAGGCCTTGTGGATCTTGTAATCTTGGAACTCTTAACAAAAGCTGATCTTTTTGGTATTGCATTTCCGATTTTGTATGCAATGGTAAAAAGTTATACAAATCCTGAAACATTGATATATATATATATGTATTTATATATATATAAATCTTTATTTCAGACGCCAAGTTCCACATAAAATAACGGACATAGAGCTATAAAAAAGGGAGTAAAACAAAAACATAAAACATAGATAATACAGTGCATAAAAAGTATGAAGACTTTTGTGCCAATGTAGTCTTAAGTTCCAAGTAATCAATAGCAGCTCTTTAGAGGGTTGACCAGAGCCTGTACTATTCAGTTCTCAGACTTGTCCAGTCGACACATGAAACCATACATCAGTTGTGTCAGGAGTACCTTACAGGTTGGTACGTGCTTAGACAGAAACAACTGACCAGCACTATGCCACCTAGGCACATTAAGTAGCAATCTAAAAGCATCATTGAAACCATACATCAGTTGTCTCAGGATTGCCTTACAGGTTGGTACGTGCTTAGACACAAACAACTGACTAGCACTATGCCACCTTTGCACATTAAGTAGCAATCTAAAAGCATCATTGTAGGCTACTTTCAGTATCTGTATACTCCTTTTCCTGTACATAGACCACAAATGAGCAGTGTACAATGGTGTTATGTAGGTTCTAAACAGGGAACATTTGACTGAATCTGAGCACATAGAAAACGTCCTTAATAACATACTGGCCTGAGAATATATTTGACAGCGCTGTTGATACATATCGTTGTCATCTGTCCAATCATCACAAATGACATGTCCCAGATATTTTATTTCCTCACAAACACCAAGGGGACTGCCAGATAAATAAAAGGTAGGGAAGGTTAATTTCCTGTCCTGATTATTTCTGACTATCATTATGTGGCTTTTCTTTGCATTATATTTTATATCATGATCTAAGCCATACTGAGAGCACACCCATAGCATCTGTTGCAACAGGCTGAGTGGACCCAGATTATCTGCGTACATCAGATGATTGACAATAGATTCACCAACAAGACAGCCTGTATTTGTCTTATTCAGCTGGCTTGATAAGTCGTCTATATCCATATTAAACAAAAAGGGAAATCAAATTCCTCCTTGTCGAACTCCGTTACCAACATGGAAAGGAGCTGATACAACATTGTCCCATTTAAAATGAAAAGTTTGATTGGCATACCAGAACACCAAAATCCTCACAAGAGGTTTAGGGACACCTCTCGCTATTAGCTTCATAAACAGTTTTTCATGAGAAATTCGATCCAAAGCTTTGTAAGCATCAATAAAGCATAAAAATACAGATGAATTAAGACTTGTGTACCTGAGACAATCTCCTTCAGAGCATAGATACAGAGATCAGTACCATGTTTTCTTTTAAAACCAAACTGATTTTCTGCAGTCAGAATATACATTTGCAATTTCAATCAAATAATTCTCTCAAACACTTTAGACAAGATACTGGCCAATGCAATGGGTCGATAGTTGTCTATGCTGTTCAGTTTACCAGCCTTATCTTTAACAACAGGCACTAACAATACTGACATAATAGAGTTCGGTAGAACACCATGAACCATAATTCCAGTGAGACACATGGCTAGAAATGGACTGAGTCTATAACTGGCATTTTTTAGATGCTCTGCAGAAATGCAATCCTTACCACAAGCTTTGTTGTTGTCTAGCATGTGGATGGCATCATAAATATCTACTGATCTAACTATCAAGTCTGCAGAGATACCTTTATATTCATTATCAATTCTCACTGTGTTACTTTTAACACAATTAAATAGTTTACTGTAGTGCTCATGCCATAGATCAGCAATCTTCTCTGGACAACTAACCCCTTTGATATCAGAAGGGAGGGGAGTTCTGTTATTATTTATGATCTTGACCTCCTTCCAGAAGTCAGTAAGATTGTTATTCTGCATCTTTCTGGCCAGCGAGTCTGCTCTCATTGTGTTTTCATTTCTCTAAATGAAACGAGTGCATATTTAAATCTAGCATTTGTGAGGTTTTTGTTATCAAGCAGCACTCCCTGTCTGGGTCTGCCTGCCTCTGACCAGACTCTAAAGGCTTCTCTAGCAGCAGCATGTTGCTCAGACACAAACTCATTCCAGACAGGCCGTGCGTTAGGGACCTTACTCTTGTGATTAATAAAAGGTTCACTGGAAGCATAAAGACATTTGACAATATCATCATACATGGCACAGAGCTTTTCAGCATGATGTTTATCCTTGCAGTTCATATCCGTGCACATTAGGGCATCCCTAGAAAATGCAACATCACTATGTAAGCTGTCAGTTAATAAAGAATATCTGTGCATAACCTCTTTGGTCAATTTTGACCAGTCCAGTTTTCTTGGGGGGCCAGCAACAAGGGTACACTCTCAACATTTAGCAGCATAGCAACTGGTATGTGATCAGTGGTGGCCATCCCATAAAACATCTCTATACTTTCCAGTGAGTCATGAGCATCGGCTCTGGTTACAATATGGTCTAGCCAGGAAGTTGTGTGCCACGTTTCACTTATATAGGTAAAACTTGTATCAGGCAATAACGCTTGATATAATTAATTTAGTTTCATTACAGAACTGCTGCAGATGTTGTGCGAATAAACGCTTATCTGACATGTCAGCATTAAAATCACCCATGACATAGACACAACATGAACTATTGTCCTCTATGAAGGACTGAATAAAAGCTAACCTGTTCTGAAATTCATCCTCATGGTCATAGGATTCATATGGTGTGTACACATTTACAATAGTACATTTATTTTCATTGTGATTAAACTCCAACCCAATAGCCCAGTCAACGTTAAGCCAAACCACCTTTACCGTTGGGTCATATTTTATGTTCCACAGTATAGCTACACCACCAGCTATCCTCCCACAAACCATTCTCATGCTGAGATCGGTAGTGGACTCTCCAGCACCATGAAAGTTCTTGTGTAGGGAGTTCAATTTGTCCAGATCTTGCTTGGCCATCCAGGTTTCTTGAAGAGAGACAATGTCACTCTCGCCCAGCAATGTGTCCACCACCAAACGTCTTGATCTATCAGCAGCAGTATGTCCTACTCGGAGGCCACGAGCGTTGTAGGATACAACCCGCATTAATGATCTACCACGGACCCATCAGGGCAGCTGGCCGGTGTGTCTGTCTCCCTGGTCTCTACATATAGGCCTACATTCATCCCAGCATCATGACTGAGCTGAAGCTCGGTACCCTGAGAGCGGGGGGTGTGCTCTGGTCGAGCTTTTTTGAAAGTATAGACCAAGGGTAATTACCACACCACAACTGTCCCACCATTACCCATAGGTGGTGCTACATTCCACACCCTAAAGCACAAAGGCTTTCTGGAATGGATAGGCTAACCAAGCCCCCTCCCTTCACTCCTTGGGTTGAAATAAAGGCCCTTGTGGATCTTGATGGTATTATATTTCAGATTTGGTATCCCATTGGTAATTCTGCAGCATAGATTTTTCTATACAATTCCAATTTGTCAAGATTATACATTTTTCAATGGTTCGCAATGTTTGGAGGAATCCGCCATTACTGCTTGCAGTTATATTTATTATTATTCTTGTTCCATGGAAGTCAATGGCAGCCCCTAGAACACTTCGACAACTTTTTGTGAAATTTGGCACACTCATTAAGGACAGTTGATTCTATACCTACACCAAGTTTCATGTCTCCCATTAGACCACTCCAGCGCCACCAACGGGTCAAAGTTGGACTTGTGTTTACACACGCAACTTTTGAACCGTATGACCCATTTTCAAAAATGAGGTACCATTGGATTCCCTGGTTCAAGCCGAGTTCAACGCACCCCATGTCGTCAATTTCCGGTTATATAGATTTTCCGCTACTTCCGGTTTTATCAAAAACCTTTGAAAGCCTACTCCTCCTACAATTTTTGTCATATCTTCTTCAAAGTTACCAGAGATGATCTTCAGACCAAGCCTCACAAAAGTTATCGAAAATAATTTTGATCCTCACAACCCTTTGTCCGGTACAGCCAATCAAATTCATCAGAAAAGCCGCCAAACAGGATGTGAAGTCATGTGTCAGCAAATCTTTGAGATATCAACACGAAACTTGGTATATCGATGGAAGACACTACAACATGTTACCGTGTGCAAAGGCAACTTCATATCTCCAAAAATGATTGATATAAAGCAAATTGAACTTATCGCTAACGCTAAAATAATGCTTTACACATCAGCCAGTCAAAAACTGATACTCTGATTCAATCACAAGTTCATATGAAGACTCTTGAGAATGTTTATAACACAAATCTGTGAAAAAGTTGACTGTAAGATCAAAGGTCGATTTTTGGTGAATATTTGAAACATGCTTGCTTGGCTAATTTCTAGCCAAATTTCCAATGAATGTCTCCCCTCCTCCTGCCCGCGCGTGCTCCACATCCTCACACACTCAGCCTTAACTTACACACGCGCGGGCTTGGCAAGACGCACACGCAACATTTTAGGAGAGTGTGGGCTGACCAAGCCCCCACTCATTCCTTAGTCTCTAGCAAAGGCCTTGTGGATCTTGTAATCTTGGATCTCTTAACAAAAGCTGATCTTTTTGGTATTGCATTTCCGATTTTGTATGCAATGGTAAAAAGTTATACAAATCCTGAAACATTGATATATATATATATGTATTTATATATATATATATAAATCTTTATTTCAGACGCCAAGTTCCACATAAAATAACAGACATAGAGCTATAAAAAAGGGAGTAAAACAAAAACATAAAACATAGATAATACAGTGCATAAAAAGTATGAAGACTTTTGTGCCAATGTAGTCTTAAGTTCCAAGTAATCGATAGCAGCTCTTTAGAGGGTTGACCAGAGCCTCTACTATTCAGTTCTCAGACTTGTCCAGTCGACACATGAAACCATACATCAGTTGTGTCAGGAATGCCTTACAGGTTGGTACGTGCTTAGACAGAAACAACTGACCAGCACTATGCCACCTAGGCACATTAAGTAGCAATCTTAAAGCATCATTGAAACCATACATCAGTTGTCTCAGGATTGCCTTACAGGTTGGTACGTGCTTAGACACAAACAACTGACTAGCACTATGCCACCTTGGCACATTAAGTAGCAATCTAAAAGCATCATTGTAGGCTACTTTCAGTAAAACCAAACTGATTTTCTGCAGTCAGAATATACATTTCCAATTTCAAACAAATAATTCTCTCAAACACTTTAGACAAGATACTGGCCAATGCAATGGGTCGATAGTTGTCTATGCTGTTCAGTTTACCAGCCTTATCTTTAACAACAGGCACTAACAGTACTGACATAATAGAGTTCGGTAGAACACCATGAACCATAATTCCAGTGAGACACATGGCTAGAAATGGACTGAGTCTATAACTGGCATTTTTTAGATGCTCTGCAGAAATGCAATCCATACCACAAGCTTTGTTGTTGTCTAGCATGTGGATGGCATCATAAATATCCACTGATCTAACTATCAAGTCTGCAGAGATACCTTTATATTCATTATCAATTCTCACTGTGTTACTTTTAACACAATTAAATAGTTTACTGTAGTGCTCATGCCATAGATCAGCAATCTTCTCTGGACAACTAACCCCTTTGATATCAGAAGGGAGGGGAGTTCTGTTATTATTTATGATCTTGGACCTCCTTCCAGAAGTCAGTAAGATTGTTATTCTGCATCTTTCTGGCCAGCGAGTCTGCTCTCATTGTGTTTTCATTTCTCTTAATGAAACGAGTGCATATTTAAATCTAGCATTTGTGAGGTTTTTGTTATCAAGCAGCACTCCCTGTCTGGGTCTGCCTGCCTCTGACCAGACTCTAAAGGCTTCTCTAGCAGCAGCATGTTGCTCAGACACAAACTCATTCCAGACAGGCCGTGCGTTAGGGACCTTACTCTTGTGATTAATAAAAGGTTCACTGGAAGCATAAAGACATTTGACAATATCATCATACATGGCACAGAGCTTTTCAGCATGATGTTTATCCTTGCAGTTCATATCCGTGCACATTAGGGCATCCCTAGAAAATGCAACATCACTATGTAAGCTGTCAGTTAATAGAGAATATCTGTGCATAACCTCTTTGGTCAATTTTGACCAGTCCAGTTTTCTTGGGGGGCCAGCAACAAGGGTACACTCTCAACATTTAGCAGCATAGCAACTGGTATGTGATCAGTGGTGGCCAGCCCATAACACATCTCTATACTTTCCAGTGAGTCATGAGCATCGGCTGTGGTTACAATATGGTCTAGCCAGGAAGTTGTGTGCCACGTTTCACTTATATAGGTAAAACTTGTATCAGGCAATAACGCTTGATATAATTAATTTAGTTTCATTACAGAACTGCTGCAGATGTTGTGCGAATAAACACTTATCTGACATGTCAGCATTAAAATCACCCATGACATAGACACAACATGAACTATTGTCCTCTATGAAGGACTGAATAAAAGCTAACCTGTTCTGAAATTCATCCTCATGGTCATAGGATTCATATGGTGTGTACACATTTACAATAGTACATTTATTTTCATTGTGATTAAACTCCAACCCAATAGCCCAGTCAACGTTAAGCCACACCACCTTTACCGTTGGGTCATATTTTATGTTCCACAGTATAGCTACACCACCAGCTATCCTCCCACAAACCATTCTCATGCTGAGATCGGTAGTGGACTCTCCAGCACCATGAAAGTTCTTGTGTAGGGAGTTCAATTTGTCCAGATCTTGCTTGGCCATCCAGGTTTCTTGAAGGCAGACAATGTCACTCTCGTCCAGCAATGTGTCCACCACCAAACGTCTTGATCTATCAGCAGCAGTATGTCCTACTCGGAGGCCACGAGCGTTGTAGGATACAACCCGCATTAATGATCTACCACGGACCCATCAGGGCAGCTGGCCGGTGTGTCTGTCTCCCTGGTCTCTACATATAGGCCAACATTCATCCCAGCATCATGACTGAAGGGTAATTACCACACCACAACTGTCCCACCATTACCCATAGGTGGCGCTACATTCCACGCCCCCTAAAGCACAAAGGCTGTCTGGAATGGATAGGCTAACCAAGCCCCCTCCCTTCACTCCTTGGGTTGAAATAAAGGCCCTTGTGGATCTTGATGGTATTATATTTCAGATTTGGTATCCCATTGGTAATTCTGCAGCATAGATTTTTCTATACAGTTCCAATTTGTCAAGAATATACATTTTTCAATGGTTCGCAATGTTTGGAGGAATCCGCCATTACTGCTTGCAGTTATTAGGATTCCTCCGTCAGGAGGAAACCTATTGTTATTGTTAGTTTTATTATTATTATTATTCTTGTTCCATGGAAGTCAATGGCAGCCCCTAGAACCCTTCGACAACTTTTTGTGAAATTTGGCACACTCATTAAGGACAGTTGATTCTATACCTACACCAAGTTTCATGTCTCCCATTAGACCACTCCAGCGCCACCAACGGGTCAAAGTTGGACTTGTGTTTACACACGCAACTTTTGAACCGTATGACCCATTTTCAAAAATGAGGTACCATTGGATTCCCTGGTTCAAGCCGAGTTCAACGCACCCCATGGCGTCAATTTCCGGTTATATAGATTTTCCGCTACTTCCGGTTTTATCAAAAACCTTTGAAAGCCTACTCCTCCTACAATTTTTGTCATATCTTCTTCAAAGTTACCAGAGATGATCTTCAGACCAAGCGTCACAAAAGTTATCGAAAAGAATTTTGATCCTCACAACCGTTTGTCCGGTACATCCAATCAAATTCATCAGAAAAGCCGCCAAACAGGATGTGAAGTCATGTCTCAGCAAATCTTTGAGATATCAACACGAAACTTGGTATATCGATGGAAGACACTACAACATGTTACCGTGTGCAAAGGCAACTTCATATCTCCAAAAATGATTGATATAAAGCATATTGAACTTATCGCTAACGCTAAAATAATGCTTTACACATCAGCCAGTCAAAAACTGATACTCTGATTCAATCACAAGTTCATATGAAGACTCTTGAGAATGTTTATAACACAAATCTGTGAAAAAGTTGACTGTAAGATCAAAGGTCGATTTTTGGTGAATATTTGAAACATGCTTGCTTGGCTAATTTCTAGCCAAATTTCCAATGAATGTCTCCCCTCCTCCTGCCCGCGCGTGCTCCACATCCTCACACACTCAGCCTTAACTTACACACGCGCGGGCTTGGCAAGACGCACACGCAACATTTCAGGAGAGTGTGGGCTGACCAAGCCCCCACTCATTCCTTGGTTTCTAGCAAAGGCCTTGTGGATCTTGTAATCTTGGATCTCTTAACAAAAGCTGATCTTTTTAGTATTGCATTTCTGATTTTGTATGCAATGGTAAAAAGTTATACAAATCCTGAAACATTGATATATATATAAGTATTTATATATATATAAATCTTTATTTCAGACGCCAAGTTACACATAAAATAACAGACATAGAGCTATAAAAAAGAGAGTAAAACAAAAACATAAAACATAGATAATACAGTGCATAAAAAGTATGAAGACAGTTGTGCCAATGTAGTCTTAAGTTCCAAGTAATCGATAGCAGCTCTTTAGAGGGTTGACCAGAGCCTCTACTATTCAGTTCTCAGACTTGTCCAGTCGACACATGAAACCATACATCAGTTGTCTCAGGATTGCCTTACAGGTTGGTACGTGCTTTTGACACAAACAACTGACTAGCACTATGCCACCTTGGCACATTAAGTAGCAATCTAAAAGCATCATTGTAGGCTACTTTCAGTATCTGTATACTCCTTTTCCTCTACATAGACCACAAATGAGCAGTGTACAATGGTGTTATGTAGGTTCTAAACAGGGAACATTTAACTGAATCTGAGCACATAGAAAACGTCCTTAATAACATACTGGCCTGAGAATATATTTGACAGCGCTGTTGATACATATCGTTGTCATCTGTCCAATCATCAGAAATGACATGGCCCAGATATTTTATTTCCTCACAAACACCAAGGGGACTGCCAGATAAATAAAAGGTAGGGAAGGTTAATTTCCTGTCCTGATTACTTCTGACTATCATTATGTGGCTTTTCTTTGCATTATATTTTATATCATGATCTAAGCCATACTGAGAGCACACCCATAGCATCTGTTGCAACAGGCTGAGTGGAACCAGATCATCTGCGTACATCAGATGATTGACAATAGATTCACCAACAAGACAGCCTGTATTTGTCTTATTCAGCTGGCTTGATAAGTCGTCCATATCCATATTAAACAAAAAGGGAAATCAAATTCCTCCTTGTCGAACTCCGTTAAGGAGCTGATACAACATTGTCCCATTTAACATGAAAAGTTTGATTGGCATACCAGAACACCAAAATCCTCACAAGAGGTTTAGGGACACCTCTCGCTATTAGCTTCATAAACAGTTTTTCATGACAAATTCGATCGAAAGCTTTGTAAGCATCAATAAAGCATAAAAATACAGATTAATTAAGACTTGTGTACCTGAGACAATCTCCTTCAGAGCATAGATACAGAGATCAGTACCATGTTTTCTTTTAAAACCAAACTGATTGTCTGCAGTCAGAATATACATTTCCAATTTAGCTACCTAAACTGTCCAAGCAACCAGAACTGGTATATCATCTTGTTAGCAAATCAAATTGTTCATAACAGGATCATGTGTCAAGAAGCTAGACTATAAGCTTCCGGCTCCGAAAGAACAGTAATACAAGGCTGCTGAGCTTTAAATAAATATTGTCAAACCCTGTCAAAAGTAACATATAAAATTTGAGTGAGAGGTTGTTTTTAACATCTGATTGTATAATGTGTTGCAGTTGGAGAGTGTAAGCTGTGTTGTTTCTAATACTTGTTGAGTGTACTGTAGACTGAACTGGCTGGTGAAGAGACCATGAGCTGGCTGATGATGGGAGACTGAGCTGGCTGGAGATGGTAGCCCGATCTGACTGGAGATGGTAGACTGATTTGGGATGGGAGATTTAGCTGACTAGTCCCTGAAGCTATTGAAATGGTACTTTGCCTCTGAAGCAACCTAATCCCTACCACGGATATACAGTCAGAGGTTTTCATCCATTTGCCTGTCAGCAGAAACTAGCAACTTGCCAGCTATGTGTGTATCACACACTATACATTTGAGACACGGACTGTCTCTCCACCTTCAAGAGAAGGCTCAAGACGAACTTGTTCCGGGAGTACAATGGTACTTAAGAATGGTTTGCTGAACCCAACGCAAGTTTCCTCAAGGATCACAATGACTCTTGCTTAGACTGTTGCTCTTGTTGGTTAGTGGTAGCTGATTTAAACTGTTGTATTCTATTTGAGTTATTCCTATTTGTAATGCTTTCCTACAGGTACACTTGCACTTAGAGATTAATGTTATGTAATTTTAACTTGTTTAACTACATGCTCTTATGGTTTCTTCCCTTTAGCACTATTTTTTGGTTGTTCACAATATGTACTTCTTGTTTTTGACTACTTGCAATGCTGTGGGGCTATCTTGTTATTATCAGTGACCTATGCACTTTGTAAAGCTCTCTCTTGGAAGTCGCTTTGGATAAAAGCGTCTGCTAAATGAATAAATGTAATGTAAATGTACATTTTTACTTAGTCTCTTTCTGCTAAATGTTCGTTTGGTGTATTTTTCCCTTTTGCATATAATGTTGAATGGGATGTCTAGTTCACTGTGATACACCAACTCTGGTAAGGCTTGAGCATAGGGCTCGAATTGTAGTTGCTTCCTCAGGGAAAGGTTCCCTTTAGGGCTTGTATCTTTGTGTATTACAAGACAAAAGTGAAGGAAAGAAAGTAGTTATTTTAAATCAGATCATTTCTTGAACTATATATTTAGTTATTATAAATAATATTCACATAAAATGCACTTCCAATTAATAATATAGCCTAACAAATATGCTCGTTCAAGTGTAATGTTGCTATGCTTCTTTACGGAATACCTGAATAATACAATTGTTTGACTTGTTTTTATGCATTTGAAGGTCTGTCACCCACTGACAGTATTACCGGCTCACCAAAATGCATGTGAATGTTTACGTCCTACGTTGAATATTGGGGTACACGATTGGTGGATGTTATGAAGGTGTCACGTATATGAGCTCTGATTGGATGCGGACTATAGGTGTCCTGAAAACTTGCCTGTGTCGATAAAGAAACAAAATGTTTGTTCGTTGAAAAATGTGCAGTAACTGGACATGCAAACACATTGTAAAAGGGTTGAAGGAAAGTATTAAAGCGACACAGAAAAATCCTGCTCCTCTATCGCGAGGGATCGTTCTAATGCACGATTTTGAGCTTCAGCACTCCACCTTCAGGACCCAAACAAGAAGACTTATTTCATCTCTGAAGACCTGAAGACAACTAGCGTTACTACTGCAGCCCTTTTCATTTTCCTTGTTGCACTATTTGACCGTGAGTAATCATTACATATAACGACAGTAGCCTACAAAACATGTATCTTAGCGTTATTATATGTATGATCATTGGAAGACTATTTGATATAGTTTTAAGGCGTGTTATTAGCTAACAAGATATTAGCTAATTTGAGCTAGGCTAGGTGAGCTAAGGATTTCTTTGTTTACAGTATGTATTGCAGGCTTGCAAGCTATAAAACTTTTAACATTATTGTCATGTTACGCTGTGGGACCGACATTCGAACGATCACATATTGTGACGCTGCTCATTAACGGGTTACGTTCTACAGTACGTTTGTAACTTGTTTGGTAAGATAGCTGTAGTGCTAGCCGTAGCCTAGTGCTAATTGGTTTGAGAAACAGTCATTTTAGAAGGTGTCCGGATAATTTAACTCAAACATTGTGACCAAGGATAGTGCTAACAAAGTGTTAAATAACTCTCGATTTTGTGGAAAATAGAAAACATTTAAGCGAACGTTTGAAGTCGGTCTGAAAGTGGTTAAGAAGTATCAGCGGAAATTCCAGGAATTATTTCATTGTTTGTTCTCGAAACTATATAGCGAAATTTTAAACAAATATGTAGACACATACCCCTTAATGCTATTAAAAGGTCAAGGGCTCGTACTAATGTAACATTTTATCTATATATACACAAATTTGTTTTTATAGTCTTCAATCTATCTGCTTCTTAATATCTACAGACTTACATTCGAATGTACACAGTTGAAATAGAATACAGGGAAATATTGGATGTGTAAAGTAAAAAGAGGTTGGTGTCTTGAGAATTCAAACCATCTTATCATGTTCTTAAAGGTCTGTATACTAGAACTGTTGAGCATGAAGTTACAATTATTTAAGATTATGAAATAGTTGTTCAGTAGTGTGGTATGTGGCTTTTTATAGTTGTGATTTTTTCTGTATTTTTTAGATGCCACGTTCTAGCAAACGTTCTACAGCGGCCAAGAAGAACTGGGCTCGTTCAGATGACCAAGGGTCCACTTTCGAGGTTAGAAAAATGAATGTGAATGGTTGAATGAGGATTCTTAACATCACTGTTACATTTTTCAATGGTTCGCAATGTTTGGAGGAATCCGCCATTACTGCTTGCAGTTATATTATTTTTATTAGGATTCCTCCGTCAGGAGGAAACCTATTGTTATTGTTAGTTTTATTATTATTATTATTCTTGTTCCATGGAAGTCAATGGCAGCCCCTAGAACCCTTCGACAACTTTTTGTGAAATTTGGCACACTCATTAAAGATAGTTGATTCTATACCTACACCAAGTTTCATGTCTCCCATTAGACCACTCCAGCGCCACCAACGGGTCAAAGTTGGACTTGTGTTTACACACGCAACTTTTGAACCGTATGACCCATTTTCAAAAATGAGGTACCATTGGATTCCCTGGATCAAGCCGAGTTCAACGCACCCCATGGCGTCAATTTCCGGTTATATAGATTTTCCGCTATTTCCGGTTTTATCAAAAACCTTTGAAAGCCTACTCCTCCTACAATTTTTGTCATATCTTCTTCAAAGTTACCAGAGATGATCTTCAGACCAAGCCTCACAAAAGTTATCGAAAAGAATTTTGATCCTCGCAACCGTTTGTCCGGTACAGCCAATCAAATTCATCAGAAAAGCCGCCAAACAGGATGTGAAGTCATGTCTCAGCAAATCTTTGAGATATCAACACGAAACTTGGTATATCGATGGAAGACACTACAACATGTTACCGTGTGCAAAGGCAACTTCATATCTCCAAAAATGATTGATATAAAGCAAATTGAACTTATCGCTAACGCTAAAATAATGCTTTACACATCAGCCAGTCAAAAACTGATACTCTGATTCAATCACAAGTTCATATGAAGACTCTTGAGAATGTTTATAACACAAATCTGTGAAAAAGTTGACTGTAAGATCAAAGGTTGATTTTTGGTGAATATTTGAAACATGCTTGCTTGGCTAATTTCAAGCCAAATTTCCAATGAATGTCTCCCCTCCTCCTGCCCGCGCGTGCTCCACATCCTCACACACTCAGCCTTAACTTACACACGCGCGGGCTTGGCAAGACGCACACGCAACATTTCAGGAGAGTGTGGGCTGACCAAGCCCCCACTCATTCCTTGGTTTCTAGCAAAGGCCTTGTGGATCTTGTAATCTTGGATCTCTTAACAAAAGCTGATCTTTTTAGTATTGCATTTCCGATTTTGTATCCAATGGTAAAAAGTTATACAAATCCTGAAACATTGATATATATATATATGTATTTATATATATATAAATCTTTATTTCAGACGCCAAGTTCCACATAAAATAACAGACATAGAGCTATAAAAAAGAGAGTAAAACGAAAACATAAAACATAGATAATACAGTGCATAAAAAGTATGAAGACTTTTGTGCCAATGTAGTCTTAAGTTCCAAGTAATCGATAGCAGCTCTTTAGAGGGTTGACCAGAGCCTCTACTATTCAGTTCTCAGACTTGTCCAGTCGACACATGAAACCATACATCAGTTGTCTCAGGAGTGCCTTACAGGTTGGTACGTGCTTAGACAGAAACAACTGACCAGCACTATGCCACCTAGGCACATTAAGTAGCAATCTAAAAGCATCATTGAAACCATACATCAGTTGTCTCAGGATTGCCTTACAGGTTGGTACGTGCTTAGAAACAAACAACTGACTAGCACTATGCCACCTTGGCACATTAAGTAGCAATCTAAAAGCATCATTGTAGGCTACTTTCAGTATCTGTATACTCCTTTACCTGTACATAGACCACAAATGAGCAGTGTACAATGGTGTTATGTAGGTTCTAAACAGGGAACATTTAACTGAATCTGAGCACATAGAAAACGTCCTTAATAACATACTGGCCTGAGAATATATTTTACAGCGCTGTTGATACATATCGTTGTCATCTGTCCAATCATCAGAAATGACATGGCAGATATTTTATTTCCTCACAAACACCAAGGGGACTGCCAGATAAATAAAAGGTAGGGAAGGTTAATTTCCTGTCCTGATTACTTCTGACTATCATTATGTGGCTTTTCTTTGCATTATATTTTATATCATGATCTAAGCCATACTGAGAGCACACCCATAGCATCTGTTGCAACAGGCTGAGTGGAACCAGATAATCTGCGTACATCAGATGATTGACAATAGATTCACCAACAAGACAGCCTGTATTTGTCTTATTCAGCTGGCTTGATAAGTCGTCCATATCCATATTAAACAAAAAGGGAAATCAAATTCCTCCTTGTCGAACTCCGTTACCAACATGGAAAGGAGCTGATACAACATTGTCCCATTTAACATGAAAAGTTTGATTGGCATACCAGAACACCAAAATCCTCACAAGAGGTTTAGGGACACCTCTCGCTATTAGCTTCATAAACAGTTTTTCATGACAAATTCGATCGAAAGCTTTGTAAGCATCAATAAAGCATAAAAATACAGATGAATTAAGACTTGTGTACCTGAGACAATCTCCTTCAGAGCATAGATACAGAGATCAGTACCATGTTTTCTTTTAAAACCAAACTGATTTTCTGCAGTCAGAATATACATTTCCAATTTCAATCAAATAATTCTCTCAAACACTTTAGACAAGATACTGGCCAATGCAATGGGTCGATAGTTGTGTAGCCCGGGTGGTAAACATTTCTGTTGAAACAATCCTATTACATAAATATAAAAGTTTGAATACATAATACTTAAGTTCATAGTTTAATAAATAGACTTTAAGGTTTGAGAGTATGATTTTGATTTGATGAGAAATGCATATTGTTCATGTTTTACTGAATACAGCATTTGGAAATGTATATCTGTTGTTTAAAAAACGCATGTTAAAATGTACCGGTTACAAATATGAAGAGAGTAAGATGAATGTTTTGTGAATCTATGTTGTTGCTTTAATTTTGATTATGATGTTAAGCCAATCCGGTTTGAGGTCAAAGGGCAGGGTAACACGGGAAGTTGGGGTAGATGAGGTTGGAGTAGAAAAAGACAGAGCGAGCGGAGGAGTTGGAGGGAGAAGAAAATTGTAGCGTACGGTAAAATACCAAGAGTGAAGATTTTATATTATCATTAGTGGTGTTATGTTTATATTGTTGGGTGAATATCTCAACCAACAACAATAACCCAGAAAGAGGAGTTTGGCTGTTGGCGGTTTTGGATTAAGCACGGGCTTTGCCGCCAGACTAGCGACAGCGAGTGCCAGGTTGGAGCCGGTGGAGGTCGGGATTGTCGTCGTCCTCAGTCTTCTTCCTGAGTTGGTTCGTCTCGTAAATCCACGAGAGTATTTGGTCGGTCTCTCCTTCACCTGCTGCCGCCCTTCTGCCGCAGTGCGTGTGCTACCGCACTGCTGATCCGAGGTACCAGCTCCTTGTTATTTTGTGCCATCCTGGCGAAACAGCCATTTTGTTTACGGCTACAACGCACACGAACTACACTCAGGCCTGCACCGTAGAACTGTACTGAATTAAGGTATTCGTGTAGTTAGCATTGCCGGCTAGTTTGTATTGTGTGTCCATGTGCATTACGATGTCATGTAAATGTTGAACCAATAACTGAAGAACTGATTTTTTGTCTGAAGTAAATCTTTCCTGTTTTTGTTTAACAGTTGGTTGTATTGTTTTTTTCATATGTTAAATTGGTTTAAGTTAGTAACAATTACTAACGAACTCAGGTTAGCCACCTCTCATTACAAATCCACCAAACTAGAGAGGCGCTACAGTTGTCTATGCTGTTCAGTTTACCAGCCTTATCTTTAACAACAGGCACTAACAGTACTGACATAATAGAGTTCGGTAGAACACCATGAACCATAATTCCAGTGAGACACATGGCTAGAAATGGACTGAGTCTATAACTGGCATTTTTTAGATGCTCTGCAGAAATGGAATCCATACCACAAGCTTTGTTGTTGTCTAGCATGTGGATGGCATCATAAATATCTACTGATCTAACTATCAAGTCTGCAGAGATACCTTTATATTGATTATCAATTCTCACTGTGTTACTTTGAACACAATTAAATAGTTTACTGTAGTGCTCATGCCATAGATCAGCAATCTTCTCTGGACAACTAACCCCTTTGATATCAGAAGGGAGGGGAGTTCTGTTATTATTTATGATCTTGACCTCCTTCCAGAAGTCAGTAAGATTGTTATTCTGCATCTTTCTGGCCAGCGAGTCTGCTCTCATTGTGTTTTCATTTCTCTTAATGAAACGAGTGCATATTTAAATCTAGCATTTGTGAGGTTTTTGTTATCAAGCAGCACTCTCTGTCTGGGTCTGCCTGCCTCTGACCAGACTCTAAAGGCTTCTCTAGCAGCAGCATGTTGCTCAGACACAAACTCATTCCAGACAGGCCGTGCGTTAGGGACCTTACTCTTGTGATTAATAAAAGGTTCACTGGAAGCATAAAGACATTTGACAATATCATCATACATGGCACAGAGCTTTTCAGCATTATGTTTATCCTTGCAGTTCATATCCGAGAATTAGTTAATAGAGAATATCTGTGCCGAACCTCTTTGGTCAATTTTGACCAGTCCAGTTTTCTTGGGGGGCCAGCAACAAGGGTACACTCTCAACATTTAGCAGCATAGCAACTGGTATGTGATCAGTGGTGGCCAGCCCATAACACATCTCTATACTTTCCAGTGAGTCATGAGAATCGGCTGTGGTTACAATATGGTCTAGCCAGGAAGTTGTGTGCCACGTTTCACTTATATAGGTAAAACTTGTATCAGGCAATAACGCTTGATATAATTAATTTAGTTTCATTACAGAACTGCTGCAGATGTTGTGCGAATAAACACTTATCTGACATGTCAGCATTAAAATCACCCATGACATAGACACAACATGAACTATTGTCCTCTATGAAGGACTGAATAAAAGCTAACCTGTTCTGAAATTCATCCTCATGGTCATAGGATTCATATGGTGTGTACACATTTACAATAGTACATTTATTTTCATTGTGATTAAACTCCAACCCAATAGCCCAGTCAACGTTAAGCCACACCACCTTTACCGTTGGGTCATATTTTATGTTCCACAGTATAGCTACACCACCAGCTATCCTCCCACAAACCATTCTCATGCTGAGATCGGTAGTGGACTCTCCAGCACCATGAAAGTTCTTGTGTAGGGAGTTCAATTTGTCCAGATCTTGCTTGGTCATCCAGGTTTCTTGAAGGCAGACAATGTCACTCTCGTCCAGCAATGTGTCCACCACCAAACGTCTTGATCTATCAGCAGCAGTATGTCCTACTCGGAGGCCACGAGCGTTGTAGGATACAACCCGCATTAATGATCTACCACGGACCCATCAGGGCAGCTGGCCGGTGTGTCTGTCTCCCTGGTCTCTACATATAGGCCTACATTCATCCCAGCATCATGACTGAGCTGAAGCTCGGTACCCTGAGAGCGGGGGGTATTCTCTGGTCGAGCTTTTTTGAAAGTATAGACCAAGGGTAATTACCAAACCACAACTGTCCCACCATTACCCATATGTGGCGCTACATTCCACGCCCTAAAGCACAAAGGCTTTCTGGAATGGATAGGCTAACCAAGCCCCCTCCCTTCACTCCTTGAGTTGAAATAAAGGCCCTTGTGGATCCTGGTGGTATTATATTTCAGATTTGGTATCCCATTGGTAATTCTGCAGCATAGATTTTTCTATACAGTTCCAATTTGTCAAGAATATACATTTTTCAATGGTTCGCAATGTTTGGAGGAATCCGCCATTACTGCTTGCAGTTATATTTATTATTATTCTTCTTAGGACTGGGTGTCTATGGCAGCCCCCATAAGCGCTTGGTCGAAAGTTGTGAAATTTGGCACACTCATTGGGGACAGTCCCCTGGTCCAATTCACAAAGTTTCATGTACCATACTATGGCACTCTATCGCCACCAATGGGTCAAAGTTGGACTTGTGTTTACACACGCAACTTTTGAACCGTATGTCCTATTTTCAAAAATGAGGTACCATTGGATTCCCTGGATCAAGCCGAGTGCAATGCACACCATGGCGTCAATTTCCGGTTATATAGATTTTCTGCTATTTCCGGTTTTATCAAAAACCTCTGAAAGCCTACTCCTCCTACAATTTTTGTCAAATCTTCTTCAAAATGACCAGATATGCTCTTCAGACCAAGCCGCACAAAAGTTATGGTAGAGCATTTTGATCCCCACAACCGTTTGTCCGTGAGAGCCAATCAAAATCAGCAGAATAGACACCAAACAGGAAATGAAGTCTTATCTCAGCAGTTCTTTGAGGCAGTGACACTAAATTTGATATGCCTACTCAGAACCTTATTCTGAGTATGTCCTCCAAAAATTGTGTCATGTGACTAAAAGGGGGCGTGGCCGGAAGCATAAACGTGTTTTGGCTCATAACTGTTGAAGTGTTTACCTTAATAAAGTAATTTCTTTGTCTGTTGATGTCTTGTGAGATATCAAACTTGACCATCGATGATATTTCATAACATCCGAATTGACGCGGCCGCCATTTTGGATTTTATGGAAAAGTGTAAAAACCTTTTACACGCCCCAAATGTTGTCCAATGTTTACTAAATTTGGCACAGATGATCTTCAAACCAAGCTTCACAAGGGTGTCAGATGTATTTTCCATTTTCAAAACCGTTTGTTCGGTAGAGACGATCAAAGGCGGCGGCGAAGCAGCAAAAGACACGTGAGAGCGTAACTCAGCAACCATTTGTGCGATTGTCACCAAACTTGGGTTCCATCGTTCCCACGAGGAGCAGAGGAGGCCTGTAGTATTATACCAGAAAAAAAAACACTTTGAACACTCACTACTTTGGAACGCAAACAGATATTTCAACCAAACTTGGTGTGTTGCATGAGTGCAACAGGTTGTTGTGACTTAATTGTTGCGCAAGTGCTATGGAGGCCATGTCCTGCTCTGGACTGCTTGGCCCCTCCATTGCTGCTTGCAGCTATATTTGTCTTTACATTTCGATCAGACTGGTTCTATGCAACAAAATATAGACCTTAGTCAACATTTTAACAACAGTTATATTTGTGGTCTATCTATGGTAAGGATAGATAGGTAAGGATAGATAGATAAACTATGAACTGAACTAATCCATAGTTCAGTTCATAGTTTTAATGTGGAAAGTGAGAATGAAACGGAAGGTAGCCCGCTTTAGTAGGCTTCCGTTACGTAGCAACTTAGCGTTGCTTGTTTGGTATACGTATTAGGGTTAGTATAGTCGATATTTATTGCTCTCTGTATATGTAGGAAGTTTCACTTATTTAAGCTCAGCATTGATGTAAATTGTGTTCCGTGTACTTATATGTTATGTTATGCCAGGTGCTTGTGTTGTCTTGTCTTAAGAATTTCAGTGCCCAGTCTAATCTTGTGTTGTTCTGTGTACCTGACAAATAAAAGACTTGAACTTGAACATCTGTGTGCAATGAATCATGGGTAACGTAGTGCAAAGTCGAGTTAGTTGGTTTAGGTTAGGCTACATAGCGAACATTTTGGACGATGCCGAGGCGTGAACCGTCCGATGCGCAGCGGAGTTTCCGCAGAGTCCATTATCAGGTGATATTGGACATCTCGAAGGTTATAATCCCGCTTATACCATGGTCACTTGCCCAATTTTTATTTAATAAACATTAATTTATGTTTTCAGGCGTTTTACAATAGAAATCTAAAGTTTTTCAACGTTAGCCAACTCTGATATTTCTACTCCGCTCAGCTCATAGACATTGGCGGAACTAGAGTTTACATATGGGGTGGGCAAGGTGTGGCCAAGGCTACTTCAGGGGGTCCATAGTCCAGAGTCTTGGGTCACTGTTTTAATTAATATATCAAGTATAATCTGGGGCTATAAGTGCTGAAACATACAAAATATTTAAAGGAAAAAAAGCTCAAGCACCAGGGACTTTTAATAGCGTTTCTGTGTTACAGAAATAACACAGTACACAGTTTATTTACAAAACAAAGTGAATTTACAAACCCCAAAAAACACTGCAATTTGACTTGACAGGTATATAAATAAAAAAATAAATAACTTGGTGCCCAACCACATTACAAATTTACAGTATAATATTTATGTTCATATATATTATGTTAACTAATAGCAAAGAAAAGTTTTGGAATTGGCCTAAACAAGACCAAAATAAATCTGTGGACCGCCTGGGCCAAAAATCCCAGGGCCGATTTTTTGTCCCAGGCCAGCCCTGGTTGTGGAGAGTATGTCCAGAAATAAAGCCAAGTCACTTATTTAGTGGCAGAATCCATTGTTATGTTTACAAAATTATTTAAGATATAGGCTAGTATAAGTTTAGCTAACTTGCAAATCCTGAGGATAGCCTTCTGTAGCAGACCTTTCTATCTGACAACGGACAAGGGTGTTTTGTCCCTCGGGAGTTGCCGAAGTCTTGATGTTTAACGCATTTGTGAAATCAGCTAGGGCTGTTCGAATAGCGATGTCAAGAAGAGCAGTAGTAAAATACAAGTTAATAAAGGAGACATCGTCCGTGTCTTTTTGTCCACAGGATCATATACAATTAGATCTAAACCGAACTTACAAAGAGCTCGGTTACACTACCAAAGTTGAATTTGTAATGTTGTTAGCGATGCTAGCGTTATTTTGCTAGAGCTAGCTAGCCTATAACATTTCACTGGGTCTTGCAGCTGTTTGATTAACTGAAATTATTATGAAATGTCATGTTCTACTAGCCATTTGCCTACTTTAGAAAGTCACTGAATTTCCAAGCCCTGATAGTGTAACTGAGATAGCTTGAATAATTCCTATTTAAAGAAATAAGCCCCCAAGTGTTGAGCATTAAATTAGCTGCACGGTCTGTAGAGATCTTGAGACAAAGCCACTTTTTTGTTCTAAAACCGGATTATAATTTTTACAAGCCTACTGACTGTCTCAGTTTGTCTGTTATTGGAGTCGAAGTTCTAACATTAACTTACACAGCTACTGTAGGCTAATCAACATTCGTAAAAAAAATTCAGGAAACCTAAACCCAATGCAAACCTTAAGACTTACTTCAAATATTAGGCCTTTTTCAATCGCGAAAAGAGTTGTGGAGCTGTGGAAATATTCTTTATTCTGCTATCTGTTCTTATTCTTCTGTATCTCACAACAATGTCTCTCTTCGATTTGAACACAGCAAAATTCAAACATAGCAACACAGCAAAATAAATGCTTCTTTCAACAAGAGGTCAAATGAAATGTCAATCAGAATAAAATATCCAGTAGCGAATTACATTTTGGGGTGGCACCCAGGGTGGCCAATCAGATGTCAGGGGTGTCCAGTGCCACCCCGGACACCCCTCTGGCTCCGCTACTGTTCATAAAACCATCACCGGCGTTCCTTTGGCTGAGCTATTAGCCCAAAAGCCAACGTTATGCTAGCAGGATTCAAAGGCAATAACATTGGGCCTCATTCACCAAATGTTCTTACGAACAAATTTGTTCTCAAACCCCACTTACGAAGTTTTCACGAAGATTGTGGCTCTCACCAATGTTTTCTTATTTGGGATTTGTTCTTAGGTAAGAACAAAATTTACACACACCCAGAGCACTCTTACGCAAAATTGAGAGCTGACATGTTTGTCATGTCCGTTCTAATTTAAAATTGAATATTTTTCTCCTTTATAATTTTACAACTAATAATTTTCATAATTTTACTTTTTTGTTTGTTTGTTTTAATAAATACACACTATTCTGACACTTCTGCTCATTTGTAAAGCACTTAGAATTTCAAGTGTGTATGAATTGTGCTAGGCCTATATAAATACAGTATTTTACAATCGCTATGACAGTTTTTTCAATACCTTTAACAAGTTTCCTAAACTCTTAACACAGTGAGCACAACATTCGTCTGTGTAGGCTATACAATTAACTCATTTCTTGTTGCTTTGACTCAAAATGCATAGAGTAAATACAAATGTTAAATGCTTGAACTTCTTTTATACACAAGCTCAACGAAGACCAAAACAATCGATTTTGACTGCCCAATTTACCAATGCTTTCACACTGTCAGCAAAACAGATAACATTATGTTCAAAACCAAAATTATTGGCTGAAGTCAAAAGTGAACAGCTGTTTATATTGTGAATTGAAACAGAAATATATATCCATTGTATTTTATTCCATTGCTACTGAGAAACAGCTGAAGTTATGCAAATAGGGTAGGGAGTCAGATGGCTGAGTGGTGAGGGAGTCGGGCTAGTATTCAGAAGGTTGCCGGATCGATTCCCCGCCCAACAAAAGGCACTTCACCCTACTTGCCTCGAGGGGAATGTCCCTGTACTTACTGTAAGTCGCTCTGGATAAGAGCGTCTGCTAAATGACTAAATGTAAATACTGTACATCACAGCTGATTCCCAACTAGGAAACACTCAGGTGTTGGGGTTCTTTCAATAGCATGACCATATGGTATGGATGGTATAGATGGTATAGATGGTATAGATGGTATAGATGGTATAGATGGTATAGATGGTATAGATGGTATAGATGGTATAGATGGTAAAGCGGACCTCTTTGGGCTGATCTGGTGTGGAAAAGAACAATATAGAGCAACACAAGAAAGTAAGAAAACAGTAATGCCCGCACAAGGGAGAGGAAAACAAGTACCAGGACAAGGGAGAGGAGTGGGACAAGAGAGAGGGAGACAAATACCAGGACAAGGGAGAGGAAGACAAGTACCAGGACTAAGGAGAGGAGTGGGACAAGGGCAAGGGAGAGGAAGACTAGTACCAGGACAAGGGAGAGGAGTGGGACAAGGGAGAGGGAGAGGAGTTAGAATGTGTGGTGGTGCTCAGAGAAGGGCTAGGGCTAGAGCTAGGGCATTACTGTAAATGGAAGCTACGAAATTTCTCTGAGTGTGCACACGGCCCTGTCATATCATGCCCTTTTATCTTTAACAAAACTTGCACCATCATCCTTCTGCAAAAAAGTGTCGCCGTGTCTTCCTGTATGTTGTATTTTTAATTCAATCAACACATTGAATCCTACTAAGAAAGCCGAGTAAACGCACTCAATGATAGGCTACATCTGCTACCGATATCACTATCCAAACTAATTTAAGCTGTTAAAACTATAATATTCTTGTGACAACTAGCTAGCCTACTTCTTACATTTACATTTAGTCATTTGGCAGACGCTCTTATCCAGAGCGACTTACAGTAAGTATACAGGGACATTCCCCGAGGCAAGTAGGGTGAAGTGCCTTGCCCAAGGACACAACGTCATTTGGCTCGGCCGGGAATCGAACTGGCGACCTTCAGATTACAAGCCAGATTCCCTAACCGCTCAGCCACCTAACTCCCTACTTCTTCTGATTAACGGTTCAACTTTCAGCTTGTCCCGCATTGTAGGCTATTTAAGTTCTTAGCTTTGTTAGATGATGCAGTTCAGCTTCCACACAGCCTCTTAAAATTCAACTTTTTCTTCGATTGCTTCACAACGTTCAAACTTATTCTCCCGCATTGTATCTAAGCACTTAGCTTTGTGAGATGATGCAGTTCAGCTACCACACTGCCTCTTTAGAGTGAGTCACACATTTTTAAAATTAATTTCAGCTTGCGGGTATTTTCTCATTTCTGTATTTTCAGCCATTTAAAAAAATAATTTCAGATTTCAGCATTCCAACGCATTTTCAGCAGGAAATGCCTTTTCTAGTTATTATTTATATTCTATTTCTTCCGTGGCACCTTTCAGCGCCTTCAAATCTTCAGCTATTAAAACCGTTCAACTATCAAAAAATTCAGCAATTTCGGGCCACGTGGGCTATGACTTTTCAGCTTTGTACCTCTTACGCTTGAATTAAGATAAATAAATATTCATAATATTTTTAACATGGTTTTCCAATGGAGTTCTTTCAAATTCTTTCAAACTTCTTAAAACTTCTTCAACTTCCAAATCCTTCTTCTTCCTTGATTTTTCAGCTAGAGCCACCATTTAAACTTTAAAACGTTTACAAAACCCTAAACTATTTTTACATTATTCAGCTTTTTGATATCTATTCAACTTTTTTCAATATCACTTGATGTTTCATGACTTTTTCAAACCGTTTCTGAGATTTACATGGGTGTTTACGAGAAAGCCTAGAGTGGAGGGGAGCTTCGGATGTCGTTGAAAAGATATTTCTAGTTTGCCACTATTGCCACAATTTTCGCTCTTCTTGCTTCGTTTTTGGATCAATAGATAGCTAATTTTGTGCTGGTCGTAGACAGTTGTCTGTGGAATCCAAAAGACTTACACATTTGTTCAGAGCCCCACGAAAGCGAGACAAAGTCCAACTCTCGCCCCATAGAGTCCAATGCAAATCTGGTGACAGATTCGTCAGAAAAGGCAAAAACAATCAGATTTAGGAACTGCCGGTAGAGTCGTATTTCTGACCGCACAGACATATAAAGGACATCTCTGGTTTCGGCAGAGTCTTGGGTCTCGGAAAATATCTTTATTTTTTGGGTTGGACGTTTAGTTTTGCGTCAAGGTTAACTTGTTTGAGGTGTGGATTCTTGCAAAATTTCTGGTATTCTCTGCCCTCAGCGCATTAGCAGCCATAGCTGCACCATCACCGTGGCAACCACACAAATACGCGCCACTCAGTAACAGGTGATTGGTATTAGCTGATTAGTTGAGTCACAAGACGGAGCTATTCAGTCAACTCGTCTGCGCATCATAGACCTATTCAGAATGTTTGTAAACAAAGGTTGCCAAGACACTTCCGGGTGGATAACTGTCATCAGGATATCAACAGCTGTCAACTGTCAACTACTAGACTAACAGCTGTTGTTAGTAGCATAACATTTATGCTAGTAGTATGATATGTAGTATGTAGTATAGTATAGTAGTATGATAGTTATACATAGTTATTAATTGAATTAAAATAATCAAAAATATTAGCTATGTCATGCCGAAATCATGTAGTGTTTGGGGTTGTAAGGCCAAATGTACCCAGACATTAAAAGATTAGGTTTAGGCTTTTTCCGTTTTCCCACTGTTAAATCAAAATCGACCCAACAGAACCTGTGGATACAGAGACTAAGACGGGTGGATAACGTTAGCACAGATCCAGTACGTTATATATATTTTCATTTCAGTATATTTTCATTTTATTCTGGACTCCCAAATTTTGCTGTTTTTACATGGATCCTAAACTTAATTTCACCGTTCCTTTCAGAATGAAGAGTTATGTCCAAGGACAATCAACTTTTTTTAACGTTGATGAAGCTGCGACATGGACCATTTAGACCTTGGTTTCCGGTTTGGGGTGTCCTCTGCATGCGTCTCAAATGTCATTAATGAAATGATACCTGTCCTTGCCAGCCGTCTCAGTTTTTTTATCTCCTGGCCATCTGCAGAGGTGCTTCGCAAAACATGCCACAGAAGTTTAAGAAGCGGTTTAAAAAATGTATAGTCATCATTGACTGTACTGAGTTTTTTATCGACAGGCCATTCAATCTCAGGGCTAGGGCCCAGACCTGGTCAAACTACAAGCATCACAACACACTCAAGGCTCTAATAGGTATCACACCCTATGGCTCAATATCTTTCGTTTCCAAAATGTGGGGAGGAAGAATATCAGACAAAGAGATCAGTGCACAGTCAGACTTGTACACCAACATCAATACAGGTGATCAGGTTATGGCAGACAGAGGTTTTTTGGTTGCTGAAGAACTGGCTAAATGTGGTGCCACACTGGTCATGCCTCCATTCCTCAAGGGAAGAAAGCAGCTACCTGGGCATGACATTGAGAGGGCCCGCCAGCTCTCAGCACTACGTATCCATGTGGAGCGAGCCATTGAACGCATCAAGATTTTTTAAATTCTAAAAACACTTTGCCACTTACCCTTGTTCCTCTCTCCAGTGACATTTTAACCGTGTGCTGTGCCTTAAGTAATCTAAGACCTAAACTAATTACCTTGACAAGTGTGCGTTCTCACCTTAACAATGACAAAAACAAGTGACAAAGACGAAGAACATTCAATACAAATGTATTAGGTATTTTACATTTATCAGACGCTCTTATCCAGAGCGACTTACAGTAAGTACAGGGACATTCCCCCCGAGGCAAGTAGGGTGAAGTGCCTTGCCCAAGGACACAACGTAATTTGGCACAGCGGGGAATCGATCCGGCAACCTTCTGATTACTAGCCCGACTCCCTCACCGCTCAGCCATCTGACTCCCATCTGACTCACATTTTGGTACCTATTTTAGCACCAAGTGTTGTCTGTCTTTTTTTTTGCACAAAATTGAGCTAGGCCAAACACTATTGTAAAATGGCCATCAAAGCAAAATACAAATATTTCATTATTTACAGTAATTTGTACAGTACACACAGTATTTACACTAAACACAGTATTTACAGTAATATATACAGTACACACAATATTTACAGTAATTTGTACAGTACAATGATTGTTATTCAAGGCCTCTACATATGTCACATAGCCACTGATGTTTCTTTCTCTTGATACCCACACAGCCGTAGTGGTACAGTTTAACACTGCAGTTTTTACTGGAACAGAGAATGGTCCTTCCGAACTTTGGTCTGCTGCAAATGCAAATAACTTCATTTTGGTCGATGAAAGTAGTTTCTATTTTCTTCTTCAGCAGTTCTGGGATGAGCTGTGTTTCAACAAACACTTTAGTTTGGTGTAACAAATGAGTGATCCGATCTTCATCTCGTGACACATTCACTATGACAAGGCCAGGCTCTGTCAAAATAACAAAGTTGCAATGTGTACAGGTGGTGACAAGCATTTGTGTTTGTATCTGATCATAGTACTGGTGTGACTTCTTCAGATCACCATGTGTATCCAGGCAAAAGGTTGGATCTTGGATTTGTAGGATCTCAGCAGGACTCAAGTCCTTGTATTTGTAAGGACACTTAATCTCCAGAAGGACTTCTCCATGACAGTCACAGGTTGAGATCCCATCAGGTGATGCAGCAAGGAATGGGTAAGGCTGGTAGATGGCAAGGCCTGTGCGTTTAAGGACAAATTTGGTGTGTAATGTTGTCATGTGCTGGTAAAACTCACCCCTTGCAGTGTGTTCATGCTCAGTACCTCATTTTACCGCAGGAATGTGGGAGATGCTCTTGGTGTCATACTGCATGATGGTACTTAGTGCTGAAGTGCCATCTGCTTTACAATTCACGACTCTGTGGATTTTGCTGGCAGTCACTCTTCCTCTCCTCTGGGCACTCCAAATGTGGGATTGGGATTGAGCAACAGTTGCTTTAGATAGATTCTCAATTTGTTGCTTGGTTGGGATAGCATCATTGATTATATCCTGTGGGGAGCAATTGTCAACATTTGTTATTCTTGCTAACCTGTATGGGATTTGTGGGAAGTCTACAGCATCCTCTGATTCTGAGGCTGTGTCTGTGTCACTGCTGTCCCTGAATAAAACTGCTGCAGTGGGCAGGATCTCTCTTAGCTCTGCAAGGGCCCGCTGTTGCTCCTGACTGGTACCCCCCTTTCCACCAAAGTGAACCGGGAGCTAGTTCGGAGCTGGTGCTAGAGCCAGTTCGGAGCTGGTTCAAGAACGGAGCTTACTAAGAACCGGTTTGCTTTTCCACGGGCGAGAGCCACCACAGAGCCACGTCATTACGTCACTGTATTTGTCTCATATTTCCCAGCAACGCTAGCGCGGTAGCGCCAAACACAACATCAACAATGGCCGTCGTTTCGTTGCCGTTGTTGCTCATGGTTTTGCGAACCTACATCGGCATCCAAACACGGCCCATCCAACGTGTTTGTTCAACTCGCCATTTGTATAGACCAATTATCACCCTACGTCACACAACTGTCAAGCAGTCTCAACTGCGCATTTCGGTTGTTAAAGACAAACTTCTCCCCGGTCTATTACACTTGGAGTGTCAATCAGGTCATCATATATCTCTGGCCACTGGATTGCAGGGTTTGATATTAACTTTTTGAGGCTCTTGGCCTTTGGACAAATACATTTACGTTTCACTTGTCTATGCACAAAATTCACTTGACTCCGATACCAGGGTTGCCAGGTCTGTGTGACAAAACCAGCCCAATGGCCAATCAAAACCAGCCCAAAACCAGCGCAATATCTGAACTCAAAATATGCCCCTGCCAAACCATATACACTCCTACGTCCAACAGCATTGCTAATATTGCCAAATGTATTGTAATATCTACAAAGTAACACCAAATGTTTAGTATGCCAGCATTAAAAGCAGTTTTCAGGAGGTTTTCTCAGGAGACTGAGAGCATTAGGCACGTGTGCACACATACAGTGCGTGTGTGTATGTGGGCATGCCCCATGTCCATGTGTGTATGTGCTGATCTGGAGTCAGTTTGGTAGGATTTGGGCATAAATAAATTATTTCATTTAAAATATAGATTTTTATTTAAAGATTTTCATGTAATTTGCATGCAAAATAGGTCTACCCGAACCAGCGGACAAAAAATTAAACCCGCGGCAACACTTCAAAAGTAGCCCAATTCCGCGGGAAAACCGCAGACCTGGCAACACTGCCCGATACCCTTAAATAGCCTGACCAAGTGATCGGCCAAAACTAGCATGGCTAACGGAGGTTGCTTTCTCAGGCAAATGACGGATCAAACAGGCTCGATTGAAGGAATCTGAGATGCTGGCTATCTTCATCAGGCTCGTATCTACATTAGGCAGTCCTCCCTGACGTTTCTGGTGTAAAATTGAGTGAATCACAACATTGTGCACACTGCCAGTGAGCGAGTCTGACTGAGGCTAATGTCAAAACAGTGTAACGGGGACGCAGTCTCAGTCATGGCCAGTTTGAACAAATCAGAAAAACAATCGGACTAGCTGGCTAAAAGCAGAATCTGGTCTGTACCGGGCAACATTCTCACTCAAATTTCAAGACTTTCGTGACCCAAATCAAAATTCTGATGCGACAGATCATTGGGTAATCGCTTTCTCTTTTAAAGGCTGTCCTCCTCGACCTTTTTGGTATTTTTAAATTTGTATTATCCGTGTGGTCCTTTTGCCATAAAAAATTCTATCCTTTCCCGGTTTTCTGCAGCCACATTGCGCGTGCAACCCGAGTGTTTACATTACAATCGAGAATAATAAAAGTCGGAGCAAATTTACAAATTAGCAGTTTCATCAATAAAATAAGCACATTTTCAGCAACTACACTGCCCACTTCTCGATACATTTTCATTCAGATTCTGATTTACAAGTACCGTTTTGCTGAAATATGAATTGTAAAAACTTTGCAATGGCGGCCAATGCGTTTTGTTGGTCACGGTAACCCCGCCCCAAGCGGTTCTGTGTTGGTTCGTAAACTAGACCAGCTCCGAAGTGGTGCTCGTTGCGGACCACATACGAACCACTTTTCCGGTTCCCAGTCTGTCGAAAGAGGAAGAACTGGTTTGCGATTAGGCACCGGCTCCGAACCGGCTCCCAAAATGCGTTGGTGGAAAAGGGGTATGGATAACCCTGGTGCTTGTTTTGATTTTCTCTGTCTGTGGGTCAATACCTTCCCATGTTTTGGGTGTGACAAATCAAGATTTTCAGCTGAACAGCTAGCTATGTTTTGCCTCGTATTTGTTCCACTGACATTTTATATCAGTACATGACACTTCAGTCCTGGCTCTGGCTCGTGTACAGCTTTTAATGGCAAACAGAACAGCAGCAATGTGACTGCAGGCCTCCCCTAAACCTGCTGCACAGGTGCAGTGTGTTGCAACAATACAGCCGTTTTTATAAACACAAACCCAGGATTTGTATGGTGCGTCTTTGATCCGCTGTCCTGGATTCACTGTAGCAGCGACAAATGCAACAGGACTCATCTCTGATACATCATGCTGTCTGATGTTTTTGAGATGTCCACACACGTAGTAGTTATAAGCCTCCAGTGACTTATAAGCTCGCAAAGCCTCACCAGTACAGGGTCCTGGAGTGTTAATCAGGTAATTATAAAGGTCAATATACCGAACAGGGGGGAGCTTGTCAGGGTCAGCAGCATACCATCCATCATTTATACTGTATGGGTCTGGCAATGATAGAATCTGATTTTCAACAGAGAGCTTCAATTTCCTAATATGCCTATTTAAATCATATTTCTCCAACTGAAGAGCATATGTAACCCAGGGTTACAGGGCACAAATTAATTAAATGTAAAATAAAATTATTTATAAAGAGTTACAAATAAATAACTATTATATTCACAAAAGTAATATACAAGAACTATTATTTATTTGTTGATTAAGAAAAGTGATGCCGGTGTGGTTTTGTCCCAGGTTGATGCTGTGGATCCATGTACATATTTGTTTCATGTTTTTATGTTGGGATAACTTGCTGTGAATGTGCATCTTTCGGGGTGCAGGCGGGAAAGTTTGGGGTCTTGCGCGCTCTCGCGCGGAGAAAGGAAGGCTAACCGAACTAGAGGGAGACGAGGGACCAGAAAGAAAGAAAAACAAATAGCATTTTACTGAGAAGAAAGAAAGAGACGAAGATATTGATTTGGTTAGCTAGTAATATATGTTATTGTTTTGTGAATGAGTATCGATTGAGAGAATATTTATTATTTTTCTTGTTTTCCTAAAGTGGTTTGTTTTTACGGTGGGCTAGCCGAAGAAGCTCTGCTACAGAACGGTTGGAGAACTGTTAGCTGCCTCAGCTGTGTTCTTTTTTTCTTTTCTTCTACATTTTTCTACATTCCTTGGGGAGAATCCAGCGAACTGACTTGGATTTCGCATGCTACACCCGATCGGTTCTGTGAGTACCAGTGTTGGAGTGGTGTGAACTGGAGAGCCTTACCGAGTCATCTACGGGTTGCTAGCTACTGTAGACTCACGGTGTTCCGTGCAAACTCGGACGTAGAGCGACTTTAAATAAGGCTGCAACGGTCTAAAATAAGGCTACAGCTAATCTGATAGCATCGTTGTTGCCGTAAAACGCTTGGCAACTTTCTGAGCTATGATTGACATGATGTTGAACCAATAATATAGGTCAAAATATAAAAAAACGGCGACATCCAGCGTTGTTCGGCACACCATGAGTAGCTCACGGTGTTCCGTGCACTCTATTATTTAACTCATGGTGTAACGTTTGCTCCTTTCCACCAGGGGTCCAACAGATGGGAATGTTTAACTGACAACCACAACGATAAAACATTTAAAGACACTTGTGAGACACATATAAGAACCTTATATGTGTTTATACTCATAATATAATATACATAATATGCATAAGTTTAATATGGATACTATTATATGGATAATAATAATCTGTATAATAACCTAATATACATTATTAGTCTTGTCTAGCTTGTATTTGTGTGGTTGTATCAGTTATTCGCTAGCACACAGGTTTTCAGGGATACTTTGTGGGAATACAGTGGAAGCTCCTGTGATTCTAGTGGTTACCCCTTACCTTGAATATGCGTCTCAAAATGAAAGCTGTTGGAAAGTTGGCATCCGTCACAGGGTTCTCACAGGGACAAGTTATTCCTTTGGCTAGACTACTTCTCAGCATTAGAAATACAAGGTGTTGTGAAATGGACAAATTGTATGTGGACAAAGCCAACTTCAATTCATAATTGCATTCACTCTTTATTTCCATAGCTATTGTGGTTTCAAACTAGCATAACTACATATCCTACACAAAGATATAAAATTGTAACCCCGAGCCCTGCCTTCAACAGAGAACTGTGAGATGTTGTGTTTAGAAATACATTAGGATCATTAGCTTCCCTGCAAGAACAGGTACTGACAGGAGGCGCGACGAGAACGCTGATCCATATGCCTCCCAAAAAAAACTATTAACATTAAAGTTGATTTTAAAAGATTAAACTGATTAAAGATTGAACAGTTGAAATGCCAAAGATACAAACCGATTGCGCGACGCCAAAGGTGTCTTTTTTCCTTCTGTCACTTCTGTCCGGACAGGATAGGAAATGCAGAACATATTCAACAAAAACATTAAACAGAACTGGTTAAAATAGCCAAAGATAGCAAACATATATACAAAGATAGCAAACATATATACAAAGTGCTAGATCTCACTAAGATAGCACTTGGGGCAGTACCAGTCCCCTGCTGGCACACTTGCAATCCCCAAACAGGTGAGGTGGAACCAGAGCTCGCAAAGTTCACACTGTACCCACTCGTAGATGGCATCCTCCACACCTGCCTCCTCACCTGAGGGAGGGGATAGGCTACGGCAGACAGCGCAGTGTCCGCCAAGCTCCTCCACTACTGCCATCTGCTTCTCCTTCTCTGCCCTCTTCCTCTCCTTTTCCTCCCTCTTCCTCTGGGCCTCCTCCCTCTTCCTCTGCGCCATCTCCCTCTTCCTCAGCACTTCTGCCTGTCTCCAAAGCCGCGCTTCCTCCTTCTCCTTCTCCTCTTCCTCCTGTCGGACCAGCAGCTCGTTATATTCGTCACTGGTGACGACCCGAGCACCAAGTGGTGGCCTCCTCCTCACCACTGGTAGCCGCTGGTCTTGACGGTTGGCCATCACAGGGGGCATGAAAATGTCTCCCCACTTGGCTGAGACCAGACCTGCCCGCACCAAAGGATTAGATGGAGCAGGTCCATGGCAGGTGCAGGTTCGGCAGCAAGGGGTTGCTGCAGGGGGGGCAGGGCCGGTGGAGGGGGCTGGGCCGGTGGTGGTCGCCGTGGTGGGGGCTGGGCCGGTGGTGGTCGCCGTGGTGGGGGCTGGGCCAGGGGTTGGGCCATGGTGGGGGCTGGGCCGGTGGTGGGGGCTGGGCCGGTGGTGGTCGCCGTGGTGGGGGCTGGGCCAGGGGTTGGGCCGTTGGTGGGGGCTGGGCCGGTGGTGGGGGCTGGGCCGGTGGTGGTCGCCGTGGTGGGGGCTGGGCCGGTGGTGGTCGCCGTGGTGGGGGCTGGGCCGGTGGTGGGGGCTGGGCCGGTGGTGGTCGCCGTGGTGGGTGCAGGTCTGACTTTGGTCAGCTGCGTCTTGTCGTAGCCTCCCCTGTTGCAGGGGAAGAGGCCTGTCCTCCTGAAGGCTGCTCTGATGTTTTCAGGCTTGGCAGCCTTAGGCCAAGCCTCCTTAAGGAGGGGGGAAAAGTTTTTTTCCCCAAAAAAACATCCCCCCTCACCAGGCCAAGACGGGCAGCATCCCTGTCAAAGATCCTCTTGAGAGGACCAAACACCCCCACATCCAGTGGCTGCATGATGTGAGTGGTGTGCGCAGGGAGGCACACAACCACCACCATGTTCTCTCTGCAGAACCGGATGGCTTCCCTGTTCTTATGTGGCTCCGCCTGGTCCACCACAAGGAGCAGAGGCCTCTCTGGCGGGGCATGTTTGATGAAGTGGCCTAGCCACTTCAGCCACAGGCCACTGTCCATGTACCCCTTCTCTGACCTTCCATAGATGGCACCAGGGGGACCTTCCAGGGCATATGGAGCACTCGGGAGGCAGCCAGTGAAGATGACAAATGAGGGGATGTCTGCAACTGCAGCACTGATGCAGCAGTGCACGGTGATGTGCTCCTGGGTGGTCACCTGCTGCCGGTACACGTGCTTCTTGCCCTTAGGCGCCAGCACCCGCTCCCTGGACTTCGGTTTGTCCCCAAACCCCGTCTCATCGGCATTAAACACCAGATGAGGTGTTGTGTGGAAGCCGTGCTGGTGGAAGATCGGCTCATACAGCTCAAAAAACCCATCGATGGCTTCCTCGGTGGCCGCAAACACCCTGGCCCTGTCTATTTGGCTGGGGATCCTGGTAGACAGCTCCGGATGGCGAGCCCGGAACCGTGACCACCAGTTGTCACTCAGGCCCCGCTCCAGATTGACCAGAGATGCCCTCCCTGAGGCTCTGACCATCTCCAGCGCGTACACCTTGATGGTGGCCCGGCTCAATGGCCACCCATGGTCTGCCATCCACAAGGAGTACCTGATGAGCTCCTCCTCCTCATCCGGAGTGATGGCCAGGTTGGTGTGGGGCCCATGGGTGTACTTACCAGTCACCCAATCCTGGAGGGTTGTGGCAGGCATGCCACATTCCCTGGCCACTTCCCTCACACTCCTCCCCCCACTCACCTCTGCCACCCTTACCTCCATCTCCTGAGTGTAGTGGGTGTAGGTTCTCCTCCTCTTTGCCTGTTTTGATGTCATGGCTGTAGAAACAGGCAGATAATTTGCGTTATCATTTGTGGCATAATAGATGAAGCTCGAGTTCTTCTAGATATTGTTTTGGCTGGTGTGCCACGGTTAGGCTACAATACAGTATATTGATGATCATATATTGATCATGCTAAGTCTACTAATAAAGGCAAAAGACACCACAGGGATTTGAACCCCGTCCTGACAAAGCAGGAGTGCCACCACTGGAGTCAAAGTGAGCGCCACACAGTAGTAGACCCTACTGTACCTGTTTTCTATTTCATAATATATTAAATAATGTTGACTATAGCATCAGTAATAACTGTTCAGTAATTGTAGTTGAAGTAAGAGAAATATCACGTCTAAACAATATTGTTCAGTCCTATGATTTTAGGTTGCGGCTGCATAAGACACAACATGACAGTTAAGGTTTCCTGAGGTAATTTTTTAAAAATAAATTGTCTAAATGGGTAGTTTCGATAATGATTGTAAAGGAATACTTTAGCGTTAAATAAAATACGATCAGTTTGACGTAATTCAATACATAACAAGACATTTATATTAGTTTCACTCAAAGAGACGCGTCATGACAGTCAATTTTCCTCCGGTGACTCTGGCATTAAAACATAGCGTAAATACGACTGTAACAAGTCATTTTAAAACAACAAATTGTATGAAATGATACGTCAAAACATACTTTAATATGTTTTTGTTTAATTTAAACATTTGTTAGTTGATAAAACAAGGCTTAGAGAGCAATTTCCCTTACGGAGATATGGCTCCGCCTAGCTAATTGCTATGCAAATTCCTCTCCCGGCACCATTTTTATTCAACGGTAGGGGGAGCTTCGCTACTTACTGTGCTCTGGTTGCCAGCAGAAGTCCAACTGATGTCAATTTGACTTTGCTGGGAGCGGGAGAAAATTAGCTTTGCAACAGTATCGATTACACATTATGCCAGGGAGTATTTTTTATTGGCTGGGGTGTTTTAGGTGACGTGTACGGAACACCGTGAGTAAAAGTTGAGCACGGAACACCGTGAGTCTACAGTACTGTGGCCAACTATCTGCTGGCTGCCTGAGAGATCAAGCAGAAAGAGCCTTGCTACGACTGGTAGGACAAGAGCCTGATTCTATTTGATTTGTTTTGTGACTACCCTGGAGCCAGACACTTGGACCCGGACTGATCATTTTTGTGTTGTTTGTTGTTTTGAAAGACTTGTACAAAATCTTTGTGAGTGCGCGTGAGTTCACGCCGCAGCACTGTGTTTTGTATATGCTGTGATTTAGAGATGAGGTTGGAGTGAGGGATTTTTTAGAATTAGTTGTTCTACTACTTGACTTGTGTATTCATATATTTGTTGTTTTTTATACTTGTACTTTCAATCAAAATCAACAATCCTCTCATTTAATTAGAGTAAAATAATATCCAAAAAAGTCAAGCCCGTTTTCCAAAATAAGAGTCCCACAACCAAATCAATATAATATAGTGATAATCCCATAGATATTTTAAAAGCAAAAATAAGCCACAAGCTAATAAGAATAAATAGATAAAACTTAAGGGAATCAGGGAGAACAATTTATTGACACTTTCATATTGATTTGGGGAATTACTATTTTTGTGTTATTGTCATTAAGTCAATTGCAATTGTTGTTTGGTTGGTAAATGTGTTTTTTTTCATGAGAAGGGAAAAAAATAAAACAGAGGTAATAGAGAAACAAAATATCAAAAACAATAACAAAAACAATTCTATTACCTCTGAAATATAGCCAACGTGTTCTGTGTGTTTCATTCTGTAGTGCAAACAGTACCATCTTTCCGAAGAACCAGATATTCTGATACATCTCCCATTGATCATCATTATTATTCTCTGTAGCGGTGTTAAAGTTAGACACTCGTTACACATACGTAGAAAGATTAGACATATTTAAATGTATAAGCTTTGGTTTCTCTCTGTCTCCCTCTCTCTCTCTCCCAGGTTTGATATGGGCTGCTGTCCTTTGTGCTGCTGTCCTTTCTTTTGTTATCTCTGTATTTGAACCTCTGTCTGGAATCAGGATACTCCTGCCTGTCTATTCCTCTTTGGGCTCTCTTTCCTTCTTTCAAATCACTTCTCTACGGTTTGTCTGCAGTGTCTTGTTCACTCTGCTCTGCCTGGTCCCTCATTTTCACTGTCGAAAACAGTTTATTTATCTTTTATTTATCAGAATAACTTGAAACAATCTGTATTTAACTTGTAAGAAATATTAATGTTTGCTTTGTCCAACATTTACCTTTCTACTGTACAGTAGTCAACTCTGCTCATCATCCACAAATCCTCAAAACTCATCTGCAATACAATGACAACGTTTTCAATACAGTCAATAAGATAGATAGGTACTTTATTAACCACCGAAGGGAAATAATCGTGTCCAGACAGATAGCTAGAAAGCTACAAGTAGTCCAGAAAATCGTTTATCGTTAAGTTGGATAATGTAGCTAGCGATCTCGAGATCAGTCACTACAGTACGAGTTTGATACAATATAACCGTTATTCGCTAACAAATATCCACAGCTACGACATCGGGAACGTCTCGTTTTTCAGTTCACATGATCATAATCATAAAACCTGTTACAATCATAATAATCATAAAACGTGTTCGTACTTTGGTTAATAACATGGAAAATCCTGTTTAATTCAATGGCTTTACTATCGCCAGGATCAACGTTATCCACCCGGAAGTAAGATATTTGTTGTTGTGACGTCAGGCTGAAATGTCCTATTCCGTCCTCTCCCCTGACGTGTTCTCTGGTGAGTAACTGTGAGCCGTTAACCGATGATGATTTAAATGATATAAATACAAAATAACGTTTTAAAAAGGCGTTGAAGTTAGTTTGTAACTCGTACAGAGTTTATACATGAATGGAAGTGAAATATTTTCCCTGTATTGCATACGCTAACGCTTGATTAACACTAGCATAGCAGCTATTGTCACTTTAGCCAGCTACTGTAGCTAGCTAACCGGTTAGGGTGGCTAAAGTAAGTGCTAGCCGCTATGCTAGTGTTAGCTGAGCGTTTGCTATCATGTTCATAACCAACGTGGCGCGAATTTGTTGCGCTATTGTGAAAACTTAACATACAACATGACTCGTTTTATAGGCTCATCGCTTCGGTGTTCACATAGACCTCTGAGACCTGTGTACGAACCATAATTGGGTACATTTTATAATGACGCCGTATGACTTATTTTAGAGTGTTGGTGGAGGTAACTGACAATTGATCGTGGCAGCTTCAATGTTGTGTCCCATTCTGAGACAGTTGCATTATGTTTAAGTCCTTGACATGCAGTAACACATATTGAAGGTACACAATTGACTGCTGTTGACAACACAGGATTACCAAAGTCACACTGTAATATACATTTTACATGTGATGTTGATAATATTTAAAGAACCTGAAAGTACTTAAAGTAAGCTTTGAGGTTGGTTTTCTGAAGTGAACTAAAAATGTCTCTCTTTCTCCCTCTCCATCCCTCACCCTCCTTCGTCCTGCAGGCTGACTCTGAAGAGTAAGTTCACAAACATTGCTATGGTTTATGCTATAATTAAACTGATATTACATTGGTATACAGTTTAGAATGTCTTCCCATCCTAATAATCCGTCTTGACACAAATTACGTCCCTTAAATTCAAGTCACCCAACCTTAAGTTCTAGAGTGAAATGGGATGTGATACGCTGTCTTTTGGAGAAGAATGGAAATATAATGTATTTCTCTCCTTACTTTTCCTGTTTCCTCTGTTTTTACTACAGACCATCACTGTGACTCCTTGGTGACTTCACAGTAAGTTCACACATGAGTTAAAACTGAACGCAGTTTGTTAAAACTCCCAGCTGCGCTGCCTGTGTGAGTCTGTGGCTCTTTTCGAGATTCCTGCCCAAGAATCCCCTTATTTCTTAAACGCTTTCTATTCTGAAATATTTGCAGAACGTGAAGGAAAATGCTATGACTTTCACGGCTTTGTGAATTCAGAGAATCAGCTTTTAATTGTGGATTGTTAACATCTTATGAATAAACACACAAGTCCTAAACTTTTAATCTATTTAAAATACATGTAAGTATTATATAGTTGGTTCATAATAAATTAAGTGTGGTAATCATAAAATGAGAGCTGGCAGCAGCAACTCTGTGAGACTTCTGAACCAGTCTACTTAATGATACATTTAGGACCAGCATCGTTTTAAATATAAATAAGTGAAGTATTACTTGTGGTAGACTGTTTAATATCCTAGTTATTTGAGCAAATTCTGCATTTTAGCTTTAAACGTTCTTTAAATTGATCTTCAAACTGCTGTCTAAAGTGTGTTTTGTATTGTGTCTTCCAGATGTCCTGCTGACCAGCATTTCTCCTCTATCACATTGGCTCTCTATCTCTCCTGTACCTTGTATCCACTCTGTCTACACGTTGGCTCTCTGTCTCTCCTGTCACATCTACCACTCTGTCTTTTGCATTTGGCAACTCACACTTTGTATCCCCCTCTATCCCACTCTGATGTTGGTTATCTTTGGCAAAGGAATGGAACAAACTCTGGAGCCCTTTTTCTGAACTGAATTTTGGACTAAACCTCGGTCACAAGGACTTGTCTGTTGGCTCGACTTGGGCTACCGGTACCCGCTTTATCTGATTTGAATAATCTGAGAGGCTCTCTTCTCTCACCCTCAGCTCTTACCTCTCCTGTCTACATACACTTATCTATATAAAACACTTGCTGTTTTTACAACTTAGACTAAGCATTAATGCTATTTCTGAGACTTTTTCCAACACAATTGGTTTGAACAAAACTGAAAAGTGAATTCAGAAACTATAAAAGACAACACATAACATACACTTTTTTTGTAATTGATAATTGACAAGCTACATTTCCAAATATATAATTTGTTATGAAAGTTCATCATTAAATTAACATAATTCAAGCTCTCTTGTTACTTAACATAAAAAGCTATTGTAGTAAAAGTCTATATTATGAAATAAGTTAATTTCCTGATCGTTGTTGCTTTGGAGCTCTGCTGTTTGTACCTAAAGCTTTGTTTTGGTAGCAGATATCTTCACTCTAGAACGTAACGTACATTATTTCAATCATTCACTGTGTATGTGTGTTTAGTTGATTTACTTTGTTCATACTGAAATAAAACAAAGCCATCTATAAGGAGGAAGTGGATTCATTGGGAGTTGCTGCCTTCTGTCTGCAGACCCGGCGTTCTTCAGAAGCTTTCATCCATCATCACTTTGCCACGACAACTCTTCCTGATTTAGAATATAAAACACTAGTATTATAAGTTACTCTCTGCTGGTAAGTGCAAACAGTGGAGGATCAAATCACTGCTGATATTAGTTAACTGGTTGTGGATTGGTGGAAAATATCTTCATTAGTGTATTTAATTTTTACAAAACAGATTGTAATAAAAGTGGCTCGCTGTTATAAACAATTGGAAGCAACATAGCATACAGTTGTGTCTCAGTGTCAAACTTCAGTTATTACATTGAGTACAAAATAACATTCCTCCAGGTTTCTTTGAGAAATATCTTTTACATATTCAATATAATCTGTTCCTTTATTGAACCCCTTATTCACGTACACTGCCCAGAATAAACCCGATCACAGTATTTATAAAAGTGCTTTGTTAAAATTGTCATATACTGTTACAGTGCGTTCACACTGCAGCGACGCGACATGTGTTCCATTCATTTTCTATGGAGTCAGGCGAATCGCTTGCGTGGTGCATTGTGGGTAGCGACGCGACAGAGTTGAGATTTTGCACCCGATACAGAATGAATCAGTAGATTTAATCGAACCAAATCACAAAAAAATCACCCATTTGAATCAATTAGTAGGGCACCTCCTGTCCTACCAGTAGTTTAGAAGGTTGGAATTACTCGATTTGTCTAATGATATGCTAAGCCGTGTGTGTTATTAATGAGCCACCCTGGACCTTAAACAAGCAGAAGGGCAGTAGATTACAATCGCCCGTTTCATATAGTCACGAAAAATAATCTAATATTTCGTAAAACGTTCACGAAATTAGCACTTTTTTCGTGATTGCCACGTTTTTTCAACCAGTGCATTTCAATGGAGAGAATATTTCGTGACCTCGGCACGTTTTAATTAAGCTACCCTATTCATTTCAATGGAGCAACAATGGTGAAATGTTTTCGTGTTCATTTAAGGTTTTGTTGCCATTTTTAAGCGATAAAAAACGAGTTCATAATATAACTTGCCGTGTTGTTTTTTAAGAAATAGGCTATAGAATATTTATTCGAATAATACCCAAAGCCTACTACTTTACCACTGATCCGTGCTTTTACGTATCCTTTACCACCCGTATTCAACCGATCTTCCTATTTATAACCAAGAAAGGACTTCAGCAATAACCGAGGAAATATAGAAGCTGTCAATGTCATTCATAATGGAACGAGACCTGGACAACGAGAGCACGCGAACTGGCTGGTTGCCCTGGCTACTATCTACCACGCTATTTTAACTTTCAGTGACTTCATCCCTTTCCTGGTAAGTAGCATAATCAACCTGCTCGATTTTTCATGTGCAGTCTACGTTGTGATGAAGTTACTTAGCCTGACGTTGTCATACTCATAATTCTAGTCAGAATATGAGTCTGAGAACTCTCCGTTGGGCTTTGACTACAGGGCCTGTTTCAAACGAGCCTGGAAAACAAATGCCTCTTAGCTCAATTGGATAAATCTACAACCAATCAGAGCAACAGAGTATGTGACGTGTGTTAAGCGACGCATAGTTGTTGTCAACAGAACTAAACTGAAAGGCAGCTAAATCTTTACTGACTAAACTGCAAGCAGACTTGAAGTATGCTTGAACAATGAATACAAAGGATTTTTGCCGGTGTTGTAAAATTAATTTAAGGGTAGGGGGAGTACTTGTTCACACGGTCAACCTTTTAGAGCGAAACAATAAAGGGCAATGCATATACAAACAAGTTCTCCGTTTAGGATTACAACTCCACAAAAGAAAAGGAGAAACTTCAATGGCCACTGGGTTTTCATTGTGTCCCATCTTCTTCGCGACCATCGGGGCCAGCTGATAAATTAAACTTTTACCGAATCCTGTAGGAAGGACGGCAAAAACATATTTTCCATCGACAAATGCCTTGATTGCGTCTCTCTGTTCCTCTTTCAAAATTAATACGCTGTCGATGTCTTCTAAAACAGACTCGATGGCAGAATCATAACATCCCAGATCTCTAGCGGTAGCCATGTTTGTTCAAAACGAATTCAACTTAAGCGCTCTTTTGTGTCGTGGGTGATTACGTTACTGTTGATCATCTGTCCATCATCGTATAAAGCCCGCCCTGGCAATTTCATTGGTTCGCCCAGATTCTGGTTTTCTGTAGTTGGTCCCCAATGTGAGACTCTCCAGACCCAACTTCCCGACCAATTTTTTTGGGGGGCGGGGAGAAGTTGGGCTGGCTTGGGACACCACCGGATAGAAAATCAGGAAATGACGTACTCGAATTAAGAGAGTTTGTGTAACTTTGTGTCTTTATCAGGAAATGACGTCCCGAAATGAAGAGATTTCGTGTAACTTCGGCTCTTTAAATCGATTGTCAAGAGCGTTTCCATGGCATTCAGAAATATACAACCGCGCAAATCGCGGTTAATACTGTTTTCTTTGATGCTAGCTAGAGGCTAACGTTGTTGGTTAATGGGTTAGTGGGGTGGTTCAGTTACATGTAGCAACATCTATCTGTATTACATACTTAAACATATCCAATGTTTATCAGTGTTTATTATGACTAGACAGACCATCTTCAAATCTCAAACCAAAACAGCTATTTATCAACCTGCCTTTCAGGCCCACAACCCTAGCCCTACCTCCTGCTCTGCATCCAGCTCTGGTCCCAGCCTCCTAGCCCTACCTCCTGCTCTGCATCCAGCGCTGGTCCCAGCCTCCTTCCACTAACCCCTGCTCTGCATCCAGCACTGGTCCCAGCCTCCTTCCACTAACCCCTGCTCTGCATCTAGCGCTGAGCCCAACCTCCTGCTCTGCATCCAGCGCTGGTCCCAGCCTCCTACCACTAACTCCTTCCCAGAATCCAGGAGGTAAACTAATAAACTATATATAACTACAGTTAATATATAATGACACTAACACTTTGCTGGGACTGCATTCACATAATGGTCTTGTTTTTAATTGATACCAATGTTAAATAATTCACCATAATAATACTATATGCACAAACTACACTTACAAATGATACTGTTGTTCCTATTTCCCCACAGACTGTGTTGGTGTAACCTAAAGTAAACACCCTCTACCCATCCACCATTACAGATGTAGAAGCCCAGCAACCCTGGCAAGTTGGGCAAGGTCACCCAGGACCATCAGGAGGCGCATGCATCCCAGTGCAACAAGACTCTCACCTCTGCACATGCTCACTTCAACAAGAGCAACAGAAAGCAGACTGTGTGTGTGTGTGTGTGTGTGTGTGTGTGTGTGTGTGTGTGTGTGTGTGTGTGTGTGTGTGTGTGTGTGTGTGTGTGTGTGTGTGTGAGTGAGAAAAAGAGAGCAAGTATGGTCGGGTTGTGATTAGAAGAGAAAGTCTGTACCAGCGAATGGACAGACCCTTCATCGGACAGACCCAAGAATAGACACCAACAATAATTGTATTGAATAACTAATGATACATAATTGAATAATAATTTGATTAAATAACAAATCTTTATTAATATGTTGATACTACAGAGCTGTTGATTTAGGTCCCCTCAGCTACTTTTTCTCCACAGCTCCACCCTCACCTCCACCACCTAATCCATCATCCTTTTATTTGTGTCATTTGTAATGCATTTGAAAAGTAAAGATTTATTATTATCAACTTTAAATAGTCATTCATTTCCATTCTGTATTCCTCTTTTGTTTTGGCAAGAAATTTACAATGTATGTAGGTAAGGGCCTATTAGAAATACAAAATATTTTTTTACCATGATGGGGATCCATTAGTCATTGAAGGTTCACTGTATTTAATAGTGGGCTACTCCAACAAGTTTTTAAAGTAATTTCATATTTAATAACTTTATATAATCTGCGCTACAACCAAAGTGAACAAACCAAACTACAAATATGGTGCCTATTATCGTTCAAACCTGTTGGCAGCGATTTGAGAAATGTAGTTTTCTTTTTAAACTCGTTATTTTAAACATCTTTGTCAACAATTTAAAATATACATACAAGCCACAAATGATCAATACTCAACAAGTCAACATTTAACTGTCTTTATATGTAACCTTCACCTAGCATTATTTCACATAATCTTCGAAAGTGGTTCCGACATTATGTGAAGAGTATCAATATTGGTCTAAATACAAAATCCCAGACAGGGTGTCGTATTTAGTCCAAGGGTTGAATCCTCAACAACAATAGTAAGTTAAAAAATATATATCATTAAGGAATTTTGCCACTATACACACAAAATCTAATTCTATGCATTTGACCTTTTCATGCCTCTGTGAAATGTGCGCCCGTCACAAGGTCTAGTCCAGCAGGGTGAAAATTAAAATGTTGTCATGTGACTACACCAAATACACAATTGGAAGGGTCTCGATCAGGAGAATAAAACAATGCCAGTATGAAGGTTCTACTTGGTTCCTGGTGTGAAATATGGACATCTGAACTTGGACTTTTGGCCCAAAATCTGGGATTCTAGGTGGCGCTGTTGACCCCCTGTTGGTACTAGGGTTATGATATTGAAAGATTGTGTTTAACTAGCCCCAATTATTCACTGTAATAAGTCATGACTATGTATCATAAAGGGAACTCAAAACCCTAATTCTGGACCAAAACTGCACGTCTGACTAAAACCCTGTATTTTAATTGTACATTTGCTTAAAAGTTAGATTTGGCCCCATGTTGAATCCTTTAACAACAATAGTAAGTTAAAAAATATATATCAGTAATTAAGGATTTTAGCCACTATACACACAAAATCTAATTCTATGCATTTGACCTTTTCATGCCTCTGTGAAATGTGCGCCCGACACAAGGTCTAGTCAAGCAGGGTGAAAATTAAAATGTTGTCATGCGACTACACCAAATACATAATTGGAAAGGTCTCGATCAGGAGAATAAAACAATGCCAGTCTGAAGGTTCTACTTGGTTCCTGGTGTGAAATATGGACATCTGAACTTGGACTTTTGACCCAAAATCTGGGATTCTAGGTGGCGCTGTTGACCCCCTGTTGGTACTAGGGTTATGATATTGAAAGATTGTGTTTGACTAACCCCAATTATTCACTGTTATAAGTCATGACTATGTACCATAAAGGGAACTCAAAACCCTAACCCTAATTTTGGACCAAAACTGCATGTCTGACTGCAACCCTGTATTTGTATTGTACATTTGTTTAAAAGTTGGATTTGGCCCCATGTTGAATCCTTAACAACAATAGTAAGTAACAAAATATATATCATTAAGGAATTTAGCCACTATATACACTAAATCTAATTTTATGTCATAGGTAAGTAGGTAATAATTCAATAGGAGCCTGCAAAGAGCTGAAGGTAAATACAAGCGTCAGCTAAATGACTTCAATTCCCCATGTGTCACATTTAGGAGGAGCATGGGCGAGAATGATTGGAGTTGCCCTTTGCATCTTGGATGCCATGTTACTTCAAAAGAGCTGCTCACTTCACCAGTTCATACTGTAGAAGTGACAATCGTGAGACGGGGAATTTCAACAGTACTGACTAGCTCGGCTTGTTTCACAATAACTTTTGCTCCAGTCAGAATAGTCATAGTGGTATAGGCTACTGTAATGACACGTTATACCAGGCAAGGAGTGTGCTGTCTATTAATTTAGACTGGAAAAAAAGTCAATTGCAATGTATAATGCTTATACCTGTGTTGTATTGAAGTGTTTTGTCACTGTGATCTTGCACTTAGTTAAAAAAGATCTTAAAAGAACCTAGAATATTTGGAACCCCAACTAGGCTATTAGGAATAGCTTCGTCAGGTTACACGTTTTAAGTAGGGTCAGTATATATTATATACAATAAGTTGTTGGATTGAGGTTTGGCTCATATGGTTGCATTTTGTATTCTATCTCTGATTAAATAATTGGACATAAATGTTATAAATCATGTTTTATTAAGATGTTTTTGCTGCAGAGCTGCTGGTAAAGGTCTCCCTGGCTTCTTCAGGGCTGTTTGGGAAGCTGACCTCCATTTCTATATCATTCTGAAAAACAACACAGTGAGTCAAAGATAAAACGAAGAATAGATTAATAGAGATACTAATTTCATAAACTAACCTCCTAAGTCAAGCCATAACAAAAAATAGTTGATGATCCCTCGCACTGCTGATGTAGTAAACGTTCCGCTGTTTTCACCTAAGGAATTTTAGAGATGTTGCAATGCAATGTCTCTATCATAAAAACAAAAGACAGCTAGCTGTATATTAACTATTAATGGCATATTTTGATTTAATCAACAGATTTACCACTGTTGGGGGATGAAAAGGACAAGTTCTCTCGCCACCTCTGTGGCTGGCAACCAGTCTTGTACTGGGCTTTCTGGACACATCACACAAACATCATGGACTGTCATTCATTTGAGAGTGTTTAGCGGTTACAACACCGAAATAATTGTAAAGCGCTAGGACCTGAGTAAGGGTTAGTGGTAGGAGGCTAGGACCAGCACTGGATGCAGAGCAGGGGTTAGTGGAAGGAGGCTGGGACCAGCGCTGGATGCAGAGCAGGGGTTAGTGGAAGGAGGCTGGGACCAGCACTGGATGCAGAACAGGGGTTAGTGGAAGGAGGCTGGGACCAGTGCTGGATGCAGAGCAGGAGGTTGGAACCAGTGCTGGATGCAGAGCAAGGGTTAGTGGAAGGAGGCTGGGACCAGCGCTGGATGCAGAGCAGGAGGTAGGGCTAGGAGGCTGGGACCAGTGCTACGCAGAGCAGGGGTTAGTGGAAGGAGGCTGGGACCAGCGCTGGAAGCAGAGCAGGAGGTTGGGACCAGTGCTGGATGCAGAGCAGGGGTTAGTGGAAGGAGGCTGGGACCAGCGCTGGATGCAGAGCAGGAGGTAGGGCTAGGAGGCTGGGACCAGTGCTACGCAGAGCAGGGGTTAGTGGAAGGAGACTGGGACCAGCGCTGGAAGCAGAGCAGGAGGTTGGGACCAGTGCTGGATGCAGAGCAGGGGTTAGTGGAAGGAGGCTGGGACCAGCGCTGGATGCAAAGCAGGAGGTAGGGCTAGGGTTGTGGACCTGAAAGGCAGGTTGATAAATAGCTGTTTTGTTTTGAGATTTGAAGATGGTCTGTCTAGTCATAATAAACATTGGATATGTCTAAGTATGTAATACAGATAGATGTTGCTACATGTAACTGAACCACCCCACTAACCCATTAACTAACAACGTTAGCCTCTAGCTAGCATCAAGGAAAACTCTGACAGCCATTAACCGCGATTTGCGCGGTTGTATATTTCTGAATGCCATGGAAACGCTCTTGACAATCGATTTAAAGAGCCGAAGTTACACGAAATCTCTTCATTTCGGGACGTCATTTCCTGATAAAGACACGAAGTTACACGAACTCTCTTAATTCGAGTACGTCATTTCCTGATTTTCTATCCGGTGGTGTCCCAAGCATAGATATATACGGTATAAAGGCCCAAGAACCGGGACCACATTATTCCTCAATATGCCTCCTAATCTTTAATGTTAGGCTACTATATGTACGAATACTGCAAAAAAAAAAAAATGCAATAGAGTTGGGCTTGTATGTTTTGTTGCAAAAACAGGAATTATGGCTAGTAACTTCATCACAACGTAGACTGCACATGAAAAATCGAGCAGGTTGATTACGCTACTTACACTGAAAGTTAAAATAGCGTGGTAGATAGTAGCCAGGGCCAGCCAGTTCGCGTGCTCTCGTTGTCCAGGTCTCGTTCCATTATGAATGACATTGACAGCTTCTATGTTTCCTCGGTTATTGCTTAAGTCCTTTCTTGGTTATAAATATTAAGATCGGTTGAATACGGGTGGTAAAGAATACATAAAAGCACGGATCAGTGGTAAAGTAGTAGGCTTTGGGTATTATTCGAATAAATAGTCTATAGCCTACTTCTTAAAAAACAACACGGCAAGTTATATTATGAACTCGTTTTTTATCGCTTAAAAATTGCAACAAAACCTTAAATGAACACGAAAATATTTCACCATTGTTGCTCCTTTGAAATGAATTGGGTAGGCTAATTAAAACGTGCCGAGGGTCACGAAATATTCTCTCCATTGAAATGCACTGGTTGAAAAAATGTGGCAGTCACGAAAAAAGTGCTAATTTCGTGAACGTGTCACGAAATATTTGATTATTTTTCGTGACTATATGAAACGGGCGATTGTAATCTACTGCCCTTCTGCTTGTTTAAGGTCCAGGGTGGCTCATTAATAACACACACGGCTTAGCATATCATTAGACAAATCGAGTAATTCCAACCTTCTAAACTACTGGTAGGACAGGAGGTGCCCTACTAATTGATTCAAATGGGTGATTTTTTTGTGATTTGGTTCGATTAAATCTACTGATTCATTCTGTATCACCCACCCTCTCAACTTCATGCAAATGAGGAGCAATTTTCGCTAGCGATGGCCAATTGGAGTGTTTTCTTGTTTCTCGTAACGTAACAACCATGGCAAACATTTCTAGCTTTCTAGGTTTCAAGGTGGAGGAGAAACTAATCGTTTGTGTGGCTGCTTAGTCCTGTAAGATACATAGCTGTATTTGTACAGCTATGTATCTTTTTAGTCACATTACGTTTGTCACATTAGGTAACTTCGTTCTGTGGTGACTAGCTAGCTAGCCCGGCTGGAACTCCCTATCGTATCGACAGATTAGTAGAGACTGAGGAATATAGTAAAACGTTTTTTACACATGTCAACGTGCATGTCTATTAAACAGTTTTGTATGTTGAATACAAGTTGTATTTGATCGATGTTGCAACTACGTAAACCCAAGTCTGCACACTTGGCCATGACAACTACAATAGTGACTTTAGAGAACTACATTCTACATTTATCTGTTTGAAACGCCCCCCGAGCGTGGTGAACTGTGTGGGAAGGCAAGCGATGGCAAGCGATTCGCGTCGCTGCAGTGTGAACGCACTGTAATACTTCTAAGGAATATATACTGTCACTGAATTTGACTTTCCAAGCATTTGATTAACAAGAACTAAAATATATAAATACCATAGAGCACACACTTCACTCTTATATCTACAGACCAAGCCTTCTAGAGCAACACTTGCTTGCATACTGAGAAGTCTCTTTGGGTATAGTTTCAAAGCATTAAACCCTGAACTTTTCTGTGAGTTAATTTATCATTCTTAGTCAATAAAACCAGACACTGGTTTAATCTATTTTCACATCCTGCTTTGTTAATAGTTCATTTTACCATTAATATTGTGTTTAATATATTGGTTGTGTAGAATACAAGTAAAACAATACAATTTGTGGTTTTGAAACACAACAACAATGCCAAGGAAGAGTAAGAGATCAAAAGCTCAGTGCCTGCACTGGCAGCTGTCCAATGAGAATCCCTTTGCAACACGGACTGAAGGAGCAGAATGTGTTGGTCCTCAGAGCAGTGGACAGGAAAAGATGTCTGCAGAGTCTCATGCTGGAAGTGTGACACAGGGAGGTCAAAGTGATGAGTCATGTGTACCACAGGTATCATATGCAGACGTAGTAAAGAGAGGACGTCACAGTGATGATTCATGTACAGCAGGACCTTCTAATGTCAAGCAGGTAAACCTTAGACGTCAAAGTGAAGAGTCACGTGAACCAGAGGTATCTAATGAAAATACTATAAAGAGAGGACAACCCATTAAAGAACCATGTGCAGCAGGACCTTCTAATGCAGACTGTGTAGAGACTGGAGATCAGCCTTCTGAACAACATGTCCGCGCATCCCACAGCCAGGCTTCTATCAGATACGGCAGATCCAGAAATCGGCAGTGCACCTGTAACTCACTGACTTTTCTTGCATTCCTTCATGAGAATGAAAACATCACAAGAGCAGACCTGGACCATGTTTTGGATAAAGGTAACACAATGTATAAAGAGACCAGGAAACAAGTCACTAATCACATCTATCTGACCACCGATGACCTCACTGATGAAGTTCCTGCACGCATTGCTACACACTATGCCAACATGACTCAGCTTTCAAGGTACGGCACATTAGGAGAACCTTTACCTGGAGCTGTAGATAGCTTTCTGGACCTAGAGTCAGGACTCAGCTGCTTGTTATCTGATGTGAAGTACGCTCTGCTGTTGATAAGACTCTTGTGCATCGCAGTGTTCAGAACCAAGTCAGGCAGATATGGTTTCTTTGACCCACATTCCAGAACAACCAGAGGTTGTATATAATGTAATTTGTCAACTTATATTTTATTTTATGCCCACTTTTATTCTATTTTAGTGTATTTCACTTATTACTGCTAGTTTTAGTATAGTTAGACCACATATTTAAATTTAAGATTCCTATATGTTTATTGTATGCACCTTCCTGCCAAAGCAAATTCCTTGCCAGTGCAAACTTTCATGGCGAATAAATCCCATTCTGATTCTGAGGTTTGCCCCTACCAGCCGGTTCACACACACCAGGTACTGCTGTCATGGTGACATTCTCACGTCTCAGTGACATGATTGACAGGCTCAAGAAGTCCCACAGAATTATGGACACAGAGTCCTCCTGTACCTATGAGTTGAAGCCTGTGGAATTCTACAATGTGAACACAGTCAACCTGAACGTTGGTGTCCCAAACACAGACTGCAGACCTACAGCTGTCTCTGTGCATGAATCAAACTCACCTATTCTAAAGAGAAACACAACCACTGATCAGACCAGTTCACCTGAAATGACTCCTCACATTCCAGCTGTAAAACAACCAGAGGTCTTCATCACAACATCATCTCATGATACTCCTCACAATGAATCAGAATCAACTGCTCAAGTGATAAACCCTTTTCTCAGTGATCCCTCTGACAACATATTGACAGCAGAGTCCAGTGACATCATCTTTACACCATCGGTGAGACAACAAGAGGTCATATTCCCTGATACCCCCAATGAACCAGAACTGTCAAGTCAATCCACTTTCCTCCCATCACATGATGCTTCTATCAATGAACCAAATATTTCTTCTTCAGTAGAAAATACTGATGCCAGTGATCTATCTGATGTTCTATTACAGGGAATCTCATGTAAACTGACAAAGTGTAGTAAAAACCAAAGGAGAAAAATGAAGAGAAGACTGATGATGTCAGAGAAAACTCAACAAAGTAAAGAGATTCAGAAAAGGAAAGAAAGGGAAAAGTATGCTTCAAATAAAGCATTTAAAGCAGACAAAATATCTAATGCAAAAAGGCAATATCAGAACAACCCTGAATATAGACAAAATAAAATAAATAATACAAAAGACAACGTTGACTTCAAGCGAAAACGGAAAGAGTACATTTCCTCCCAGTACAGAGAAAATGCTGATTTTAGACAGAAAAAAAACGAATATTTGTCTATCATTACAGAAATATCCCTGAATTTAGAGAAAACAAAAGAAAAATCTTGCTCTCTCGTTACAGAGATAATCCTGATTTTAGAGAGAAACAAAAACAGATCTTGGTTTCACGTTACAGAAATAATCCTGATTTTAGAGAGAAACAGAAACAAATCTTGGTCTCTCGTTACAGAAATAATCCTCAATTTAGAGAGAAACAAAACCAAATGTTGGTCTCTCGTTACAGAAATAATCCTCTATTTAGAGAGAAACAAAAACAAATGTTGGTCTCTCGTTACAGAAATAATCCAGAATTTAGAGAGAAACAAAAACAGCACTTTACGGACCGCTACCGAGACAATGCTGAGTTTAGAAAAGAAAAAAAACAGTACTTCACTGCTTTTTATAGAGACAGCATTGATTTTAGACAAAAGAAGAGATCTCATATTGTTCAGCGTTACCACCATGACCAGGCATTCAGACTGAGACACAAACAACTTATGAAACAACGAATGAAAGACAAATATAAAAACAATCCTAAATATCGGAGTATGCAGAACATGAGATGTGCCATGAAAATAAAAAGGAAATACAGACAGATAAATAAACCAACAGAAGAAAGTGACAACAGTTTGATCAAAGAGGCTATGTTTGTTTTCAGGTCACAAATAAAGTCTGGTCCAATTTATGTGTGCACCGTCTGTCACAAAGCATCATTTCCAAACCAAGTGAGACCCTGTAAAAGGTTAAACTATGTACAAAACCCAGACATGGTTGCAGCATGCCTGACAGGAAAGTACGTCCATGTGTGTGATGATGAGTGCAGAGATGAACAACAGTGCAATGTGCCTGATGAGAGAAAGGAAGAGTGGATCTGTCACACCTGCCATAATCATCTTAAAGATGGAGTCATGCCAACACTCGCTGTAGCCAACAACTTGGAGCTAGCTGACATTCCACCTGAACTGTGTGACCTCAACATATTGGAGAGACATCTCATAGCCAAGTGCATAGCGTTTGCAAAGATCATTCCTCTTTCCAAAGGACGACAGAGAGCGATACATGGCAACGTGGTTTGTGTCCCGTCTGAGGTGCAGGAAACAATTGAAGCGTTACCCAGACTGAGAAGTGAGTCTCAAGTGATGAGAGTAAAACTGAAGAGACGATTGTGGTACAGAGGTCATCAGCTGTTCCAGACTGTCACCTGGTCTAAACTAGTGCAGGCGCTGCATAAACTCAAACGCATTCATCCACAATATCAGGACATAACTATCAGAGATGAAGCTGAGCTGTGTGACCCAACACTTCCTGATGAAGATGAGGATGATGAGGATGCCACTTTGGATGAGAACGACTATGATGATGCTGATTTAAAGGAAATTGATATGTGTGAGAAAAGTGCACTGTGTGAGACAGAAACTGAGCTTGATGGAAAGCAGGATGTTGACATGTTGTCTTGTGATGGTGAACAACCAGAGGAGCAAAGAGATGCCTAACGGTGGTTTTGCTCTAGAATTATGTCTTCAGCCATGTGATGTTTCAGACGAGATTTTATGTTTCAGTGAAGGAATCTACTCTGTTGCCCCTGCAGAAAGTAACAGTCCAGTTGGTTTCTTCAAAACTCCTAAACTTGAGGTGAAGGCTTTCCCTGTGCAGTTCCCTACAGGCCAAAACACACTGGATGAAGGGAGACGTATGAAAGTAACACCCAGCAGTTATTTCAAAGCGAGGCTTTTCTGCATTGATGATCGTTTTGCCAGAGACACAAACTATTTGTTCTTTGCACAGTTTGTGACTGAAATACACTTGGCCACATCCAGCATGACAATACAGTTGAGGAAAGGAAAGCCAATGACTCGAGATGGACGAAAAATAACTTCTGGTATGCTGCAAAATAAACGAGAGGTAGAGAAACTGGTGAGGAACAAAGATGCAGTCAGATTCATGCAGCCGCTGAGAGGAACACCAGCCTACTGGGAAAAAACCACACAAGATCTTTTTGCCATGATCAGACAGTTGGGAACTCCACATTCTTTTGTACGTTTTCTGCAGCTGAGATGCGTTGGCCTGAAGTGATTGAAGCAATAAAAAGACAGCAAGGTGAAGAAGTACATTTTGAAGGGCTTGACTGGTCAGCAAAGTGTGACATTCTGAGAAGCAATCCTGTGACAACAATGCGCATGTTTGATAAGTGTGTTGAGGCCTTATTAAGAGATCTGCTCTTATCTCCTGCACAGCCTCTTGGCAAAGTTGTTGACTACTTTTACCGAGTTGAGTTTCAGCACAGAGGAAGCCCACACATTCACTGTCTCATATGGGTAGAAGGTGCCCCTGTGTTTGACGAGGATGATGATCAGACTGTGTCAGATTTTGTGTCCAAATACATTACAGCTCAGCTGCCTGACCCACGCACACAACCTGAAGTATACAAGAAGGTCACAGAAGTGCAAATACACAGCAAAAACACTCAAGGACATGTTTCAGAAGTCCCAACTCTGGTTGCAGATTTGGATTTCCTAAACCACCTTCCACAAAGACAATCATATCAAGACCTGGTGAGGGTGTTGATCCACTACAAGTGCAAATAGCAAAGTCGAAGCTCCAACCACTGAACTTGTTGCTGAATGAACCTGAAAATGCCTCACTCAGTTTGCAGCAGCTCCTAGCTCAATGCAACTTAACACTCCAAGAGTATGAAGGATGCCTCGATGTTATCAACAAATCAAATGTGGTGATCCTGAAACGTAAGCCTAAAGACTGCTGGGTAAATGGAGACAATGCACATCTTCTTGAAGCCTGGGATGCCAATATTGATGTTAGTTATATTCTCAATGCATACTCATGCATCATGTATCTCACCAGCTACATAACCAAAAAGGAAGCTGGACTTTCTGAGTACCTCAAAACAGTCATTGAGAACTCCACCAGAGACCACGTCAATGAATGTGATGAAATGAGGGATATCACGCAGGCTTACTCTAAAAAGAGAGAGGTCAGAGCTCAGGAGTGTGTGACTCGTGCATGTGGAATAAACATGAACAAATGTTCATGTGGTGTCACATTCGTACCAACAGATGACAACGCACTGAAAATGAGTCGCCCCATGTCTTACCTGGAGAACACAACATCAGAAAGTGTAAATGTGTGGATGACATCTTTGACTAACAAATACAAAGCCAGACCAGAAACACCAGAGTTTGAGCAGATGTGTTTGGCTGATTCTGCAGTTACTTGCAGAATTGTCTATGGCCGGCAGAAAAAAGGTAGAGATGTGTTGCCCCTCCTCAATGAGATGTGATTTGTGCAAAAGCGTAAAAACGATAAACCTGCCATCATCAGATTTTATCGCTGCTCACAGGAGAAATATCCTGAGAAGTTCTATGGCACATTACTGAAACTGTACATTCCTCACTGATCGGACAAGGAACTTAAAAGACAGCATTTCCCCACATACGAGTCCTTCTATAAATGTTGTTGTGTTCAACTACCAGGTTCTAACCATCATGAGTATGTCAAACACATAGTGAAACAAAACAAAGACAAATATGAGAAAAACAGCGAGGAGATTGAGAAAGCAGTCGAAGAATTTGAACAGAACAGAGGAGTAATTGATGAATGGTGTAATCTGGCTCCAGAATCTGAAGTGGAGAGGTTGGAATGTATCGAAGAACTGGAGGCAAGAGAGCTAGATCATGAAAATGTACAAGAACATTTTCCAGAATACACTAATCAGGCTAATGTTGCAACAGAACCAAGAGAACATCAGAGAGCCTGTTGCGTTTGACCCCACACTGTTACGGCAGATGTATCAGAACCTGAACCAGAAACAAGCATGTGTATTCTATGCAGTTAGAGATTGGTGTGTAAAGCGTGTCTGTGGCCTAAATCCTGAGCAGTTTTTCTTTTACGTCAATGGTGGTGCCGGAACAGGAAAGTTCCATCTCATTAAATGCATCTACTCAGAGGCATCTAAGATACTGTGCAAACTGCCCAGCCATTCTGAGGAGGTTGACATTTAAAACCCCACTGTCCTGTTGACAGCTTTCACTGGAACTGCAGCCTTTAATATATCAGGATCAACACTGCACTCTTTGCTCAAGCTTCCACGAAGTCTGAAACCTCCATTTCAAGGACTTGGTAACCAACTGGATGAAGTCCGATGAGAACTTTTAAATGCTGAAATCCTCATCATTGATGAAGTGTCCATGGTGTCAAAGCCCCTGTTTACTTACGTGGATGCGAGACTGAAACAGATCAAAGGTAGCCCCAGACCCTTTGGAGGAATGTCAGTGATAGCTGTTGGAGACTTTTATCAGCTACCATCAGTTCGACAGTCCAAGACCCTCTGTGTGTATGAGCCGTGTGAGATTGATCTATGGCAGGAGCACTTTCAGACAATCACCCTGACTGAGATTATGCGGCAGAAGGATGATGTTGCCTTTGCAGAGATGTTGAACCGGATCCGTGTGAAAGGAAAGTCAGATGAGTTGTCTCAAGCAGACAGAGCCTTGTTGTCACAGACTATCACTGAACCATCACTTTGTCCACCTGATGTCCTGCACATCTTTGCAACTAATAAACAGGTTGATTCTCACAACTGAGTAACATTAGCTCTGCTCCATTCTAATATCAACAAGATTGATGCAGATGACTATAAGAAGGACCCACGAACTGGAAGAATGGCTCGACAAGACAAACCATACAAAGGAAACAGAAATGAGTTACCAGATACACTAAGTGTAGCCGAAGGTGCACAAATCATGCTCACCAGAAACATAGACGTGTCTCAAGGACTGGTGAATGGATCCATCTCTACACTAGTCAGAGTAATAACCTCAGAACAAAGTGGTGTTGCACATGTCACTATGCTTGGGCTCAAGATGGATGATGAAAACGCTGGAAGGAATTACCGTAATAGAGCACCAGGCCACTCTGATGATGTAGTGTACATAGAGAGAGCAGAGGACAATCTGAAACAGAAAGGAGTGGTACGCAGACAGTTTCCTGTTAGGCTTGCATTTGCCTGTACGATACACAAGGTTCAGGGTATGACAAGGACATCAGCTGTAGTGTCACTGAAACACATTTTTGAACCTGGCATGGCTTACGTAGCTATCAGTAGAGTGACCTCTCTCAGTGGAATGCACTTGCTGGATCTGGATTAGAGTAAAATCTATGCCAACCGAGAAATCACTGGAGCCCTTGAGACCATGAGACAAGTCAACTTGGACGACATAATGCCTCTTCTTCGTATCAAACAGACATCAAGCACATGTGACACTCTGACCATTGTTCACAATAACACGGAAGGTTTGCCTTCTCACATCAATGATATCAGGAGCCATCATGAACTGTGTCTTGCAGATGTTTTGTGTCTCACAGAAACTCACCTTCAAGGTTCCTTTGTTGCAGAGAGTCTCAATTTAGAGGGCTACAACATGTTCAAACGCAACAGACACCTTTCCTACACAAATGTTCAACAAATAGCCAACAGAGGTGGTGGTGGAGGTGGCTGTTTATGTGAAAAGCCACATTCAAGTGCGTGAGAAACAGTACGTACATAATAGAACTGATCTTGAGTTTGTGGCTCTGAAGGTAGAAGCCCCAGTGAGTGCCCTGATCGCAGCTGTGTACAGACCTCCAGACTAGAGTGTGAGATCATTCCTGTTTAACCTCGGGAGACTGCTGGACTCATTGGAGATCATGGACTGTCAGCCCATCATTGTATGTGGTGATTTCAACGAGACTCTCTTCTCCAACACTGCTAAGCCAATCCTTGAGCTCTTCCAGTCCAGAGGATATGCACAAATCATTACTAATGCAACCACTGATAAGAACACACTGCTAGACCTCATTTTCATCTCTCAACCACAACACTGTCTCCACTCTGGTGTGATGAGAACTTATTACAGTTATCACAACCCTGTCTATTGTGTCATGTCCTCTAATGGTTCATAAAGGTATCCGCTGAGTTTTAAAGAAAATGTAAGGTACTCGTGACTTAAATTAAACTAATATTGTATATACATTGATTTAATAATATTAGTACTATTGTCCACAATTATTCAGTTCAATTATTCAGAAGACAATTATTTGTATCTTCTCAGCCACAGCAGGGCCTTTATTCTTGTACAGTAAAAAAACATTTCACATGCCACAATCACGTTTTCTGTCCACATTCCTACAACAGGTCTTGAAATTGTCAGGTAAGACCAAAATCCACTGAGAATCATGGATTTTCTAACAACACCACATTATTGTCTGGGATTATGTAATTGTCGATGTAAAGAAAACGTAATCATCTGGTCAAAACATGTTGTTGCACTTTAATTAGTTAGTAGAATGGGGTAATTTTAAGTGTTCATATTATTGGACAACATTATGGGTCATACAGTTTTCCAGGTAACCATGTTGTTTTTAGCTATATTTCTAACACATTTTGGCCTGTGCATTTATCAGGGTGGGTTTGGGTCAGGGTCTATAAATGCACATGCCAAAACTCTTTCAGCAGCTGTGTACAATGCTGTACACAGCATTGTACACAGCTGCTGACATTTAGTGTAGCAGATGCACATCAGAAAGTATGTGTTCTAGATGTAACACATACTTTCTGATGTACCTACCAGCTGAATCCCCACACTTCCATCCCCATTAATTTAATTTGAATTATCCTGTGATCTCTGTAGTGTTAAGTTTCCTTTGTACCTCACAGGAGGCACAGTCCTCCTATGTCCTCTGTAACGTTAAGTTTCCTTTCTGATGGACAGGACACACTGTCCTCATGTGTCCTTTGTAGTGTTAAGTTTCCTCTGTACTGGACAGGAGACACAGTTCTCATGTGTCCTTTGTGGTGTTAAGTTTCCTTTCTGATGGACAGGAGACACAGTTCTATGTGTCCTCCGTAAAGGCACTTTCCATTTTGGCCTCACCTCCTTCTACACTGTGAGGATCAGCTCACAGCATCTACGACTGCAGCACCAACTGAACTGTCAATCAACTGAGGACCCATCACTGTTAGACCTCATAGGGACACATTTTACTTCCTGCCTGTCCCCGTCATTCTTCAAAGCAAAGGACAAGAAAACACCTGCCTGTCCTTGCCTCACTTCCTGTCTGGCCCTGAGATTCTGGATCAGCTCATACCGACCAAGACATCATGCCACCACAGAGCAGAAGTTGAAGCACCATCTCAACTGTTCATCATCAGTGGACACATCACTGAGACACGTGTTCTCCCTGCCAGTGTTGAGGTTTCTTCACAACAGATAATAAGGTATTGTCTTCTTATTTCATATGTGATTTCTAATGTTTTGTTCTAATTCTGTTATCATTCGTGTATTCATTTTGTATAAATGCAATATTCTTAATAACAGTAGTTGTACATCCAATATAACATTGTAATTTATATCAATTTCTTCCTTCAGGTCTTCCTTCTTTGTGATTCCTCCACCTCACAGTGAAGACACTCAGGGCAGAGAGGGCAAAGCATATGAAAGAAGATAAACATCATGAAGCGTATTCAGGTGCACTGGACGTACATGTTGATCTGCCCTGCAGCAGAGCTCAAGGTATTTTATTACTGTGAATTATAAAACCCTTTTAGAAAGTTTAGTTTGTTTTTAGTTTATAACAATAACTTCCTGTTTTCTTTTGTCAGGATCAGGTGTGCGACTGCAAGAAAGCAAACTGCTGCAGAAGAGTCATTAGACTCTTCTAAGACTGTCACAGTGACAGCCCCACCTTTATGCAGTATCAAGCTCCTCCCTAAACCAGCTGTAAAGGTAACAATTGTTATGAGGTCTTTTTAAAAATATATCTCTGACCACAAAAAAACATCCCGTGGTGGTTTTACTACTTGCATGTGCTATTTACATTTTTAACTACATGAATACATTTTCTTCTGTTTCTGACTTTAAGGCCTCTCCTCCTCTATGTAGCTATAGTAACACTACCATTACACCAGGCCCTGAAGTGATGACTGGAGCAGTGGTTCTACAGCTACTGCACAGATCAAAGGTCCTAATGTTACAGGTCTTTAAAGCATACACTACTAACTCATGAACAGTATGAATGTCTCTAAAAACTGCAAGTCTATTTTGTTTGTTTCATCTCTACCGTATTTGATCTAACAATGTATGTTTTCTTTATGATTCATCACATTTCTTTTTTTTAGTTGACTGTATTTATTTATTTATTCATGTCAACCGTCCCCTTTTAAGTCCGTTTTCTAACAGATATATGAGAAAATTAAGGATGGAAATGTTTGTTTGCCTCGTGCATACAAACAAATTAACCTTGAAGAAATTGCATATGTGTATCACAATGAGTCATTAGTATGGGGTTTCAGCTGGTAGGTATATTCAAGGTTTTTCACATGTGTACACCGATCCTTAGCGTAACCTAAACTCTACTGAGATGATGAATATTTAAGGCCAGTGTTGTATAGCTGTGAAATCCATCCAGGTGTGTCATCTCCAGATTGGCCAGAGCATGACTTGTCAAAAGATTTAACAGGAAAACAAATCCTACAAAGCTTGTGTCCTAACCTTGAGACAACAAGTGACTCTAACTGAATGTTCCATCAAAGTAAAGAGAACTCAGTGTTTTAGTGAGCCTCAGTAAACTAAGCTTAACGTTGGGATAGTCTAAATGACAATGTTGACAAGACTTATCCGTTCGGGGCTACTGGACCTTGAGGTCTTGAACTTCTGTGAGTATTAACCTAGGTCTGGAAATTATGTGCAAAGCCTTTGATTGTAGGAAATTAACCATATTGTTAACTATTGAAACTATTGAAAGTATATTTATTCATGAATATCAAAGGGACCAATGTTCACAAAACTCTGTGTTGATAATTTGTCAAGTTTTTATTTTGCACGAAATTGTGCACTGTACTTATCTATATTATTTTATTATATTTAAATAGAAGAAAATTGGTCAAAAAAGGATGTAAAGACAGGATGTTAATGCATCTTTTGAAATATAGCACACACACCTCAAACTACTGAAAAATAACAACACAAAATAATAATGAATGAATAATGTTCTGCATGGTCTGTGGTATACGTTTATTTAAAAACTTTTGCTTCTTAGGCACTATGGGTATATCTTGTGGGATTTTTGTGGAAAACCCAAAGGCTTCTGCAAAAAGCGTTAATTTTTCTTTATTTCCAATTCTATGTTTTAATTTACTTGAGAGCACCTAAATTATGATGAGTTAATTTAACCGTAACTTATTTCAGATTAATGCAGTATGAAAAACAAGGCATCCTTACTTGGACAATTAAATATACAAAGAGAAAACCATTTTTACTTTGCGAGTTTTCATTTGCACGTGTACAGATAATTTGTATTGACAGTTTTTATAATTGCTATTGTTTTTCCTCAATAAAATCTAGTGATATATATTTTTGCATGTGCAATATATTCGGGTTTTCTGTATGTTAGTTTTGACATCCTGGATCTAGTCCTATAGAGTTTTTCTCTGTACATTGCAATCCTTTTAAATAAAAGCAGAGAAAATTATTTCTCCCTTTATTTGAGAAAAGTTAATATTTGTGTTGTCAAATTTCACTATGACCCTGACATTCTGTCTCTTGTGTTATCATATACTGAATGCAAGCAAAACTACAGAGCAAAATCACACTCTTTCTGATTAAACCAATCTATGAACTGTCTGAAACAATGGATATCCGCGGACCCAAATGGGCCTTAAAAAAAAAAAGATTGCCGCACGCAAACATGCCACTCCCCTTGGGGCTAAGCCCCCCCCTTTCTTTGAATCCTAGAAACGCCCCTGATAATATGTTTACTGCTTCTTCAAGTATTTCTACAGTTTAACAGTGCAGACTTTGGCTTCTTTTGCATTGTATTTCAGCTCTTAGCTTTGTTAAATGCTGCAGTTCATCTTCCACACTGCCACTTTTATGTTTTCCTGCTGTGCTGGTCTTGAGTTTTTGGCATTAACACTTTTTCAGCAAAGCCATTGGAATATTGAATATTTTCAGCAATTTAACTTAATTTCATCTTTGCGCTTGCTGGTACATTTTCGGATTTCTGTATTCTCAGCAATTATTTAAATAATTTTCGGCTTTTCTAATTTCTGTATTTTTAGCATTTAAAAAAAAACACTTTCAACTTATTATTTCTGTATTTTCAGCAATTTTCGGAAATTAATTTCAGCCTTCAGCATTCCAACGCATTTTCAGCAGGAAATGCCTTTTATAGTTCCAACTTCTTAGTTCTTCCGCCGTTTTTTGGCCTTTAACTAGTCCTGCATACTTTCAGCGATTCCTACAATTTTGGTATCAAAACGTTCAGCTCCTTCAGGAGCACACTCTGCTGGCTGCTCTTTTTCTGATATTCAACTAAATTGTCAAACAAATTCCTCTGACGTTCATATAGTTTAACTTACAGAAACAAGTTTGACCTTAAAATGGAGGAAAACTTGTCCTCTTTCAGCCAATTTAACTACTAAAGAGCTCACATTTATAGAGTTTCAGTTTTGAGCCTGGAAGCGAGAGCAGCCTTTCAAATTCTCTCACTAACTTCAATGGAGAGGTGGGTAAAATTCGTCAGAGAATTTTGAAAGTAGACGTATTTATAAACTGCCGTTAGAGTCGTATTTCTGACCGCACAGACATATAAAGGACATCTCTGGTTTCGGCAGAGTCTTGGGTCTCGGAAAATATCCTAATTTTTGGGATTGGACGTATAGTTTTGCGTCTAGGTTAACTTGTTTGAGGTGTGGATTCCAGCAAAATTTGTGATTCTCTGCCCAGCTCGTTAGCGATCACAGCTGCGCCATCACCGTGGCAACCAAACAAACACGCACCATAAAAGCAGAATTGGGTAGACGTTTTGGAAACTGCCAAAAGAGTTGTATTTCTGACCGCACAGACACCTAAAGGATATAGTTTCGGCAGAGTCTTGGGTCTCGGAAAATATCCTTATTTTTTGGATTGGACGTACAGCTTTGCGTCTAGGTTAACTTGTTTGAGATGTGGATGCTATGTAAATGTTTGTTATTCTCTTATCGAGCTAGCGCGATATGGCTCTCCATAAACGGTTCGACTTTTTCTTCCACTACAGTATCGACCAAATTGGCCAAACAAGGCATGTACATGGGCTTAAAGTGTGCATAATTTAGCTAGATCTTTTTTATTTTAGCAAGTTTCACAGAAATCTGCAAAAATCGAGGCTCAAGACAGGCATAGCTGACCGTCACGAACAGCCAAACCAGGGCTGGGGTAAGTGTTTGCTGCAGCTGGCGTTAATCCTACGAGCAAATGCTTCGTAACTGGACAGTTTTTACTTTTAATCGACAATATTGAACACAGATGTTAAGTAACTTGTCTTTACTCTAAATATCTTCTCCGTTTTCAATTTGAAGTAACGCTAGTAGATCAAGCTTATATAGGCAATCTCCCATTGCATCCTCTCTAGCTTCACGCCTTTGGTTATTATTCAAGCCTACGGTGTTAATACATACCACTTTGACACACTTGCAAGAAATGATCCGCTGGTTAAATGTAACACGATCTTATTATTTACGTATAAAAACCTCACCAGGGACAACGACAACATCGGCAACCCTGCACTATGAATTATTATTTTGATGTCATCTTAAATTAAGTGTCTGATGAACAGGACTGGGTGTGCAGGCACGCATGATCAGTTTCTCCTCCGTCTTGAACCTGAAACCTAGATTGTAGGTTAGAAATGTTGCCAGTCTGTTGGCAATGACCAACGGTTGCTGCGTTTTTCCAGCAAGTTCAAGTCATTCCAGTGTTGTCCTTTTACCTTCAAATTCGTTCAACCCAGACTTCAGCAAGTGGTTTTCTGCTCAATTTTCACATTTTCCTGCAGCTCATCTTTCTGAAATGTTCCCCTTTTTGTTTAGCATTTTTCTTCTTCTTTTCTTCTGTTTTCTGCCTTCATCTTGCTCCAGGTCCTTTCAAAAATACCTTTCACAGCAGTATCTTCCAACTGCCAGTGCTTTAGCATTTTTTTTTCTCTTTTCTGTACTTTTCTGCCTTCATTTTGCTGCAGGTCCTTTCTAACATACATTTCAGGCCTTTTGAAACTCCAGCAAATAATATTAAGCTACATTTTCACATTTGTATGTATTGTTTCTCTTCTTTCTGATTTTTTTTCACTTTTTGTTTTGCATTTTTCTTCTCTTTTCTGTAGTTGTATGCCTTCGTCCAGCTCCAGCCCCTATTTAAAATACCTTTCGGATGCTTTGAAGCTTCAGCTTAGAACTTTCAAAAAATGTTCACAATTTTCAGCTTATTTTTTTTCAGCTATCCCCATTCAGGTTTTCAGCATTCTCACTGCAGTTTCGCAGGAACAGCCTTTTCTAGTTATTATTTCTTTTTGCCCCCCTAAAACTTTGTTAATATTTGGACTACATAGACAACCTCAGTGTCAGACGTTTCGTTTTGGTAGGAATTGAGTTGCTTGTATTGGGATTTACGTTCCGTTGCACGGTTTAAGTAGAAATTAGGTTTTTGTGGCGAAAAGTGAAGCTAACGGTGGCTAACTTGCTAGCCACAGTCACTGACGCCACTAACGTCACCAACTTCACGAAAACTCGCGTGACTATCTCTAGCAGAACATTAGTTTAGCAGCTCGTTAACTTCTGGGAGATGGCTAGGCTAACTGCTTTACTGCAAGGCAGCTGCAGAAACGCCACAAGCAAAGAGGCCTGGGTGATAACTATTTGCTCATATTTTCAGTTAACCTATGGTACTATTTGAATCACGATTCCATCTGAGATATAGCTACTGCTGGTAACGTCGTTGTTAAAATAAGTTTCAAAGGGGGTTCTTTATTCATGAATGAATGCAATATGAGTAAGCTAAATGCCTGAAAATATCACGAGAGGGGCAAAACTTACAATGACGTTTAAGTCATAAAGATTAGGTCCATTTTTACACCGGTCTGCCAAATGTATTCGTTTTGATTCAACTATGAGGTTGCTGATCACCATTCCCTCTTGCAGGGGAAGTAACAACTTTGTTGCACGAGCATTCTTTGTTAGCTACAACCTTCTGCTGGGCGTCTAGCATATGGTTGTTATTATTATATGTTACTAAGTAACAACTTTGTTGCAGGAGCATTCTTTGTGCATTGCGAGCTAACAGTGTTCGGTAGGCTTCTTCGCTATAAATGATGATGTCGCTATAAATAATGATGTAAACCGAGACCACTAAGCCCTTAAAGAAAATGTTAGGTCAAAGAAACAAAAGAAAGGTTTGAGGTTACTCTGAAAATTATTCATAAAATAGGCTAATGTAATAATAAAACTGCTAAATCCTTCTCTAACTAGGCTCCTCTATCTTGGATAATGAAACAAAACGTTTTTTAAGTAATCAATAAGCCTGTCCTTGCCCTCATTACTCAAATGATGCCGATCAGGGTGGTAAAATTACAAAATAGGACACGAGTGTCTCAGAAATAATATAGAGCTATTTGTCTTCTAGGCCAACCAATGAGAATATTGTGAATAAAAACAACACAGACACAGGCGGCAAATAAACAGGCAGATGTTAGCCTTGTATTGTTTGAAAAGCGGGAAGCCAGCTAGAGGCAGATGTTGGATGTTGGATCATATCACACCATTGGAAAACCAAAGTCGTCCCACGTCTGGATCGTTGGCAGCTCGTTGGTATACTGGCTTGCGCAACACGCGGAGGAGGTCGGACTGTACCCCGACCTTGCACTGGAGTGCCATATTGAATGGGTAGGGGTGAGGGGCATGAGGTGGGCAGACCTTGTGCGTAAGCTCCGTGAGAAGCGTGGCATGCTTCACAGCCCGGACATAATGGTGCTCCACGTCGGGGGAAACAACCTCAGCCAAGTGACCGGGCTAGACTTGACGAGGCGGATGAAGCGAGACCTGGGGGCCATGGAGATGTTCCCAAACACTCTGCTGGTGTTTTCGGATATCCTGGAACGCTGCGTCTGGAGGTATCAGAGGAGCACCAGCGCTTCTGGTATTGACAGGGCAAGACGTCGAGTCAACGCAGCGGTGTCTAGCTTCCTGGCCGACCGTGGGATGGGGAGCATTCAACACCCCCAAATACGACACGGTTTCGTGTAGATGTACCGACCCGACGATGTCCACCTTGATCACGTTGGAAACAATGTGTTCTTGGGAAACATCCAAGACGGTCTCCGACGACTCTTGTGCTAGCCACAGCACACACAACAACGACTCTTTTAAGAGCCACCCAAAATGTAAAAAAATTAAATATTTGACCGTTCAAAGTGCCATTGTAATTTTACAACCATGGGGTCTTACAGGGTTAAATGGTACCATCTTTACATCTTTGAAGTGTGTCATGAAGCTCAGCTCACGGTGTCCTACTCTATAGCGAGCAACTCCACATTCATACGTCTCTGAGCTTGCTTTAAAATAACAGAAAACATTAATATATTGACGTTGACACATTAAGATGCTTTTATGAATCAATATGTCCTACCACTTGAGAAACACTGTCCTACACATAATTAGACAAATGCAATATTAGACGTCCCATAGCCTACAACCTCATGACCAGGTGCAACAGGTGCCTCGAGAGGATTAAGGTGTTGAAGAAGCAGATGCTGTGTGTTCCTCTTGTTGGGCAACCAATAAGTTGTTTATATCTGATTACAATTTACTAAGTTACCTACTGAGCGCTACATCTTCATGAGCTACATTTGGCCTCCTTCTCTTCCAACCAACTAGTATCACCTCTCCTCCATCTGAGTGATACACGTTATTCTTACAAAATTATTGGAAAATTGTTATCAAGGGAACACAATGCTCAGAACTGCAGTCATACACTTAAATGCTTTTTAAAATATGTAAACACCAGGAGACTATGGGCAGCTGGGGCAGCCGCAAGCACACCCTCACAATTTCCCCAGAAATTGTATGCTCTCTAGTTTAGCTTGCTTTGCCGAGTTAGAACAACGATGGAGCCAGATATTCAAGTTTACACTGTAAACCCGGATTTCGCTTTTTTGTTATCTTAACAAATGTTTTCTTGTCAATATGACATGGGTGTGTGTAGAAAGTTGATATAACTTCAAATAATCAATTAACAGCGCCTCAACTACATGGAAGTTAACCAAATTGAAAATCAATGTTATGTTAGCTAGAAAGTCCTAGTTGAGTTAAAAAACCAGGCTAAAATTGGTCGTTTATGCGTCATCACGTTGTACGCTGAGAGTCACGTGGTACGACTTCACGCGTGCCTCCATGACTTTGAATCCACCTGGAACGGGAAGGCACTGCCGCCATCTTTTTGGACTCTTTTACTTGACAGAAGGTGAGTGCAAATTCTTATAAACATACATGTAATACTTCTGAAACATTTAATGTGTTTGGTATTCCGTGATACTCGTTAATTGTAAACTTAACTGAAAAAAATGCAAGCTTTACACTGAGCAGTTTTTCTTAACCACTTAACTAGCCTACTAGCTAGCCTACTTAAACATATATGTTCGACAGCACAGTAAATATCGAGTGTAATGACATTAAATTACATCGAAAGTTGTACTTTTCATTGTCACTGGTGGCAAAAAAACGAATTAAAAAATGTCAACAAGTAGGCCTAACGCTAGCGTTTTACACGAGGCGGCACCGTTAAAATGGCTGCCGGATTGTGGCCTACACACAGCGCCCTCGTCGCCTGTTAGTTCAAACACCAGAAACGACTTCTCCGCTCCAGTCTGCGATGCCAGAGCTGGGCATCGCAGACTCATGGGTTAGTAACAACCGCATCATATTTTAATTTTTTTAATAGTCCATTTCCTAGTGGCATTTGTGAACTAAACGACGTCGGCTCTACAACTGTTTATAGCGTCAGGAGTTATTTCTCATTTTAGTGTCTGCCTACTTGCTGTGCTTGTGTGAGGAGAAGGGAGGGGAGAGAGTGGAGTGCTCTAATGCCACCTCCACTTCGCTTTCTTTAACTGTTTTAGTTAACCTACATTTAAGACAGGGGAAGAACGCTGATAGGAAGTGCGGGCAGTAGAACACAATACATCCGACCGGTGTTGTTTATTTTTCTCTGTCTCTCCGTGTTGTATTTATTCTTGGCTGGCCGCGGACCTGTGCGCGCGCGCACACGCATGACAAGGTTGAATTGGACCATAGCGTTATTCAGCGGTCTTCAATAGCTCCCAATAGATTTAAAGTATTGTAAATGGAACTTTGCCATTTACAAGACCGGTGCACGTGGCATGCTTTAAGATGCCCCTTTGAATAGAAATGAGAAAGTGCTATATTTGTTATGAATTGCCCTGGCATTTTAAGAATCATTAACAAATAAATCAATACAAATAAATCAATATCAGCTTAACTGTCTTTTACACTGAACTTTTAGACTTATTATGGAGATATGTGTACTGTTGTATGTAAATAGGAAATGGTTATTTAACTACCAAGTCACATATCTGTCCTAATTCTAATCCTAATTCTCCTTTTTTCTCCCTTCTGTTTCCAGTTTTACATGCTGAAAATGCAAATGTAGGTTTTTTATTTTGTAAATTTATTTGAGAAATATAAAATGCTTATTAAAGTAAAATATCTTTCCTAATTATCTTTTCTTTCTTTTTCCAGGTCTACATGTTTTGAATGCAAACGTAAATGCGGTGGATTTGTAAGTATTGTACTTACTTCTCAGAAAATCGTAGAAGAATAATTGAACATTATAGAGCTGTCCATGGACATTTTGGAAGAAACTGTCCATTGCCCTGTATCTACAGTGACTGTCATCTAGTTTTCCGATCACAACAATCTCTGAAAAACCACTGACCAACTGTCAGTTATGCAATTTCAATGATCCAGTGACTATAAAACAGTATTTCTCTCATCTTGGGAAACATCTTAAAAGCAAAGAGACTGTTACCTGCCCCTTAAATCATTGTTCTTTCAAATCAAGTGTTTACTCTACCTTTACTTCACACAAAATTCGTTTTCATAACAATGTCACACTGCAAGACTTGAAATCTGAGCTTGTTATTCAAACAAATGTAAATGAGGAGCACCTGGTTGATCAAGTGCAGTCAGATATCAGTGATGCTGAATTTTCTGGGGGTGAGAATATAAATGAGCAGGAGGTTAACACTGATACAGTTCAGGCAAGACTTGCATCTTTATTTCTGCGATTGCAAAGAGTTTTGCATGTCTCAAAGACAGCGGTTCAGCAAATAGTTACAGAATTGAGGGATATTGGTGTTTTAGTTGGTGAGCTAAACAAAAACACTCTTGATAAAGCATTGAGGCAGCATGGTTGTACCATTGATGAAAACACTTTAAATATAGTTAAAGATACTTTGTGCCAGGCTAATCATTTTAGCTGTCTTTCTGAAGGTGGGTCTTTGGGAACTGACAAAAGAAGGCTATCATTTTTCAAAGAGAACTTCAGTGTTATTAACCCAGTTGAATTCGTTTTAGATTTGTCATCAAAACGAACATTTGTTTATGTGTCAATCTTGGGTGTTCTTCAAGTATTGTTAAATAGGGGTGATGTACTTGACAGAGTTTTAGAAGAAAGCCAAAAATCACAATCTGGCCATTATACATCATTTTCTGATGCATCATACTGTAAAGAAAATCCACTTATTTCTGGTGAAGATCTGAGTATTTCTCTGGGCTTGTATATTGATGATTTCGAAGTCTGTAATCCTTTAGGGACATCCAGAAAAAAACATAAATTGTGTGCCATCTATTGGATAATTGCTAATTTACCTGTAAGAGACAGATCATCATTATCTACTATATATCTGGCTGCCCTATGCAAAAGTCAAGATGTTAAAACATTTGGTTACAGTCCAATTGTTCAACCATTACTAAGAGATCTAAAATTGCTTGAAAATCAAGGAATTTACATCAACAGATTGGGAACTAGTGTCAGAGGCACAGTACTCTACATTTCATCAGATAATTTGGGGGCACATTCTTTTGCTGGCTTTCAAGAATCATTTAATGTGGACAAGTTTTGCAGATTTTGCCTTGCAAGTCGTAAAGATATTCAAACTTGTTCTGTAAGAAGTGGTGCATTTGTATTGAGAACAAGAGAGTCGCATAACCTAGACCTCTCTGAGCTTAAAGAAAATGTGACTTTGAAAAGTGTGAATGGGGTAAAAAGGGACTGTGTTCTAAATGAGCTACAGTACTTTCATTGCATCACAGGGTTTCCACCTGACTTTTTGCACGACCTGTTGGAAGGCATTGTACCCTTTGAGCTGTGTTTGTGTTTGAAAAAATTAATTGATAAGAAATATTTCACTGTAGATTATTTAAATACTGCCATACAGCACTTCCCTTATAAGTTCTCAGACAAAACCAATTGCCCTCAGAAGATTCCAGTAACTTTTCATTTGGTTGGAACAATAGGAGGGAATGGCCATGAGAATTGGACTCTGTTAAGGTTGTTGCCATTAATTATTGGTGATGTTGTTCCTGAAAATGATAACGCTTGGTCTGTGATTCTCGAACTGAAAGACATTGTTGAAATCTTGGTATCGTCCACTTTCACAGAAGAAAGCCTCTCTTACTTGGAAGCAAAGATCTTTGAACATAGGACACTTTTAATAGAAGTATTTCCTGATGTAAAACTCAAACCCAAACATCATTTCCTTGAACATTATCCCTGTCTAATTCGATGCTTTGGACCTGTGGTTGACTTCTGGACATTTCGCTTTGAAGCTAAACATAACTTTTTCAAGAAAGCGGTCCGTGATCTAAATAACTTCAAGAACATTGTTTTATCCTTGGCCAACAGACACCAACTTATGTTGTCATACTTTTTTGACATGCCGTGCCTGTTCAAGCCAGCAGTGGAAGTAGAAAGAGCAACATACAGTTCCCTTGAAAATCTGTCAACCTCAGTCAGACAAGCTATTCAGCACAAATTCAGTCATCTGACCAGTGCATCACTTGCAACAACAGCCTTTATACATGGGACAAAATATGTAAAGGGAATGTATGTATCATTTGGAAGCACAAGCGGACTTCCTGATTTCTGTCAAATTCTGTACATTGTGGTAGTGGACAACAAGGCATTCTTTATTCTTCAACCTTTCTCTGCCTGGTACCTGGACCACTTCAGATGTTTTGAAGTTTGCAGCGCTGATGATCTCCAACTGGTTGTGGTCGAACCTGCAGAGCTGAACCACTACGCTCCTCTGTCAGCCTACACCGTGCAAGGAAGACACCTGATTTCTCCGAAGGCATCCCTACTGCACTGAGGTGATAATTTTGCTGATTGTCTTGTGAATACTTGTAATTGTACACTAACCCTGACCCTTGTTGTTGTTTTGTCAGTGAATATCTACTACTATCATGATCTACTACATGTCCGTACTTTGTGAGCAATAGTAAAATCCAATGGTAATACACAGCCTAGGTTCTGTAAACTGTAATGTAAACAAAGGGGCCACCATAGCTAGCAACATGCCACTTTATAGAGCCTAGGCTTTGTATTCCCACTGCATTTTTTTGCAGCAAAGAGTACGGACAGGTAGCAGATCGTGAGGAGAAATTCACTGATTATGGTAAGCATTCTCCCCCGAATCGCTGACTCTACCTTAAGCTTTACTGCCAAAATATACAAAATTTGAAAACCAATTTTCAGGTATTTCATAGGGTTTAATTAAGGCATTCAATTTATAGTCTGGCAGAACAAAAATTTAACATTTTATTTCACCTTGAAGTTACTCGTATGATATCCATAGGCCAATTTATGATATCTGATCATGACACAACCATTTTTGTAACATAATTTCTATTTTTTATTAGTTGGGATTCACCATGTTGCTGCGCGTCATCCTTAGCCAAGACGACATCCGGAGGATAACAATTGACAGCATGCCAGAGACTGTTGATGGCCTTCACTTGATGCTGAAGAACAAGCTTGGATTGGAAGGTGACTTGGTGGTGCAGTTCCAAGATCCGGAGTTCGATAATGAGCTTTGCAACTTGAGTAGCATGTCAGAGCTGCCTAAGGACAAAGTGACTTTGAAAGTATACAGCAAGAATCTTGAATCCTATCATACAGACTCAACCTTAGACACGGCAAGCCTATCCACATCCTCTGAGGGAAGCCCCATCCCCTCTGCCAGTCATACCCGTCAGCTGCCACAGCCATTTGACATCCCTACTTTTTCGTATGATGTGGAACTTAAGTTGAAGAAAGGAAATGAAGCCTTCCATGAAGATGGAACCCTTCTTGATGTGTCCAAAGACACAAAATCAGACATTTTGGATAAAATAGCGGAAGCCATCTATGTCCACAACGCATACCCAACACGGGAAGATTATGACTTGGTGTCACAAGCTCTCGTCGACAAACATCCCTGTCTGAGGGAACCAGGATCTGTCAGCGGTTGGTACTGTTGGAAATTTAGCTTGAAGTTCAAAATGGGAAACTTCAGACAGAAGCTATGATTGGCTGGATGCCCAGAGCTCAAGATCAACTCACGCTCTTCAGGTACACCTGGGAAAGGAAAACTTAAGAGGGCCAGAAAATCTGAAGTCAATTTCCTGCCAGACATTCCAGTGGGAAAAACACAACGTTCCCTCGAAGAGGAAAGAACCGAGATGGTCACCGAAATGAAGAAAAGGAAAATTGATTGGCAGAAAATAAAAGGATTGATGACCAGCACTTTTTCTTTACGGAGAAAAGAAATTGTGGAGGATGAGCCACCTGTGGCGGATGTCAGAGAAAGATGGCCGGCACTGTTCTCTGAACGTCAGGTAAAAGTATTTTTCTATTTCAGATGCGGTTAGGTGGATCAGATTTGAAATTGCTTAAGATTTGCTAAATAATTTATTTAAGAATGGTTAATCAGTCATGAATAATTTGGTATAAAAAATGCATCGATTTAAAACATGTTTTTCTGCAACAACAGTAAAGTAATTGAATTTACAGCCAACCGCTTGTGTTCCTTTGCTTTTTTCTGCCTACCAGATTGAAGCAGAGTTTGCTCGCCTTACGTCTGTTGACCTGAAAGACTCCCTCTTCGCTGGCCTTGACAAGTATCTACTGAGGTTCCTTGGGGTGTACAGGGCCAGGATGGGTCTGGTGGAGCTGAACAGCCTTTTGAGGACTCTGGACATTGACGTCCGTGGATAAGTCTGTTTACACAAAGCCAATTAAATCTACCTAATCCATTTTTTGTCTATCTATCTAGTCCATAACCTTCCCATGTGTTACAGATCATAGAGCAATAGTTTCAAAACCTCTTGTAGACTCACATTTTGAGCTAGAACTTTTGGCATACTTCTATAATGAAAAGTTATTTATTTCATTTTAGTCCAATAGCCATCTTTTCCGAACATATTGACTATTTCTGAACTGAAACAAGTATGAAGACTTAAGTAGAATATATAACATCACTTAGAATTATATTCTGATTTCTGGTCTAAGACATCCCATCTGTATGTTTATTATTTTTACAGGGTTCCAACCAAAGGCAAAGGGCAGTTGTTTTGATGGGGCTCCCCCACTACTTTAAAGATGGGTCCACACTGTACAAGAAAGTACAGGTATGTTTTTCAATAATAATTTACCGGACCACACCAGATAAACCAGCACCACACATTCTAGAGCGGCAGAAGTGATCATTGAGAGGGATTATTAGTGTGACTCTACTTTGTTTTATCGTAAATGTTGCATACTCTGCCTTTAATCTGTTTAAAAATGTCCCACGTGATTTTATTTGTAATGCTTCTCCCAATTCATATTACAATTAAAGAAAAGTTCCAATATATCTTGTCACAAGTGTTTGAACCATACTTAATGGATCACAAAATAAGTTATCTACATTTTTTGGGAATTTATTTAAATTGGCCAATATGGCAGAATTGTGCACTCCCTAATATTGGTATCTGTTACTGCTGTTGTTATGAAACCTGAAATTCCCCATGGGTATCAGTAAAGTTTTATATTTTTTTTACATATTTGTCCACTTTGTGTAGGTCACAGATGCAGAGGAGGACTGGACAAAGGGAATGGCAGTCGGCATCCTCATGGTGGCACAGATTGATGAGCTGGTCCGTTTCGCAGTGGTCCTCGAGGAAGAGATCATCTTTCCAAGCATAAGTGATTTCCCAACTGCTGTGGCACTGCTGATGGGTCTGCTCTTTGCCCTTAACATCGACTACCCCAGGGGCCTTAGGTACACTTTTGAAGTTATTCAGAAGGTGCTTATGGACATTGGTGGAGGGCAATGCTCTGTCTTGGTTCATGGCTTAAAAAACCGACTCTTGAGGAAGAAAATGTAAGCTTAAAAAGCACAGTTTACGCAAAAGTGAACATTGTTGAGTGTTAAATGGACTCATTTAAGGTCAGGTGTTTGCGATCTGAACAAAGCAAGGTTCTGCATTGGTTCATGGTGTAAGAACTTAAGTTGTTGAAACCGTGCATGTTTAAGAGTTCAAGCAGAGTTTACTGTGTTTTGGTAACAACCAAATGTCACCGCTGTAGAAGATTTAGACACTGTCTAGATGTGGGGGACAGCAATACAGACAATTCTGGGTTGTTTACTTGCTGATAATTTTTTATGCACTTTTTGTAAATCCACATAGTTGCATGGCAACAAATTATTATTTTTTCAAGTTGACACCACCTATATATAATGTGTATTTTTGGTAGTCATTTACAACTTGAAATGCATATTTTCAGACTAGTTTTCCCCCTGCATCCCTTTTTTATGTTTTGTTGCACTATTTGTAAAAGCAAATTGTTGAATGCCAACTAATGTTATCACAATACAAATCTGTAGGAGAAATTTGGGGGAGGAAATAATTTTAGGATTGATACCTAAATTAAATTCATTAAAATAACAAGTATTTTGCGAATATGTGTGCATAATACAATTGGTAACAAAATAATATATGCAGAAAAGGGCTGTAAAAATCCTCAACAGTACAGATTTGTTATTTTGATGAAATGTCGGTACAGTTGTAACTTGTTACTGTTTTGTATTTTTTTATATGTGAAGATTTCATCTTCAGTAAAAAAAAAGAAAAAGGTAGGCCTACAATAAAACTGTTGATCTGTGACTGCCAGAATGTCTGGTGTAAAGGCTCGTCATTTACTCTTGAAAAAAAATCCTTAGACGTAATGAAATGTGATGTATGCAGATAATATGTATTGAGCAATGTTTTTACAGGTTAAAAAGAGAAATATTATCCACTTAGAAATGTAAGTAGATCTTAATAAGAGTATTTAAGATATTGGTAAGTGCAAATAACTAGTACATCAGTTAAATTAACTTGTAAATGTATGTAAACTTGATTGAGGTTTATATTCAATAAGTTCATAAATGTAAGTACAACTCACTAGTATTGCAGTTAAATCAACTTTTAAATTTATGTCATCTTGATTGGGGTTTGTCTTCAATCAGTTCATAAATGTAAGTACATCTCACTAGTTTTGTAGTTACATCAACAAGAAAATGTATGTTACTTATACTGCTATTTAAGTTTAATCAACTAATACATTTAAGTAGTTTTGACTCAAGATGAAGTTATGTCAACTAAAGGTTTCAAGTAATATAGACTGAAGATGGAGTTGAGTCAACTAGAAATATCTATTTAAGTTAACTTATTGTCTTAGTTATCTTGACATAAAATTTCAAGGCAGCATGGACACTTGAATTTTTGAGTTGAAACAACAAGTTCGGGTTTACAGTGTACAGTTTCTTTAATCCTACACAATACTTACGCAGTAATACTAAAAACATTAACCAAAAAGAACAACGTATATTTAGTGAGTCTGAGTCATATGTGAAATGTATGTTCCATCTAGAATAGGCCTATATTTCTAAAAACCAAGTGCAAGGAATACTATACAGTACTAATATTTGTTTGTAAAGTTCACATGATGTATCTGCTTCTTACATTTACATTTAGTCATTTTGGCAGACGCTCTTATCCAGAGCGACTTACAGTAAGTACAGGGACATTCCCCCCGAGGCAAGTAGGGTGAAGTGCCTTGCCCAAGGACACAACATCATGTGGCGCGGCGGGGAATCGATCCGGCAACCTTCTGATTACTAGCCCGACTCCCTCACCGCTCAGCCATCTGACTCCCTGCTTCTTGATCGGACTTGTACCCCATTCGGCCAGTTTTCTAACTCCACTGCCATGCATTAGCTCAAACGCTCGCGACTGGTTGTCGCAAATTATGACGTGTACAGCTAGTTGCAAGCATGCACGAGTAGCTAGGGGGGGCCGGTAAGATGGCGGTGTGAATGGACAGAACTTTCGAGCTCTCAGCATAAAATGTAGTTCGAATAGGATTAACCTGGTTTTGGGCCATTATCTGTCGATAAGTGGGATAGTAAAGTGTTTCGGCATATTTTTGTGAATTATAACGTCTGAGCAAAATGCCCAAATCAGCACAAAAACGACAAAATGCTGCTTCGGCGAACAATGATAGCATGCTAGTTAGCAACGATCGTGATTACGAAGACGGTATGTTACAAGAGTTGGACAACGTTGACGAATATCCATTACTTCCAATTACACCCAGTAAACCTCTGTTAGCCAAAAAACCTACACTCACCAAAACAAATACAGATAGCTTGAAGTCTGACGAAATTGTTAATAAACTAGCCAGTCTCATTAACACCAGATGCGACGCCTTAGAAGGAATTGCTGAAGCAACACGTGCAGAAATCAAGGCTCTAAAAGAGAAAATGGGATGTATTGAAAAACGTGTGAAGGTAAGTGAGCAAAATACCCTGGCTTGTGTGTGACTGATTTAGAACGTTATGGCAGAAGGTGGAACCTGAAACTTCACGGCATCCCAGAAGCAGCGAGGGAAGATGTTCGTGAGGAGGTGCTTCGTATCTGTCAAGAAGTCTTACAACAAGAAAAAGATGATCTGCCAGCTGCAATCGATGTTGCGCTTCGCTTGGGGTTCAAGCACCAGAACGAGTCGAGACCTATCATTCGCTTCGTTGTGAGAAGGTACAGGGATGCAGTATGGAAAGCTGCAAAAAACAGCCTGTTCCTTCGAAATTATGGCCTGCACTTCAACTAGGTATAATGAAGGAGGACAGAGAATCAAGGCAGAAGTTGTGGCCGAAGATTAAAAAGGCACGAGAGGGCAAAACAGCATACTTGTTGGAGGTAGAGGTTTTGTTGATGGTTGATGAGAAATGTTTCTGTTGTAATCCTCATCAAAAGTAAGGTTACAACATTCTGTGCTTAGTTGTTTTTTGAAAATGGCCTGCAGGTTGCTGAAAGTGTTGATGAGTTGTTGAACAGGCTTAGGCCTAGCTTTTTATGTAATTTTTTTACTGATAAACTAATGATTATCCTAGTGAAAATGGCTCTTAAAGGGTGCTGATCTTGATCTATTCTGATTCTTCTTTCTTATCTTCATCTAAATACTACTTTTGCATTTCTTCAATTTGTTCTGTCAACCTGTTGAATTTATCTTTAATATCTTTTTACGCTAGGGGGATGCGAAATACAAACAAAAAGCACTATTTCTATACGCTAAACATTTACATTTATGCATTTAGCAGACGCTTTTATCCAAAGCAACTTCCAGTCACTTCCAAAGCGACTAAACAATACAGGGCTGATTTTTGTTATATTCAAAAATATCATTCGCTTGACGATGATGCCAAATCTCAATTCTGTCCCAATTCCGAACATTCAGCCGGGGTGAAGACACTGAAAAATTGGTTTAATGGCGAAGTTGTGCATTCATTTTGTGATTCAGACGGGCACTTTGTTTGTTTACTACTCATCTGTAATGATACGTTTATTATTACAGCCAATGTTTACGGATACAATGATGATCTTCTGGAGGTCATAGAAAATAAATGTATAGAATGGTTGGGCAAATATCCAAAGGCTTACATAATTATGGGAGGGGATTTTAGTATTATTCAGGACTATGATATAGATAAGTGGCCACCAGGTCGGCCGAACTCAACAAATACGAGTCTGAAAAAACCTTATGACTAGATTTAATCTCATAGATATTTGGAGAGTTAAATGCCCTAACAGTGTAGCCTTTACATCAGGGGTGTCAAACATACGGCCCGCGGGCCGGAACCGGCCCCCAAGGAGGTTCGATCAGGCCCGCAGGATAATTTGAAAGTGGAAAAAATGCATAAGACATGGAATTAATATTTTTAATTCGCTGCAATTCATGGATTATCCGCTAAGGGGCGCACTCTTTCCATCAGAGTAGAAGACAAGCCGCATCACTGAGACAGACTGAAAACAGCAGACGGTATCAATGCGCCATCTGCTGCTTGTTACGACGTTGTTAATACCTTGGTCTCTACTAGGGATGGGCGAACGATGCCTTGTGAAGCTTTGGTGGTTTCTTCCGGATTGTGCCGGCCCAAAGAGCCGAACTATCGGCGCTTTGAAAATGAACAGCGTCATCTAGCAGCCGTTTAAACTGGCTGAATGAGGCGTAGTGGTTGTCTCCGACGGTAGACTACCCTACGTTATTCAATATTTAATTAAGGCTACATGTGTTCATTTTGATCTGATATTAGTGCTCACACATTAAAATGTTGTGATACATCCGTAGGCCTTTAGAATTATGTCATTTTCTCACAGTAAAAGTTAAAGAATATCGTACGAGATTCACTGGACTGGGGCGCGAACTTGTGATCCCAGATTCGCATTAACAATATGTAGTCGTACAACGCTTTAACCAACTACACCACCGAAGAGATCATTACTTGTTAAAGCGGTTGGACGGACTTTATACGATATGGTCTTTATATCAATTAAACTAGATAACACAGAAGAAAGACATGATATTTTGGTTATTTATAGCAGAGTATGGTATAATTTTAATGGTCCGGCCCACTTGACATCTCCCTAGGCCGTATGTGGCCCACGATGCGAAATGAGTTTGACACCCCTGGTGTAGACTAAATGGGCTAAAAAGATAGGAGACCGTAAGCAGGGAAAGGTAGAAGGGATGGGTGACCTATTTCCTCATCCGTAGTATTGTGACCTTCGTGGTACCATATGTAGCTTACTGTTGCTAATATTCATAATAGTCTTCCCTATACTATGGTTTGAAAAGGTGATTGCTCCTGTATGATGCCACTAGTGGAAACAATAGGACAGATAAAGACAACACCGCTGAGACAAGCAAAACAAACTAGTATTAAGAAATGGATTTACAAACTATTCAAGAAAAACTTTAAGAAAAAACTTTTTTAGCATACCCCGATTTGAGCGAGAACAAGATATGCATGTACTTTATTGAGCTAAAGAAATGTAATGATTAAGGAATGGGCCAACGACGAGTCAGTTGCTTTCAACTGACGTCTGTGAGAATGTAATTTTAATTACTGTGTAGTCTACTTTGTTCTGAAATTTGCAGACAGGAGAGAGATGCTGTCTCAATCCAGTGAGAGGTCCCTGACCTAAGGAGACTGGATTGTGGTGACCGATTTGACACGTTAAGTCCTGGAAAATGACCCAAGGTGAACGGGGTCATTCTGGCTAGTTTCAGAGATGGCATGGTACACGTGAGTCAAGCGTGCATTTTGTTTGACGTCAAATTAAGGAAAACTCCGTGCTTTGCCTATAGTACAGTGCGTTGAGGTTGCCGTTTTTATCAACTAGACTACATTTTCTATGAGAAGATTACACAATCACCATGCACACAATCATGGCATCAGTTTCAGCCAATTGGACTTTGATAATGATGGGAATTGTCTTGGGAATGACATCCCGTTTTGTATGTTGAGAAATGTATGAACAATTCAAAATTGTGCTATGAATACGGATATAATGATGTAACTGTTTCATTGGTAACAATGCAAATGGTAGAGATTCAGAAGTGAAGTTTTAATCTTGAGATAAGTGAGAAACTTTTCTGTGGACTAAAATTTAGGTACAAACACTCCTATCATGATACGTTCTACCAGTTACGTAAAGATGTTCCAGTTGATTTGTTATGTTCCAGAGCAGAAGTTTGAATGTTTTGAGAACAGTTATAGACTGTCGGAAGAGGTGATAACAATACTGTTTCATTTATATGACTTGATTAAGTATTATTTGGGAGTTGCATTAAAGCTTGATGTTTAGTTTTTGAGAAACAGAAAGTTGATATTAATTTGAAAACAGAAATTGAGAACATGTAAGGAGATTTCAGGAGATGTGCAAAAGAGATATTTTATCATGAAGAGGTTGTAAAAGAGTTAGCAGTAGGCTGGAGAGAAATGTCTGTTTAACTAAAGTCCTGACTGCTCTGCAGGAGATCACCTTCGGGGGAGGGTGAGCTTCTTTTGCCATCTATAAAATGGAGATAAGTTTGACTGGGGGAGTACATCTGGAGACAGAATCTTGGGTGACTTAAGGGTTAAACAGGTTTTTGTTTGGTTAACTGAGGTTTATGACTCCCTGACTTGGAGAGAAATGCTTATCACCTAACCTGGAGAGGAAGAGCACAATCAGGGCCTGGTTTCGACTGTCTTAGAAAAACCTGACTGACAGTCTACTGAATGTTTGATGGTTTTAGAGATGACCAGGCAGACAACAAGTAGGCATGTTCTTATGTCCTGATAATTTCTGTATTGATGTCTTTGTTGCAATCTTTGTTTCCATTTGATTTTGTGTGAAGTAGATCTGAGATGAGGCCCAACTCATGAGACGTCAAATGACCATTCTGCTGCATGATGACAGGTTTTACCCAATACCATGGGCTTCCGTCATGTCCAAGCATTCACACTACTAGACTATAATGCTGAGTAGTCTTATTGAATATTACACATTTTGGATTTTTATGAATTATTTTGATTTATGTATTTTGGATTTTATTGACTGTGTGTAGACGTGGCTTTGGAATAACACATTTTATTCAGGATAAACAGGAGGGATATGTTGGAAAAATTGAAGATGTAACACATTTATCCTGTATAAGAATGATTCTGTGTTCAGCATTCCTTGTGTGTAGAGAGAAGCCTACCCCCAAATCTGGACTTTGGGTAACATGAGGCATACGTAAACAAGGTGACTTGGGCTGACCACTCTCTCTTACTGGAGAGGCCATAAAAGATGTCTGGCCTTATCTGTGTTGGGTAAATCATGTGGTCAAGCTTACAGGGGTCAAAGGCACACACACGCACACACTCAAACACGCACGCACACACGCGCGCGCCAGGTCTATGCAAGGAGCCAATGAAGAAGAGCAATGGAACATTTGCATGCTTTTGTCTTAACCAATGACTGTAAAGAGTGGGGCTGCTTAAATAGCTAGCTAGCACAACATGCTAGTGGACAAACTTGTAGCACAATGGGGTGTGATGTTTTGTCTCCTTGTGGGCCGGCCACAAGCAATAAAGCTTTCTTAAACTTGTTCACCGACTGACTGTGCAATGCTTGATAGATTAATATTTCTGACACCCACTGCGTAAAAACGCAGCAAGGCCAGGAGCTGCACCTCCGGGATGAGGGCAAAATTGCAGCGGGTTGCCCTCCGGATGTGTGGTGACACTAGCGTGACGAGGCGTTGGATCTCCATACGGGGAAGCCGGTACTTGGACTGGACAGCCCATTCAGTGGGGAGAATTTATATAAACTGTCTGGCTTCGCGCACGGCGATGCTGTTGATTAGCAGCAAGAATATGCTGTATTGCAGCCATGGTGTCTCACTCGCGTGGACTTCAGCAACGCCTTTACATATAGACTAAGGTGGAGCCTCGATCTCTTGATGAGGTTCCAGCCGAGTTCAATTACACCTGTCAGTTTCCCTGTTATCTGTGAAATACCACAGGGTTGTTGATGTTTTTATATCTAAAGTAAACTCATGCAGATGCCGAATGTTTGTGAAAACGTAATGAGTGATAGTAATGATTCATTTTATTTATGTAGCTACAGGAACACATGGGCAATTATTTATTTTTATATCGTTATTTTTCTTCTTATGCTATTATTTTTCTTGCGTCAGTGTTCTGCAGCCGTGGGCGCACATTTATCATCACACATGGTTTTAGTATTCCTTTGTGTCAGATATAACTTTCCATGACGCGGCTGCAGTGAGCGTTTGGTCGCTAAAACCCCTTTTCCACCAAATCCGGGCCGGTGCTGATTCTGGGCTGGTTCCAATTCTCGAACCAGTTCTTCGGTTTTCTACACAAATAAACCTGGCTCCGGTTCCAAAAAACAGGTTCCAACTCAGCACCAACATTAAGGTGGGCCAGAAACAAGAACCGATGACGTCGGGTGCCAGGGGGCGGGATTATCGTCCCGTCCCGTGCCAAAACAATAGGCCTATACATTACGCCACCACTTCTAAAAAAAGACCAGTACAACAGCTACAGTAACACAATGGACGCAAAACTAAAACAGCAATGGTCTGAGGAGGAAACGAAATGTTTACTGGCTCTGTGGTCCACCACAGAGGTTCAAAATAAATTAGACGGTGCCGTTCGAAGGAAACCAATTTTTGAAAATATAAAGCTGGAGATGGCCGCGGCTGGCTACGACAGAAGTATTGAGCAACTAATAAATAAAATAAAAAAATTAAAAAAAGAATATAGGGACCAGAATAAGGACCTTGGGCGAAGTGGCAGTGGTCGTCCTAAGAAAAGCCCATATTATGACATCCTGGAGTCGGTATTAGGTGACAGACCGGCTTGTCAGGTGAGGGGGGTGCTGAATTCAGCCGGACAAAGTTTCGCTGCCTCAGGTAGGTCTTCTCATTACGTCAAGTAATTTAATATATTTATTAAATGTGTCTCCTTTTAACATTACATTAAATCGTTTGGTAACGTTAAAGTTGTTGACGTTAGCAGCTGAAGCTAGTTAATAAAACAGCTGATAGGTTAGCTCTTGTTATTTAGCTAACTTTCCGTAACCATGGCTACAAAGGTAAAAAGTTAATGTTTTCACGAGTTGACGTTTGTCACCATTTTTTTGTTTTGTGAACAGGAAAAAGAAAGCGTGCAAACGAGGACTTAATTGTCTATATGGAGAAGGCGGACACAAGATTTTTAGATTTCAGCAGGGAGATGATGCAGAAAATGGAGGCAGATACGGGCGCTCTGCTAGGTCTTATGGGGCGCATGGTGACGGCGATGGAGTCCCAAGCCAATAAATAAAATATACATTGTTCCATCTAACTATTTATGAATTTAAAATATAATTATTTATCTACTTATTCTTGTTTTTATATTTAACTATTTATTAATAAAAATATAATTTTTTATCCGTGTATTCTTGTTCTTCAGTTTTAAATATGTGAATAACAACTCAAACTTGAATTGATGAGATGTGCAGCTTTTATCAGGTAAACAGAACAGAACACAGTTAAGGGAGGAGACTATAGGGGACTCTTCACAATTGAAATATATATGCAGTCCAAACATTTATTCTTCTCTTCTGTTGAAGTAGCTCATTATGGCTGCCCTAATGTCTGCCCCTTCCAGCTCACCATGCTCAGGCAATACCTGACCTGGAGGCTGAATGTTGAACTGCCTGTCGTGCTCCTCAATGAAATTGTCACCATGCTCTTCACAAATATTATGAAGTACACAGCAGGTCAAGGTCATCGTCTTGCTCAGCTCCAGCTTGCAGTCATTTCTTTTGAGGAGACAACTCCATCGCCCCTTTAGTCTCCCAAAAGCCATCTCTACAACTGAGCGCGCACTCTTCAGTCTGTAGTTGTACGTGTGTTGCTCTGCTGACAGTCTGCCAGTGTCGGAGAAGGGCTTCATAAGCCAGTTCTGCATGGGGTAAGCCGGGTTACCAATTAAATAGTGTCCAACGTTAATGCCAGAGATGTCCATTTTGTTCTTTCCCAGAAATTCCCCATCATTTATTGCTCCCATAGATGGGACTGCCTCAGCACTCGAGCATCATGCACACTCCCTGCATAGCCCACACACACATCCCAAAACAGGCCTTTCCCATCCACAACTCCTTGTAAGACGATCGAGTGCCACCCTTTCCTGTTAAAGTAGTCCCGGGGATACTCCTCAGGTGCAATTATAGGGATGTGGCTTCCGTCTATTGCGCCAACACTGTGGTATTCTCCAGCGGTTATGGAAGAATGTGGCCATTTCAATGAGCTTGGCCGCATCTGGAGTGTGTCGAGGAAGCAGGACATTTATGACAGCGTCGCAGAAATCCTCAACACAGTTGAACACTGTGCTTATTCCAACACCAAAAAGGTGGCTGATGGACCTATATTCGCTGCCGGTGGCCAGCTTCCAGAGAGCGATTGCTACACGTTTTCTCAGAGGAACAGCGAGACGGTAATTTGTATTCACTCTGCCCATGAGATGCCTGACCTGATCGCAAATGTATTCAAAAGACTCCCGGGACACTCGAAAGTTTTGAACAAACTGTGCAGGGGTGAAATCCGGCACAACTGTGTCCCACCAATAGCGTAATCGGGGGTATGTCCACACAACATGTGACCTCCGCCTTGCCCTCAGCCGTAATACGATCTGCAAAGGTAAAATCATGTATGTTTTGGTTTGTTTACAGGTATAGTCCATATGAGCTGCTACGTTTAGCTATAATACTAACAGCCAAAACGTTCAAGATAATTACCCTACCGTTCTTCTTGAACGTAACCTCTCTTCATAGCGACCACGAATAGCTGTAAATGCACGTCTACGAAGTGCAGTATACGTTTGTATAGCCAATATAAACATTACTGGTAGGTATTCCTCCATTTTTGTTACAATGACTTCAATGTTTGATGACTTGTTGTGTGTGACAATGTTGTAATGAGTTGTTACAATGATTTCATGCTGCGTTGCTAGGACAACGGAGGCGTATGACGTAGTAGCCCTACTCTGGCTCTCAGTCGGTGGAAAATCGAGCTGGTTCTTAGAGAACCAGCACCGAACCGCATAAGCACCAGCCCAGAACCAGCACCGGCCCGGCTTTGGTGGAAAAGGGGTATAAGAAGGCTCTTAAGAGTGGGTCAGGCTGATCTTACATTTCCTTCTTAGTGAAAGATCTTCTTAAGCTAAGAACGACTCTGGGAAACACGTCTTTCTTTCACAGCGCTCTTAAGAGCGCTCCTAAGAAGGTCTTAGCGCTTAAGAGCTTCTTAACAAATCTGGGAAACGCGGCCCTTATCAATTTGATCTAGGTCAACGTCGCCTGTCTGATTATGAGGCCCGACCTGCCACTCGGCAGACAGGCCCGGCTGCGGTTTCTCTGATGCCAGACTTGACGTCGGACCCTCCCGTTCCAAGAACCGCCATGCCTCTCGGCAGACAGGTCCGGCTGCGATTTCTCTGACGCCAGACTTGACGTCGGACCCTACCGTTCCAAGAACCGCCATGCCTCTCGGCAGACAGGTCCGGCTGCGTTTTCTCTGACTCCAGACCCTCCCATTTCAAGAACTGCCATGCCACTCGGCAGACAGGTCCGGCTGCGGTTTCTTTGACGGTCTGCCGATTCTCCCGCCGAGAGGAATCGTCGAATCGTAAAGGCTTTGGTTGGACAAAAATTAAGTGGATGAGACGAGGTTGGTGACGTGTCGATTTCATTTGTCTCCCGTTGTTCCGACCTTATCAATTTGATCTAGGTCAACGGCACCCGTCTGATTCCGAGGTTAACTAGTGATATAACCTGATATATAAACTTCTTGGGCGGGCGGCGGGTTCATAATTGACAACGCAGACACTGTGCTGGACCACAACGACCCGGAGACAGCTCCACCTAGTGTTAACTAGTGATATAACGTGATATATAAATGGTATATATCACAATGGGCCTCATTCTCGAACATTTTCTGAAGTTTCTTCCCTCGCGGCGCGAGTGTTCCTCCTAGTTTTTACTGGTGGTATTACGTGATATACCCCTCCCCTACGTATCTACGTTTTTGTATTAGGAAGAGTCTAACTGACTCGGCGGTGGCAGGGTTAATAATTAAAAAAAACTTAACTCATGCTGCTGAAAAATGACATAGAATGTGCTGTGAAAAAAAGGATGGATCGGCCAGCGGCTAAATTTTTGGATCCCTGATCCAGCTATTTTGTCAATATCGGGGCCGATATCCGATCTTGGTATCGGATCGGTGTACCCCTAATTGTGACCCACCATTGTGTTGTGATAACTTTACCTAACACTTGTGCTACCTCAGGTCATTGTGACCCACAGTCGTGTAGCGATACCTGCTTTTTAACTGCGGCGTTATGTCAGATCAGCAAGACTAATATGATATACACATACGTAAAATACAATACCTAGACTATGGAATGTGAGGACAAATAATAAAAGTGTGTACAAACATTACACTGGTGACATACAGAGAGATCAATTGCACGTGTTCAAGTTGAGCAAAAAAAATAGCAGCTCAACCCAGTTTGTGAGGGATTGTGCGATCCGAGAGTTGGATCAGCTCGTCCCCAGCTAACACACGTTTGGCGACGTTGCGGGGCCGTGCATCTGTGGGGCGCCAGTAGGTTGCCGCAACGTAATCTTGTGACGTTGCCAGTCCGTAACCGCGACGTCGTGGCACCGTTATTTTCCAACGTTGCCAGTCCGTAACCACGACGTCGTGGCAGTTATTTTCTGACGTTGCCAGTCCGTAACCGCGACGTCGTCGCAACGTTATTTTCTGACGTTGCCAGTTGGTAACCGCGACCTCCTAGCAACGTTGTTTTGTGACGTTGCCAATCCGTAACCGCGACGTCGTGGCAACGTTATTTTCCGACGTTGCCAGTCGGTAACCGCGACCTCCTAGCAACGTTGTTTTGTGACGTTGCCAGTCCGTAACCGCGACCTCCTAGCAACGTAATTTTGTGACGTTGCTAGTCCGTAACTGCGACGTTAATAATTTACTTAATTATGAAGTAACCTATATTTCATATGCAGACCTCATTTGCCCAGAAGGCTACTTATTTTGGTATAATAGATAGCCAACGTTAGGAGGAATATGTTTGTGTGATGTGTAGCCTGACTCAAGCTAAATCATAAACGAGGCAGCATTTCAGAATCAGAAAGTGTTTTAATCGGCATGAAAGTTTGCACAGACAAGGAATTTACTTTGGCAGGAAGGTATATACATTCAACATATAGGAATCTTAAATATGTGGTCTACCTATACTAAAGGGGAGTCAGATGGCTGAGCGGTTAGGGAATCAGGCTATTAAATCAGAAGGTTGCCAAATGATTTGTCCTTGGGCATGGCACTTCACCTTACTTTCCTCCAGAAAGTTGCTCTGGATAAGAGCGTCTGCTAAAATGACAATGCACAAAGTATGGATGTAACATTTAAAATAAAAACTAAAATGGCCAAAATATATACATACGTGATAAAAAGTGCCAGTGCAAAACAAAAGTGCCAAACAAACAAAGTGCAAAAAATTAATTAAAATCTTCTTCCAGTTCCCGCTACGAGTCCTGTCTGTTGGCCCTGACAAGGAAGCACAAAATAAGTTAGTGTTCGATTAACATAATCGCACGTGTGAAAAGGGGCTATACAAGTCATTAAAAAAATTAAAAATAATACATCATCAAAAAAATATTATGTGATTCTAAATTTGTGTCATAGCCATGTGAAAGATTGCATATGGAACCTGCAATCATGATTCATTCACCTGGCTTGTTTTGAATGGGCTGCCGGGGTGTGTTTGAGTGTTTCCTCTATGCGGAGCTCCACAGCTTTCTCTCCCAGTCCCGTCTTCCACTTCATCACAGCATATAAGCGCAGCTAGTTCTGGCAGGGCAATCGGGCAGCGCGCGTCAGTCAGTGATCGGGGACATAAGGTGTCTTACTCCACCTTCCTTACTCCTCCCACTACCACACCCATGTAGCAGCGCATATCCATTGGGCCACGTCCGATAAGGCGTCTTTAAAAGACGCGCGGATATGCACACACTCAACCCGGTCGTTGTATGATCAGTGCTGCTGCCAATGTGTTTGTATTCCTGCGTTGTCGGTTGTTGCTTTCGCCTGTGTTGCTGTGTCCGGCTCTTGCGAGCCTGTTGTTGTTGGGGGTGTTTGCGGGAGGTTTCGGGTATTCGCCTGGATTCGCAGCCTCTGAGAACCACCCCGACGGCGGTTGCGACGATGCAGGTAGCCGGGCCCGGCGTAACTCGCGTCGGCTCAAAGATCGCCTGCTACCAGGATTGGCGGTTCAACGCATCCTGGACTCTACAATGTCTTGGTCGTGTCTCTTTCCTTGAGTGTAATCATGATGAACTGCACGTCCGTGGAGTGCTGCAAGGCCGCTCCTTTCTCCTTCCTTCTCTTCCCGAACGGTGCCCGCTGAGAATGCTCTGGTCCAGGGAGGAAGACCCGGTGCTGTTGGCCCCTCTGGACGTTGAGGTCTCTGGCGGAAACGAGTGCTCGGGTCGTCGCGTTGGAGGAGGGGTCAACGACAGCGGTGGATCCGCCGATCCCCGGTACTGCTTCGGAGGCGCTCCCGTGGCCTTCGACTTCGCATTGACTTCAGGGGAGGAATGACGTGGTACCGTGTCTTAGGACACCACCGGCTGGTAATCAGGAATGGCGTACCCGAATGAGAGGGTTGTGTATCTGCGGCTCATCGATTGTATTGCTTGATTGCCATGGCATTCAGTAGTATACGCTGTGCAACGGAATACTCGGATTTCGGGAATGTATTAGCCGGTGCTTACGTAACAGCTTGCCAATATTGTTCATTGTAATTTTCTTTAATTCAGGGGTGCGCACTGATCAATAGGAAGTGTAATTGAGCAGTTAGCCAGAGACGCTAAATTCGTCTGATGTCTCCGGGCAGATGTTAAGGCAGCCAAATTACTTCAAACGTCAAATACATACTAAGGTGAAATATGGTATCCCTATATTATCGGTTAACCAGTTGAGTAGCGTCACAGTATCTGTCTGTCGTCGTGTGTGGGCCCACAGCGTAGACTACCATCTCGGATGTGTGACTCGGACAAAATGAACGTCCGGTTATCTAGCTCTATGCACTACGCTGGTGTGGCAAAACATGTAGGCCTTCTGGCAAGAGGGTACCGTACCGGTAAACACCAGCGTCTAGCGTTGCTAGCTACGAGTGTCATGCTAGGTACTTGCCGGAAGGAACAAGCTAGCAAGCTGTGGGCCCCACCGTACTTATGCTGTGGGAGCGTGGGGATAATTGGACTCACGCATCTAATGTGCGGAGTGTGGCTATGCAAATCGTTGCGGGTGTATTTGACTTGTGATGGGCCGTCAGAGTGCCCCTACGCTGTGGCTATAGTCTAGTGGGTCGATGGGTACTGTTGCACCATCGCATGAAGTACGTCTATCTGCATACATGCTTTGAAACTGTCAAGACAGACATTCCACGTCTCCCGGGAGTTCCGGGCGGGAGAAGCCAATATTTAGATTCACCGCGTGTACAAATGCACTACTATATTGAATTGTATTTGATATAAAAACTGAATGAGATTAACCCCACCTTTCTGAGGTAGTTGGGAAGAACCCTTGGACCAAGTGTTGATTTGGTGTTACTACATTACATTTACGTTTATGCATTTAGCAGACGCTTTTATCCAAAGCGACTTCCAAGAGAGAGCTTTACAAAAGAGCATAGGTCACTGATCATAACAGCGAGGTAGTCCCAAACATTGCAAGCAGCCAAAACATGAAGCATACATTGTGGAAAACAAGTGCCAAAAGTGCCTTAAGTTACTAATGGTAGTGCTGAAAATAATACATAAATACATTGTATAAGGTCTGGGATTTTTTGGGAGATAAAACATATATATACTGTACATTTAAATTTACAAACTGTAGTCGAACCATCATTTTAGGTGTCTGAATCCAATAGTAGGCTACTCAATATACTCTGATACAGACATTCCTGATAGCGTTTCATGCGTGCGTCGTTACCCTCGGAGCGTGTCCTCTGCGTCGTGGTGGCCGCTCAGCCCCGCTTCTATGCATGCATCGTGCCAGAGTTCGTGTCCCGTCTGTTGGACTTCTCAACCCGTGCTAGGCTGTGCGGCGTTGGCACGGCTTCGGGTATTTTATCACGATTCCATGGAGTCGTCCTCCGCCTCGATTTTCGTATCGACGAGGATGCCTCTTTAGGTTGGGGGTTATCGAGCTCTCCGGACAAGGCCTTGTGGCCACGGGGTTACTTCCTGGCTCTTGAGACGTATCTTACGGCTTAACACGAATTGCATTCCATCGTGATGCTTGTTATTGCGTAGGGAAAAGTTTACTGTTATAATATCGAAGCAAGGTCCACATCATAAGGAGGTCTGTGCATATCAATCTAGTCAGACTGCTCACTTGGACCAGAGTGTGGGAATCTCATTGCGCACCGCATTCTTTCAGGCTATAGAGACGGTGTGGCGCACTGTCTTGTTCAGTGGAGTTCCGATAGGCAAGCATGCCGCCATCTCTCGGACGGTGCTAGACCTTAGGCCCGGGTGAGTGCGCGGTGCACATGTAGGCCTATGTTGTCTGCCGGCGAATACATGAGGACGTTTTTCAATCCACACTGATGGATGAAGGATGCAACTTTGTGGTCTAAGCAGGGGCAATGAGCGCACAACGCAGACGTGTTACACACTGATATCGGGGTGTTCAATTAAGGTGTTTGGAGCCCTCAGCAAGCTGCTGAACGGGCCAAGAGAGCAGAATTCGGATCAAGATTACGTCTACTATCATCTACCCATCTTGCACATAGGCCACTGAGGGTTATGTTGGTCGAGGGCCACTTATGTGAGCCTTCCGTGACATTGCTTGTCATAGGGCTATGCTCTTCAAATTACTGGTGTCCGACTGATCAAGGGTACTAGGGCCCTATACGGCGATAACACTCGAGTCAGTGTTTTCACAACCTTTTAATGTTTCACGGTGTGGGGAATTCACCACTATTGTGCAGTGAACGTTTAGTGTCCTGAACATTCCAACCTGATACTTTACAAGGTGCCTCTATTGTGATTTCTCGATCTAACTGCGTTTTGTCCACTCTCCTATGTCACGCCGTGTCGCCCGGGGTGACGCCTTCCGAGTCCCGCCTTCCGAGTCCCTGTTGTCACCGATGCCGGCAAGGCCATGACGAAATCCTGGTTCGCTCAACGATTCGCTGTGGGCTGGCCCAGGATTGGTATACATCGCAAAGCTTCCGGATTGGGGCGGCCACCTGGGCATCTTCAAGTGCCTAGCCACGCTGGAATGATGGGGACTGGTCGTCCTCGGCTTACGAGCGCCATGTACGCCCCAATGCCCTGGACATCGTAGGAGTCCAGAGATCTATGAGCTTGACGTGAACGAGCTTGCGGCCATGTGGTCAAAGGACTAATCGCAGTGTGTCAATACACGAGCCTACATTGCAGACGGTGACTGGGTCGGCTTGTTAACCCATAACAGTAGAATATCTCTTTAGATCTCGGTTTAGGCGTGGTGATCCGCAGACGTGCTCTGATCTGGTAGCTATCAATCAGAATCCATAGTGTCTGAATCGAGATATCTCTAGAGATGCCCTGGACTCCAGGGAACGGCGGGTGCTCTGCCGACACATTTGTTTATCTCATTCTCACATAGGAACACTGATGGTACAACATGCGCCTCGCGTACATCTTTGGGGTTGCCGACGGGCGCTAGAGTAATGGGTCTCTAGAGACAGCTGTAACTCTGCCCTGTATGGATGAGAGGTTACCGGATCACAAGCATTGTAGAATGTCCCTGTAGATCTTGGCTCAGCACTGGTGATCCGCAGACGTGCTCTGATTCGGTAGCAATCGATCAGAATCCAGCGTCCGAGTCAAGATATCTGCGGAGACACCCTGGATACCGGCCAGGGAACAGCAGGTGCTCTGCTGACACATTTGTTATTCATTCTCACATAGGAACACTGATGGTACAACATGCGCCTCGCGTACATCTTTGGGGTTGCCGACGGGCGCTAGAGGATGGGTCTCTAGAGACAGCTGTAACTCTGCCCTGTAAGGATGAGAGGTTACCGGATCACAAGCATTGTAGAATGTCCCTGTAGATCTTGGCTCAGCACTGGTGATCCGCAGACGTGCTCTGATTCGGTAGCAATCGATCAGAATCCAGCGTCCGAGTCAAGATATCTGCGGAGACACCCTGGATACCGGCCAGGGAACAGCAGGTGCTCTGCTGACACATTTGTTATTCATTCTCACATAGGAACACTGATGGTACAACATGCGCCTCGCGTACATCTTTGGGGTTGCCGACGGGCGCTAGAGGATGGGTCTCTAGAGACAGCTGTAACTCTGCCCTGTATGGATGAGAGGTTACCGGATCACAAGCATTGTAGAATGTCCCTGTAGATCTTGGCTCAGCACTGGTGATCCGCAGACGTGCTCTGATTCGGTAGCAATCGATCAGAATCCAGCGTCCGAGTCAAGATATCTGCGGAGACACCCTGGATACCGGCCAGGGAACAGCAGGTGCTCTGCTGACACTAGTCATTCTCACTAGATAAGCATATCTTCGTGTTCCGGCGTACATGCTGCCTTTGTGTACATCCTGATGGGTTCGCTGACGGGCGCAAAGAGGGGCAGCTCTCTGGAGGTAGCTATCTGCCCGATGTCGGATGAGAAGGGTACCGGGGAGATGGTCGGTGTATTTGGCTTGTCGCAGGTTCACCTTCCGTCCAGCACCGGGTCTGGACGGGATGTGCGCGTGGGACGGCTCGGTAAACCGCACATCAGATGGTATGTAACACGATGGATGTGCACACATAGTCTTAGTCATCGTTAATGTTAGCATGACCCCCGCATCCAGAAAACGCTTGTTTTTGCCACTAGTACGTACGTAGTGGGATTTCAGGGGGTCCTCCTGTGGCTCAGGAGCAGCGGCAGTCCGCTCTACACATAGTCTGCATGGCGGAGTGGTGGCGTGTGTTTGGGGGATTATATCTCTATTGCTCCCTGCCTCATATGTCATGTATGTATGTGTTGCATCGAGGAGGCAGGGAGTGCTTCCCTTAGATCATCCACTCCGCCAAAGTAAATCTACATGTCCATGTCATGTAACAATAAATGCTCAAATCTAATACGTGATTGTCTTGACTGAAATAAGCGCAGCTAGTTCTGGCAGGGCAATCGGGCAGCGCGCGTCAGTCAGTGATCGGGGACATAAGGTGTCTTACTCCACCTTCCTTACTCCTCCCACTACCACACCCATGTAGCAGCGCATATCCATTGGGCCACGTCCGATAAGGCGTCTTTAAAAGACGCGCGGATATGCACACACTCACCCCGGTCGTTGTATGATCAGTGCTGCTGCCACCCTCCACCGTCCCCTTCTCCCCCATGCTGTCTGTGTATCTATCCGACAGGGGGATTATATCTCTATTGCTCCCTGCCTCATATGTCATGTATGTATGTGTTGCATCGAGGAGGCAGGGAGTGCTTCCCTTAGATCATCCACTCCGCCAAAGTAAATCTACATTTCCATGTCATGTAACAATAAATGCTCAAATCTAATACGTGATTGTCTTGACTGAACTGGAATTAGAAGTCATGAACTTATTGTCAGCACCAATGTAAACGTTGAATGTGTGTAAGCCATAGTTTATGGGATCTCCAAACACTTACCAGTCTCTTTCGCAACTCCAGCACCTTAAGGCGCTCCTCAAGGTCTTGGAGTTCAGCCTGTGTTTGGGCCACCTGTAGGTCCATCACTGGCACCTCTTCAGTGTGTCTGCCCTGTGGTCGCCTGAACAGGAGAGCCTCTCGCTGGTTCTCTTCCAATGTCTCCATCTTCCGGAGCATAACCTGTAATGTGTCTGTAATTAACGACAAGTAAAACAAGTTTACAAGAGTTTGCATGATTGGCATACACTGTGGTTCTTCTAGATTTGTCTTCCAGACAACATTTGTTGTTTTGAGTATTTTTTTGAGTGTCTTATATTTGCACTTGCCTGGCTGCCAGCTGTTTTCCGGGGCCCCCTATGGGTTCTCCTCCACCAGACCAGAGTTGACACCTAGAGGTCTGGCATCTGGTGATGCAAACGTTTTAAGCCATGCTTTTGCTTCAAAGCATAGCCTTTAGGGTTTCCATGGCTCATACAATTATTGTCACTGTTATAAACGGTCATTCATTACTTTACCATAATTTCCAAGGGACACAGTGCTTGTGATGGTGGTCGGATCACCTGTACAGAAATGAAAGTGGAATGTAGTTTACGTACATAGTATTAGTATATTGATATTGGAGTAGCATCGCACATACGTGATCGTTCGAAAGCAGGGCCCCACAGCGTAGCGTCGCACATGTGTGATTCTGAACATTCCAACCAACTATTTTCCATGGGCAAAAACTATATGATAAACACTACAGTATGGCTTCAAAATGTACAATTAGTAGGCTAACAAGTAACGCTAGCAAGTAGTAGCATTGGTACGAGTATCATCTTAAGTTGCTAGGTCTAGCTTCCGTTTTGGAAAAATAACTCACATACTCTGGTGAAAGTGTCTGAAATATTTAGAACTCACGCATCTAAAGGTTAAAACGAATAAACTTATCCAAAAACAAATGTCATGTACAAATTGGAAAAATTAGTGACATGATACTTTTACAGACGCCATTGCTGTGCATGCCATGACTGACTGTGAACGTGATCAGCCACGCGCTAGCGTCTTTGAAAATTCAGGGCTAGCTAAATAAACAATTTGGGGACAAGGTTTTCTAACAGTTCTGAACGTTTATTTTCACTGATTCTTTTGAGGGTGATTTGTGAGACGCTAAACTTTGATAACATGTATGCATTTTCAGTATTTCAAGATAACTTTCTGGAGGGTTTAACCTAGCTTGCGAAATCCTAACGTAAACAATCTGAACTGACACATTGAAAACAATGTGAATCTGATATAACGCTATAAACAACTCAATTTCAAACCTATATGCCCCATCCAATTTCTGAAAATATGTGTATATATTTAAAACTGTCTGTAAAGAAACTCACCTTTGAAGTAACTTATTTCCAGGTAAAATCCATTGTGTGAAAGACGGTGGGACCCCTGCAAAATCTGTTTAGGAAGCCCAGTTTCAGCTATGCGTTGAAATGGGCATGCACAAAGTTGTTGCTCAGGGGCAGACTGAGGGGCAGGTTTGGTAAGGAAGAATTGTAATATTCTGTGATGACTTGTCTTTGAAAATGAAACTCTTAAGAGTCGCTTACCTTTTAGTCACATTTAACAATTTTGTATTACAAAACTATTGGAGCACAAATTTGCATTGTGTGTCATACAGCTTTAGTGTGCTATACAAATAATGTTTGCTTAATCATGTTTCTCAACACACATTGATTGCTTTTGTACATGTTCATAGTAAAGAATGAAAGATTTAATTATATTCCACATGATGTCTTTTTTTTTATTAAAGCTATGTGTCTGCATATGAGAAAATTGATGACCAATGACATGCTGGGGCTGAGCAGCACATGAATTACATGCATTGTCTACATTTATATATATAAACCACTATATTGCACTCAAGATCTGTTGTCCTGCGACAAAAATAACGTAACCTGCCGACCAAGGGACGATGTCACGGCAACGTTGTCCACGGGTCTAAAAATAAGGTAACCAGCCGATCAAGGTACATCGTCGCGGCAACGTTGTCCACGGGACCAAAATTAACGTAACTAGCCGACCAAGGTACAACGTCGCGGCAACGTTGTCCATGGGACCAAAAAATAACGTAACCAGCCGACCAAGGTACGACGTCGCGGCAACGTTGCCCACGGGTCTAAAAATTACGTAACCAGCCGACCAAGGTACGACGTTGTGGCAACGTTGCCCATGGGACCAACTGGCAACATTCCCTTTATAACGTTGCTACGACGTTGCCAGAAGGTAACGTTGCGGGTTACCAACTGAGCACTTCCTGGCAACGTTGCCGCAATGCTATGTGTTAGCTGGGTCGCTGCCTCATTTCACGTCTTTCCCCCGTATTTGAACAGGAAATACACAATTCAGCGATATTGACAAAAAAAACTGTCTATCACAAATCAGTGGTTAAATATGTATTTATTTATTTGTAATCCTTATTTGTTTTTTACATTTCATGATGACACAGGGGAGGCACTGCCTCCCTTGCCTCCCCTGACCGCACGTCACTGCACGGAACATATTGTAGGGGGTGGGGGAAAAATCGATTCACATTTGAATCGCCATTTAGTCTTCTAACGATTCAGATCGATTCACAAATTTAATAAAACCTTTTTTGTTGTTTTTTTTTTCTTTCTTGTACAGTTCATTTTTATTTTTGTACACAAAAACACTTAACTGCCTATCTATTGTCAGAGTCTGACACTATATACCAGCTTGCTGAAATGCAAGTGTCAATGTTTTATAAAGGTAAAGGATATGAGCTCTGACTGGAAATGGACCATTAGTTGTCCTGAAAATGTGGCTGTGTCTTAAAGAAAATACATTTACGTTTCTTGAAAAGGTCGCAAGAATTTGACACGCCAACAAATTCGATTACAATTGTAGAAACTGATTGTTCAAATGCACGATGTTGAGCCTTGGTTATCCCCAATCCACAATCCAAACACAATCCAAGCTGTCACTGTTATTAAAGCATCAATGTCTTTATGTCAGACTCCCTATGCCTGACATTAACACACCAAAATGATGAAAACTTGTAACCAAAGGAAGATACTTTCGGGACACACGAGAGAACACACTAACTGCGCGCGACTCTTCCCCTTTTTCCCTTACCCAGCACCCGACATCCACGTCTACCGAAGGCGTGGAGAAGGTCTCGTTTGAACGTAGGCTGCACCTTGCCTCTTGGAGACGCGCTTCATTCGAAGGGGAAGATGGAGAAATGGCTAACGCAATGTACCAAATGTAAAGACCAAGGAATCAAGGAACATTGTCGTTTATAACTCAAATGTTGCTTTACAATTGATAGGAACCTATTTCTAGATACAAGGTACGTGTGAACATATTTTTAATTGATATATTGAAACAATTATTCGCTGGGTATTTGGTTCACAGTCAAAATAGCATGACACCTATTCTCGCACTCTTATTGCTTTAAATGAAGTAAACAACGAGAAACGAAAGATGCTGAATATTGAGTTTTTGTTATCTCCTATGAATTGTACACTGCCTAGACTACATTTTCGCGTTTTGTTAAGCTGTAAGTGACTGCCTTTTCTCGGTGTAAGTTCTTTCCTCTTTTTGTGGCATTTCATATTACGTTTGGTGAGAAATAATTGTGTAATTTATACGGTATAAATTACGCTATACAGAGATATAACCAATATGAAATATTCAAAATATGCACACATATTATGATTCATTTCATGTTCCACGACCACAAGACGCAGAAAACGTTTACTCTAGATTTAGGAGAATAGGCTACTGCTTATAGCAGACTCCAGGTTTTAATGATTTATTTTTCATTTAGCCTGATAGTTTGTTTATTGTTTTAATCCAGGCATTTTTAATTGATGCAATTATGTATCAATGTGACTAACATTAACTAACTAAATGAGTAACATTTGAGAGAAAGGGAGAGAGGATATATAAGTGGATAGGCTAGATAGAGATGTAGATATATAAATAGAGAGAAAGACACACACAGAGAGAGAGACAGAGAGAGCAAGGAAGAGAGAGGAACAACATGTTTCTGCCCCCTTGTGGATTTGGTTTTACTGTGGTGCTGACATAATTCAGCTTGTCTGGCACTGGCCCACCACTGTGGGTTGACAGACACCATACTGTGAAATGTAACTATGTGAGGAGGTTGTACTCAAGCGCTGCTACATATTACTATGCAGACAGTAAAGAAAAACTATTCCAAAACCATTTATTCCAAATAATTCTCAACAATTTCATGCTACCCTTCATTGATTGAATACTGTTATGAGTATAAAATATATTATGCTTTAGTTGTATATCTTTACAACGTAATTGTGCTACCCAGTGTTACTTATTTTCTAAATGACATTTTACCAGTTAAGCAGGAGATCATTTTTTTAATCTTTATGGTCTTACTAAGAATCGCAAACCTGAAGGCTATATATTTCAGAATATTTATTAAGCAAAGATCATGGCTTGTGCCCTCAGGCCTAATAAGTGGAGCACTTCCCCTAAGAGTTGTTTCCTCTTACATAATTATATAATCCATCAGACTGAATCAAGTTCACAGTGTTCACTCAGGCGCTCACTGTTAACTCAGATGCTCACTGGTTTATCTGTGCTAGCTGCAGATATATATAGAAATAGCACAACACATGAGTGAGCGGGTGAGAGGTAAAGAGTGTGTGTGTTGGTGAAAGGTGTGTGTGAGAGAAGAGAGAGGGAAGGATGCAGAAAGAAAAAAGGGAGGGAGAGGGAGAGGCAGAAAGAGATCACAGAGGCAGTGTTTTATGAATTATGTAAGCATTTTAGCCATCTTTAGGGAATCCTCTGTTGTGAGTCAGCAAAATCCCAGAACATCTACTATTCTTTAACAATATAATTTGTCAGTTATTGGGATCTTAATACAGACAAATTAAACTGTATAACCCTTATTAATCATTTTACAGTTTGACATTATCAAATTTCACAGACATCTCTCAACATCTGAAGAAACATGGATTTACCTCCATCCAAGCTGCAATATGGATCCAAAAAGAAAGTCAAGATCCACCCCAACACCGTCACAGTGAAATATGCCACCAATTTTCCCCAGCCCGGAGATGAGGGATATGATGATGCACCCTCATTCGAGGACTTCAGTTCTTTCGCAGAGGAGAGCCCGAGTAAGAAACTGGTGTCTGACCCTAGTCATAGCAGGACTTGTTTTGGCACCATGGAGACCCGGCCAAAGCCACCGGGGGAGCAGAGAGAAAAGGGTGTGGGGGGTCAACTGGCTAGTTTTGGTGAGGCCTCAGTCTTAGCCTCAAGGGTCACCTGGATGGCCCTCTTTGGGGCGGCGGTGGCCCACGGTTGTGTGGCGTTAATAACGCGACTGGCTGCTGACCGTTCCAAAGTGCCCTCCCTCGAGTTGATCTTTATCCGCTCCGTGATCCAAGTGCTGTCTATCGTTGTGGTCTTTTACTATCAGGAAGCCCCCTTTGGCCCCAAGGGCTACCGTCTTCGTCTGTTCTTCTATGGAGTGTGCAACGTCATCTCTATTACCTGCGCTTACACCTCGTTCGCAATTGTGCCGCCCAGCAATGGTACCCTCATGTGGCGAGCTTGTACTACTGTCTTCAGTGCCGTTCTGGCCTTTCTGCTGCTGGACGAGTGGTTAGGCTACTCAGACGTGGTGACGGTGGTGGGCAGTGTCTTTGGCCTGTGTCTGGTCATGATCCCCAACGTCGCTGATGAGGAGAAGTCCAAGCTGGGCTTCTGGAAAGAGGCCTTCGGCTATACCATGACCGTCATGGCTGGCCTCACCGCCGCCCTCTCCATGATTGTTTACCGGGCCATCAAGGAGCGTGTCAGCATGTGGACGGCACTTTTCACCTTTGGCTGGACGGGAACTGTGTGGGGGGCGTCTACCATGTTCGTCATGCAGGAGCCTATCATCCCCCTGGATGGGGAGACCTGGGGGTATCTGATTGGGATCTGTATCTGCTCCACCATGGCATTCCTGGGGGTCTACTATGCCCTGAACAGGTTTCATCCCGCCCTGGTCAGCACTGTGCAACACCTGGAAATTGTGGTGGCCATGTTGCTTCAACTCATTGTGCTGAGGATGGTTCCCTCTGTGTATGACGTCCTTGGATGCCTGGTCATCATGATCAGTGTGTTTGCCCTGACAGGCCTCAAGCTCTACAGGGTGAGCCGGGCCGTGCGCCAGGATTACCAGGAGATCCTGGACTCACCTATCAAATGAGCTCTTGGTTTGGCTAGCTGCCTATCTGTCTGTTGGTGTTTACAATGTTGCCCGGTACATGTGCAATTGAAGAATGTTTGGATCTTCACTTATTGATTTTGTTATGTGTTGTGGAGGAGTGCCAATTGTGTTATGTCTTACTATTGCGTGCAAATAAATACAAGAGTTGATGTTCCACAGTGAAACTGTTAGCTTTGCTTTTGTATCTGCTATGTCAAAAGCCTATAATTAATATCGACATGTTCAGACATATTGTTTACTGATAACGTTAATGAATCCATGTTAAATCCTGCACATCTTATTGCAGACAGTTGTGTCTACTGACGTGTCTACTTCGTCATGCAAGGTGTTCTCATCTTTTACACTGTAGTTATCTATCAAATTATTCAATCATTAACTTGTCTAAAAAGCTTTCAGGATGAATTTCATCCAAGACTCATGAAACTAGAAAGCACCTGCCACATTTAAAACATGCACCATCAATTTTCTTAAACTGCTGTCTCTGTCTATCAACACACTCAATAGAATACTTTCCACTTTTTCAAAATAGAATGAAAAGGATAATAGCGATAAGAGTGAGGAATGGATGCATTTATCTTGGAAAATACTAAAATGATTGTCTTATTGTTATGCTTATAAAAATGCAGCTTTTAAGTTAGATGCACAAAGCAATTTGCGTTGTCAGGAACTCCAAATAACAAAGACACACAACATACTTTTTGTGTATTTCCAAGACAGCATATATTTGCATATTCCATATGTGGATTATCGATCTCAGATCACAGACTCATCTAGATTAGAAATCATAAAAGATTACCCATTGCACGTGCCCTAGTATAAATCTGCTGTGCCTCAGTAAACAATTTACTTTATTTGTCAGTGCATTCATTTAGACTGATAATTCCGGAAAAATAAATGCAGTATCCCAATCAATGCTTGTGCCTGCAGAATTCTATGTCAGCGCGCTCTTCTGAGCTTGCCAAATAGCACTACAGCAGGCACACAAGTCAAGGTGTCGGACTCATACACAAGTAAGGTAGGTAGGCTAAGAAAACATTGCAAAACTAAAGAAAGTTTCAAGATGATAGGCCTACCGAGCATCTTACTTTGACTAAAACATAAAAACAATATTACATAAAGCTAATAAAACAGTATTTGCGTTCAAATTAATGCGAAAATCATTGCGCTTTCATTAATTATTGATGTCCCTGCCAATGCTGATATCAAACTTGCGCCCTTAACCAGACTGGCCATCGGGAGCACCGGGAGAATTCCTGATGGGCCGAGACACTTCTAGGCCGGAGGGCCGCTTGACTTTTTGAATTTTTTTAACTACTAATAAAAATGTCGGCAGAAGATTGAGCGACATGGTTGGCCGGCCGGCCCTTTTCCCCAAGGCCGGTTGGCCTGTTCCAAATGAACGTCTGTGCAGCCCTTACCCCACCCCCTTTGTCTCGCTTACACACGACATTGACACTGAGATCTAAAGTTAGCTAGTAGAGACTGTAGGTGTGTTCAACTTTATACAGCGCCGACAGTCGGCTGCAGCCGGCTGCCTTGAAGCTGAGAATGCCATTGGCTGCTTCAAGTCAGCTGGGCTGCAGGCGCCTGCAGGATGCAAAAAAGGTCTTCATCTCTGGACCAGTTTCATTGGAGGTAAGTATAGAATGTACATTTTCTGCACTATGCCATTCAACTTTATCATCTACTATTAATACCTATAATATCAACCAATTAAGTAATGCTAATTAATGTACACTACTTTGTTAGTGTGACTGATATTAATGCTCACCTAGAAGTAATATTGTCTGTACTATTTCAGTGAAGTGGAGGAGTTTGATATGTTAACAATTGTGCTCAAAAGGGAGACCATTCAACTAGTAAGTAGTGCTGTTACCGACTTCACAATCTGGGGTTTGAATATTGAAGGGTCAGTAAAAGTCAAATAACCACAACGTTATTTTTCTTGCTTCTGTCTCTCATTGAAGGATGAAGTTGTATGGACGTTTAGATGGAGTGGTACGGAGGGGGGATGGAGAGATATGAAGGGGTAATTGTCATTGTTTGACAATTGTTCAAAATATACAATGTATATCTTGAATCTGCCCTGAGAGTCAACCATGTGTCTTGCCTCTCTAACATTACACATTTGTGGTTGAGATTGAATGACTGCAAAAAGAATCTGCCCTGAGAGTCAACCTTGTGTCTAGCCAATGTAACATTACACATTTGTGGTTGAGATTGAGTGACTGATTGAGTGATAGCAAATAGAATATAACTTCACTTTTCCAGAACTTTGTGGTGTCAGACAAATACAAAATGTAGCATGCACACAGGCATGTGCAGTATTTACAGGTATATGAAAGATGATCTGATCCACTGACATGTGGTCAATGTTTTGAGTCATGTCCAATACAAAACAGTTCATCCTAGCATGCCCATCCACACCAAAGGAAGCATCCTCATGCAGCCCATCCACCATAGAGGTTCACCACCAGCAGCAGAAGAGAAGGAAGTGGTGGATCCTCCGCAGCCCCATCCATCCCACATCACACGAAGATTTTTTGTGAAAAAAAGTATAACTGATTAGAGTTTAACTTAAATATTAAAATTATCTGAGGAAATTTAGGTTTAATAGAGCATAGAATAAATTAATGAAATGAATCACAGAATACGTACATTGCATAAGTATTTTGACCGGGGAGAAGACAGGACCCTGAGTGTGTGTAATTTAATTATCTGCAGTATGAATCAAGGATTTACTCATGTTCAGTAGTTGTATTCCCAACAGATTACATTCTCAGGACATAATGCTTTGTTGACTTTGGCACTTGAAGTGAAGTTAAGCCCATCAAAGCAACTGTAGAACAAGTTCAGAGTATCTGCAAATGTGCCCCAAACCTTAAGGCCCATGTTGCAGGGAGTACATTGGTTCTCTGTAGTCCCAGCAAACGTTTTAAAGTCACTCCAGGCATCATACCTGTCCACATTGATATATTTTCTACCTTTTCTTTCGGCAATTTTATCTTCCTTAATTTGCTGACTTCATTTTGTCACATTGATATATTTTCCACCTTTTCTTTCGACTATTTTATCTTCCTTAATTTGCTTAATTCATATTATCAAATTACACTGGATCTTGACACCTATCGAGTATGTACATTTGTTTCAAATTTTATGTGATTATAATTTCTTTAAGTATCCTATGTTTATTATTCGAACATATTTTCAGATATTATACCCTTCTATATAATTGTCTCATCAAACATCATCATCATATGCCAGTTTTCCTTGTTTCCTGCCTTGAATGGTTTCCTGAAACCATTCAAATATTTTGTTGCGATCTAGTTTATTTATAGATGAAATGCTGGCTAGCTAACAGAACAACAACAATATAAAGTGGATATACTAAAAGAATATATCATTGAATGTTGTTGCATAAATGAATGTGTTTACTGTTGTCAGAATTAGACATTAGTGTATGTGTAAGACTAATGTCTAAAAAAAAGAAAGCAATAAATCTATAAATATAGGATCATATAATTATATAGCTGAATCCATTTACGTACATCAATAAATAAATAAATGTACTTATTTCAAATTGACGTTTTTGTAAAGATGACAGACATTTATTTAATGCCTAATAACACATTTATTGATTCTTTGAGACTTTTATTTACATTTACATTTAGCAGACGCTCTTATCCAGAGCGACTTACAGTAAGTACAGGGACATTCCCCCGAGGCAAGTAGGGTGAAGTTCCTTGCCCAAGGACACAACGTCATTTGGTGTGGCCGGGAATCGAACTGACGACCTTCAGATTACTAGCCCAATTCCCTCAGCGCCCAGCAACCTGACATTTCTTAAGTAACACCACATTCATTTTGGTGCTGTATTTATTTCCAATCCAACATGCAAGCGAGAGGGGCGTGGTGATCTTCAGACCAAAGCAGCTGCACAAGATCGAAGACAGACAGGGACACCTAGATTCGAGAGATGATGGAAGACATAAGTAGTGTTAGAGATGGCATGCTTGCCTTAGTAGATCAAATTGATCAGCATGGCTTGTCAGGTGATATCATTTTGGCACACATTAAAGATTTTGTAGAGGTACTTGGGCAGATAAGTGCTCTACAGAACATAGTCATTGATCACAAAGTCTTAGTTTGAGACTAATATGGTGCGTTTCCCTGCAGCGATGTGAGCGACGCGGCAACATGCTTTCCATTCATTTTCAAAGGGGCCAGGCGAATCGCTTGTGTGGTGTATTGTGGGCACCACACAAAAATAATACGTTTTATTTATTCGAAAATGCTTTGGTAAATCAAAGCTAAACGTAGGCTAACAACATGTGCGTTTCTTAATAAAAGCTAGCTAGCTACCGTTTCGGAAAAATAACTTGCGCTGTGGGGACCGTCGGAAATATTTAGTATTCTAATAATCGTATCTGCAAGGTTTAATCTTAAAAGAAAAAGAAACACTTGTCTGAACATTTCTGATCCAGTCAGTAGTTAGGGTTAGCAGAAACAGTATGGCACTGACAGCCACAGCGATCCTACTGTATGTACTACTGTACTGTGTCCCACTGAGGGATGAATGCTTTTGCCTTGATCGGCCAACATTAAGGACTGTCCGTTGTACAGGATGGGATTCGATCACGAGGAACTGTGACTGTTTGTTCCTCGAGTCCAGCATGGCCATTCCGTCCGCACTCCAGCGTGCTCCCTGAGGAGGCTCCGGCGAAGGGGAAACGCGGCTCTTTTCCCGCGCTGCGTTGTGCTGCTGAAAGGGGACCTGCGTCCAGGAGCCGACAACGAGCACCCGCGGCAATCTGGCACGAAGAGCGAATTTGCAGTTAATTACGGATGTTCACATTTTCTTGGTCCGGGGAGTACGGTTGGACATGTCGTGCAAGGACAAATACAATGTGCACGCCATCTCAGGTTAACAGTAGTCAACAAAAATTGGAGCATTACGACATGCATTGCTGATTCGTGCTGTTGTTTAATCGGTTGTCGCTAGTGATTGGGTCTTCCCGCGGGTTTCAGTTGCTCATCCTCTTCAGCGGAGAGAACAAAGACCACGTTAGAATCGTGGAGCGTCAGCTCCGTAACCCGTTTGCTCGCCGTTGATGACATTTCTGAAGCAGCAGTAATGATGAATATAGCGGTACACTGGAGCACATCGGCCTAGTGATATTTCTAAAAGTAGTAACAATGCATACGTCAACGTTATCGGTGATAGCTCTAACTCACCGGATTAATTCTGAACGGCAACAAATGTGGAGGAATGAATCATGATGCTAATCGTTGCTGCTAGCTCTATGTCCGTTACACAAAGACAGTCAGTACTTCAGACATGTCTAAATGTGTAATAACAATGCTGAACATATGTTCCAGATATAATCAAAGCTTCAGATAATTGCCAATAATGAACACATATTCCAACATATCATTATTCACCATGTGACTGTCTGATGGCCATTTTCATGAATGTCTCCTATCGTGAGGAGAGGATGCAATAGGCTACATCAGCTTACTTACCAGGAATCCAGGTATTACATTACTGAAGGCAGCGACCGTAGCCTAAGATATCTTAGCATTTTTGCCGAATTGAACTTTGCCGACGTGGAACCTAGTCCATGATACGTTTTGCGATGAGTTCCATGCTTTGAGCTGGACGATTACCTGGCATGAATGTCCAATCAGGTCTGTATATCCATTCATTGTCTCTCAAGGCAGAGAGAATACAGGGCTCGGGTTTTATAGCATATTTTCCGCATTCTCCTCTGGTTGCATTTCCGTGCTTTAGGCTAGTAGGGCCGGGTGGTTCCGTCGCAGTCTTGGTATACATTTTTGTCTTTGGATCCATAGATGGGTATTGCAGGGCTGCCAACTTTTCCAAAAACCTTGGCGTGAGATTTGGTAGCCCCCCCTGGTGAGCTTTCGCGAGCTTCACTTCCCCCAAAGGCGAGTTTACACGGCTGCATAGCCGCGGGAACATATTTTATCAGGGGGGTGCTGGCGGGGGCTTAATGTTGCGGGGCGGCAAGGAGGAACTGGGAGTAAAAATTGGCCCTGGACTTTGATCCAGACCGGCCCACCAGAACTGGCCCCCATATACACCACCACAGCTGCCCTGCTAATGCAATCATAGTCTGTGTTCGATGTGATGCAAACATTTTTGGCCTTTATTTGAGCGCAAAATAGTTAAGCTTCATGTAAAATAAACATAGCCGTTTTTCAATTGGTAAAATCTTGTCTTGTGAAGGTGATTTCTTTGTCTCTTAATTTTTCAGCCCCACCCTACGTTTCTTAGCCTGGTTTTCCATTGTTATTCTTCTCCCGGTGCTCGATTGCCAGTCCGCTACTGCGGAGCTGTGCCACGGTGGTGGATTTTTAAGTCATATCATTTTAAATTATCGTGCTGTCAGGGGGTGCTGCAGCACCCTCAGCACCCCTAGTTCCCGCGGCCATGCACGGCTGTTTGCGCGTCAATGTTGCTTCACTCGGTTAACCTGCGCGTCGTCCGTTAATGTTTACAACGTTAGCTTGGCTACTTGTTTGGCGTTGCCTTTTCAGCGTGAGATATACAAGGTGTGGCATGAGAGCGTGAGAAATGGGTGAAAAGCGTGTGTCACACGGCAAAACCGTGAGAGTTGGCAGCTCTGGTATTGTATGCACCTTCTTGCCCCAGTAAATTCCTTGCTGTGTGAACTTCCATGACAAATAAAGCTGATTCTGATTTTGCAGCACGTTGCCTTTATCTGCCTGTCCCTGCAGGTGGGGATGTGCACTTCCACATTAAAATACTATGACCCTGCCTGGCTTCAATATTCTTAGACATACTGTGGTGCATTCTCTGTGAAGCCTTTTGCCTGTAAATGTCTGCTGTGCGCTTCATGGTGCATCGTTCGAGTCCCGTAAACTGCAACCGTTGTCCATCGAGAATTCGTGGCAGGTCTCCAGTTGAACGTTCGGTGTGCGAATCCTTCATCATGCAGCATTCTGGGAGCCCGTCTATCAATTTTTTCGTGAGTGGTGCATGGAAGCAGTGGCCTGAAGCAGATAAACGTCTCCCTATCACTCTCTTTACTGCACAAACTTCTCTAGCATCCGCCCGAGACAGGGGTGCTTCGTGTTAAGTCGACGGGCGCTTGAGGACAGGCCTCTAGAGGTAGCATAAATCTGCCCCGTGCAGGATGAGAAGGCTACCGTGTCTCGTGGGAACTCCGTTGCCAATGCGAATGCATGCTGCACGCTCTATAGTAATCAGGGAGTACCTTTAGGATATACCCGGATACTGGCCGGGAACAGTATGGTGTGGGTGCGGCGCCTGTGTGCTGTCACACATTTATTTTGTGTCCTTCCCACTAGATAACGTTCCGGCATGGTACTGCCTTCCCGTTTATCCATCTACGCGTCGGATGAGAAGGATACCGGAGAAATGGTCGGTGCGGGGGCGGTTGCGGGCGCACGTCACGTCGAGCTCTGGGTCTTGACAGGACGTGCGCGTGGGCCAGCTCTGCGGACCGCACATCGGATGGTATACGACGTTAAGGATACGCACACATAGCCGTAGTCACTGTAATGGTAGCATGACCGGGCATCCAGAATTTTATCACTAGTAAATCGTGGGATGTCACTTGGTCTAAAGAGGAGCGACGCTCCGATCTACACATAGTATAGACCAGGGGTGTCCAATCCTGGCCCTCGAGGGCCACTGTCCTGCATGTTTTAGATGTTTCCCTGCTCCAGCACCTGATTCAAATGAATGGTCATTACCTGGCTTCCACAGAGCTTGATAACAACCCATTCATTTGAAACAGGTGTGCTTTTGATTTTGAGCACAGGTTAATTATAATAATAAGATTATCCTTTATTTGTCCCGCAGTGGGGAAATTGCAATTTGCAACAGCAGCAAGGTACAGAACAGCACTCAGTACAATTAAATATAGAAAATACGAAATATAAAATATACGAGATACAAGATACAGGGAGTCATATAAAATAGCAGATACAAACAACTTCTGAAACTACCATTTTGACAAAGCTTGCTACTTTAAATACCAGGTTTTTTTAAATGCCAGTAATGCCAGTAAATGCATTGGCATGAATTTCAGATATACATTGCGATTTGCGCGGTTGTATATTTCTGAATGCCATGGAAACGCTCTTGACAATCGATTGAAAGAGCCGAAGTTACATGAAATCTCTTAATTCGGGTACATCATTTCCTGATAAAGACACAAAGTTGCACAAACTCTCTCAATTCGAGTAAGTCAATTTCCTGACTTTCTATCCGGTGGTGTCCCAAGCATAGATATATACGGTATAAAGGCCCAAGAACCGGGACCATACCGGTCACAAAATATTCTCTCCATTGAAATGCACTGGTTGAAAAAACGTGGCATAGTCATGATAAAAGTGCTAATTTCGTGAACGTGTCACGAAATGTGAAATTATTTTTCATGACTGGGATCAGTATATGAAACGGGCAATTGTAATCTACTGCCCTTCTGCTTGTTTAAGGTCCAGGGTGGCTCATTATTAACACACACGGCTTGGCATATCATTTGACATTAGACATTAGAATTGAGTAATTCAACCCTCTAAACCACTGGTAGGACATAGGACAGGAGATGTCCTACCAGTGGAATCGACTGATTCATTCTGTATCGGGTGGATAGGTACTTCCACATTTAATGCGTGCGCGAGCCAACATTTTTGGCCTTTATTTGAGTGCAAATAATTTTTTGAGCTTTATGTTAAATAAACACAGCGGTTTTTTCATTGGTAAAACTTTGTATAGTGAAGGTGATGTCTTTTTGCCTAAATCTTTCAGCCCCACCCTTACGTTTCTTAGCCTGGTTTTCCAACGTTATTTTTCTCCCGATACTCCCGGTGGCCAGTCCGCTACTGCGAGGCTGTGCCGCGGTGGTGGATTTTTAAGTCATATCATTTTTTATTCTGCTGTCAGGGGGTGCTGCACACCCTCAGCACCCCTAGTTCCCGCGACCATGCATATGTATGTATTTGTTTGAAGCTCATGATCCCATGATCATGAACTTCACCTTTTATCGCTAGCAACAAACACAACATCATTACTGACGATTATCAATGCTGTAGCATTAGCAATCACCATTGGCGCATAGCAAATTACTAGGGCTGTCCCTACTTGGTCGACTAGTCGATTTTCTGGTCGATATGCTCTTGGTCGACTTAGATTGTTTTAGTCGAGCTGCCATTAGTGATGTGTCGTTCGTGAACGATTCGTTCATTTTGAACGAATCCTTAAAAGGACTCGGGAGTAACGAGTCCTCTTAACGAACGATTCGTTCATTCCCCGACTCTGTCTTTCTACGAGTCTTTGGATCTTTTTTTCACGTGACCCGCATTGTATTTTTTAGTAGAGAAAACAGTTTCCTTATTCCCTTTCACGTGGCCGCTGTTTTAGTAAGACGTGAATGATTTTCGCTCAAGTCATCATACTGACTGGTTTTGTTATTTTCACTTTACATTTACACTTACATTTTAGTGCAGTGTTTGACGTGATAATTAAATGCTAGTGTGATAATACATGACCAAATCATACAAACTCATGATACAATATTTTAATGCAGGAATTTCTTTTGAAATGGTATCTGCTGGTGCACATGTCATGCACTAACCTACATGAGAATATCATACGTGTTTGCAATGGACGTATAGCCCCCCCCCCGTTGAAATGAACGAATGACACGAAAAAAGATTTGTTTATTTTACTGAACGAGATTCAAAGAACCGAATCAGTAAAATGAACCAAACTTCCCATCACTAGTTGCCATATGGCAGGGTGAGATCTGATTCCTGCTTGTGTCATCATTGCTGAATTAACGAAATGTTCAACAGAAATTGTAGATTATATTATTTAAGACAAATAAACCAACTCTAAAAATATATAATTTAAAAGAAAAGGTGTTACTGTTTTCCCTTTCGTTAATCTCTCTTTGTTTGGTATTTTGCACACGGCACGAGCACAATTGGCTGCAGAACTACAAACTCAGCCATAGCCTACTTTGTCTGTGTTATTAGTCAAAATGGCAAAGACATCTGTGGTGTGTCGGTATTTCATTAAAGTACATTTACATTCACAAAGTACAGGGTGACTGAAAAACGTTGAATGCAAACTCTGCCAACAACGGTTTATTTTTCATAGTTCAACGTCGAAAATGATGTAGCCTACCACCTGAAAAAACGTAAGTTGGTCTAGCCCTACTTCACTCATGCTAACGCGCTGGGTTAAAAAAGGAATATGCCTATTATAAGAATCACATTCAAATCGAATGACATTATCTTCTCCAGCCAAAACAAAATCTTTCTCTGTTGCAACGTTCCCCACTCAGCTTCTACGTAAATTCGCATGCTGCAAGGTTTCAGGCAGTGATAAGCGCGCTCTGATGATTTGCATGTTAAACAAACAATATTTGTAATTTGTAGTACATTGTAAGAGATACTAAATACCATCGGCATTCGGTTACAACAGTATGGAGCCCCAGACATGACATGAGAAAAAAAAAAAAAAAGTTCCCACGAAATACTAAATCGTTCCCACGAAATGCTAATTAGTTCCCACGAAATGCTAATTCATTCCCACGAAATACTAATTAGTTCCCACGAAATACTAATTACTGCCACAAAATACTAATTAGTGGCCACAAAATACTATTTTGGGGATAACTATATTTCGGGCAGTGTGGGGCACATATAGGCAGTGTTGTATGTAACAAAGTTATGTAACAAAGTACAAATACTTTGTTACTGTACTTAAGTCGTTTTTTTGGATATCTGTACTTTACTACTTATATTTCTGTTTACTTTTACTTCGCTACATTTTGCAAAGAAAACTGATACTTTTACTCCGATACATTACCCCTGAAACCTTCGTTACTCGTTACAAAATCTAATCATGTTTAGAAAAAAAAATTATCATGAGAGTGATGAGACCAAACGTCGAGGACTGTGGTAGAACACACTGACTGCAAGCAGGTTTGGCGAATCAGTGGTCCAAGCGCATGTTAATGCGCTATGACCGTTTGCAAAAGCCCCGCGCCCTTAGTTACTGTTGCTACGTCTTTTGAAGTCGTTCATGCACAACACTGTCTGTCAGTGTCAGTGATTCTTTTTGGAGTAATATATTTGCGATATCCTCCAGATCAAGGCAAAATGGACTGCAATAATATGCAGTGGAAGGATATATCCAAAACATTAAGACCAACAACGAAGGGGACACAACAATAATCAAAGCAAAAACAGGTCTCAATCCAAAAATGAGAAACCCCACAACCTCTTCATTTAATGCCACCAGCACAATCTAGACTGTAGTCACGTTATTTCACCGCTGGGTAAGATCTGTATATAATATTTCAAGCTAGCTAATAAACTACAAAGATTGTTATTATCCTTTATTCCATCTCTGGCGAGGTATCTAGCTAGCTAGCTAACTAGCACTAGCTAGGATGGTGACAATCTAAAGTACAGTAGTACAGTAACGTAGCAGTGTGGAGCAAGATAGCTGCTAGTAGTAATGATATTGTTCAAGGGATGTGTGTGCATGTTGCTTAAAGCACAGGTGTCAAACTCAAGGCCCGCGGGCCAAATGTGGCCCGCCACGTCATTTTATGTGGCCCGAGGAAGCTTAATGGGCTATTGAAATAAGTCTACGCTGTTTTACAGCGTGCATTGACCATAAACGACATTTCTCACCATGCATTTCGATTGTGTTACGGCAAAGTGACGACATCCCGCCTCTAGAAAGCAGTGTATGCACATCAGTGTTAAACGCAAAGTTTAACTGGGTGAAGGCGAGCATGGTTTGAATGACAGCACTCCAATGCAGCCGGTTCTGCAAACGTACCCCATGTGCATTTTCAGCCAAGGTCCTCGGGCATTCAACCCAAGTTGGTATCGCTCTCGAACTTGGTTAGTCCCTTGTCGACAATTTGGAGCCAGAAAGGATGAAGACATCACCTTCATTAGACAAGGTTTTACCAATTGGAAAACGGCAATGTTTATTTTACATAAAGCTCAAAAATTCTATTCTGCGTTCAGATGAAGGGCAAAAAAGGTTTTGCTCTTGCGCTATGCGCGCTTGCATTTTGTCACCAAACACTGAGAAAAAATTGCTAATTTATCCTCCAAGAAAAACAGCAGATTGTCCAAGAATTGGCGGACTTCAATTGCAGCATAATAGGCCCTATGTTCACAAAAGCTACAACAAAAACACCATGTTTTTACATTGTTACTGACGTTACATCGTAGTTACAACTGGCCCTTTGACGGCAACCATAATGCTAATGTAGCCTGGCTGCCAGCCCAACTTCTCCCCAAAAAAATTTGGTCGGGAAGTTGGGTCTGGAGGGTCTCGTATTGGGGACCAACTACAGAAAACCAGAATCTGGGCGAACCAATGAAATTGCCAGGGCGGGCTTTATACGATGATGGACAGATGATCAACAGTAACGTAATCACCCATGACACAAAAGAGCGCTTAAGTTGAATTCGTTTTGAACAAACATGGCTACCGCTGGAGATCTGGGATGTTATGATACTGCCATCGAGTCTGTTTTAGAAGACATCGACAGCGCATTAATTTTGAAAGAGAAACAGAGAGACGCAATCAAGGCATTTGTCGATGGAAAATATGTTTTTGCCATCCTTCCTACGGGATTCGGTAAAAGTTTAATTTATCAGCTGGCCCCGATGGAGTTGTAATCCTAAACGGAGAACTTCGTATATGCATTGCCCTTTATTGTTTCGCTCAAAAAGGTTGACCGTGTGAGCAAGTACTCTCCCTACCCTTAAATTAATTTTACAACACCGGCAAAAATCGTTTGTATTCATTCTTCAAGCATACTTCAAGTCTGCTTGTAGTTTAGTTCTGTTGACAACAACTATGCGGTGCTTAACATACGTCACATACTCTGTTGCTCTGATTGGTTGTAGATCTATCCAATTGAGCGAAGAGGCATTTGTTTTCCAGGCTCGTTTGAAACACGCCCTGTAGTCAAATCCCAACGGAGAGTTCTCAGACTCATATTCTGACTAGAATTATGAATATGACAACGTCAGGCTAATGCTGATGTGGCCCTCGGTGAAAATGAGGTTGACACCTCTGGCTTAAAGTATTTCACAGTCACTGTACTGATAACTTGCTTGTTAAACTGCGGGTCCTAATGTAATGCTATGGCTTTGGATCAGATCGCCAGGTTATTGCTCTCAGGTTGTGCCTTATGCATACCTTCTTTAGAAGATGAACAAAACATTTTTCAGTTATAAGTAATGACTGGGTTGTTACTTTCGGTGCTGCTTTAGTATTGCCTATTGTGTTAAAATTGTGTTCAAATAAGGCCCAGTTTATAGGTATGCTCATTCTAGTCGGAATAAACTTAATAATTCAAAAAATGTTGACCCTTTGCTTTTTTATTAACAGCATTTACTTTTACTTTCAATACTTAAGTACATTTAATATCAGAAAAAAACTTTTGATACTTAAGTACAGTAAAGATCAGATACTTTAAGACTTTTACTCAAGTAGTATTCTTAAAGGTTACTTTTACTTGAGTCATTTTCCATTAAGGTATCTTTACTTTTACTCAAGTATGGATTTTGGGTACTTTATACACCACTGCATATAGGCTACCCAGAGCACGCTAGTGCAATCATGGACAGAGCTGATTTGATTGTATTGTATTTTAGGCTGGTGAATGACCGTGGTAAAGTTAGTTTGAAGTTCGATATTCAACAGATATTCTGACGCCCAGTATTGTGTTATTTTAACCGGTGTTAGCCCCGCTACAGCCGGCCACTTAGACATTGCTTTTGGCTGCCTAAACAACGCGTATGTTTAGGGACCATCAACAAATTACAAGTTTCAAACAACATGAAGGAGCGTCAAAATAATGTTAAACTGTTGAAGTTGTATGCATTCATGCTGCACAGCCTTTATTTTGTTCATTTTCATCTCAAGTTATTAGAAATGTATTCTTTATTCAAAATAAACCTTCAAACTTCAGTAGCTTTTTGGTCATGTGACCTATAATCCTCAAGTTCATTTCAGAGTGTTCACTGACTATGCATACAGGTTGCACAGCCTTTGGGTTTTTCATTTTATCTTACTTTAATTGTAACATTTTAGAACATTTAAAACCACCACCTCAGAGGCTTTTTCCCCAAAGGGCTTTTGCCTGCATATAATACAATAAAAACAAGGATCATTCATTTCACCATGGAACTGATGTTCGGAGTCTTCATCCACATGCTCTATACTTTTATGTGTTTAGCATGCGATATGCTCAGATTGTTTTTTCATGTTTGACGACATCACCTTCCTCCATTGAAGTGAAAAGTACACACGTTTTGGAACACAGGGAGAGCTTCATCCATGCTTGTACTGTTCAACAAAATTGCAAAGCAATAGGTGACATACTCCTTCAGTCCTTTGTCTTGCATCCTTTTCCCAAATCCCTGTGAGACAACTTTTACAATGTGGGCAGAGCAAAGGTGTAAGACTGAATTTATGAAGGTCACTGTGGATTTTCTGAATTTCTATGACAATATGGGCTCTTTCAAGATAAGCAGATATAGTCTCCCTGTTAAAGGACAGCAGCACATTATCCATCAGAGCCCAGCTGTAGTCTATCTCTACCTGTCGGACTCCTTTCTGACTGTTTCCATCAACCAATATGTTAATGTTGGTATAGGATGTTCATTGGTGATAAGCTCAGAGATGGGGACAGGTTGCTTATCTCTGCCTATACCTAGCAGTACAAGGGCATAGTACAGAACCCTTTTGTTTTTATTTGGGATCTTTGACACAACACCACCAGTAGCGTCAAGATGGAGAGTAACTGGTGTGGGTTGTTTAAGATACCCTACCATTATATTTATTCCTACATCCATGTACATATGGACTCAAAATGGGTCCACCTGCAGGTGTTGAATATGACCACCAAAAAAAACATTGCCGCTGCACTCCTTCATAATTTTCTGTGTGAGCATGTGGAGTCTTGTACTTTTTTGCACTTCAGAGGAAAAACTTTCTGCACATCTTTGTAAGACTCCTGATGATATTACCGCCATATAGTTGGTCTTTTGGAGTCTTCCTGAGCTGCTGATAGTTGTAGTTGCTCACACCTTTGTGGATCGATCTGGCAATTTTTCCTCTTCTCAGGAAGCTCGCATACCGACATTTTCTTTCCTTTTCCTTTTGTGACTTCTCCTAATCTCAGCACTTTGATGGTTATGCTTTTTTGTTGTGATTATGGGCTATTGTTTTCTCCTGAACACATACACGGCTTTGCATGTCTTAAGTGTGCAAACTGCAGATACATGCAGGTATAGTGACATTCTTTTACATTAGTGTGTAGCTTTAGACTGGGACAAAATAGCCCTGGCATTTTTTCGCAGACCGGCCCACCGCAATCGGTCAGACATGAGCCACTGCATCTGACACAAGAAACAGCAGGAGAGGGGTGGAGTCTGTTAAGAGAAGTGATTGGGATATCCCAGTGTCAGCATATAGAAAGAACCAATGCCGTCCCTGGTTCAGGGGCCGGTCAATGGGCAATTTATTATTCTTTTTATTAAGTTTTTATTTTACACCGGCCCAAAAGGTGACTCAGCCAGCCAGTTATTTGCCCGGTATGACAGATTACCAGTCCAGGCCTATTTGACTTTACAGTTGGCCTTTGGGTTTTAGACCTGACTCCACTTCCTGGGAGTAGAAGAGTTTGGATATGTCACTGTCATTAACACAAATTGTGATTAGATAAGAGAAAGTCTCAGCCTCCAAATGGACATGTACTTTCTTAGCAGTTAAACAGGGCTTTAAAATATACAGGTCACATGACCAAAATAGCTATTGAAGTTTGAAATATTCAAAAAATCATCTAAAACAGTGTGAGGTGAAAATGAACAAAATAAAGGCTGTGCAACATGTATGCATAGTCAGTGAACACCGGTTAAAATAACACAATACTGGGCGTCAGCATATCTGTTGAATATCGAACTTCAAACCAACTTTAACACGGTCATTCACCAGCCTAAAATACAATACAATCAAATCAGCTCTGTCCATGACTGCACTAGCATGCTCTGGGTAGCCTATATGTGCTCCACACTGCCCGAAATATAGTTAGGCTACATCGTTATCCCCAAAATAGTATTTTATGGCCACTAATTTGTATTTTATGGGAACTAATTATCATTTTGTGGGAACTAATTAGCATTTTGTGGGAACGATTTAGTATTTTGTGCGAACGATTTAGTATTTAGTGGGAAATAAAAAATAAAAAATGTGGATGTCATGTGAGGCTCCGTACAACAGGACTGGTGATACAAGTCTTATTATTAGTAGGCTATTAGCGGCTGAATCTGCAATGTCCAGCAGCCATTGAGTCACATCGCATAAATGTTTTTTTTTTTTTTTTTTGCGTTTTAAAGTTCGATTCGTAATTTTCAGACGTTTTAGTTGAGTTTTGGTCGACCAAAGAAAATCTTAGTCGGGGACAGCCCTACAAATTACAAACATGAAATATGAACAACTTAAACGTAGACATATTAATCAAACAAACCTTGTTCCCTCATCAAACAGTTGTGAAGTATCCTTATATTTTGTACTGCTAATTAATGATCTTATCTCCGTATTTATTCTGTGAGCTACACGTGAGGGCGCTATCCTTCCAAACTTCTTCTTCTGCAGGTAGGCTACGTCCGATTACAGCACCTCGCTGCGCAATCATTTCAAAATAAAAGTAAATACCATATAAAACGAGAAATAAACAGGTAACAAAGCACTACTAGAAAATGGTCGTGAAGTCATTTACAAAAACGTATGACAAAATTATTATGAAAACATATTTGCCGACCCAATTTTCATCCCCCGCGACCGCGAACCAGACTTTGAAAAACACTATATTTTGCAATACTTTCAAGTGCACTTTCAATTAAAGTACCTCAATAAGTAAACTTAATAAATTCAATTTTACTATTACTTACTAATAAAAATGTTTAGGGGCCCCTCAGACGCCTCAGATTTTGCGTCACATGGGGAGAACATGGGCCCTCACATAGTCAAACTGCAGATTCTGGAAGAAGCTACTTACTGCACAGGCATCATCGCTTTACGAATCCAGCTCTTCTCATGAAACGTAACAGTCATTTAATTCATGGTTACAATGGTAAACCAGCACAACAATGACAATTACCACGCAACAAAACACTACATTACTACAAACTATTTTCTAAGTATACGTCTTAAAAGTATATTAAAAGTGAACTATTTTCTAAGCATACTTCTTAAAAGTATATCAAAAGTGAACGAAAAGTGTACTATCCATATTTTATTATACTTATAGTATACTTTAATATACTTCTTTTTTGTAAGGGTGACCAAAGACCAGCTCGACCTGTGCCTGTAAACAGTGATTCTGACTGTCAGAGACCTTTAACTAGGCTGACTGAGTGAAACTAGCCTGGCTAACGTAGGTCGCTATATCAGGCAAATGACGAATGAAATAGGCTTGTTTTGAAAGATCCTATATACTGGCTGTCTTCAGCAAGACTCTTGTCTACAAATAGCAGCCCTCCCTGACGTTTTAGGACTAGAATTTTGTGAATTACGATATCGTTTACACTGCCAATGAGTGAGCGAGCCGAGTCTGTCTCTGAGGCTAAGTCAAACCAATGGTCCTCATTCTCGAAAATGTTCTTATGTTTCTTCGTAATTATTTATTACGGGCTTCGGAAAAACAACGTAAGAAAAAGACATCCGCCAAATTCACGAACGCTTGAAAATGTGTTCCTACGCAGCAAAGGTTTTATGAGCTGTGCTCCCGGGAAGAGTTGTCTTAAGTTGAAAGCGCGTCCTCATGCTCCTGAATTTGCATACATACACGCCCCGACAGCTCCTTATAAGGGCACGCAACAGCAGTGACGTGTGCAGTCAGAATCGACACAGTTAGGAAAGCAACAAGAACGCAAGTTATGTCCAAGCGAAAAGCAACCGGTGTACAGGTGCATCATACCAGTAAGATGAGCAGTGGAATTGTTCTCCACTGGATCCAACAGTGTGCACACTAAGCAAGGTTAATTGGGTGTGCTCAAGCCTTCGGCGAGAGCACAACCTTTGTTCTCTCACATATATATTTATTATTAATAATGTTTATTTTCGCCCCCCTAAAACTCGGTCGATATTTGGCCTACTTATACAATCTAGGTGTCAAAAGTTTTGTCTTGGTAGCGATTGAGTTGCTTCTATAGGATTTACGTTCCATTGCATGGTTTAGGCTCAAGTTAAGTTTTTGTGGCGAAAAGTGAAGCTAACGGTGGCTAATTTGCTAGCCACAGTCTCTGACGTTACCAACGTCACTAACGTCACGAAAACACGCGTGACTACCTGTAGCAGATCATTTGTTTCGCATCTGTTAACTTGGGGGATAGCTAGGCTAACTATAGCTTTACTGCAAGGCAGCTGCAGAAACGCCACAAGCAAAGAGGCCAGGGTGATAACTATTTACTCATTTTACTTTGTGATGTGAAACGCAATTGTGAAATGTAATTTACAATATTAGCTGATATTATTAAGGAAGTAGGCCCACATCTACTTTCGGAAAAGGTAGTCTACTATTTCACTGAAGCATTAGCATCATGACATTTAGCCTCTGTTGCCCGGGAAACACATACTACAGTGGTCTATGATGCATCTGTTTTTAATCGTTAAAATAAACATTCCTCACAAATACATTTTTGTTGTAGGATTTATTATGACATTACATTACAAGTAAACGATTTGTTGGTGAAATTATCATTACCTGTGGTTTCAAACCAGTGTTGCTCACTGCAATGCTGTAGCCTACGCGAGACACACTACAAAAACATCTACACAGCTGTTTAGGAAGTCAAACGGCGACAGAACATGTTCGGCACTCCCCTTACTTAAATCAAAAGTCTTTCAATAGGTGAAACTATCCGACTACTTGTTGGAATAAGTCAAGCTCATGTGGTCAAGCTTACAGGGGTCAAAAGGCACACACACGCACATGCTCAAGCACGCACACACGCGCACCAGGTCTACGCAAGGAGCCAATGAAGAAGAGCCATGGAACATTTGCATGCCTTTGTCTTAACCAATGACTGTAAAGAGTGGGGCTGCTTAAATAGCTAGCTAGCACAACATGCTAGCAGACAAACTTTGTATTGCGATCAGACTTTGTCTCCATGCTGGCAAGCATTAAACTATTGTACTTTCTTTGAATCCGACGACTCTGTGCATTACTTTATGCAGAAATTATCTTAACAAATTGGTCCTTGCGAGCCAGATCTCAATACCTTTTTCCGCTGTCCAGGGTCGGGACCGAATCCGTGCACGGCAGGGTTTTTTAAAACTCCTGATAAAAAGACCTTGCAGCTGTTTCTTTTTTTTTGCTGTTTCTCAAAGGCCGGTCCCACTGGAGGTTGGCAAAGAAGTGACGAGATTAAAAGACTAACCTGAGGCACAGTCTCGTTGGATTTCAAGGTAAGATTTGTGTTTTATTTTTACTAATATGTTCTAAATCGAGAAAAACTTGCGCATTGAGGTCGTTAAAGATTAATCACTGGTTAATATATGTCGGATGAAAAACTCCACAGTGAAGTTGTGCACTAAACTTATAATGGATTCTGACCTGTAAATGTATATTGATTAAAATTGACATAATAACTGATTGTTATTGCCGATGAATTGGGAATTGTAATTTACACATGGTATCCTAAAGGGGGTTGAATTCCATTAGAGAGTGGAGTTCTACATTAGTGCGTTTATTGTTGCTGAGATGTGTTTGTTTTGATAGATCTGGGTCTGGTGGTAGACACGTGCCTTACAAACATGTGTAATTAAATCCTAGCCAAACAAACAGGTTGAGGCCTGGGCGACCAGGATAGGACTGTTCAGTGTACAATGCAGAATTTGAACTCTCGATTTTTAAGTTAAATTAGAAGTGCAGTTCTATTACCTACATTTGCTTAATTCAGATCCAGTTGTGAGATAGTGAAGACTAATCACTGAGTCATACTCGCTAAGATGTGGTGCCGGAGTCCGGGAAGCAGCGTTAGTAACCTATTTTACTAAGTTCTGTAGAAAACCAGTGAAGTGGGTAGGCTGTCCTTGTGAGAAGACTACAGGATTGAATTACTCCGTGCGCATGTACAAAATTGAAAGGGGAACTAATTTGCGATTGTTGTTAAGGCCTAATTTTATGTTGTTAAGGGCAAAGGTGCTGCATATGTGTGTTTATTGCTGCTGAAAGTGATTGTTGAAATCTATCGGGTTTATTGACCTATGGACGTGTTGAAGGCCTGTCCAACCAGAATTCTGATACGTTTAAGTTGTCACTTTCTGACGAGTGATATTAGATGTATATGTAGACTTTGGATCCCGATTTTTCTGTTGAAGATAAAATAGTACTAGTCTATGAGGACTAAGTGTATGATTGTATAACCGTGGTCTTGTTGTGAATAAAACCATGGGTAATTGTTGTACACGTTGTGAGTATGTTGAGAGCACTGATGCTGAATTTATGCAATTTCGAGGACAGGAAAATGTGAAATATTTGAAAGTATGGAGAACTAAATACGGATTTAATGGTAAACTGAGTGTGGATAGCTGTTCCGCATTAGTTAGAGATATCCGAGCGAAAGGAACAGGAAATCAGAAGACAACATGGCTACAACAGGCGAGAATTTGGTTACAGGAAGCACATAACAGAAAGCTAAAGAAAGAAATAAACACTTTGGCTTTAGAGGATTCCGATGATATAAATACAGTAACATCTAGACAAGATAAAAATCTCGGAGCAGAACTTGACATGTCTCAGCAGCAGCTCCTACTTCAACCCCCAGCTTTGATCCAAGTCCCAAATCCAAACCCTGGGAAGAACGGCGAGCCAACTTTGTATGTTTTTAGACCATGGACAGCCAATGGTGATGGGAGACAATTTGTGAACTTACATGACCTACAGCATTTAGCAACTATGTTGAATGAAAGCCCTGAACAACCACTTAGGAGTGAGTTTTTTGAGAGTTGCCTATGTCACAGTACTTCCTGATTAAATGAAACTCAGGAATATGCTCGTCATGCTGAAAAACATTTCCAACAAAAGAAAAAGGCAAAAACCAGAACAGCAGTGTTTTCGTTAGATGACGAAGGGGCGGGCATGTTTATATTCGACAGTAGCACATGCGGAGGTCGAGGAAAAGGTCAAAGAAGAGCCAGGGGGAGACGAAAGATAGAATATAGAACAGAAGGATGCTATAAGTGTGGTAGAATGGGACATTATGCTAGAGATTGCAGACAAAGGAAGCTGAACTTCTCATCAGGAGAAGAGGGAAGTGCATGGAAACAGGAGAAGGAAATCAAAAGGCTGACAAGGTTCTAGTTTGCATTTGCCAGCCCGATGTCTGTTGTATTATGTCTGCTATTAAGGAAAAACAGAACAACTTACAGACACTCAACAGCGATGGCGGCGGGTACAGGCTAGTACATGTATTGCAGCTTGACATTTGACATCCAGGATGAGTAACCACATGACGCATGCGCAGACTAATTTAGAAATTGTGAGATTGAAAAGACGCAAATTTAGAGAAATGTATCAATTTGGAGCGAATTTGACATTAATTTGGTTACTTTTGAAATATGTTAAGTGATGAGTATTTTGAAACATTTGCTAACAAGGTTTTTGGTTGTTTGAGTAGACATTTTACATGAGTTTCAGAAATTCCGAGGAAAGGTGGGGGCTAAAAGTCCCGTTACGTTGAAGTTTTACAAAGGTGATCCCAGAGGGTAATTCTGCATAATTATGTGAGTATTAATGCTGAAAGATGTGTCCGTTTGGATGAATTTGAAGTTTGGTGGTTAACAAATGCGTGATACATTTGTTGTAATTCCTAGTCAAACAGGGAGGTTTTTTGAAGCCTTTCCGACCAGAACTTGTATTTATAAGCGACATATGGTATTCAATAAAAATGCACAAATTGAACCCCTGGTTTATAAATTGGTTATAATACAATCAGAAGAGTTATACTAGAGCAAAATTAAGTGAATAGAAGGTAAACGCCAACAATCTGTGTTGTTTAAAGAAAAAAAAAAAGGTTTTGAGTTTTTGCTTTGTTCCAGAGAGCGCTGTTTGTGTGATTCGAGTTTGAAGCGGGCGCTGATAGAAACAATGTGATAGATTTGAGTTATTCAAGTAAAAACTACGAGTAATTGAGAAAGTCACAAGAGTGTTACATTAAATCATAATACAAACTACAAAATATTATAATTAAATATTTTCATTTAGGGTTTTTGGTCCACAAAATTGAGATTTGAAGAATTGTCCTTGCATTACGCATGTTGTGGGCGTAATGGCTGGTAAATATAGGAATATTCAAAGGAGTATTCTCTGTATACTTTGATAAGACATTTAAAAGGAAGTTAAAGAATAAGGGTTTTGTTTTACGGGCTTATGTTACTCTTGTTAAATTGTGAATTTAAAGGTTTAAAAAGAAAAAGAGAAAATTTATATTTTATTTTGTCTTAAGGGCATTGTTTGGTTGACGTAATTATGGAGAGTAATACTTGCATGAGTGACTTAGGTCTGGCAGCAGTTATGACTGTCCGAACATGGATTTAATGAAACTAAATTATGATAGCGATAGTTTAAAGCAAATTAAAATGTGGGTCAGAGAATTACTGGAAGGCTAATTTTGAAATCAAAAGGCGAGATTCAGTCACTAATGACAACCTTGTGTGTTATGGGAAGTTTGTGTTTAGATAGGAAGGTTGTTTTTGTTTGGCGAAGGAATGTGTTGTGTTTAAGGATTAGATTTTATTTGAAATTGTAACTTTATTATCAGATTTTAATAACCACGTGCACATCAAATATCCATTGAAATAAAATCAATTGATGGCAATTTTACAGTTGAGTTATTTTGAAGCTGTGTTTTCACAAATGTTTTATTTTGGTTTGAAGAAATGTATGTAAAACAAAATGAGGAAATGATTAGAAAGTTACCTAAAAGATTGGTTTAAGAGGATCATGGAAGGTTATGAAATGAAACAAAAGAACGTGGTTCTGTGGTTGTGAAGAGATGATTGGTTTAAACACTTTGATGTTTTGAAAAGGGAACTATGTATATACTTTAGGTATATGGGAAAACATTTAAAATCAAAATAGTAAAATGTAGGGTTTTTAAGAGTTTTGATAAAGGTATTAGATGCAAATTGGTTAAGAATGAAAAAGAGAAAATAATTACAATGTACTTTTATTTTGAGTTTGATTGTAATTTGACTAAGTTTTATTTTTATGTTTTGTCAAGAGCCTGACACAATGTTTGGGATAAACAGTTAGGCTGTGATGAGGTTGTATTAATAAATTATATTTGTGCATAAGGAGGGTTATTATAACCTTTGTTCTGAAATAATTTGGGAAGACTCATTAAGTGTGATAGATTGTGGTTATGATGGTTTGTGCTAATTAGCTTGTTTTGGACTGCAGCCAAAGCAAGTTATGAAGTTCTACCTATCTGACCCTTATGGAAAATATAGTTGAAAACATGTTTTGTTAATAGCTACATTGGGAACTTTATTTAGTCTATATTTTCATTTGAGAAACATACAAATTGAATTCTGGTTTGGGATAATGACAATGGTTTTATCATATCTTTGACAAAAAGAGGTGTGATTTGGTTAAGAAGCTCTTAGTGGGAGCTGTCCACCGCCGTGGTGTTGAAACTAAATAAATCGATGCCAGGAAAATCGATCACCAACCACTTTATCAGCACATTAATCACACACAACACCGTGTAAGGCCGTGATCATAATACATATTGTGGGGACATATCCCCCCAATATTCAAATCTGGTCAAAATGTCCCCCCCAATATATTGATATAAAAAATAAATGTGCTACGCTACAACAGGCAACCACGCACGCTGTCCGAAATTATCATAAAAAATGTAATTCGTGCCTCCCAATGTTGACTCCATGGCTACGGCCTTGAGCCCTATACATGATAGTTGATATGGGTTGTGTGATGGTAGTGGGTTTATTGTTGGGAGTAGGGTGGTGCTGATATCCGTGCTTGGTGACTGGTGGTGACGACGTAGGGGCTGATAGACATCAAAAGAGATTGACAAGCTCCTCTCTGGTATGGACACCATGCTTGGTGGAGTGCTGCTCGGGATTCGCCGGGGGCGAGGTTGGGGGCTTCATCTTCCGATGATTCCCCATCTTCATCCTCAGGAGGCGGCTCATCTGCTCCAACGCGCACTGCTTTGTTGTGCAGCATGGCTGTGACAACAATCACGAGGCAACATTTTACAGGTGACAAGCGCAGCCCCCCCGACGAACGATGGATACATCGGAAATGACACTTCCACCTACCAAACACCCGTTCAATGTGGGTCCCGGTGTGTGTGTGGGCCTCATTGAACCTCTCCTCCTGTGGTGTTGCTGGGTTGATCATCGGTGTCACGAGGTAATTCCGGAGAGGGTAGCCACTGTCCCCTAGGAAGATGCTCCTGCCGAACTCTCCTCTGCCAGCCTCAGCCACAGCTGATTTGGCCCACACAAAGCTGTTGTGTGTGCCTCCTGGCCACCTGGCAACGATGTCCGTGATGAGGCCATCGTGGTCCACTGCCACCTGGGTGTTGATGGCAGTGTAATGTTTCCTCTCAATCCAGCACGGATCCACCAGGGAGGGATTGTGGATTGGGATCAGTGTGCCATCCACGACACCGATTACCCGGGGGACCCAGCCATGGCATTAAATCCACTGTGGACCTGGCGGACCTCGTCCCGTGTGGTGGGCATTTGGATGTGTCCGGGCATGGCGCAGGAGGATCGGTGTCACGGCTGCCACACCCCGTGAAACCGCCTTGCTGAGGATGGTGCCGTCCCCCACCACATCCAGGAAGCTCCCCACTGCGTAAAAACGCAGCAAGGCCAGGAGCTGCACCTCCGGGCTAAGGGCAAAATTGCAGAGGGTTGCCCTCCGGATGTGTGGTGACACTAGCGTGACGAGGCGTTGGATCTCCATACGGGGAAGCCGGTACTTGGACTGGACAGCCCGGTCCGACAGCACATTCAGTGGGGAGAAGTGCTGACGCACATAGGCATTTATATAAACTATCTGGCTTCGCGCACGGCGACGCTGTTGATTAGCAGGGAGAATATGCTGTATTGCAGCCATGGTGTCTCACTCGCGTGGACTTCAGCAACGCCTTGACTGAGGTGGAGCCTCAATCTCTTGATGAGGTTCCAGCCGAGTTCAATTACACCTGTCAGTTTCCCTGATATCTGTGAAACACCACAGGGTTGTTGATGTTTTTATATCTAATGTAAACTCATGCAGATGCCGAATGTTTGTGAAAACGTAATGAGTGATAGTAATGATGATTCATTTTATTTATGTAGCTACAGGAACACATGGGCAATTATTTATTTTTATATCGTTATTTTTCTTCTTATGCTATTATTTTTCTTGCGTCAGTGTTCTGCAGCTGTGGGCGCACATTTATCATCACGCATGGTTTTAGTATTCCTTTGAGTGCCAGATATAACTTTCCCTGACGCGGCTGCAGTGAGCGTTTGGTCGCTAAGAAGGCTGTTAAGAGTGGGTCAGGCTGGTCTTACATTTCCTTCTTAGTGAAAGATCTTCTTAAGCTAAGAACGACTCTGGGAAACACGTTCTTCTTTCACAGCGCTCTTAAGAGCGCTCCTAAGAAGCTCTTAGCGCTTGAGAGCGTCTTAACGAATCTGGGAAACGCGGCCATTACCGGTTCAGGATTAAGGTCCTTGGCATAAGCTTGACCTTGTTTCAGAAGCTCCCTAAGATGAGCATCCTCAGCATCTTCCTTTGAAGCCATACTATGGAAAAGTTAATTACAGGCCAACATATTACAATCTTAACTGATATCTTACAGTTTTCTTGTATTCGCTTTGGTACTATTTTCACAAGTAAGGTGTTCATTTTCAAAACTCTTAGTACAAAGAACCAAACTGATCACACTTGTAACGTAGCTCGTCATTCTTTCAAAACCTGATGGAATGCTTTCAGTCCACATAATCATTGTTTCAAACACAAGATTGTTGTAATATGTAATGGGAACATTTGGTTATCACTGAAACACAACAGTATGATCTTCTTTCAGTTTAGTACTTTCAACAATCAGTTCATCCAACAGCAAACAATGCAAGATACATGTTTCAAATCGGCCTTAGAAGAGCTGAAATTAATATGATACAGTACTATGTAAAAGACAGATTACAGTTTCACATTAGGCAATGCACTTACATTATACACGTTTAGGTAATCTATAACTTCCAAAATATCCATCCTATGTGTAATTAAGTGAAAGATCAATGAAGACATTGTCTACAATCATTTGGCCAAATTAGTTTTTATACTATTTTTCAGATATAATTGTAACATATGTATACTTTCTATTACGTATGTAACTGAATGAGAACAAAATATAACATTTAGAGGCCCCATGCCCACCTCTCTGACCTCTCTGTTGGAGCCCATGCCCACCTCTCTGTTGGAGCTCATGCCCACCTCTCTGTTGGAGCTCATGCCCGCCTCTCTGACCTCTCTGTTGGAGCCCATGCCCACCTCTCTGACCTCTCTGTTGGTGCCCATGCCCCCTCTTTGACGGATCTCTTGTCCACAAGCTCTTCCTATTCCCTGCTGTCTATCCGGCTCCATGTTGAAAGAAATTGCCAGTGTTTACGCCCCCACTTTTACAGTACGTATATCTAATGACCAATTGTGGTTACCCCAATTTGAAATCAAGTATAGCAATAATGAATATTCATCATGTGTGGTTACAGTAATTGATATGTTCGTACTAAAAAACATTGTATTTCTTTAGTTCTCAAAATCAATATACTGTTTATTGCTGAAATTAAAATATATAGGTTTACCAAACGGTTCAGTGATTAACCATTAAGATCAGTTGGATTAAGTGTTGGTCAAATGTATTTAGGCAAATTAGATGAGAAGCATATCAAAAGTATTGTGAGCATTGCATTGTGAAAGACAATTACTTCATATGAAAGGTATTTCTTTGATGACACACTGAATAGCTGTGGTGAAAAAGTGATTGTGTATGTTGTGCATTGTACTTTGTCAATTGAACATGTGATTACATGTTTGAAAAAACTGACTTTTTGATGATCTGCTTTGAGTTTTGTACTAACAGTTGTGAGGTTTTACCACATACTTGTGAAAATAGTACCAAAGCGAACAAAAAAAACTGTAGATAGTTGTAATATTTGTGTATTTGTATCAGGGGACTTCTATTGTATGTGTATTACATATTGGTAGCATAAAGGACCATATTACCATATTATGGTACCTACTATTGTTTAAATGTTAAACTTACTTGACAGCAGAACTTTGGTTCTTAAAAGAACCGTTGGGGCGGGCCAGAAATGGCGGGCACAGAGAAGGACAAAAGGACAAGGCAGACAGACAATAAATATACAGTACAGGAAGACAGACAGATAGACAGACAGATGGACAACAGGCAATGAGACGAGAGGCAGACAAGTAGGCAAATAGACTATGGAGGTCAATGTTAGAGAGAGATGACAGAGGAATCTGAGGAGACGTGTGTGTGTGTTGGGGGGGGGGCAAAGACAGGTGAGGATATTGGGAAGGAGCAAAACGTACAATTATAGAAGGGGAATGTGCACACACACAGGGGAAGGACAGAGAAGATATAAATAGATATTATTTGTATTTTAAATAAAATAACTGAATGCCTTCATGAATGCTCTGACTGACCACGCTAGCGTACCGTTAATTTGCCATTTTACTAATGTTGCATGGCTAACATGCATTTATTACCATGCACTTTCACAAAATTAAGCTAGAACTCCACTTTGGAGCATCCCCATGGTTACCTTGAGTTTACTTGCTTAACTATTACATAAAATAAAAAATGTTCGGCCTGAAAGGCTGCATTTACAATTAATAAAAAATAATCTGAACATCTTTTGGTAGTTACTTACCGCCAACTTCTAAAACAATGGACGTCACTTGTCAGCGCCGTAACCAAGGATGTCACATTTTGATTGACAGGCGATTGATGAAGGTCAAGGCGTAATTCCATATTGAAAATACTGAAGATCCGTCCCGTTAAAATGCCATAAAAGGGTACTTGCAAAATAGTTCAGAATTGAGCTTTAAAGCAGAGAGCAATATGTAAATATTGTACAGTAATATATATTTCATATTTGTATAATTTTTATTTTGGATATGAATACAGAATTTTAATTTACGATAAGCTACACGCATTTTAGGTGACATTTCGGGTCAAGCGCCACCTTGTGGTTCGGTTTTTCGTAACATAGTATACGAAATCGAGGGACACAAAAAGACGTACACTATGTTACGAATAGACTGAGGTCAGGTTGAGTTTAGAGATGTTGAAGCGTGATATCTTATTGTGAAGGACATAACTACGTCCCCGGATATGTTGATATCATTGATGGTCAGTTTGGTGACCCTAGATCAAGTTAAAATCCCCGGAAAAACAGCAGCGGCGAGTGTTTACTACGAGGATAGAAGTGCGGTCGGGTTTGGACAAGGGTAGCGCACGGCTAATTTACCAGTGTTGGACTGAATTCTTACCCCCCCTCAGAATCCCACTCCCCTTAGCATGTACGCGCACTGCCTTCTTACCATGCGTGTCCACTACAGCGGAGCGGTGCGGAACGTCGGCTTCCAATTCATTTTCAATGAAACCGGGCGTTGACGCTGGTGTAGGGCATTGTGGGAAGGCGAGCGGAGCGGAGCAAAATTGATTTTCTCAACTTTATGGAAATGAGGAGCGTGAAAACGCTAGCGTTGGCCAATCGGATTGGTTTCTTGTAACGTAGCAACCGTAGGTCATGGCAAACATTCTAGTAAGTTCTTCTGTTTCAAGATGGAAGAAAAACTTATTGTATGTGTGTCTGCATACCCAGTGTTGTTCGACACGTCTCTGTACGATTATAGAGACATAAACAAAAAAAATGATGCCTGGCGCCGGGAGAAATTGTGATCATTTAAATAAGAGTTTTTAACAAGTTTGAGGCTTGACCATGACAATTCCTCTCAGTTGGATTTTAGCACAACAGTGAAGGAACCTTCTGAGGCAGCTGTCACAGCCAATCTGAGATTTTATTTGGGGGAGAGACGATTTCGTCAGGTATGAAAAGCAGTGTCGCCAAAATCCTACTCCCCTTCTAACTTTGCAACAAGTATCAAAAGCTTTTTATGGCACACTTGGCAGGGCATGAGGAGCCACCAAAATAACTTTGGGGTGTGTCAGATCTTTCAGTCCCAAGATATGAGGGGGGGAGGATTTCGGCAGGTATGAAAAGCAGTGTTGCCAAAATCCTGGCCACTCCCTGTTCCAGCTACTCCCCTCCGGCAGAAGGCTGCGGTCCTGACCTATGTTTATTTTGCTCTAGTTAGTAGCTACATTTGAGTAAAATGTCTGACCAGTGTCGAACTAGCCTAGCCGGTTGGGTTCCCTTTGCGCTAGCTCTGTAGCATAACGTTCACTCAAACCTAGCTCATTACAGTAACTTTACACATTGTTGTAGGCATAGGCTACTTATCGCAAAACGTTTTGATATTGTTCTACTTTCATTTACTTACCTACCGACGACTGCTCCTTCTTTGTGAAGATAAATGATGGTCTAAAAAGATTTGGCCCAGGTCTTCATTAGCATTTGGCGCAGATCCGCTAAACGGACCTGGACCGGGCTCATCCTTTCCAATGGCCCAATACCGGAAATACAGAACTGGCCCAGAACAGTTATTGGCTGTTTATCAATCCATGTTTTTTTCCGTTCTTGTGTTCTTGCAAACTCGTTTGACGTCATCTTTTATTGCCCAAGTACGGTTCCAATCCAAAGAACACAAGTCACCAAGAACGCCAAAAACACCCGGAAATGTTCCTAAACCGCCCCTTTTATCGAGGATGCATTGGATAGTGACTTGACCAGCGAGAACGCTTCGGATTTCCCAGAAGTCATTGCAAGATGTCAAGCGAGGCGGACAAACCTCACAACTGTAATTTTTTACTTTTCATATTTTTAGCTGAAATCAGCATCTGAATCAGCATCTGAATCAGCATCTGAATTAAAATGTGTCGAGAATTAGGCAGTTCAGTCGCTGAAAATGTTCTTATTTTATTGATGAAACGGCTAATTTGTAAATTTGCTCCGACTTGTCGATAACCTAGCTAGTAGCATCACAGTGCAGTGCAGACACTAGTTAACAGGTACTGTAAGTTAGCAAGGGCTACAGAAAACGTAAACTTACAGGTAGACGGACCATTTTTTAGCTTTGTTATCTAGTTTTTGTAGTTAGTCAGTGTTATCATAATGCTGCGAGTCCAGGAAAACCCTAACCATCTCAATTCATTCTCCGTCCTTGCAAAAACATTCTCGCAAGGAGGCTTGCCAGAACGTTCTTCAAAAGAATGTACTTGCGTTCTCAGCGTTCTTCGGATTAATAAACAGCCATTAATGCCATAATGTGTGGTGCGGATCTGGTCCAGATCCGCGACTCACATCAGGGGCTCATCTGGCGCTGGTCTGTAATTCATATTTAGGCTATCAGACAATTAAGGGCCAAACAAATACCCACGCCATTTGTAATTTTCAAATAGTTGTTTTTATTTTAAACAGGCAAACGATAACATTACAGCAGATGAAAACATCGGTTACGGGAATATGCACCGGTTCTTTTCATTTCACTTTCATTTCCATTTCATTTTCATGCATTTTCCCGGTTCACAAATAAAAATAAATAAAAAAGTGAACATGCACTTACACTTATTGACCACCAGTTGGGTGTGACAGGGCACAGCGGCCACCCCCGCGGTTGCAAGCCAGATTAAACCATTTGATGGCATAATGATTTATTTCAATGTCACAAATGCGATTCTTTTACTGCTCCAGTAAGACGTACAAAAAGCACACAAAGCAAAGAAACAAAGAGTACTTATTAGATTCAATATTCAAAGATTCGTTATTACATGACATCACATCACAGTGTAGTACTAGCACCTACGCTAGCTACAGACAAATAGGGTATAGTGGCTAGTGCTAACATGGTCTACGATGTTGCAGCTAACACACAATGGACACGATATTCAGCAATTTTGGTGGATAATAAGCAAAGATCACCGATTTGGCCTCATATTCACATTAGTTGTGGATGTTTTAAAGAACCTATACTACTGTACCAGCTAACTGTAGCTATGCTACTAGCTTGTTTAGCACGTACGTCTGAGGTTGTCAGAATAATGTGGTGTAGCCTAAACTAAGTTTGTAAACTTTTATATTTAAAATAAACATTTAACAGACTAACATGACGTCAACACCAGTTTACTTTTACATTTTCACTTACTAATAATGCACTTACCAACAATCACAAATCACAACAATCACAAACGGTGCAACCAGGGGCCTGAGGGGTATTCGTCGTAGCTCGCTAAGCTGTTTAGCGAGCTAATTTTCAGGCTAAGATAAAAAACGCCCCTCCTTTTGGTTCGTGGAAGCAACTTTCGATAAATCACCATAGAAACATATCAATTAGCACTAACCTGATCCAGAGCAGGCTAACGTAAGTGTAGCTGGATAAGCTTGCCACACCCCCGGAAAATATTTGGCAGCTCCCTTTTTGAGAGACCCAGCTGACCAAGGAGATATATTCTAGTTCGATTAGCTTTCCATACCAATAGAGTTCTTCCCGATCGCCAAGATCCTTTATTTCACACGGATGAGTTCTTGTTTGAGCGATATCGATTCAGCCGAGGACTCATTTATTGGCAAGACCTTCTCGGGCCGTACATTGCAAATATCACACGCCGCAGCTAGCTTTATGCTTTATGAGCTTATGCTGTTGTATGTGATTATGTAATGCTATGTTTTAAAAATTTTATTGTCTTATCTGTGTGCCTGTGCTTTTTATGTTTCACTGTGGGAAAGTGGGAAACGTCATATCGATTCCATTTTATGTCTTGACATGTGAAGAAATTGACAATAAAGCTACTTGAAACTTACTGTTTTTCAGATTCTATGCATAGCCTTGAGGTTTTTTTGCGTCAGGTAAATTTTTATACAGTATAGGCAATGCAGAAAACATTGGCAAAGCCGCAGCATACGTTGCTGTAAGAAAAGTGTAGGCTATTGGCGCTTAAACAGCTGAGGAATCAATTCATCATAGGCCATGTCCCAGTCAATGAAATCAAAGAGGGATTTACACATAGGCCTACATATGCATATACACATTTATAGTACATGATATAAGCGCTTTCAGTAGTCCTACATACATCCTCTCTAGTGTCTATGAATTCGTATCAAGATACTCTTTGGCCTTGTTTTTATACTTATTCTGAAAGAGTTGATATCATTATTTTCGCTAGCAAGATGTCATTTGATGATAAATTTCCATTAAGCCTACTGCCAGCAGGCACATTTAAAGAAATGTGATCTGATTGATTGGGTTAATAAGGCACTAAAGATGAGCCAATAAATTTTACCAAAATACGCATTTAGTTTATCAGCAATTTCTTTGCCAAGCTGCCTGTCTTGCTCTGGCAGCGGTGGCGGTGTTTGACTTAGCCATGATAATATGCTTATTGTCTTCGTAGAGACTCATTATAATAGTTTGCTCAGATGGCGAGAATATCACCGCTCTCTCTTTCGTCTTTTCCGCCATCATACCGTTAGAAAATCACGGTTTTGGTGATCGATCTTTCCTGCCTTTTGAAGTAGGACGTGTTTGTGCACTTGCCCTGATAAGTTTAGCCTGATTGAAAGTAACCACATGATTTGGATGCAGAGTAGCCGTTGACGAACCGATATTTGCGGTTCTCAGATAGCTCCTAATGTTAACGGGCTCAAGGGACAATTGATTAACTTAGCTTCAACCTTTACGACGAACGGGCCCCTGTACTACGAATCAAGATCAACATGTCTGGATCTCTTTCAGTTACCCGGCTACGCAAAGCGCAACAATCGCTATCACGATATGTGGTATCACGACGGCGGTTATCATCTCAACTCAACCCAGATCTTTCCAATCTAGAGACGTGCGCGTTCACATAAAAGGGCGGTGTTTGCACCGTATGTCCAATCGCAAACATGGACAGAAGAGCCGCATATTTTACACAGGAGGAGCAAACGATAATTATGGAATCTTATCAAACTTATAAACATATTGTGGTAACTTAGCCAAAGACACGGACCACGAAGAAGGATATCAAGCTTTAGCTTTATATGGAAGAGCCGAGGTTGCCATACATATACTCAGGTACTTTCCTCGTGCATTCAAGAGACCCCGGAAATGCTAAACTGGTGTTTATTTATACTACAGCTCCCCCCGCCCCCCCGGCGGTATAACAAAAGCGCCATTACAACACTCCTCCCCCACAAAATTCCAACATTCCCCAAATACAAATCAACTCGTCAAATTAAGCCAAGTTAGCGTCCTTAATTTTAACAACATTTCTATTGGGCATATACACTTACCACTGGCACAGTTAATTCAATTTAACCCATACAGTGATCAACCCACAATCAGTCTGTCTGGAGGCTTTTGATCACGCTGTGACCTGCGCACCGTCTCTGGGGCTGTAGCTGGCACTGCCGGTGTAGGTGTCTCGGGTGGTTCAGGTGACGGGGCCACCGGAGGGGTCTGTGGGTCCATAGTCAACTGTCCGTGTTTGCCTAAGCTGGTCTATGGTCTTGGGGGCTGTTATGTGAAAGGATTGCCCCCACTCCATAGGGCGAGGCATCACATGCGAGCACCATGTCTTTATCTTTCACCTCGGTTTCTCCTGCTCCGCGCACCACTGCCACTTTGTGTCATTGTGCAACAGCTTGTACAGTGGGGCTAACTCCTTCGATAGATCCCGCAGGAATTTTCCATAGTAATTCACCATACCCAGGAATGAGCGGAGCTCTGTGACGTTCTTAGGGCTTGGAGCTTCCTTGATAGACCTCACTTTGTCCTCAACTGGATGGAGCCCCTCTGCGTTGATCGCATGCCCCAGATAAGTCACCCCCTCCGCCATAAACACACACTTTTCCCCTCTCAGGCAGCTAAATCTTTACTGACTAAACTGCAAGCAGACTTGAAGTATGCTTGAAGAATGAATACAAACGATTTTTGCCTGTGTTGTAAAATTAATTTAAGGGCAGGGGGAGTACTTGTTCACACGGTCAACCTTTTTGAGCGAAACAATAAAGGGCAATGCATATACGAACAAGTTCTCCGTTTAGGATTACAACTCCACAAAAGAAAAGGAGAAACCACAATGGCCACTGGGTTTTCATTGTGTCCCATCTTCTTCGCGACCATCGGGGCCAGCTGATAAATTAAACTTTTACCGAATCCCGTAGGAAGGACGGCAAAAACATATTTTCCATCGACAAATGCCTTGATTGCGTCTCTCTGTTCCTCTTTCAAAATTAATGCGCTGTCGATGTCTTCTAAAACAGACTCGATGGCAGAATCATAACATCCCAGATCTCCAGCGGTAGCCATGTTTGTTCAAAACGAATTCAACTTAAGCGCTCTTTTGTGTCATGGGTGATTACGTTACTGTTGATCATCTGTCCATCATCGTATAAAGCCCGCCCTGGCAATTTCATTGGTTCGCCCAGATTCTGGTTTTCTGTAGTTGGTCCCCAATACGAGACCCTCCAGACCCAACTTCCCGACCAAATTTTTTTGGGGGCGGGGAGAAGTTGGGCTGGCAGCCAGGCTAATAGTGTGCCCCTCTACACCTAAAACATTCAACTCTCCTTGCTGGTTTCAGAGCCTCTCTCTTGACGTGGTGCACAGCCTGTGATGGCGATCCCACCTGACCACTTTGAATGTCCTTGGCATTATTCACCGCCACCTCCATCCCTCGCGATATTTCCAGTGCCCTCTTGAAACTCAATTGTGGGGGTTCCCCCAGCAACCGGCGCTGAATGGCGTCATTATTATTGCCGCACACCAATCTATCCCGGAGCATGTCATCCAAAACTGCCCCAAAATCGCAATGTTCTGATAGCTGCCGCAATTCTGCAACAAAATTTGCCACAGACTGACCTGACTTCCTAAACTTGTTGTGGAATTTAAACCGCTGGACTATCACCGATGGCGTTGGATTGTGGTGGTTCCCAACGAGCCTGACCAGGTCAGTATATGGAATGTCCCCCGGTTTCCTCGGTGTGGCCAAGTTCCTTATCAGTTTGTAAGTCCTTGCCCCACACACACACTCAGGAGAATTGAGCGCTGTTTAACCTCCTCCGCTACTCCATTAAAGTGTCCCAACCTTTCCTCATACTCCGTCCAGTCCTCATCCCCCTCCACAAATTCACTGATCGTAGGGTGTGCTTGCTTGAGTCGGTTGCAGGTGTGTCCGTTTTCCCATTTAGTGATATTTTCAACATACAATTTTGAAACAAGCTACTGTAACAACGTTGTCACTGGCAGTAATTCAGATGGAATTGCGATTCAAATAGTACCGTCTGCTAACTGAAAATAAGCCCCTCAAAACGTAAATAAGTTCGATATTAATTTAGGGGGACATGGCTAATTCAAAAGCAGTTTGCTAGAGGCAAGCTAGCTGCTGTTGCTATCCACACTTCACTGATTGTTTGAAAGCGCCGGAAATGAGAACGTTGATTTTGTAAGGGATAATTACAGTGGCCAACATGTGCAAACACGCGACAAATAGACAAAGTACTAGCAAATTGACAATACACAAGCACATTAATAAAACTTATACCATGGTCTGGGTGAATACTCAATTCTGATTGGCTGCAGGGGTGTACATTATAGGGTGATAACGGACACCTACTGCGTCATTGCAGAAAAAATGTCTTTTCACCGTTCTAAATTATTCCGCTGGCTACACAGGAGCCTGTACAAAATATCTTAAATATGTAACCATAACAACAGTGACGTAGTCAAAGCCTCTATTTACAATAAGTGAAAGACTTTAACAAGCTAACTTGTATTTACAACAATGAGTGACTTCAATATTTATTTTAACCTATTTGAAAAATGTTTCTTTTCTGAATGTAGTGTGTCAGTGTCACGTAACCGCTCATCTCACATCCCATTCGCTATTCACCTCGCTAGTCAATCTACTTCAGACAGTCTGCGGCTAGCAGCAACTCTACACATGGCCGATTATTTTTTTCTTAAAAACCTTGATTTTATTTGGGGACAATAACATGGCTTGATAGCTGGCTAGTCTTGGTGTTAAACATACTGTCAAATTATAATCACTGATTGGAGAAAATGTCAACTTTGATGCGATTATCTCACATCCATTTGCTATTCAACTCGCTCCACAGGCTGCGGCCATACTGTAGCCCTAGTACTAGTATATGGCCGATATTGTTCGTGAAAATCTTGATATTGATTTTGGGACAGTGACATGGCTGGTTAGCTAGCAAATCTTATTGTCAAACATACTGTAAAATTATATTTACTGTTTGTCAACCGTACACAATGTTATTGGCTTTGAATCCTAGTAGCATAACGTTAGCTTTTGGGCTAATAGCTCAGCCAAAGGAAAGCCGGTGTTGGTTCTATGAGCTGAGCGGACTATAAATATCAGAGTTGGCCAACGTTGAAAAACGTTAGATTTCTATTGCAAAACGCCTTAAAACATAAATTAATGTTTGTAAAAAAAAATCGTTGGCAAGTGACCATGGTATAAGCGGGATAATGCCCTTCGAGGTGTCCAATATCATCTGATAACGGACTCCGCGGAAGCCTCCGCTGCGCGTCGGACGGTTCACGCCTCCGCATCGTCCGTTATCAGATGATATTGGACACCTCGTCGGGCATTATCCCTTACATGTATTTGACCACACATGCACAGCATTCAGCAAACGCGCTGCAAATATAGAAACGCGCTGCAAATACACACAACACAACCAAATACATAAACACGCTGCAAATATAGAAACGCACTGCAAAAAGGAAAACACGCAAACCCCGAAAACAAATGCAAACAGAAAAACGCTGCATCCAGATAACACAACGGAAGTGCTCCAGGCCAGTGGGAGCGCTAAGTAGAAGAGCGTGATTTTAGAACCAGAGAGGGCAGATGAGAAGTTTGTTTTGAATAGGACCAAAATCGAAGTAAAGAGGCGACATAAAAAGATTTGTATTCATTTTTACATGTGCCCCTCCTCTTTCACAGTTTTTCAAAAGACTTCAATGTTGGTCCAAACTTTTCATATGCTCTCTTTCTCTTTCGCTCCATGGGGCCGAAAATCAAGATGTTCCACTTGGCTCTCCCTCTAGAGGCCTGGAAAACTTCCGTTGTGATAACTGGATGCGTTTTCGGTTTGCGTGCTTTCGTTTTGGCAACGCATATTTGCAGTGTGTTTATGTATTTGGTTGTGTTGTGTGTATTTGCTGCGTGTTTGCTGAATGCTGCACATGTGTTGTCAAATTAATGAAGATGTTTTCTTAATGTGCTTGTGTTTTGTCTATGCATGTGTTTTCTTAGTTTGCAGCGCATTTGCACATGTCGGCCACCGTAGCTAATGTATAGAACGCCGGTCATTATCGGGAAAATAAGCCCCGACAGGGCGAACAGCACCCCGACGCGAAGCGAAGGGGTTTTGTTTCGCCCTGAAGGGGCTTATTTTCCCAATAATGACAGGCGTTCTATACATTATCCCGCTTATTACAGGGCTACTTGCGAACAAAAATAACTTAACACAGTGTGTCTTTTTACAATGTATTTGTTACCATTCGTATTGTTGATCAGCAGAGAAATAGTTTGCCAAAGACATGGAACTTCATAGACTTTGAACATTCTTTAGGCTTCACGTCAAGCTGACGTCGCTAAGCAACAGAGTACGCTGGGGTTGAAAAGTTACCGGACTACTTGCGGAGTGCTACGAAAGACGTGAATCCGAGGCAAAAAGGCCACTTCCCTTGACAGCGGTCAAATGTGCATAGCAACGGTCAAATATGAGAAAATTGTTCACCGCAGAACGTTGGGAAGCCCCATTCAACTGTATGGACCATTCAACAGCATTAAAGAACAGCCGTGTAATAAGACATAAAAGTAAAGTTTAGCCATAGCTGTGGCATTGAAGACAGTACTGTAGCCATGGGCGTCAGCAGCATTTTGAGAGTGGGGGGGACACATTATGCGGGGGGGTCTGGGGGTTTCTCCCCTAGAATTTGTAGATGCAATTTCCCGCATTCTGGTGCATTTACCACAACTATTTACCATAATTGTTATACATATACTGAGGGGCTGGACATTAAAATATTTTGAAAACTAAACTTCCCAATAAGCAATGGGACATCTTCAACTACCTGTCACCATTCAGCACTCACCTCAGCAATAGAGCTTTCTCCACTGCCCCTGCATGCCCCTGCCTCTGACTCACTCTCAATCTCTACCACCTATATCAGGAGACATGGAGATGCATTGAGCATTCTTTCATATTGATAATAATAAGCTTAATGTAGATTTTTCATATAAAGATTTCTGAGATGTAAATCACGTTATCAGCATATACAATTCACAATTGGTAAAGGTTTAGTAGCCTAATAATTATGTAGGCTACATAAAAAAATTGCATCTCCCTAAGGCATGACTGGACAGTTCAGAAATGATAAAATTTGTGTACAAACCTGTAGTCTTTTCCACAGATCACATCCTTAGTATGTAAGCTTTCAGAAAATACATGGTTTAGGTGGTTGAATCAGTTTCCCTAAATGGCACAGCCCAAAAAGGTATCAGCCATATAGCCTACTCCATTTACCAATACCAAATTTATTATGCATGGGCAGCATACTAATATGGAGAGATGGATGTGTCTCTTGTCTCATTAGATAACATCCTGAGGGTATAAGCTTTCAGAGGATATATGGTTTTAATGGTTGAATCAGTTTTGCCCTCATGTTACAGACTAACATGTAGCAATACAATTCTGGGAATTTCCAAAATTACAAGTTGAGCAACCTTATTTTAAATTGGAAAACAATGTTAGACAAACTAGACAAACTAGTATGTTTGCTAAGGTTAACTCCAGATTAGCTCACGGTAGTTATGGCAATAAAAAAAACACCAGCAATTTCTTATGTTGCTACTTGGAAAAAACATCCTTGTCATCTCTTTCTGCCTGAAACAGACGCCTAAATCTGAACACGGCCAAAAGCACAACAAATTTCAGACCCAGATTAAGAAATCAACAAATGCTGTTCCACTTCTAATGGGTAAATAAAGTATGGTATAGCCTAGTGCTAGATGTAGATAAAAAGCTTGCTTATCTAGCTAGCAACAATCATAATGTTTGCAGAAGAATCTTTGGGACTTAACTAACGCTATTATAGTCAGAGAATGTCTTATAAGGGTGCTTTGGCCACTGAAGGGAAAACTGGGCAACTTTGACTTACTTTCCTCTTCCTCGAAAAAACCCTCCTTATGTCCATCTCGTCTGTGGAACAGTCATGTCTGAAGTGCTAGCTCCAAGCGCGATGCGTTGATCAAAGAGTATGGGAGTTGAATCTGCGTGCTTAATGCGTTTTTTCTAGAAAACGTGGAGTGGAATTCTATTGCTATGGGTATTACTGATTAAGTGGAACAGATTTCATTGTGAAGCAATGGAAAGATCGCTGGACTAGTAGACCAGTCATACACTAATATTTTGATCACAAATGTGGGGGGATCCAAACGACTTTTTGGGGGGACCCCTCAAGTTACATTGCGGCGACGCCCATGACTGTAAAGTACTACACACTGACAGTGTGCGAGCCGAGTCTGTGACTCTGAGGCTAACATCAAAACAAGACGCGGTCTCACTTAAATTCCAAGTTTTACACAAATAACAAAAATATGCTGACCCGCTGGCTGTCTTCACAATAGCCATATCTTTAAAACACTGCTCTCCATTTGGATGTAGAATTGACCCTGGTACGAAATTAAACAAAGACTCATCAGACGCAGATCGACAACACTGTTGTTGCTGCCGCAATCGTCAATGGAGGCTGACAGGGCTCTCACGTAGCAAACCAAAGTTTTTACAGCAACCTACATTAAAATCTCACCACCTGGATGTCTTCACAATAATAGTCATATCGTTTCCATAACATTTCCCTCTTTCTGTTTTTTTGTGTAAAATTAAACTACAAAATTAGCTACGAAAATACTACTATGATATGACGCTCTCTAGCATGGCTGCCGGTCTCACGGGCGACCCGCACTCGCTCAATTTACAAAGACTTTAACAACCTAAATCAAAAATCTGAGATGGCAGTTCCACTCGAAATTGCTTTCTCAACAAAGCCAAATGGTTGGGATTTTTTGGGGGTGGTATTTTTCACTCGTAATCCAAGCTCCAATTTGCGTGCTAGAACGTCTCTATCACGTTGTATCCATGCGTCGTTGCTGACGTGGTGACGTAACTAGCACAGATTACCCTTCGGCGACTAAAGGCACTCTGTTACCACAAAAACGTTGTAACCTCCTAAACTGTGCAACAGAACGTACATCCCAATACAAGCAACGCAATCGACACCAATACGAACATTTTGACACAGCCGTTGTCAGTGTAGTCCAAATATTGACTGAGCCTTAGGGGGGCGAAAAGAAACAAAAAAAAACTAGAAAAGGCTGTTCCTGCGAAACAGCAGTGAGAATGCTGAAAACCTGAATGGGGATAGCTGACCATGCTAATAAAGCTGAACATTTTGTAGAAAGTTATAAGCTGAAGCTTCAAAGCGCCCAAAAGGTATTTTAAATAGTGGCTGGAGCTGGATGAAGGCTTAAAACTACAGAAAAGAGAAGAAAAATGCAAAACAAAAAGTGAAAAAAAATCAGAAAGAAGAGGAACAATGCATACAAATTTGAGATTATTTTAAGATTATTTTCTGGAGTTTCAAAAGGCCTGAAATGTATGTTATAAAGGACCTGCAGCAAGATGAAGGCAGAAAAGTACAGAAAAGAGAAGAAAAATGCAAAAGTACTGGCAGTTGGAAGGTACTGCTGTGAAAGGTATTTTTGATAGGACCTGGAGGAAGATGAAGGCAGAAAACAGAAGAAAAGTATGGAGGATTATAGGGGCCAAAACTAAATAAATAAATACTTGGATAAATAAATAATTATATAACACAAAGCTTAAATAAATGACTAATTATATAATGTTATCCCTAATTGATATACAAAATATATCAATTACAAATTAAATGAGATACTAAATATATAAATGTTACATGTATTTGTGTGTACATATATATATTTACATTTTAATGTGTTCACATTTATTTATTTATCCTTACATTTATTTATTTATCCTTACATTTATCCACGGTGTAACTTGCTGCAGCAAAATAAATCTGTCTTCCCATGTCACCAAGTCAGGGAGCGGGTTCAAGCCTCTGATTGGTGGTTCAACTTGAATCGACTGCTTTTGATTATTCCAAGATGGCAGCACCTGGTGCGGATTCAATGAATGAAATATTGAATGCTACAGTGGTCAAAATGTTGGCGGTAGCTGAAGAGATGGAGGCACCTGCCAATTCACTTCTTTTTTTACATCATATTGAGAGCTTCGCTGAAATTATAGAAATTATATTGGCCCTAACTGACACAGACATCAATGAAAATGTGTTCACGATCCTCAGCGAGATGATAGGGGTGGGCAAATCGATCTCAAGACCGACAGTGGCCGGGTTGGGAAACCCGGCAACTATCGATACCAACGTTGGTATCAATAGCCTGATTGATAGCGTGATAAGATCGATACTTAAGTTTCATTCCACACTGAGTACACAACTCCCTTTACATCATAGTGGTTGTGCAAACACCGTCTAACTTCGCTCAAACTCACTTTGCCCCTCCCCTGCTAGGCTGAGTTGTTGCCGTGTACGTGCAGTAACACGACTCAGCGGCACATATTAACAGTATTTTTGACAAAACTCGTTGTCCTGTGTTTTATTATGATCATAATCATGTATAATTAATTAAAGGAAACATTTTAAATGTTCATTCAAATACTCATATTGATGATGCATTCACTTAATCAATTATGAGGCATTGCTTTCCCCGACACGAAAGCAGATTAACTGCTTTTCTAAGCCAAAAGTACCGTATTGGCAATACTGGCCCTGTATTTACTCCTTGGTATCGGATCTATACCACATCATGCAGTGTCGCACACCCCTAGGCAGCTGTAGAGTGAGGCGACAGAGGATCCCTCTAGATCACGGGTGTCGAACTCCGGTCCTCGAGGGCCGATGTCCTGCATGTTTTAGATGTTCCCTGCTCCAACACACCTGATTCAATTAAATGGGTTGTTATAACGACCATTCATTCGAATCAGGTGAGCTGGATCAGGGAAACATCTAAAACATGCAGGACAGCGGCCCTCGAGGACCGGAGTTCGACACCCCTACTCTAGATTGAAGAGAGCTTGATCGACTGCTGGAGTCTGCCTGGTGTGTAATACTGTTCATTCACCAATCAGAGGCTTTAACCCGCCCCCTGACTTGGTGACGGGGGCGACGGATTTATTTTGCTGCAGAAAGTTACACCGTGGATAAATGTAAGTATAAATAAATAAATGTGAACACATTAAAACGTAAATATATATATATATACACACACAAATACATGTAACATTTATATATTTAGTGTCTCATTTAATTTGTAATTTATATATTTTGTCTGTCAATTAGGCATTACATTATATAATTAGTCATTTATTTAAGCTTTGTGTTATTTATTTATTTAGTTTTGGCCCCTATAATCCTCCATAGAAAAGAAGAAAAATGCAAAACAAAAAGGGGAACATTTCAGAAAGATGAGCTGCAGGAAAATGTGAAAATTGAGCAGAAAACCTGGAGCCGAGTGCACCAGCTGGGCGTAAAAAAGTTGGTCTTAACTCTTACGTCGGTCTTAGCTACCTCCGACTTTGTGATTTGAATTTACACCAAGTGCACAAAGCTTGACAGACCAAAGTCGTAGCTACGCCTGGTTTTAAGATGCGCGTCCTTGTGAAAATGTGAAAGCGTTGATCGTTGCCAAGCAACACATTTAACCCTTGTGCTACCTTCGGGTCATTGTGACCCACCGTCGTGTAGGTAAATAATTTTACCTAACCCTTGTGCTACCTTCGGGTCATTGTGACCCCCAAAGTGAGTATACCACGTTATATCACTAGTTAACACTAGGTGGCTAGAGAGAGAGAGAGAGGGAGGGAGGGAGGGAGAGAGGGAGAGAGGGAGAGAGGGAGAGAGAGAGAGAGACCACGCGGAGTGTAAAGAAAATGTTTCAATTTATTTATTTATTTTATCATGAAAAGTTGAGTCAAATGAATTGCTTTCTTGGATTCTAATGAAACAATTTGCATCGTTACTCTCGGCCGGAGAATATATATATAAATATATATAAACATCCCTCTCTCCCACTCCATTTAGTCCAACCACGGCCTTCACGATCGTCGATCCCTCTAGGCGGGAGAATTGTCTGGGCGTCCCTCCGGCCGGCCCGGAGGCGCGTTAGGCCTGTGAGGTCAGGTCGAGCGTCAGGGGAAACCGCGACGGGACATGCCTGCCCGCCCGTCCGCCGGCCGGCCCGGAGGCGCGTTAGGTCTGTGACGTCAGGTCGAGCGTCAGGGGAAACCACGGCGGGACATGCATGCCCGCCCGGACGCCGGCCCAGAGGCGCCTTAGGCCTGTGAGGTCAGGTCGAGCGTCAGGGGAAACCGCGACGGGACATGCCTGCCCGCACGTGCGCCCGGCATGGCCTGACCTGGCCTGGCCTCGCGGAGTGGAATAATATCACGCTATTGTGATTATGAAAAACGATCGTGGGTCACGTGATAGACGAACTTACCTGTTGGTCACTTTTATAATTTCATACTTTTAAGCCTGCCTTTATATACCTTTATATAAATATATAAACATCCCACCCTCCCACTCCATTTAGTCCAACCACGGCCTTCACGATCGTCGATCCCTCTAGGCGGGGAGGCGGGACATGCCTGCCCGCACGCGCGCCTGGCATGGCCTGACCTGGCCTGGCCTCGCGGAGTGGAATAATATCACGCTATTGTGATTATGAAGAACGATCGTGGGTCACGTGATAGACGAACTTACCTGTTGGTCACTTTTATAATTTCATACTTTTAAGCCTGCCTTTATATGCCTTTATATAAATATATAAACATCCCACTCTCCCACTCCATTTAGTCCAACCACGGCCTTCACGATCGTCGATCCCTGTAGGCGGGACATGCCTGCCCGCACGCGCGCCCGGCATGGCCTGACCAAGTCCAACCACGGCCTTCACGATCGTCGATCCCTCTAGGTGGGAGAATTGGCCGGGCGTCCCTCCCGCCCGCTCGCTCGCCCAGAGGCGTGTCACCCCTCGGAATTTGAGGCCGGGGCGGGACATGCCTGCCCGCCGGTCCGCCGGCCCGTCCGGAGGCGCGTTAGGCCTGTGAAGTCAGGTCGAGCGACCAAAAGTTGGTCACTTTTATAATTTCATACTTTTATGCCTGCCTTTATATACCTTTATATAAATATATAAACATCCCACCCTCCCACTCCATTTAGTCCAACCACGGCCTTTACGATCGTCAATCATATCATCAATCATTTGTCCATGTAATCACGTGAGCTGTAGGCAAGTGCTACTAACACACATTCGTTGGGGGTCAGGACAGCCGTTGTCTAGGGTCACGCAGCTATGGCTCGGGATTTCAGTGCCCTGCAAGTTCTACAACAGATGTTTGCAAATATCGAGCAAAGTGAGTCAGAAGAGGAGGCCGAGGATGTGTCAGAAATAGAAGACTGCGAAGAGTGCGTGGAGCATGTGGCAGAAGAGCAGGAAGAAGAAGAAGAAAAAGACGACGGGCAAGAGTACGCGGAGCATGTGTCGGAACAAGCAGACGGGCAAGAGTATAATGCGGTCGACGACAACTCAGCAGCGGCCGCCGCCGCCCGAGCCCCTGAAATCGACAGAGATACTTTCTTGTCGAAAGATGGCAAAATTGAATGGCGTTCGGTTGCGTATCTGAGGAATCCGAGGCTGCTGTCGCAACGTGACAGCCGTGAGAGGACCCCCAGAGGACCCACAGCGTACGCCGTTTCCCACACTCTCGACATCGTCTCTGCGTTTTTACTCTTTGTCACGCCACAAATCGAAACAGTGATCTTGGACGAGACAAATCGGGAAGGCTATCTGAAACGCGGAGAGGAGTGGAAAGCCATGGACGCCTCTGACCTACGTGCCTACATAGGGCTGCTAATCCTGGCAGGGGTGTACAAGTCCCGAGGCGAAGCGGCCGCCAGTCTATGGGACGCGCAAAGCGGCAGAGCGATTTTCCGCGCTACCATGCAGCTGAAAGTCTCTACACCTATTCGACGTCGATACGATTTGACGACCGTGGGACGCGAGCGGCGAGACGCGCCACGGACAAGTTGGCGGCGATACGAGAGGTCTGGGATATGTGGGTAGAGAGATTACCCCGCCTCTACGACCCAGGGCCCGAAGTGACCGTGGATGAACAACTGGTCGCGTTCAGAGGACGGTGTCCTTTCAGGCAGTACATGCCGAGCAAACCGGCAAAGTATGGGATCAAGTCGTGGGTCACGTGCGACGCAAAATCAAGCTACGCTTGGAAGATGCAAGTTTACACCGGGAAGTCGAGCGACGGAGCCCCGGAGAGGAGCCAGGGGATGCGCGTCGTGCTCGATATGACAGACGGCCTGAAGGATCGCAATGTCACGTGTGACAATTTCTTCACATCCTACGACCTCGGACGAGAGCTCATGGCGACGAGAAACATGACCATGGTTGGCACCGTGCGAAAGAACAGGACCGAGCTCCCGTCCGAGCTGCTGACGACGACGAACAGGCGACGGGTGCTGTCGTCGCAGTTCGCCTTCACTCCCACCACCACTCTGGTTTCCTACCTCGCAAAGAAAAATAAGAACATTTTACTCATGAGCACACGCCACACAAACGACGAAATCAGCGACAGAAACGACGGCAAACCGACCATCGTCTTAGACTACAACCTCAACAAAGGAGGTGTAGACAATCTGGACAAGGTCATCGCGGCCTACAGCTGTAAAAGGAAGACGGCCCGGTGGCCCCTCGTCATCTTCAGCAACATCGTTGACGTTTCCTCCTACAACGCCTTTGTGATATGGAGAGAGGTCAACCCCAACTGGATGCCGCGTAAGCGCAACAAGAGGAGGTTTTTCCTCGAGCAGCTCGGAAGGGCCCTCGTGACTCCGCTGATCGAGAGGAGACGATGTCTGCCCCGCGCGGAAGCTGCTGCCGCGGTTGTGAAAGATCTACGGATGGCCAGCTGTCGCGATCCACCTCCTCGACGACAACCCGAAGAGGATGGCGCAGCAGCAGCCGCCGCCTCCTCATCGGCAGGACCGACCTCGCCGGTCCCTGCCAGTAAGAGGAAGAGATGTCAAGTCTGCCCGGTGAAGAAGGACCGTAAAACGTTCACTGTTTGTCGCGGTTGTAAGAGGCATGTCTGCAAATCCTGTTCGCGTGTATACTGCCCCACATGCCCCACCGAGCTGGGTTTCGGCCAAGGAGAGGTTCCCGTTGACCCCGGACGACCTGCGGGAGTGTGTGCAGGAGACTGAACAACTCAGTCGAGTGCAGAAGATGGGCTTTGCTCAAGTCAAAGCACAGTGCTGCTGCTGCTGCTGCTGCTGCTGCTGCTGCTGCCGCTGCCGCCGCCACCACCACCACAACCACCAGCAGCACCACCACCACCACTACATGCATGGGATGAATAGATGATGTATCAGGACGGCAGGCTGGAGGTCTATCCATAGTGCTGTCTGAGGGTCATTGTGATGCACGGTGTGACAACTTTTCATGGTACAAAAATAAATAAAGTGAAACATTTGATTTTATTCCTCGCGTTGTCTGCCTAGTCTATGACGCCACTCTCGTGCCGTTTCGGGGTCGTGGTGAGTCAAACTGACATTGTGACAACTTTTTCATAGCCAAAAATAAATAAATAAAGTGAAACTTTTTATTTCTAGCCTTGTCTACATGCCTATTATTACACTCTCGCGCTGTATCCTAGTCTGCGCTGTGACTCACCATACCTAGTCTGTTACGCCACACTCGTGTTGACGACCTTTCGTAATACAAAAATAAAAGTGAAACATTATCTGTCTACATAAAAAAATAAAAATAATTCATATTTTCCCTGGCCGGGGAGCAATCCAGGGCTGTGGAGTTGACAGCCTCGCAGCCTTGCCACTAGACCACAAGGGGAGTTGCTTGTTCTTTGTGCTGTCTCTGCCTGTTTATACTGTATATATATATTTTTCTTTTACACTGCAACGTCTGTGTCGTCTATTACGCGACCCCGCACTGTCTCCGGTTCCTTGTGACCCACAGCGGTCTTCTGACAACTTCTCATAATACAAAAAAAAATAAAAATAAAGTGAAACCTTTATATTCCCCCAGTGTGGGTCACAATGACCCCGAGACAGCGCGAAGGTGGCGTAATAGACGGAGCTGTGGGTCACAACGACCCGGAGACAGCGCGAGGGATAAATGCAAGCTGCATAGACAATGAGGAGAGCGTGAGGGTTAAGAGCCTATCCAAAGCGCACTTAGCTAGTCTATCTCCTTTCAAAACAAGTCATGGATTTTTTTTTTTAAAGAAAGAAAATGAAAATTAATTTTACTGATAGACAAATTAGCTCCAGTTGCTGAAGTCTGGGTTGAACAAATTTGAAGGTAAAAGGACAACACTGGAATGACTTGAACTTGCTGGAAAAAGGTAGCAACCGTTGGTCATTGGCAACAGACTGGCAACATTTCTAACCTAGAATCTAGGTTTCAGGTTCAAGACGGAGGAGAAACTAATCCTGCGTAACTGCACACCCGGTCCTGTTCAGACACTTTAAGATGACGTCAAAATAATAATTCATAGTGCAGGGTTGCCGATGTTGTCGTTGTCCCTGGTGAGTTTTTTATACGTAAATAACAAGATCATGATACATCCAGGCAGCGGATCATGTCTTGCAAGTGTGTCAAAGTGGTATGTATTAACACCGTAGGCTTGAATAATAACCAAAGGCGTGAAGCTATAGAGGATGCAATGGAATATTTCCTACATAAGCTAGATGTACAACTTCAAATTGAAAACGGACAAGATATTTAGAGTAAAGACAAGTTACTTTACATATGTGTTCAATATCATCAAATAACAGTAAAAGTTTTCCAGTTACTTAGCGTTTGTTCGTAGGATTATTGCCAGCTGCAACACTTACCCCAGCCCTGGTTTGGCTGTTCGTGACGGTCAGCTATGAAAGTCGAGCCTCAATTTTGGCAGATTTCTGTAAAACTTGCTAAAATAATAACGATCCTAGATAGATTATGTACACTTTAAGCTCAATGTACATACCTTGTTTGGCCAATTTGGTCGATTGTGGAAAAAAAGTCGAAACGTTTTTAGTTATGGAGAGCCATCACGCTAGCTCGATTATGAGAAATGTAGCTAGAATCCACACCTCAAACAAGTTAACCCAGACGCAAAACTGTACATCCAATCCCAAAAATAAGGATATTTTCCGAGACCAAAGACTCTGCCGAAACCATTGATTTCCTTTATGTGTCTGTGCGGTCGGGCCAGTTGCATAAACTTAGTTTAAGACTAGTCTAAGCCTTAAACTGTCTTGAATTGTCAGGTAAGACAAATTGTCAGGTAGTCTAATTAAGCCTGTCTGTTGCATAAATAGTAAGACAGACTTAATTTGAGGAAGAAAAGTTAGCCACCTCTCCCCGTGGCTAAACCTTGCAGTATGGTCTGAGTTGCTATGCTAACGATCTGTTAGAATGTTGGAGGGCATCATTTTTTCAACTGAAAAGGACAAGAAATTAGCAACTTTTACTTTGGTTAGAGTGTAGCTAGCTTTCTTAGTACTATATCTAGAAGATGGCAAATATATGGTTTTTGGAAAGAGCCCTAAGAAGAGAGAGAGTCTTCAGGGACAGAAGCAACCCATTAGAGATATACTCTGATCCTGAACTAATCGAGAGGTTTCGGTTTCCTCAAGAAACTATCCTTCTGCTAGCTGGAAAACTAGAGGATCGCATAACCCCTGGAACAGCAAGAAACCATAGCGTTCCTACAGTTTTGCAAGTGTGTGTGGCATTAAGATTTTATGCCACAGGGAGTTTCCTAAACTCTGTTGGTGATGCTGTTGGGCTTCATAAATCAACTGTCTCAAGGATTGTGTACAGGGTCTCCAGTGAAATCAGCAAGATGCTTCCTGAATTCCCAACAAACCCTAATGCCTTAAATAAGCTCAAAGTGGAGTTTCATGCAATTGCGGGATTTCCTAATGTAGTAGGAGCAATAGATGGGACACATGTAAGGCTGCAGGCCCCCTCTTCGGATGAGCATCTATATGCCAACAGAAAGGGATACCACAGCATTAATGTGCAAGCAATATGTGACGCCAATTTAAAAATAACAAATTGTGTGGCTCGCTGGGCAGGATCAACCCACGACTCCAGGATCCTGCTGCAATCACATATTGGACAGGCATTTGAGCAGGGCCTTATTGATGGTATTCTCCTGGGTGACTCTGGCTATCCCCTCAAGCCTTGGCTCCTTACCCCATACCTAAATCCAAGAAATCGCAGTGAGGAAAGGTACAACCATGCTCACTGCAAAACCAGAAATACAGTTGAGCGCAACTTTGGAGTTCTGAAGAGGAGGTTCCATTGCCTCCATGGAGAGCTTCGGATGTCACCAGCAAGGGTCTGCAAAATAATTGGTGCCTGTGTGGTCCTCCATAATATGGCAAGGTACTTGACAAGTAGTCAGAACCATCATGTGTTTGGTAGCTGTATCATTATTGAAGAATTGCTATCAGTGCTGTCCAGTGACCCTGTTCACAATTTTCAGAGATCTAGCCCTTTCGGAGCCTTATGAGCCAGAGCTTGGAATGGTGGTGGATGCAGAGCCCGCACAGGAAAATGAGCCTGACATGGAGCAAGGTGCTGGCCGCTATGTCCGGCAGGCACTGGTGGAGACAATCTTCTCAGCATGATGGCTGCAACTACCTCCACGTTTATATTTCTTATACTTATTTATTTTACTTTGGGAAAGAATGTCAATCTTTGATTTGCTGTAGTAGATTGTGTATTAATAAATGAAATAAATTCTGTTATTTTTATAACAAAACTATAATGTTGAATTAGATTGTTAACAGGCTACACTTTTTTCATTCAGTGTGATAGTCTCTGGATTTCCAAGTTCAGTTTTTGTTTTTCCAATTCTAGTTTTTCAATTTCAAGTTTTAATTTGATATGCTCCACTTCAAGATTCCTGTACTGCTGCTCCAGAACCATGGACAAGGTCACTTTTGGGACAGCTGTTGCATTCTTGTCCATTGGGGCACTGGTGGTGGTGGCGTTGGTGCTGCCAGTGACTATGTCCTCGTTGTCTGGAGCTAAACATAAATACAACGCACAAGTAAACACATATAACAAGAATTTGATGTCCGTATTTAACAATTAACTTGCAATTACCTTTAGCTACCTCGCTATTAACAGTCGTTGTGTTGACACGTTAGCTCATAGCTAGAGTAGCACGTCTACACCCCCGTAAGTGTCGCAGCCTCACGATTGCTTACATCGTAACATAAGTTGCCCCCTTAACAAACACACTGTAGAGCTAGCAATGTATAGCTAACCTGCAGGACAATTCATCAATCCATTCATCGATGGATCGGAAGTGGAGAAGGTCAGCTGCTTCAAGTTCCTCGGGGTGAACATCAGCAATGACCTCACCTGGTCTGTTCACACGGACAAGGTGGTCAAAACGGCCCGTAAGCGCCTCTTCTTCCTGAGGAGACTGAAGAAGTTTGGTATGGACTCAGTCATCCTTACTAACTTTTACAGATGCACTATAGAAAGCATTCTGACTGGTTGTATCACAGTGTGGTATGGGAGCTGCACAGACCGGGACCGCAAGGCCCTACGAAGTGTGGTCCGTTCTGCTGAGTTCATCATCGGCAGGAAGCTCCCAGCCCTACAGGACACCTACCACACACGTTGCCTTAGGAAAGCCAGCAGGATTCTAAGAGACTGTTCCCACCCATCCTTCAGTCTCTTTACCCCGTTGCCTTCTGGCAGGCGTTACCGCAGCATCCGGTCGCGCACACGCAGACTGGACAACAGTTTCTACCCAAGGGTCATCAGGCTTCTCAATGGACACTGATATGGACATTTTTACTGCACACTAGTCACTTATACACTGTCACTTTCAGCTACTGGTTGCTCTTTCAGTAACATTGCACTACTGTACCTCGCCACCAGGCTCCTGTTTGGTCATTGACAAAGTCACTGATCTGTAAATTTGCACTACTGCACTGTACTCCATTTAGGTTAGATTAGTTTATAGGGTTGTAACAGTTTTTTTTTTTTTTTTTTTTTTTTTTTTTTTTTTTTTTGTGTATTAGGGTTAGTATAGCGTACTATTTATTGTTATCTGTAATTTAGGAAGTTTTAGTGTTAGGGTTAGTATAGTCGTTTATTTATTGCTATCTGTATATTTAGGAAGTTCACTTATCTAAGCTCAGCATAGATGTAAATTTGTTCTGTGTACTTATATGTTATGTTATGCCAAGTGCTTGCGTTGTCTTGTCTTAAGAATTTCAGTGCCCAGTCTAACCTTGTGTTGCTCTGTGCACCTGACAAATAAAAGACTTGAACTTGACAATCAATCGACTTAACTAAAGTAACAGTACTATTCGTACTGTTGAGCAATACACAACACAAACTCACTCCAAACCATAGGGAAAATTTGCTGTGTGGATAACATTACACTGACATTCATGAGCCTACGTTACAAATAATAGCACAACTGTTATTTTACAATACAATGAGGTCATGTTAATGTACCTGTGGTGCTACTGTCTGACAGTAGAGATGTTTCAGGCGTTGTATCAGGCGTTACGGTAGCGATCTTTGGGGAAAGGTCCTCCGAGGAGTCCTCGACCACGTACAGTACGCCCTCAACTACGCTCTCTTGGGCTCCAGAAATCCCCCAAAACATGGGTGACTCGTTGCCATAAATGTCAATGATGAGCTCAGGAGTTTTTTTGAGCTTACGGGGAGGTCCTCCTCCAGTTGCTGGATTTTTTCTTTTCCAAATTTATTTTTTTTGACTCTTGAACCATGTTCTTAAACCGTTTCTGAACATCTTTAACGGTTCTAATAACCGTTGGATTAATGCCATTTACTTCTCTGGTTATTTTGTCCCATACTTGGTGTCACTTCTGATTCCCATTAAGTTGATTAAAACTACTCATCAACACACCCTTTTCAATGTTATATTCTTCTAATAGACATAAGTTTTCAGAAGGTAAAAAAATTGTTGATCTTCCGCAGCTAACTGTAACTGTTGTGTTCGAAATTTTTTCAGTTGTTACAAAGTGTCTTATTTTACCCATAATGCATAGCGTGACAGGCTATGTAAGTCAGTCTTACGTTAGTGACCCATGTTAAAGCTTTATGCAACGGGTAAATTGAAGTTTCTATGGCAAGTCGGACTTAAAGTTGCATTTAAGTCTAAGGCTGGGTTGCACCAACATGGATTAAATTAATCCTGGTTTAGAGTTAATCTAGGGTTAGTAAATCTATGTTTAAACTGGTTTATAATTAATCAGAGATGTGTTGCACATCTTAATTTTAACCCTGGATTAGCTAAACTAGTTTAAACAAGGGTTAAAACGGGATTAGTTTATGTTCAATGTCCGCCATGATGGATTCCGACGAAATGTAAACAAATTCACAACGTATGTTTAACATATATGGAACTAAATAGCCCTAAATGAATGCACTCTTTTTCTTAAACTAGCAGCTTTTTTGCCTGGGTCTCAGGGTTCAAAAGTGGAGTAATCAGGTATGGGCGACATGCTTAGACATTGTCCCCCACTAGGTGTCCACGGATTTCCCCTCTCTCCAGCAGTGCACAAAGTTGACTGTTGTCAAAGATTCGGCTGTCATGTGTGGATCCTGGCCATCTTGCAACAATGTGTGTGTGATCTGGGCCTGGTCATCACACACAACTTGGACATTAATTGAGCAGTAGCCCTTTCGATGCAGTTCCCCATTCTCACCACCTGGGTTGGTAATGGGAATGTGGGTGCAGTCGATAGCCCCAATTACTCCTGGAAAACCTGCTCTCCCATAAAATCCAGCTGTTGTCTCTTTCCTTGGTACAATGTACTGAGCCTTTAAACTTGCAATTGCCTTGGACACTCTGCTGACAATTCTGCAGACTGTGGATTTATGAACTCCGAAAAGATCTCCATCAACCATCTGAAAACACCCTGTAGCATAAAATCGCAAAGCTACTAGGAGCTGGAGAAGTGGTGGCACAGCAAAATTCCTCTCACTTCCATGCTTGTTTGCTGGTCCAACCTTCCCATTTAGGTATATGACAGACTCTTTTGTAAATCTGTACCGCTGTGAAAACTCGCTGTTGTCATAGAATTCAATTGGGTTTAGCCTATTTACATTTAGTCATTTAGCAGACGCTCTTATCCAGAGCGACTTACAGTAAGTATTTCTAATTTTCCTGCGAGGAACTCTTTCCTCTAACCCCATCCAGCGAAGATATGCAGCCATATTGTCAATAAAACTGAGATAAACCTCCTCCAGGGGTGGTTTAAATATAACTGCTAATCCAGGTTTAGACTAGGTTTAAAATGACTGGTGCAACAGATTTAAATTGAATCTAGATTTAAATGGAAATTAAACAGAGATTGCCAAAGGGTTAGATTTACCCAGGATTAATTGTAAACTAAGGTTAAACTAGGTTTAAAGTTTGGTGCAACTGGATTAAAAGACAAACCTGGTTTAAACCTAGTTTAAGAGTTAATCCTTGTTGGTGCAACCCAGCCTAAGACTAGGTCTATTTTTATGCAACTGGCCCCAGAAGTACAACTCTTTTGGCAGTTTCCTAAACGTCACCCAATTCTCCTTTCATGGTGTGTGTCTGTTTGGTTGCCACGGTGATGGCGCAGCTGTGATCGCTAACGAGCTGGGCAGAGAGAAAAAACACAATTTAGCTGGAATCCACACCTCAAACAAGTTAACCTAGACGCAAAACTATACGTCCAATCCAAAAAATGAGGATATTTTCCAAGACTCTGCCGAAACCAGATATGTCCTCTACATGTCTGTGCGGTCAGAAATACGACTCTACCGGCAGTTTAAAAACACGTCTACTTTCGAATTCTCTGACGAATTTTACCCACCTCTCCATTGAAGTTAGTGAGAGAATTTGAAAGGCTGCTCTCGCTTCAAGGCTCAAAGCTGAAAATCTGTAAATGTGAGCTCTTTAGTAGTTAAATTAGCTGAAAGAGGACAACTTTTCCTACCTTTTAAGGTCAAACTTGTTTCTGTAAGTTAAACTATATGAACGTCAGAGGAATTTGTTTGACAATTTAGTTGAATATCAGAAAAAGAGTGTGCCACTCTGCTGCTCTGATGTATTTCAAACTGTCACAATTCAAAATTGGCTGAATATATTTGAAAGAGCTGAATCATTTGGGAATAGCTGAATGTCTTGTGAACATTTTAAAGGTTTAATGGTGTCTCTAGCTGAAAGTATGCTGAAGTAGTTAAAATTTAAAGAGGAGGAAGCTTTTTAATGATTTGAAATCATTTACCATTACTTTTAATGGGACAATAATTTGCACAAAAACCTTAATTCTTTAAAAAGTATAAAAGTGAGAAATACCACAAGTCATAGCCAACATCTCCTGAAGGAGCTGAACGTTTTGATACAAAAATTGAAGGAATCGGTGAAAGTCTGCAGGACTAGTTAAAGGCTAAAAAAATGGCGGAAGAACTAAGAAGTTGATATAATAATAACTAGAAAAGGCTGTTCCTGCGAAACAGCAGTGAGAATGCTGAAAACCTGAATGGAGATAGTTGACCATGCAAAAAAAGCTGAAAATAGTGAAAATTTAGTAGAAAGTTATAAGCTGAAGCTTCAAAGTGCCCAAAAGGTATTTTAAATAGGGGCTGGAGCTGGACGAAGGCATAAAACTACAGAAAAGAGAAGAAAAATGCTAAACAAAAACTGAAAAAAAATCCGAAAGAAGAGAAACAATGCATACAAATGTGAAAATTTGGCAGAAAACTATTTGCTGGAGTTTCAAAAGGCCTGAAATGTATGTTAGAAAGGACCTGCAGCAAGATGAAGGCAGAAAAGTACAGAAAATAGGAAAAAAAATGCAAAAGTACTGGCAGTTGGAAGATACTGCTGTGAAAGGAATTTTTGAAAGGACCTGGAGCAAGATGAAGGCAGGAAACAGAGGACAAGAAGAAGAAAAATGCTAAACAAAAGGGGGAAAATTTCATAGAGATGAGCTGCAGGAAAATTTGAAAATTGAGCAGAAAACCAGTTGCTTAAGTCTGGGTTGAACGAATTTGAAAGTATAAGGACAACACTGGAATGACTTGAATTTGCTGGAAAAACGTAGCAACCGTTGGTCATTGGTAACTGACTGGCAACATTTCTAACCTAGAATCTAGGTATCAGGTTCAAGACGGAGGGGAAACTAATCATGCGTGCCTGCACACCCAGTCCTGTTCAGACACTTAATTTAAGATGACATCAAAATAATAATTCATAGTGCAGGGTGGTCGTTGTCCCTGGTGAGTTTTTTATACGTAAATAACAAGATCATGCTACATCTAACCAGCGGATCATTTCTTGCAAGTGTGTCAAAGTGGTAGCTTATGTATTAACACCGTAGGCTGAATCATAACCGAAGGCGTGAAGCTAGAGAGGATGCAATGGAAGATTTCCTAGATCAAGATCTACTACTTCAAATTGAAAACGGAGAAGATATTTAGAGTAAAGACAAGTTACTTTTCATCTGTGTGCAATATCGTCAATTAAAAGTAAAAACTTTCCAGTTACAAAGCGTTTGTTCGTAGGATCAACGCCAGCTGCAGCAAACACGTTATAACTACCCCAGCCCTGGTTTGGCTGTTCGTGACGATCAGCTATGACAGTTGCGCCTCGATTTTTGCAGATTTCTGTAAAACTTGCTAAAATAAAAACGATCTAGCTAGATTATGTACACTTTAAGTTCAATGTACATACCTTGTTTGGCCAATTTGGTCGATTCTGTAGTTGAAGAAAAAGTCGAACCGTTTTATGGAGAGCCATATCGCGCTAGTTCGATTATAAGAGAATAGCAAACATTTACCTAGCATCCACACCTCAAACAAGTTAACCTAGACGCAAAACTGTACGTCCAATCCCAAAAATAAGGATATTTTCCGAGACCCAAGACTCTGTAAATGTAAATAAACCACTGATACTCTGATTCAATCACAAGTTCATATGAAGACTCTTGAGAATGTTTATAACACAAATCTGTGAAAAAGTTGACTGTAAGATCAAAGGTCGATTTTTGGTGAATATTTGAAACATGCTTGCTTGGCTAATTTCTAGCCAAATTTCCAATGAATGTCTCCCCTCCTCCTGCCTTTTCAGGAGAGTGTGGGCTGACCAAGCCCCCACTCATTCCTTAGTCTCTAGCAAAGGCCTTGTGGATCTTGTAATCTTGGACCTCTTAACAAAAGCTGATCTTTTTGGTATTGCATTTCCGATTTTGTATGCAATGGTAAAAAGTTATACAAATCCTGAAACATTGATATATATATATATGTATTTATATATATATATAAATCTTTATTTCAGACGCCAAGTTCCACATAAAATAACAGACATAGAGCTATAAAAAAGGGAGCAAAACAAAAACATAAAACATAGATAATACAGTGCATAAAAAGTATGAAGACTTTTGTGCCAATGTAGTCTTAAGTTCCAAGTAATCGATAGCAGCTCTTTAGAGGGTTGACCAGAGCCTCTACTATTCAGTTCTCAGACTTGTCCAGTCGACACATGAAACCATACATCAGTTGTCTCAGGAGTGCCTTACAGGTTGGTACGTGCTTAGACACAAACAACTGACCAGCACTATGCCACCTAGGCACATTAAGTAGCAATCTAAAAGCATTATTGAAACCATACATCAGTTGTCTCAGGATTGCCTTACAGGTTGGTACGTGCTTAGACACAAACAACTGACTAGCACTATGCCACCTTGGCACATTAAGTAGCAATCTAAAAGCATCATTGTAGGCTACTTTCAGTATCTGTATATTCCTTTTCCTGTACATAGACCACAAATGAGCAGTGTACAATGGTGTTATGTAGGTTCTAAACAGGAAACATTTAACTGAATCTGAGCACATAGAAAACGTCCTTAATAACATACTGGCCTGAGAATATATTTGACAGCGCTGTTGATACATATCGTTGTCATCTGTCCAATCATCAGAAATGACATGGCCCAGATATTTTATTTCCTCACAAACACCAAGGGGACTGCCAGATAAATAAAAGGTAGGGAAGGTTAATTTCCTGTCCTGATTACTTCTGACTATCATTATGTGGCTTTTCTTTGCATTATATTTTATATCATGATCTAAGCCATACTGAGAGCACACCCATAGCATCTGTTGCAACAGGCTGAGTGGAACCAGATCATCTGCGTACATCAGATGATTGACAATAGATTCACCAACAAGACAGCCTGTATTTGTCTTATTCAGCTGGCTTGATAAGTCGTCCATATCCATATTAAACAAAAAGGGAAATCAAATTCCTCCTTGTCGAACTCCGTTACCAACATGGAAAGGAGCTGATACAACATTGTCCCATTTAACATGAAAAGTTTGATTGGCATACCAGAACACCAAAATCCTCACAAGAGGTTTAGGGACACCTCTCGCTATTAGCTTCATAAACAGTTTTTCATGACAAATTCGATCGAAAGCTTTGTAAGCATCAATAAAGCATAAAAATACAGATGAATTAAGACTTGTGTACCTGAGACAATCTCCTTCAGAGCATAGATACAGAGATCAGTACCATGTTTTCTTTTAAAACCAAACTGATTTTCTGCAGTCAGAATATACATTTCCAATTTCAATCAAATAATTCTCTCAAACACTTTAGACAAGATACTGGCCAATGCATCGGGTCGATAGTTGTCTATGCTGTTCAGTTTACCAGCCTTATCTTTAACAACAGGCACTAACAGTACTGACATAATAGAGTTCGGTAGAACACCATGAACCATAATTCCAGTGAGACACATGGCTAGAAATGGACTGAGTATAACTGGCATTTTTTAGATGCTCTGCAGAAATGCAATCCATACCACAAGCTTTGTTGTTGTCTAGCATGTGGATGGCATCATAAATATCTACTGATCTAACTATCAAGTCTGCAGAGATAGCTTTATATTCATTATCAATTCTCACTGTGTTACTTTTAACACAATTAAATAGTTTACTGTAGTGCTCATGCCATAGATCAGCAATCTCCTCTGGACAACTAACCCCTTTGATATCAGAAGGGAGGGGAGTTCTGTTATTATTTATGATCTTGACCTCCTTCCAGAAGTCAGTAAGATTGTTATTCTGCATCTTTCTGGCCAGCGAGTCTGCTCTCATTGTGTTTTCATTTCTCTTAATGAAACGAGTGCATATTTAAATCTAGCATTTGTGAGGTTTTTGTTATCAAGCAGCACTCCCTGTCTGGGTCTGCCTGCCTCTGACCAGACTCTAAAGGCTTCTCCAGCAGCAGCATGTTGCTCAGACACAAACTCATTCCAGACAGGCTGTGCGTTAGGGACCTTACTCTTGTGATTAATAAAAGGTTCACTGGAAGCATGAAGACATTTGACAATATCATCATACATGGCACAGAGCTTTTCTGCATGATGTTTATCCTTGCAGTTCATATCCGTGCACATTAGGGCATCCCTAGAAAATGCAACATCACTATGTAAGCTGTCAGTTAATAGAGAATATCTGTGCATAACCTCTTTGGTCAATTTTGACCAGTCCAGTTTTCTTGGGGGGCCAGCAACAAGGGTACACTCTCAACATTTAGCAGCATAGCAACTGGTATGTGATCAGTGGTGGCCAGCCCATAACACATCTCTATACTTTCCAGTGAGTCATGAGCATCGGCTGTGGTTACAATATGGTCTAGCCAGGAAGTTGTGTGCCACGTTTCACTTATATAGGTAAATTTGTATCAGGCAATAACGCTTGATATAATTAATTTAGTTTCATTACAGAACTGCGGCAGATGTTGTGCGAATAAACGCTTATCTGACATGTCAGCATTAAAATCACCCATGACATAGACACAACATGAACTATTGTCCTCTATGAAGGACTGAATAAAAGCTAACCTGTTCTGAAATTCATCCTCATGGTCATAGGATTCATATGGTGTGTACACATTTACAATAGTACATTTATTTTCATTGTGATTAAACTCCAACCCAATAGCCCAGTCAACGTTAAGCTACACCACCTTTACCGTTGGGTCATATTTTATGTTCCACAGTATAGCTACACCACCAGCTATCCTCCCACAAACCATTCTCATGCTGAGATCGGTAGTGGACTCTCCAGCACCATGAAACATCTTGTGTAGGGAGTTCAATTTGTCCAGATCTTGCTTGGCCATCCAGGTTTCTTGAAGGCAGACAATGTCACTCTCGTCCAGCAATGTGTCCACCACCAAACGTCTTGATCTATCAGCAGCAGTATGTCCTACTCGGAGGCCGCGAGCGTTTTAGGATACAACCCGCATTAATGATCTACCACGGACCAATCAGGGCAGCTGGCCAGTGTGTCTGTCTCCCTAGTCTCTACATATAGGCCTACATTCATCCCAGCATCATGACTGAGCTGAAGCTCGGTACCCTGAGAGCGGGGGGTATCCTCTGGTCGAGCTTTTTTGAAAGTATAGACCAAGGGTAATTACCACACCACAACTGTCCCACCATTACCCATAGGTGGCGCTACATTCCACGCCCTAAAGCACAAAGGCTTTCTGGAATGGATAGGCTAACCAAGCCCCCTCCCTTCACTTCTTGGGTTGAAATAAAGGCCCTTGTGGATCTTGATGGTATTATATTTCAGATTTGGTATCCCATTGGTAATTCTGCAGCATAGATTTTTCTATACAATTCCAATTTGTCAAGAATATACATTTTTCAATGGTTCGCAATGTTTGGAGGAATCCGCCATTACTGCTTGCAGTTATATTTATTAGGGGCCAAGCAGCGAAGCTGCGAGGCACCTTTTGTTATTGTTAGTATTATTAGGGGCCAAGCAGCGAAGCTGCGAGGCACCTATTGTTATTGTTAGTATTATTAGGGGCCAAGCAGCGAAGCTGCGAGGCACCTATTGTTATTGTTAGTATTATTATTAGGGGCCAAGCAGCGAAGCTGCGAGGCACCTATTGTTATTGTTAGTATTATTAGGGGCCAAGCAGCGAAGCTGCGAGTTTCAAGTCTCCCATTGGAGCACTCTAGCGCCACCAACTGGTCAAAGTTGGACTTGTGTTTACACACGTAACTTTTGAACCCTATGACCGATTTTCAAAAATGAGGTACCTTTGGATTCCCTGGATCGAGACGAGTTCAACGCACACCATGGCGTCAATTTCTGGTTATAAGGATTTTCTGCCATTTTGAATTTTGTGATAAAACGTTTTTTTGCTTCTCCTCCCTCGATTTTTGTCAAATCTTCCCCAGAATTGGCACACATCATCATCAGACCAACCCTCACAGAAGCTATCAAAGGATATTTGATTTTCAAAACCGTTTGTCCGGTACAGCCAATAAAAATTGACAACAAAGCAACCAAACAGGAAGTTGGATCATATCTCAGCTAATCTTTAAGAAATCAACCCCAAACCTGGTGTGATGACTCGGAACCCTCTTCTGAGGCTGTCCAATTAATATGGTGTCATGTCATTACTGGGCGTTTCATTTCCGGTTATATAGATTTTCCGCTATTTCCGGTTTTATCAAAAACCTCTGAAAGCCTACTCCTCCTACAATTTTTGTCAAATCTTCTTCAAAATTACCAGATATGCTCTTCAGACCAAGCCGCACAAAAGTTATGGTAGAGCATTTTGATCCCCACAACCGTTTGTCCGTGAGAGCCAATCAAAATCAGCAGAATAGACACCAAACAGGAAATGAAGTCTTATCTCAGCAGTTCTTTGAGGCAGTGACACCAAATTTGATATGCCTACTCGGAACCTTATTCTGAGTATGTCCTCCAAAAATGGTGTCATGTGAGTAAAAGGGGGCGTGGCCTGAAGCATAAACGTGTTTTGGCTAATAACTGTTGGAGTGTTTACCTTAATAAAGTAATTTCTTTGTCGGTTGATGTTTTGTGAGATATCAAACTTGACCATCGATAATATTTCATAACAACCGAATTGACGCGGCCGCCATTTTGGATTTAATGGAAAAGTGTAAAAACCTTTTACACGCCCCAAATTGTGTCATATGTTTACTAAATTTGGCACAGATGATCTTCAGACCAAGCTTCACAAAGGTGTCGGGATGGATTTTCCATTTTCAAAACCGTTTGTTCGGTAGAGACGATCAAAGGCGCCGGCGAAGCCGCGAAAGACACGTGAGAGCGTAACTCAGCAACCATTTGTGCGATTGTCACCAAACTTGGATTCCATCGTTCCCACGAGGAGCAGAGGAGGCCTGTGGTGTTATACCAGAAAAAAAACACTTTGAACACTCATTACTTTGGAACGCAAACAGATATTTCAACCAAACTTGGTGTGTTGCATGAGTGCAACAGGTTGTTGTAACTTAATTGTTGCGCAAGTGCTATGGAGGACATGTCTTGCTCTGGACTGCTTGGCCCCTACATTGCTGCTTGCAGCTATATTTATTATTATTCTTCTTAGGACTGGGTGTCTATGGCAGCCCCCATAAGCGCTTGATCGAAAGTTGTGAAATTTGGCACACTCATTGGGGACAGTCCCTTGGTCCAATTCACAAAGTTTCATGTCCCATACTTGGGCACTCTAGCGCCACCAACGGGTCAAAGTTGGACTTGTGTTTACACACGCAACTTTTGAACCGTATGACCGATTTTCAAAAATGAGGTACCATTGGATTCCCTGGATCAAGCCGAGTGCAATGCACACCATGGTGTCAGTTTCCGGTTATATAGATTTTCCGCTATTTCCGGTTTTATCAAAAACCTCTGAAAGCCTACTCCTCCTACAATTTTGGTCAAATCTTCTTCAAAATTACCAGATATGCTCTTCAGACCAAGCCGCACAAAAGTTATGGTAGAGCATTTTGATCCCCACAACCGTTTGTCCGTGAGAGCCAATCAAAATCAGCAGAATAGACACCAAACAGGAAATGAAGTCTTATCTCAGCAGTTCTTTGAGGCAGTGACACCAAATTTGATATGCCTACTCGGAACCTTATTCTGAGTATGTCCTCCAAAAATTGTGTCATGTGACTAAAAGGGGGCGTGGCCGGAAGCATAAACGTGTTTTGGCTAATAACTGTTGAAGTGTTTACCTTAATAAAGTAATTTCTTTGTCGGTTGATGTCTTGTGAGATATCAAACTTGACCATCAATAATATTTCATAACAACCGAATTGACGCGTCCGCCATTTTGGATTTAATGGAAAAGTGTCAAAACCTTTTACACGCCCCAAATTGTGTCATATGTTTACTAAATTTGGCACAGATGATCTTCAGACCAAGCTTCACAAAGGTGTCGGGATGGATTTTCCATTTTCAAAACCGTTTGTTCGGTAGAGACGATCAAAGGCGCCGGCGAAGCCGCGAAAGACACGTGAGAGCGTAACTCAGCAACCATTTGTGCGATTGTCACCAAACTTGGATTCCATCGTTCCCACGAGGAGCAGAGGAGGCCTGTGGTGTTATACCAGAAAAAAAACACTTTGAACATTTAACTGAATCTGAGCACATAGAAAACGTCCTTAATAACATACTGGCCTGAGAATATATTTGACAGCGCTGTTGCTACATATCGTTGTCATCTGTCCAATCATCAGAAATGACATGGCCCAGATATTTTATTTCCTCACAAACACCAAGGGGACTGCCAGATAAATAAAAGGTAGGGAAGGTTAATTTCCTGTCCTGATTACTTCTGACTATCATTATGTGACTTTTCTTTGCATTATATTTTATATCATGATCTAAGCCATACTGAGAGCACACCCATAGCATCTGTTGCAACAGGCTGAGTGGAACCAGATCATTTGCGTACATCAGATGATTGACAATAGATTCACCAACAAGACAGCCTGTATTTGTCTTATTCAGCTGGCTTGATAAGTCGTCCATATCCATATTAAACAAAAAGGGAAGTCAAATTCCTCCTTGTCGAACTCTGTTACCAACATGGAAAGGAGCTGATACAACATTGTCCCATTTAACATGAAAAGTTTGATTGGCAAACCAGAACACCAAAATCCTCACAAGAGGTTTAGGGACACCTCTCCCTATTAGCTTCATAAACAGTTTTTCATGACAAATTCGATCGAAAGCTTTGTAAGCATCAATAAAGCATAAAAATACAGATGAATTAAGACTTGTGTACCTGAGACAATCTCCTTCAGAGCATAGATACAGAGATCAGTACCATGTTTTCTTTTAAAACCAAACTGATTTTCTGCAGTCAGAATATACATTTCCAATTTCAATCAAATAATTCTCTCAAACACTTTAGACAAGATACTGGCCAATGCAATGGGTCGATAGTTGTCTATGCTGTTCAGTTTACCAGCCTTATCTTTAACAACAGGCACTAACAGTACTGACATAATAGAGTTCGGTAGAACACCATGAACCATAATTCCAGTGAGACACATGGCTAGAAATGGACTGAGTCTATAACTGGCATTTTTTAGATGCTCTGCAGAAATGCAATCCATACCACAAGCTTTGTTGTTGTCTAGCATGTGGATGGCATCATAAATATCTACTGATCTAACTATCAAGTCTGCAGAGATACCTTTATATTCATTATCAATTCTCACTGTGTTACTTTTAACACAATTAAATAGTTTACTGTAGTGCTCATGCCATAGATCAGCAATCTTCTCTGGACAACTAACCCCTTTGATATCAGAAGGGAGGGGAGTTCTGTTATTATTTATGTTCTTGACCTCCTTCCAGAAGTCAGTAAGATTGTTATTCTGCATCTTTCTGGCCAGCGAGTCTGCTCTCATTGTGTTTTCATTTCTCTTAATGAAACGAGTGCATATTTAAATCTAGCATTTGTGAGGTTTTTGTTATCAAGCAGCACTCCCTGTCTGGGTCTGCCTGCCTCTGACCAGACTCTAAAGGCTTCTTTAGCAGCGGCATGTTGCTCAGACACAAACTCATTCCAGACAGGCCGTGCGTTTACTCTTGTGATTAATAAAAGGTTCACTGGAAGCATAAAGACATTTGACAATATCATCATACATGGCACAGAGCTTTTCAGCATGATGTTTATCCTTGCAGTTCATATCCGTGCACATTAGGGCATCCCTAGAAAATGCAACATCACTATGTAAGCTGTCAGTTAATAGAGAATATCTGTGCATAACCTCTTTGGTCAATTTTGACCAGTCCAGTTTTCTTGGGGGGCCAGCAACAAGGGTACACTCAACATTTAGCAGCATAGCAACTGGTATGTGATCAGTGGTGGCCAGCCCATAACACATCTCTATACTTTCCAGTGAGTCATGAGCATCAGCTGTGGTTACAATATGGTCTAGCCAGGAAGTTGTGTGCCACGTTTCACTTATATAGGTAAAACTTGTATCAGGCAATAACGCTTGATATAATTAATTTAGTTTCATTACAGAACTGCTGCAGATGTTGTGCGAATAAACGCTTATCTGACATGTCAGCATTAAAATCACCCATGACATAGACACAACATGAACTATTGTCCTCTATGAAGGACTGAATAAAAACTAACCTGTTCTGAAATTCATCCTCATGGTCATAGGATTCATATGGTGTGTACACATTTACAATAGTAAATGTATTTTCATTGTGATTAAACTCCAACCCAATAGCCCAGTCAACGTTAAGCCACACCACCTTTACCGTTGGGTCATATTTTATGTTCCACAGTATAGCTACACCACCAGCTATCCTCCCACAAACCATTCTCATGCTGAGATCGGTAGTGGACTCTCCAGCACCATGAAACATCTTGTGTAGGGAGTTTAATTTGTCCAGATCTTGCTTGGCCATCCAGGTTTCTTGAAGGCAGACAATGTCACTCTCGTCCAGCAATGTGTCCACCACCAAACGTCTTGATCTATCAGCAGCAGTATGTCCTACTCGGAGGCCAGGAGCGTTGTAGGATACAACCCGCATTAATGATCTACCACGGACCCATCAGGGCAGCTGGCCAGTGTGTTCGTCTCCCTGGTCTCTACATATAGGCCTACATTCATCCCAGCATCATGACTGAGCTGAAGCTCGGTACCCTGAGAGAGGGGGGTATGCTCTGGTCGAGCTTTTTTGAAAGTATAGACCAAGGGTAATTACCACACCACAACTGTCCCACCATTACCCATAGGTGGCGCTACATTCCACGCCCTAAAGCACAAAGGCTTTCTGGAATGGATAGAATAACCAAGCCCCCTCCCTTCCCTCCTTGGGTTGAAATAAAGGCCCTTGTGGATCTTAATGGTATTATATTTCAGATTTGGTATCCCATTGGTAATTCTGCAGCATAGATTTTTCTATACAATTCCAATTTGTCAAGAATATACATTTTTCAATGGTTCGCAATGTTTGGAGGAATCCGCCATTACTGCTTGCAGTTATATTTATTATTAGGATTCCTCTGTCAGGAGGAAACCTATTGTTATTGTTAGTTTTATTATTATTAGGATTCCTCCGTCAGGAGGAAACCTATTGTTATTGTTAGTTTTATTATTATTATTATTATTATTCTTGTTCCATGGAAGTCAATGGCAGCCCCTAGAACACTTCGACAACTTTTTGTGAAATTTGGCACACTCATTAAGGACAGTTGATTCTATACCTGCACCAAGTTTCATGTCTCCCATTAGACCACTCCAGCGCCACCAACGGGTCAAAGTTGGACTTGTGTTTACACACGCAACTTTTGAACCGTATGACCCATTTTCAAAAATGAGGTACCATTGGATTCCCTGGTTCAAGCCGAGTTCAACGCACCCCATGGCGTCAATTTCCGGTTATATAGATTTTCCGCTAATTCCGGTTTTATCAAAAACCTTTGAAAGCCTACTCCTCCTACAATTTTTGTCATATCTTCTTCAAAGTTACCAGAGATGATCTTCAGACCAAGCGTCACAAAAGTTATCGAAAAGAATTTTGATCCTCACAACCGTTTGTCCGGTACAGCCAATCAAATTCATCAGAAAAGCCGCCAAACAGGATGTGAAGTCATGTCTCAGCAAATCTTTGAGATATCAACACGAAACTTGGTATATCGATGGAAGACACTACAACATGTTACCGTGTGCAAAGGCAACTTCATATCTCCAAAAATGATTGATATAAAGCAAATTGAACTTATCGCTAACGCTAAAATAATGCTTTACACATCAGCCAGTCAAAAACTGATACTCTGATTCAATCACAAGTTCATATGAAGACTCTTGAGAATGTTTATAACACAAATCTGTGAAAAAGTTGACTGTAAGATCAAAGGTCGATTTTTGGTGAATATTTGAAACATGCTTGCTTGGCTAATTTCTAGCCAAATTTCCAATGAATGTCTCCCCTCCTCCTGCCCGCGCGTGCTCCACATCCTCACACACTCAGCCTTAACTTACACACGCGCGGGCTTGGCAAGACGCACACGCAACATTTCAGGAGAGTGTGGGCTGACCAAGCCCCCACTCATTCCTTGGTTTCTAGCCAAGGCCTTGTGGATCTTGTAATCTTGGATCTCTTAACAAAAGCTGATCTTTTTAGTATTGCATTTCCGATTTTGTATGCAATGGTAAAAAGTTATACAAATCCTGAAACATTGATATATATATATGTATTTATATATATATAAATCTTTATTTCAGACGCCAAGTTCCACATAAAATAACAGACATAGAGCTATAAAAAAGTAAAGTAAAGAGTAAAACGAAAACATAAAACATAGATAATACAGTGCATAAAAAGTATGAAGACTTTTGTGCCAATGTAGTCTTAAGTTCCAAGTAATCGATAGCAGCTCTTTAGAGGGTTGACCAGGGCCTCTACTATTCAGTTCTCAGACTTGTCCAGTCGACACATGAAACCACACATCAGTTGTCTCAGGAGTGCCTTACAGGTTGGTACGTGCTTAGACAGAAACAACTGACCAGCACTATGCCACCTAGGCACATTAAGTAGCAATCTAAAAGCATCATTGAAACCATACATCAGTTGTCTCAGGATTGCCTTACAGGTTGGTACGTGCTTAGACACAAACAACTGACTAGCACTATGCCACCTTGGCACATTAAGTAGCAATCTAAAAGCATCATTGTAGGTTACTTTCAGTATCTGTATACTCCTTTACCTGTACATAGACCACAAATGAGCAGTGTACAATGGTGTTATGTAGGTTCTAAACAGGGAACATTTAACTGAATCTGAGCACATAAAAAAGGTCCTTAATAACATACTGGCCTGAGAATATATTTGACAGCGCTGTTGATACATATCGTTGTCATCTGTCCAATCATCAGAAATGACATGGCAGATATTTTATTTCCTCACAAACACCAAGGGGACTGCCAGATAAATAAAAGGTAGGGAAGGTTAATTTCCTGTCCTGATTACTTCTGACTATCATTATGTGGCTTTTCTTTGCATTATATTTTATATCATGATCTAAGCCATACTGAGAGCACACCCATAGCATCTGTTGCAACAGGCTGAGTGGAACCAGATAATCTGCGTACATCAGATGATTGACAATAGATTCACCAACAAGACAGCCTGTATTTGTCTTATTCAGCTGGCTTGATAAGTCGTCCATATCCATATTAAACAAAAAGGGAAATCAAATTCCTCCCTGTCGAACTCCGTTACCAACATGGAAAGCAGCTGATACAACATTGTCCCATTTAACATGAAAAGTTTGATTGGCATACCAGAACACCAAAATCCTCACAAGAGGTTTAGGGACACCTCTCGCTATTAGCTTCATAAACAGTTTTTCATGACAAATTCGATCGAAAGCTTTGTAAGCATCAATAAAGCATAAAAATACAGATGCATTAAGACTTGTGTACCTGAGACAATCTCCTTCAGAGCATAGATACAGAGATCAGTACCATGTTTTCTTTTAAAACCAAACTGATTGTCTGCAGTCAGAATATACATTTCCAATTTCAATCAAATAATTCTCTCAAACACTTTAGACAAGATACTGGCCAATGCAATGGGTCGATAGTTGTCTATGCTGTTCAGTTTACCAGCCTTATCTTTAACAACAGGCACTAACAGTACTGACATAATAGAGTTCGGTAGAACACCATGAACCATAATTCCAGTGAGACACATGGCTAGAAATGGACTGAGTCTATAACTGGCATTTTTTAGATGCTCTGCAGAAATGGAATCCATACCACAAGCTTTGTTGTTGTCTAGCATGTGGATGGCATCATAAATATCTACTGATCTAACTATCAAGTCTGCAGAGATACCTTTATATTGATTATCAATTCTCACTGTGTTACTTTGAACACAATTAAATAGTTTACTGTAGTGCTCATGCCATAGATCAGCAATCTTCTCTGGACAACTAACCCCTTTGATATCAGAAGGGAGGGGAGTTCTGTTATTATTTATGATCTTGACCTCCTTCCAGAAGTCAGTAAGATTGTTATTCTGCATCTTTCTGGCCAGCGAGTCTGCTCTCATTGTGTTTTCATTTCTCTTAATGAAACGAGTGCATATTTAAATCTAGCATTTGTGAGGTTTTTGTTTTCAAGCAGCACTCTCTGTCTGGGTCTGCCTGCCTCTGACCAGACTCTAAAGGCTTCTCTAGCAGCAGCATGTTGCTCAGACACAAACTCATTCCAGACAGGCCGTGCGTTAGGGACCTTACTCTTGTGATTAATAAAACCTTCACTGAAAGCATAAAGACATTTGACAATATCATCATACATGGCACAGAGCTTTTCAGCATGATGTTTATCCTTGCAGTTCATATCCGTGCACATTAGGGCATCCCTAGAAAATGCAACATCACTATGTAAGCTGTCAGTTAATAGAGAATATCTGTGCATAACCTCTTTGGTCAATTTTGACCAGTCCAGTTTTCTTGGGGGGCCAGCAACAAGGGTACACTCTCAACATTTAGCAGCATAGCAACTGGTATGTGATCAGTGGTGGCCAGCCCATAACACATCTCTATACTTTCCAGTGAGTCATGAGCATCGGCTGTGGTTACAATATGGTCTAGCCAGGAAGTTGTGTGCCACGTTTCACTTATATAGGTAAAACTTGTATCAGGCAATAACGCTTGATATAATTAATTTAGTTTCATTACAGAACTGCTGCAGATGTTGTGCGAATAAACACTTATCTGACATGTCAGCATTAAAATCACCCATGACATAGACACAACATGAACTATTGTCCTCTATGAAGGACTGAATAAAAGCTAACCTGTTCTGAAATTCATCCTCATGGTCATAGGATTCATATGGTGTGTACACATTTACAATAGTAAATGTATTTTCATTGTGATTAAACTCCAACCCAATAGCCCAGTCAACGTTAAGCCACACCACCTTTACCGTTGGGTCATATTTTATGTTCCACAGTATAGCTACACCACCAGCTATCCTCCCACAAACCATTCTCATGCTGAGATCGGTAGTGGACTCTCCAGCGCCATGAAAGTTCTTGTGTAGGGAGTTCAATTTGTCCAGATCTTGCTTGGTCATCCAGGTTTCTTGAAGGCAGACAATGTCACTCTCGTCCAGCAATGTGTCCACCACCAAACGTCTTGATCTATCAGCAGCAGTATGTCCTACTCGGAGGCCACGAGCGTTGTAGGATACAACCCGCATTAATGATCTACCACGGACCCATCAGGGCAGCTGGCCGGTGTGTCTGTCTCCCTGGTCTCTACATATAGGCCTACATTCATCCCAGCATCATGACTGAGCTGAAGCTCGGTACCCTGAGAGCGGGGGGTATTCTCTGGTCGAGCTTTTTTGAAAGTATAGACCAAGGGTAATTACCAAACCACAACTGTCCCACCATTACCCATATGTGGCGCTACAGTCCACGCCCTAAAGCACAAAGGCTTTCTGGAATGGATAGGCTAACCAAGCCCCCTCCCTTCACTCCTTGAGTTGAAATAAAGGCCCTTGTGGATCCTGGTGGTATTATATTTCAGATTTGGTATCCCATTGGTAATTCTGCAGCATAGATTTTTCTATACAGTTCCAATTTGTCAAGAATATACATTTTTCAATGGTTCGCAATGTTTGGAGGAATCCGCCATTACTGCTTGCAGTTATATTTAGGATTCCTCCGTCAGGAGGAAACCTATTGTTATTGTTAGTTTTATTATTATTATTATTCTTGTTCCATGGAAGTCAATGGCAGCCCCTAGAACACTTCGACAACTTTTTGTGAAATTTGGCACACTCATTAAGGACAGTTGATTCTATACCTGCACCAAGTTTCATGTCTCCCATTAGACCACTCCAGCGCCACCAACGGGTCAAAGTTGGACTTGTGTTTACACACGCAACTTTTGAACCGTATGACCCATTTTCAAAAATGAGGTACCATTGGATTCCCTGGTTCAAGCCGAGTTCAACGCACCCCATGGCGTCAATTTCCGGTTATATAGATTTTCCGCTAATTCCGGTTTTATCAAAAACCTTTGAAAGCCTACTCCTCCTACAATTTTTGTCATATCTTCTTCAAAGTTACCAGAGATGATCTTCAGACCAAGCGTCACAAAAGTTATCGAAAAGAATTTTGATCCTCACAACCGTTTGTCCGGTACAGCCAATCAAATTCATCAGAAAAGCCGCCAAACAGGATGTGAAGTCATGTCTCAGCAAATCTTTGAGATATCAACACGAAACTTGGTATATCGATGGAAGACACTACAACATGTTACCGTGTGTAAAGGCAACTTCATATCTCCAAAAATGATTGATATAAAGCAAATTGAACTTATCGCTAACGCTAAAATAATGCTTTACACATCAGCCAGTCAAAAACTGATACTCTGATTCAATCACAAGTTCATATGAAGACTCTTGAGAATGTTTATAACACAAATCTGTGAAAAAGTTGACTGTAAGATCAAAGGTCGATTTTTGGTGAATATTTGAAACATGCTTGCTTGGCTAATTTCTAGCCAAATTTCCAATGAATGTCTCCCCTCCTCCTGCCCGCGCGTGCTCCACATCCTCACACACTCAGCCTTAACTTACACACGCGCGGGCTTGGCAAGACGCACACGCAACATTTCAGGAGAGTGTGGGCTGACCAAGCCCCCACTCATTCCTTGGTTTCTAGCCAAGGCCTTGTGGATCTTGTAATCTTGGATCTCTTAACAAAAGCTGATCTTTTTAGTATTGCATTTCCGATTTTGTATGCAATGGTAAAAAGTTATACAAATCCTGAAACATTGATATATATATATGTATTTATATATATATAAATCTTTATTTCAGACGCCAAGTTCCACATAAAATAACAGACATAGAGCTATAAAAAAGAGAGTAAAACAAAAACATAAAACATAGATAATACAGTGCATAAAAAGTATGAAGACTTTTGTGCCAATGTAGTCTTAAGTTCCAAGTAATCGATAGCAGCTCTTTAGAGGGTTGACCAGAGCCTCTACTATTCAGTTCTCAGACTTGTCCAGTCGACACATGAAACCATACATCAGTTGTCTCAGGAGTGCCTTACAGGTTGGTACGTGCTTAGACAGAAACAACTGACCAGCACTATGCCACCTAGGCACATTAAGTAGCAATCTAAAAGCATCATTGAAACCATACATCAGTTGTCTCAGGATTGCCTTACAGGTTGGTACGTGCTTAGACACAAACAACTGACTAGCACTATGCCACCTTGGCACATTAAGTAGCAATCTAAAAGCATCATTGTAGGCTACTTTCAGTATCTGTATACTCCTTTTCCTGTACATAGACCACAAATGAGCAGTGTACAATGGTGTTATGTAGGTTCTAAACAGGGAACATTTAACTGAATCTGAGCACATAGAAAACGTCCTTAATAACATACTGGCCTGAGAATATATTTGACAGCGCTGTTGATACATATCGTTGTCATCTGTCCAATCATCAGAAATGACATGGCAGATATTTTATTTCCTCACAAACACCAAGGGGACTGCCAGATAAATAAAAGGTAGGGAAGGTTAATTTCCTGTCCTGATTACTTCTGACTATCATTATGTGGCTTTTCTTTGCATTATATTTTATATCATGATCTAAGCCATACTGAGAGCACACCCATAGCATCTGTTGCAACAGGCTGAGTGGAACCAGATAATCTGCGTACATCAGATGATTGACAATAGATTCACCAACAAGACAGCCTGTATTTGTCTTATTCAGCTGGCTTGATAAGTCGTCCATATCCATATTAAACAAAAAGGGAAATCAAATTCCTCCTTGTCGAACTCCGTTACCAACATGGAAAGCAGCTGATACAACATTGTCCCATTTAACATGAAAAGTTTGATTGGCATACCAGAACACCAAAATCCTCACAAGAGGTTTAGGGACACCTCTCGCTATTAGCTTCATAAACAGTTTTTCATGACAAATTCGATCGAAAGCTTTGTAAGCATCAATAAAGCATAAAAATACAGATGAATTAAGACTTGTGTACCTGAGACAATCTCCTTCAGAGCATAGATACAGAGATCAGTACCATGTTTTCTTTTAAAACCAAACTGATTTTCTGCAGTCAGAATATACATTTCCAATTTCAATCAAATAATTCTCTCAAACACTTTAGACAAGATACTGGCCAATGCAATGGGTCGATAGTTGTGTAGCCCGGGTGGTAAACATTTCTGTTGAAACAATCCTATTACATAAATATAAAAGTTTGAATACATAATACTTAAGTTCATAGTTTAATAAATAGACTTTAAGGTTTGAGACTATGATTTTGATTTGATGAGAAATGCATATTGTTCATGTTTTACTGAATACAGCATTTGGAAATGTATATCTGTTGTTTAAAAAACGCATGTTAAAATGTACCGGTTACAAATATGAAGAGAGTAAGATGAATGTTTTGTGAATCTATGTTGTTGCTTTAATTTTGATTATGATGTTAAGCCAATCCGGTTTGAGGTCAAAGGGCAGGGTAACACGGGAAGTTGGGGTAGATGAGGTTGGAGTAGAAAAAGACAGAGCGAGCGGAGGAGTTGGAGGGAGAAGAAAATTGTAGCGTACGGTAAAATACCAAGAGTGAAGATTTTATATTATCATTAGTGGTGTTATGTTTATATTGTTGGGTGAATATCTCAACCAACAACAATAACCCAGAAAGAGGAGTTTGGCTGTTGGCGGTTTTGGATTAAGCACGGGCTTTGCCGCCAGACTAGCGACAGCGAGTGCCAGGTTGGAGCCGGTGGAGGTCGGGATTGTCGTCGTCCTCAGTCTTCTTCCTGAGTTGGTTCGTCTCGTAAATCCACGAGAGTATTTGGTCGGTCTCTCCTTCACCTGCTGCCGCCCTTCTGCCGCAGTGCGTGTGCTACCGCACTGCTGATCCGAGGTACCAGCTCCTTGTTATTTTGTGCCATCCTGGCGAAACAGCCATTTTGTTTACGGCTACAACGCACACGAGCTACACTCAGGCCTGCACCGTAGAACTGTACTGAATTAAGGTATTCGTGTAGTTAGCATTGCCGGCTAGTTTGTATTGTGTGTCCATGTGCATTACGATGTCATGTAAATGTTGAACCAATAACTGAAGAACTGATTTTTTGTCTGAAGTAAATCTTTCCTGTTTTTGTTTAACAGTTGGTTGTATTGTTTTTTTCATATGTTAAATTGGTTTAAGTTAGTAACAATTACTAACGAACTCAGGTTAGCCACCTCTCATTACAAATCCACCAAACTAGAGAGGCGCTACAGTTGTCTATGCTGTTCAGTTTACCAGCCTTATCTTTAACAACAGGCACTAACAGTACTGACATAATAGAGTTCGGTAGAACACCATGAACCATAATTCCAGTGAGACACATGGCTAGAAATGGACTGAGTCTATAACTGGCATTTTTTAGATGCTCTGCAGAAATGGAATCCATACCACAAGCTTTGTTGTTGTCTAGCATGTGGATGGCATCATAAATATCTACTGATCTAACTATCAAGTCTGCAGAGATACCTTTATATTGATTATCAATTCTCACTGTGTTACTTTGAACACAATTAAATAGTTTACTGTAGTGCTCATGCCATAGATCAGCAATCTTCTCTGGACAACTAACCCCTTTGATATCAGAAGGGAGGGGAGTTCTGTTATTATTTATGATCTTGACCTCCTTCCAGAAGTCAGTAAGATTGTTATTCTGCATCTTTCTGGCCAGCGAGTCTGCTCTCATTGTGTTTTCATTTCTCTTAATGAAACGAGTGCATATTTAAATCTAGCATTTGTGAGGTTTTTGTTATCAAGCAGCACTCTCTGTCTGGGTCTGCCTGCCTCTGACCAGACTCTAAAGGCTTCTCTAGCAGCAGCATGTTGCTCAGACACAAACTCATTCCAGACAGGCCGTGCGTTAGGGACCTTACTCTTGTGATTAATAAAAGGTTCACTGGAAGCATAAAGACATTTGACAATATCATCATACATGGCACAGAGCTTTTCAGCATGATGTTTATCCTTGCAGTTCATATCCGTGCACATTAGGGCATCCCTAGAAAATGCAACATCACTATGTAAGCTGTCAGTTAATAGAGAATATCTGTGCATAACCTCTTTGGTCAATTTTGACCAGTCCAGTTTTCTTGGGGGGCCAGCAACAAGGGTACACTCTCAACATTTAGCAGCATAGCAACTGGTATGTGATCAGTGGTGGCCAGCCCATAACACATCTCTATACTTTCCAGTGAGTCATGAGCATCGGCTGTGGTTACAATATGGTCTAGCCAGGAAGTTGTGTGCCACGTTTCACTTATATAGGTAAAACTTGTATCAGGCAATAACGCTTGATATAATTAATTTAGTTTCATTACAGAACTGCTGCAGATGTTGTGCGAATAAACGCTTATCTGACATGTCAGCATTAAAATCACCCATGACATAGACACAACATGAACTATTGTCCTCTATGAAGGACTGAATAAAAGCTAACCTGTTCTGAAATTCATCCTCATGGTCATAGGATTCATATGGTGTGTACACATTTACAATAGTACATTTATTTTAATTGTGATTAAACTCCAACCCAATAGCCCAGTCAACGTTAAGCCACACCACCTTTACCGTTGGGTCATATTTTATGTTCCACAGTATAGCTACACCACCAGCTATCCTCCCACAAACCATTCTCATGCTGAGATCGGTAGTGGACTCTCCAGCACCATGAAAGTTCTTGTGTAGGGAGTTCAATTTGTCCAGATCTTGCTTGGTCATCCAGGTTTCTTGAAGGCAGACAATGTCACTCTCGTCCAGCAATGTGTCCACCACCAAACGTCTTGATCTATCAGCAGCAGTATGTCCTACTCGGAGGCCACGAGCGTTGTAGGATACAACCCGCATTAATGATCTACCACGGACCCATCAGGGCAGCTGGCCGGTGTGTCTGTCTCCCTGGTCTCTACATATAGGCCTACATTCATCCCAGCATCATGACTGAGCTGAAGCTCGGTACCCTGAGAGCGGGGGGTATTCTCTGGTCGAGCTTTTTTGAAAGTATAGACCAAGGGTAATTACCAAACCACAACTGTCCCACCATTACCCATATGTGGCGCTACATTCCACGCCCTAAAGCACAAAGGCTTTCTGGAATGGATAGGCTAACCAAGCCCCCTCCCTTCACTCCTTGAGTTGAAATAAAGGCCCTTGTGGATCCTGGTGGTATTATATTTCAGATTTGGTATCCCATTGGTAATTCTGCAGCATAGATTTTTCTATACAGTTCCAATTTGTCAAGAATATACATTTTTCAATGGTTCGCAATGTTTGGAGGAATCCGCCATTACTGCTTGCAGTTATATTTATTATTATTCTTGTTCCATGGAAGTCAATGGCAGCCCCTAGAACCCTTCGACAACTTTTTGTGAAATTTGGCACACTCATTAAGGACAGTTGATTCTATACCTACACCAAGTTTCATGTCTCCCATTAGACCACTCCAGCGCCACCAACGGGTCAAAGTTGGACTTGTGTTTACACACGCAACTTTTGAACCGTATGACCTATTTTCAAAAATGAGGTACCATTGGATTCCCTGGATCAAGCCGAGTTCAACGCACCCCATGGCGTCAATTTCCGGTTATATAGATTTTCCGCTATTTCCGGTTTTATCAAAATCCTTTGAAAGCCTACTCCTCCTACAATTTTTGTCATATCTTCTTCAAAGTTACCAGAGATGATCTTCAGACCAAGCCTCACAAAAGTTATCGAAAAGAATTTTGATCCTCACAACCGTTTGTCCGGTACAGCCAATCAAATTCATCAGAAAAGCCGCCAAACAGGATGTGAAGTCATGTCTCAGCAAATCTTTGAGATATCAACACGAAACTTGGTATATCGATGGAAGACACTACAACATGTTACCGTGTGCAAAGGCAACTTCATATCTCCAAAAATGATTGATTTAAAGCAAATTGAACTTATCGCTAACGCTAAAATAATGCTTTACACATCAGCCAGTCAAAAACTGATACTCTGATTCAATCACAAGTTCATATGAAGACTCTTGAGAATGTTTATAACACAAATCTGTGAAAAAGTTGACTGTAAGATCAAAGGTCGATTTTTGGTGAATATTTGAAACATGCTTGCTTGGCTAATTTCTAGCCAAATTTCCAATGAATGTCTCCCCTCCTCCTGCCCGCGCGTGCTCCACATCCTCACACACTCAGCCTTAACTTACACACGCGCGGGCTTGGCAAGACGCACACGCAACATTTCAGGAGAGTGTGGGCTGACCAAGCCCCCACTCATTCCTTAGTTTCTAGCAAAGGCCTTGTGGATCTTGTAATCTTGGATCTCTTAACAAAAGCTGATCTTTTTGGTATTGCATTTCCGATTTTGTATGCAATGGTAAAAAGTTATGCAAATCCTGAAACATTAATATATATATATATATATATATATATATATAGTAAATCTTTATTTCAGACGCCAAGTTCCACATAAAATAACAGACATAGAGCTATAAAAAAGAGAGTAAAACGAAAACATCAAACATAGATAATACAGTGCATAAAAAGTATGAAGACTTTTGTGCCAATGTAGTCTTAAGTTCCAAGTAATCGATAGCAGCTCTTTAGAGGGTTGACCAGAGCCTCTACTATTCAGTTCTCAGACTTGTCCAGTCGACACATGAAACCATACATCAGTTGTCTCAGGAGTGCCTTACAGGTTGGTACATGCTTAGACAGAAACAACTGACCAGCACTATGCCACCTAGGCACATTAAGTAGCAATCTAAAAGCATCATTGAAACCATACATCAGTTGTCTCAGGATTGCCTTACAGGTTGGTACGTGCTTAGACACAAACAACTGACTAGCACTATGCCACCTTGGCACATTAAGTAGCAATCTAAAAGCATCATTGTAGGCTACTTTCAGTATCTGTATACTCCTTTTCCTGTACATAGACCACAAATGAGCAGTGTACAATGGTGTTATGTAGGTTCTAAACAGGGAACATTTAACTGAATCTGAGTACATAGAAAATGTCCTTAATAACATACTGGCCTGAGAATATATTTTACAGCGCTGTTGATACATATCGTTGTCATCTGTCCAATCATCAGAAATGACATGGTCCAGATATTTTATTTCCTCACAAATACCAAGGGGACTGCCAGATAAATAAAAGGTAGGGAAGGTTAATTTCCAGTCCTGATTACTTCTGACTATCATTATGTGGCTTTTCTTTGCATTATATTTTATATCATGATCTAAGCCATACTGAGAGCACACCCATAGCATCTGTTGCAACAGGCTGAGTGGAACCAGATCATCTGCGTACATCAGATGATTGACAATAGATTCACCAACAAAACAGCCTGTATTTGTCTTATTCAGCTGGCTTGATAAGTCGTCCATATCCATATTAAACAAAAAGGGAAATCAAATTCCTCCTTGTCGAACTCCGTTACCAACATGGAAAGGAGCTGATACAACATTGTCCCATTTAACATGAAAAGTTTGATTGGCATACCAGAACACCAAAATCCTCACAAGAGGTTTAGGGACACCTCTCGCTATTAGCTTCATAAACAGTTTTTCATGACAAATTCGATCGAAAGCTTTGTAAGCATCAATAAAGCATAAAAATACAGATGAATTAAGACTTGTGTACCTGAGACAATCTCCTTCAGAGCATAGATACAGAGATCAGTACCATGTTTTCTTTTAAAACCAAACTGATTGTCTGCAGTCAGAATATACATTTCCAATTTGAATCAAATAATTCTCTCAAACACTTTAGACAAGATACTGGCCAATGCAATGGGTCGATAGTTGTCTATGCTGTTCAGTTTACCAGCCTTATCTTTAACAACAGGCACTAACAGTACTGACATAATAGAGTTCGGTAGAACACCATGAACCATAATTCCAGTGAGACACATGGCTAGAAATGGACTGAGTCTATAACTGGCATTTTTTAGATGCTCTGCAGAAATGCAATCCATACCACAAGCTTTGTTGTTGTCTAGCATGTGGATGGCATCATAAATATCTACTGATCTAACTATCAAGTCTGCAGAGATACCTTTATATTCATTATCAATTCTCACTGTGTTACTTTGAACACAATTAAACAGTTTACTGTAGTGCTCATGCCATAGATCAGCAATCTTCTCTGGACAACTAACCCCTTTGATATCAGAAGGGAGGGGAGTTCTGTTATTATTTATGATCTTGACCTCCTTCCAGAAGTCAGTAAGATTGTTATTCTGCATCTTTCTGGCCAGCGAGTCTGCTCTCATTGTGTTTTCATTTCTCTTAATGAAACGAGTGCATATTTAAATCTAGCATTTGTGAGGTTTTTGTTATCAAGCAGCACTCCCTGTCTGGGTCTGCCTGCCTCTGACCAGACTCTAAAGGCTTCTCTAGCAGCAGCATGTTGCTCAGACACAAACTCATACCAGACAGGCCGTGCGTTAGGGACCTTACTCTTGTGATTAATAAAAGGTTCACTGGAAGCATAAAGACATTTGACAATATCATCATACATGGCACAGAGCTTTTCAGCATGATGTTTATCCTTGCAGTTCATATCCGTGCACATTAGGGCATCCCTAGAAAATGCAACATCACTATGTAAGCTGTCAGTTAATAGAGAATATCTGTGCATAACCTCTTTGGTCAATTTTGACCAGTCCAGTTTTCTTGGGGGGCCAGCAACAAGGGTACACTCTCAACATTTAGCAGCATAGCAACTGGTATGTGATCAGTGGTGGCCAGCCCATAACACATCTCTATACTTTCCAGTGAGTCATGAGCATCGGCTGTGGTTACAATATGGTCTAGCCAGGAAGTTGTGTGCCACGTTTCACTTATATAGGTAAAACTTGTATCAGGCAATAACGCTTGATATAATTAATTTAGTTTCATTACAGAACTGCTGCAGATGTTGTGCGAATAAACGCTTATCTGACATGTCAGCATTAAAATCACCCATGACATAGACACAACATGAACTATTGTCCTCTATGAAGGACTGAATAAAAGCTAACCTGTTCTGAAATTCATCCTCATGGTCAGAGGATTCATATGGTGTGTACACATTTACAATAGTACATTTATTTTCATTGTGATTAAACTCCAACCCAATAGCCCAGTCAACGTTAAGCCACACCACCTTTACCGTTGGGTCATATTTTATGTTCCACAGTATAGCTACACCACCAGCTATCCTCCCACAAACCATTCTCATGCTGAGATCGGTAGTGGACTCTCCAGCACCATGAAAGTTCTTGTGTAGGGAGTTCAATTTGTCCAGATCTTGCTTGGCCATCCAGGTTTCTTGAAGGCAGACAATGTCACTCTCGTCCAGCAATGTGTCCACCACCAAACGTCTTGATCTATCAGCAGCAGTATGTCCTACTCGGAGGCCACGAGCGTTGTAGGATACAACCCGCATTAATGATCTACCACGGACCCATCAGGGCAGCTGGCCGGTGTGTCTGTCTCCCTGGTCTCTACATATAGGCCTACATTCATCCCAGCATCATGACTGAGCTGAAGCTCGGTACCCTGAGAGCGGGGGGTATGCTCTGGTCGAGCTTTTTTGAAAGTATAGACCAAGGGTAATTACCACACCACAACTGTCCCACCATTACCCATAGGTGGCGCTACATTCCACGCCCTAAAGCACAAAGGCTTTCTGGAATGGATAGGCTAACCAAGCCCCCTCCCTTCACTCCTTGGGTTGAAATAAAGGCCCTTGTGGATCTTGATGGTATTATATTTCAGATTTGGTATCCCATTGGTAATTCTGCAGCATAGATTTTTCTATACAGTTCCAATTTGTCAAGAATATACATTTTTCAATGGTTCGCAATGTTTGGAGGAATCCGCCATTACTGCTTGCAGTTATATTTATTAGGAGGAAACCTTCCTCCGTCAGGAGGAAACCTATTGTTATTGTTAGTTTTATTATTATTATTATTATTATTCTTGTTCCATGGAAGTCAATGGCAGCCCCTAGAACACTTCGACAACTTTTTGTGAAATTTGGCACACTCATTAAGGACAGTTGATTCTATACCTACACCAAGTTTCATGTCTCCCATTAGACCACTCCAGCGCCACCAATGGGTCAAAGTTGGACTTGTGTTTACACACGCAACTTTTGAACCGTATGACCCATTTTCAAAAATGAGGTACCATTGGATTCCCTGGTTCAAGCCGAGTTCAACGCACCCCATGGCGTCAATTTCCGGTTATATAGATTTTCCGCTACTTCCGGTTTTATCAAAAACCTTTGAAAGCCTACTCCTCCTACAATTTTTGTCATATCTTCTTCAAAGTTACCAGAGATGATCTTCAGACCAAGCGTCACAAAAGTTATCGAAAAGAATTTTGATCCTCACAACCGTTTGTCCGGTACAGCCAATCAAATTCATCAGAAAAGCCGCCAAACAGGATGTGAAGTCATGTCTCAGCAAATCTTTGAGATATCAACACGAAACTTGGTATATCGATGGAAGACACTACAACATGTTACCGTGTGCAAAGGCAACTTCATATCTCCAAAAATGATTGATATAAAGCAAATTGAACTTATCGCTAACGCTAAAATAATGCTTTACACATCAGCCAGTCAAAAACTGATACTCTGATTCAATCACAAGTTCATATGAAGACTCTTGAGAATGTTTATAACACAAATCTGTGAAAAAGTTGACTGTAAGATCAAAGGTCGATTTTTGGTGAATATTTGAAACATGCTTGCTTGGCTAATTTCTAGCCAAATTTCCAATGAATGTCTCCCCTCCTCCTGCCCGCGCGTGCTCCACATCCTCACACACTCAGCCTTAACTTACACACGCGCGGGCTTGGCAAGACGCACACGCAACATTTCAGGAGAGTGTGGGCTGACCAAGCCCCCACTCATTCCTTGGTTTCTAGCCAAGGCCTTGTGGATCTTGTAATCTTGGATCTCTTAACAAAAGCTGATCTTTTTAGTATTGCATTTCCGATTTTGTATGCAATGGTAAAAAGTTATACAAATCCTGAAACATTGATATATATATATGTATTTATATATATATAAATCTTTATTTCAGACGCCAAGTTCCACATAAAATAACAGACATAGAGCTATAAAAAAGAGAGTAAAACGAAAACATAAAACATAGATAATACAGTGCATAAAAAGTATGAAGACTTTTGTGCCAATGTAGTCTTAAGTTCCAAGTAATCGATAGCAGCTCTTTAGAGGGTTGACCAGGGCCTCTACTATTCAGTTCTCAGACTTGTCCAGTCGACACATGAAACCATACATCAGTTGTCTCAGGAGTGCCTTACAGGTTGGTACGTGCTTAGACAGAAACAACTGACCAGCACTATGCCACCTAGGCACATTAAGTAGCAATCTAAAAGCATCATTGAAACCATACATCAGTTGTCTCAGGATTGCCTTACAGGTTGGTACGTGCTTAGACACAAACAACTGACTAGCACTATGCCACCTTGGCACATTAAGTAGCAATCTAAAAGCATCATTGTAGGCTACTTTCAGTATCTGTATACTCCTTTACCTGTACATAGACCACAAATGAGCAGTGTACAATGGTGTTATGTAGGTTCTAAACAGGGAACATTTAACTGAATCTGAGCACATAGAAAACGTCCTTAATAACATACTGGCCTGAGAATATATTTGACAGCGCTGTTGATACATATCGTTGTCATCTGTCCAATCATCAGAAATGACATGGCAGATATTTTATTTCCTCACAAACACCAAGGGGACTGCCAGATAAATAAAAGGTAGGGAAGGTTAATTTCCTGTCCTGATTACTTCTGACTATCATTATGTGGCTTTTCTTTGCATTATATTTTATATCATGATCTAAGCCATACTGAGAGCACACCCATAGCATCTGTTGCAACAGGCTGAGTGGAACCAGATAATCTGCGTACATCAGATGATTGACAATAGATTCACCAACAAGACAGCCTGTATTTGTCTTATTCAGCTGGCTTGATAAGTCGTCCATATCCATATTAAACAAAAAGGGAAATCAAATTCCTCCTTGTCGAACTCCGTTACCAACATGGAAAGCAGCTGATACAACATTGTCCCATTTAACATGAAAAGTTTGATTGGCATACCAGAACACCAAAATCCTCACAAGAGGTTTAGGGACACCTCTCGCTATTAGCTTCATAAACAGTTTTTCATGACAAATTCGATCGAAAGCTTTGTAAGCATCAATAAAGCATAAAAATACAGATGAATTAAGACTTGTGTACCTGAGACAATCTCCTTCAGAGCATAGATACAGAGATCAGTACCATGTTTTCTTTTAAAACCAAACTGATTTTCTGCAGTCAGAATATACATTTCCAATTTCAATCAAATAATTCTCTCAAACACTTTAGACAAGATACTGGCCAATGCAATGGGTCGATAGTTGTGTAGCCCGGGTGGTAAACATTTCTGTTGAAACAATCCTATTACATAAATATAAAAGTTTGAATACATAATACTTAAGTTCATAGTTTAATAAATAGACTTTAAGGTTTGAGAGTATGATTTTGATTTGATGAGAAATGCATATTGTTCATGTTTTACTGAATACAGCATTTGGAAATGTATATCTGTTGTTTAAAAAACGCATGTTAAAATGTACCGGTTACAAATATGAAGAGAGTAAGATGAATGTTTTGTGAATCTATGTTGTTGCTTTAATTTTGATTATGATGTTAAGCCAATCCGGTTTGAGGTCAAAGGGCAGGGTAACACGGGAAGTTGGGGTAGATGAGGTTGGAGTAGAAAAAGACAGAGCGAGCGGAGGAGTTGGAGGGAGAAGAAAATTGTAGCGTACGGTAAAATACCAAGAGTGAAGATTTTATATTATCATTAGTGGTGTTATGTTTATATTGTTGGGTGAATATCTCAACCAACAACAATAACCCAGAAAGAGGAGTTTGGCTGTTGGCGGTTTTGGATTAAGCACGGGCTTTGCCGCCAGACTAGCGACAGCGAGTGCCAGGTTGGAGCCGGTGGAGGTCGGGATTGTCGTCGTCCTCAGTCTTCTTCCTGAGTTGGTTCGTCTCGTAAATCCACGAGAGTATTTGGTCGGTCTCTCCTTCACCTGCTGCCGCCCTTCTGCCGCAGTGCGTGTGCTACCGCACTGCTGATCCGAGGTACCAGCTCCTTGTTATTTTGTGCCATCCTGGCGAAACAGCCATTTTGTTTACGGCTACAACGCACACGAGCTACACTCAGGCCTGCACCGTAGAACTGTACTGAATTAAGGTATTCGTGTAGTTAGCATTGCCGGCTAGTTTGTATTGTGTGTCCATGTGCATTACGATGTCATGTAAATGTTGAACCAATAACTGAAGAACTGATTTTTTGTCTGAAGTAAATCTTTCCTGTTTTTGTTTAACAGTTGGTTGTATTGTTTTTTTCATATGTTAAATTGGTTTAAGTTAGTAACAATTACTAACGAACTCAGGTTAGCCACCTCTCATTACAAATCCACCAAACTAGAGAGGCGCTACAGTTGTCTATGCTGTTCAGTTTACCAGCCTTATCTTTAACAACAGGCACTAACAGTACTGACATAATAGAGTTCGGTAGAACACCATGAACCATAATTCCAGTGAGACACATGGCTAGAAATGGACTGAGTCTATAACTGGCATTTTTTAGATGCTCTGCAGAAATGGAATCCATACCACAAGCTTTGTTGTTGTCTAGCATGTGGATGGCATCATAAATATCTACTGATCTAACTATCAAGTCTGCAGAGATACCTTTATATTGATTATCAATTCTCACTGTGTTACTTTGAACACAATTAAATAGTTTACTGTAGTGCTCATGCCATAGATCAGCAATCTTCTCTGGACAACTAACCCCTTTGATATCAGAAGGGAGGGGAGTTCTGTTATTATTTATGATCTTGACCTCCTTCCAGAAGTCAGTAAGATTGTTATTCTGCATCTTTCTGGCCAGCGAGTCTGCTCTCATTGTGTTTTCATTTCTCTTAATGAAACGAGTGCATATTTAAATCTAGCATTTGTGAGGTTTTTGTTATCAAGCAGCACTCTCTGTCTGGGTCTGCCTGCCTCTGACCAGACTCTAAAGGCTTCTCTAGCAGCAGCATGTTGCTCAGACACAAACTCATTCCAGACAGGCCGTGCGTTAGGGACCTTACTCTTGTGATTAATAAAAGGTTCACTGGAAGCATAAAGACATTTGACAATATCATCATACATGGCACAGAGCTTTTCAGCATTATGTTTATCCTTGCAGTTCATATCCGAGAATTAGTTAATAGAGAATATCTGTGCCGAACCTCTTTGGTCAATTTTGACCAGTCCAGTTTTCTTGGGGGGCCAGCAACAAGGGTACACTCTCAACATTTAGCAGCATAGCAACTGGTATGTGATCAGTGGTGGCCAGCCCATAACACATCTCTATACTTTCCAGTGAGTCATGAGAATCGGCTGTGGTTACAATATGGTCTAGCCAGGAAGTTGTGTGCCACGTTTCACTTATATAGGTAAAACTTGTATCAGGCAATAACGCTTGATATAATTAATTTAGTTTCATTACAGAACTGCTGCAGATGTTGTGCGAATAAACGCTTATCTGACATGTCAGCATTAAAATCACCCATGACATAGACACAACATGAACTATTGTCCTCTATGAAGGACTGAATAAAAGCTAACCTGTTCTGAAATTCATCCTCATGGTCATAGGATTCATATGGTGTGTACACATTTACAATAGTACATTTATTTTCATTGTGATTAAACTCCAACCCAATAGCCCAGTCAACGTTAAGCCACACCACCTTTACCGTTGGGTCATATTTTATGTTCCACAGTATAGCTACACCACCAGCTATCCTCCCACAAACCATTCTCATGCTGAGATCGGTAGTGGACTCTCCAGCACCATGAAAGTTCTTGTGTAGGGAGTTCAATTTGTCCAGATCTTGCTTGGTCATCCAGGTTTCTTGAAGGCAGACAATGTCACTCTCGTCCAGCAATGTGTCCACCACCAAACGTCTTGATCTATCAGCAGCAGTATGTCCTACTCGGAGGCCACGAGCGTTGTAGGATACAACCCGCATTAATGATCTACCACGGACCCATCAGGGCAGCTGGCCGGTGTGTCTGTCTCCCTGGTCTCTACATATAGGCCTACATTCATCCCAGCATCATGACTGAGCTGAAGCTCGGTACCCTGAGAGCGGGGGGTATTCTCTGGTCGAGCTTTTTTGAAAGTATAGACCAAGGGTAATTACCAAACCACAACTGTCCCACCATTACCCATATGTGGCGCTACATTCCACGCCCTAAAGCACAAAGGCTTTCTGGAATGGATAGGCTAACCAAGCCCCCTCCCTTCACTCCTTGAGTTGAAATAAATGCCCTTGTGGATCCTGGTGGTATTATATTTCAGATTTGGTATCCCATTGGTAATTCTGCAGCATAGATTTTTCTATACAGTTCCAATTTGTCAAGAATATTCATTTTTCAATGGTTCGCAATGTTTGGAGGAATCCGCCATTACTGCTTGCAGTTATATTTAGGATTCCTCCGTCAGGAGGAAACCTATTGTTATTGTTAGTTTTATTATTAGGATTCCTCCGTCAGGAGGAAACCTATTGTTATTGTTAGTTTTATTATTATTATTATTCTTGTTCCATGGAAGTCAATGGCAGCCCCTAGAACCCTTCGACAACTTTTTGTGAAATTTGGCACACTCATTAAGGACAGTTGATTCTATACCTACACCAAGTTTCATGTCTCCCATTAGACCACTCCAGCGCCACCAACGGGTCAAAGTTGGACTTGTGTTTACACACGCAACTTTTGAACCGTATGACCGATTTTCAAAAATGAGGTACCTTTGGATTCCCTGGATCAAGCCGAGTTCAATGCACACCATGGCGTCAATTTCCGGTTATATAGATTTTCCGCTATTTCCGGTTTTATCAAAAACCTTTGAAAGCCTACTCCTCCTACAATTTTTGTCATATCTTTTTCAAAGTTACCAGAGATGATCTTCAGACCAAGCCTCACAAAAGTTATCGAAAATAATTTTGATCCTCACAACCGTTTGTCCGTTACAGCCAATCAAATTCATCAGAAAAGCCGCCAAACAGGATGTGAAGTCATGTCTCAGCAAATCTTTGAGATATCAACACGAAACTTGGTATATCGATGGAAGACACTACAACATGTTACCGTGTGCAAAGGCAACTTCATATCTCCAAAAATGATTGATATAAAGCAAATTGAACTTATCGCTAACGCTAAAATAATGCTTTACACATCAGCCAGTCAAAAACTGATACTCTGATTCAATCACAAGTTCATATGAAGACTCTTGAGAATGTTTATAACACAAATCTGTGAAAAAGTTGACTGTAAGATCAAAGGTCGATTTTTGGTGAATATTTGAAACATGCTTGCTTGGCTAATTTCTAGCCAAATTTCCAATGAATGTCTCCCCTCCTCCTGCCCGCGCGTGCTCCACATCCTCACACACTCAGCCTTAACTTACACACGCGCGGGCTTGGCAAGATGCACACGCAACATTTCAGGAGAGTGTGGGCTGACCAAGCCCCCACTCATTCCTTAGTCTCTAGCAAAGGCCTTGTGGATCTTGTAATCTTGGATCTCTTAACAAAAGCTGATCTTTTTGGTATTGCATTTCCGATTTTGTATGCAATGGTAAAAAGTTATACAAATCCTGAAACATTGATATATATATATATGTATTTATATATATATATATAAATCTTTATTTCAGACGCCAAGTTCCACATAAAATAACAGACATAGAGCTATAAAAAAGAGAGTAAAACAAAAACATAAAACATAGATAATACAGTGCATAAAAAGTATGAAGACTTTTGTGCCAATGTAGTCTTAAGTTCCAAGTAATCGATAGCAGCTCTTTAGAGGGTTGACCAGAGCCTCTACTATTCAGTTCTCAGACTTGTCCAGTCGACACATGAAACCGTACATCAGTTTTGTCAGGAGTGCCTTACAGGTTGGTACGTGCTTTGACAGAAACAACTGACCAGCACTATGCCACCTAGGCACATTAAGTAGCAATCTAAAAGCATCATTGAAACCCTACATCAGTTGTCTCAGGATTGCCTTACAGGTTGGTACGTGCTTAGACACTAACAACTGACTAGCACTATTTCACCTTGGCACATTAAGTAGCAATCTAAAAGCATCATTGTAGGCTACTTTCAGTATCTGTATACTCCTTTTCCTGTACATAGACCACAAATGAGCAGTGTACAATGGTGTTATGTAGGTTCTAAACAGGGAACATTTAACTGAATCTGAGCACATAGAAAACGTCCTTAATAACATACTGGCCTGAGAATACATTTGACAGCGCTGTTGATACATATCGTTGTCATCTGTCCAATCATCAGAAATGACATGTCAAATCAAATCAAATCAAATCAAATTTATTTGTATAGCCCTTTTTACACGCAAGCATGTCACAGAGGGCTTCACATGCGCCCATAGAACTGCCCCTCAACCAACCTAAACCCTCAAGGAAGACAAGGAAAAACTCCCAGAAAAACTCCCACCGGGAGAAAAAATGGAAGAAACCTTGGGAGGAGCAATTCAGAGAGGGATCCCCTCCTCCAGAGACGGTTGGTAAGAGAGAAGGAGCAGAACACAAGCTAAACATAGTCATACAGTGTCAATGGGATTTGAAACACCAAAATCCATTGTTCGGCTTTATAGACGTTGGATGGGACCGGGAAACTCGCTGTTGGCCGTCATGGAGACTGGATTCCGGGTGACGACCTGGTTCAGCGTTGGCAGACCGACGACCAAGCAGGTCCTGACAGCTCAAACCCCCCACACCACAGGGAATGTGTGGGGGGGGGACAGAGAGGAGAGCAGGGATTAGAGAATGCCAGGAGCAGCTAACAGTTACAGTCAAAATAGAATGAGATCCCCACCGGTCAAGTGTGGACTAGTGCAGCAATTTAACAGAGCAAAAAGGGTATTTGATGCAGCCCCACACACCTAAACAACGACAGCCCCCCTCAGTTGGAACATGAAATCTGTTCCAGGGGAAAGAACTCTAAAGTAGGTTATACTTATACGAATAAGGATGAAAACAGCCAGTCCCCCGTTGTCTCCAACTAGTAATAAAAACTATAACAGTAACAATATACAGCAACGGAACTATAATAATAATAATACTAACAATATACAGTAACAGGTTTACTTTATTTGTAACATCTAGCTGGGCAATGTGAACATAAGCTATAATTAAAATTTAAAAGTTACATGTGATACACACATAGGCAAGCACACATCCCAGGTTTACATAGAAAGTACACACATACTTCCCTTTAACAATCATAGAATTGACTAAACAAGAACGTTTTTAATCTAGTTTTAAATGTCGAGACAGTATCAGCTTCCTTAATTGAGATGGGTAATTTGTTCCAAAGAAGAGGTGCTCTATATGAGAACGCCCTACCTCCAGCAGTTTTTTTCTTAACTTTGGGTATTACCAGATAGCCGGCATTTTGAGATCTTAGAGACCTTGCGGGGCAATAGGGTGCAAGGAGACCGGAGAGGTACAGTGGTGCCAATCCATGCAGAGATTTGTAAGTTAGTAGTAGAACTTTGAAATCAGCTCTGGCTTGGATAGGGAGCCAGTGTAAAGAGATAAGAGTCGATGTTATATGATCAAACTTTCTAGTTTTAGTCAATAGTCTAGCAGCAGCATTTTGCACCCGCTGTAAGTTTTTTAGGTAGGTAATTGGGAGGCCAGAGAACAACACATTGCAGTAGTCCAATCGGGACGTAACAAAAGCATGTATTAGTTTTTCAGCATCATCCTTTGAGAGGAATTTTCGTATTTTGGCAATATTACGTAGATGGAAAAATGCTGTTCTGGTGATTTGCTTAATATGGTACTCAAATGAAAGGTCTGGGTCCATTGTGACTCCCAGATTTTTTACCAGCTGGCTTTGAGATACTTTGACGCCGTCTAAGTCTAAGGTTAGATGGGATAAATTATTTCGGTGTTTTTTCGGACCAAAAATTTGAACCTCGGTTTTATCCGAATTAAGAAGAAGGAAATTTGCAGTCATCCAAGTATTCAACCCGGAAACACAGGTTTCCATAGCATGTGGAAATTCTCCCGGCTTTATAGACATGTATAGCTGAGTATCATCTGCATAGCAGTGAAAATCTACCCCAAAACTTCTAATTATGTTTCCTAAAGGCAACATATAGAGTGAAAATAACAGAGGGCCTAAAACTGAACCCTGTGGTACTCCGTATTTTACAATGGAGCTCCTGGATGAGCAACCATCATAGTGGACATATTGTGATCTATCAGATAGATACGATCTGAACCACTGAAGTGAAGTACCAGAAATCCCAACATAGTTCTCCATACGTTCCAGGAGAATCTCATGATCTACAGTGTCAAAAGCTGCACTTAGGTCTAGAAGAACAAGGACAGAGCTAAAGCCAGCGTCAGAGGCTAATAATAGATCATTGACTACCTTGGCTAATGCAGTTTCAGTGCTGTGGTGAAGACGAAATCCAGACTGGAGAGGTTCATAGAGCTGATTTGAGGAGAGGTGCTCAGTGAGCTGTTTTGCCACAGCTTTTTCCAAAATTTTGGAGAGAGATGGCAAATTTGAAATGGGCCTGTAATTGCTAAGACAACCTGGATCCAGGTTTGGTTTTTTAAGAAGGGGCTTGATAATAGCTTGTTTGAAATCGTCAGGGACTTGTCCAGTTACAAGAGATTCATTAATAATACTAAGCATGGGCGGTCCAATAATATGGAGAAGTTCCCTACAAAGTTTGGCAGGGAGGGGATCGAGAAGGCAGCTAGTGGGTTTCGAGGAATCTATCAGCTTGATGAATGCTTCCATAGAAATAGGGTTAAAGTGAGTGAGAGTCTCAACATGCAGAATGCTGGGTACAGAGGGAAAATCAGTGTTGATGGCCACTCCTCCAGGACTAGTCTGTAGTTTGTCCCTTATTGCATAGATTTTTTGGTCAAAGAAATCTAAGAAATCATTGGGAGAGAGATCTGAACTAACACAGAGTGTACTTTTCTTAGTGAGTTTTGCAACAGTATCAAATAGGAACTTAGTGTTGTGTTTGTTCTTACTAATCAACTTAGAGAAATATTCTGATCTGGACCTGATGAGGACTTGCTTGTACTCTATTTGGCTGTCCTTCCAGGCCAGGCGGAAAACCTCCAATTTAGTGGTACGCCACTTACGCTCTAATTTTCTAGTGGACCTCTTGAGAGTGCGGGTTTCCTCTGAATACCATGGAGCCAGTTTCTTGTCTATTCTTTTCCTTGGTTTGAGTGGAGCAACAGAATCTAGGGATTGCTGAAGAACCAAATTCAGATCCCTTGTTTTAGCATTTAATGATTTATTCGGGACATCAAGTGCTTCTAGTGCAGCGGGTAGAATACTAGCCAGTTCCAGAGCTGTATTTGGGGTTAAGCAGCGGCTAATAGAAATATTCTGGGTGCCTCCAAGGCTCTGGCAGAGATCCATTTTAAAGGTTACCAGGCAGTGGTCTGATAATATAGGATTGTGGGTATGAACAATGACATCACTAATCTTGATTCCCCGCGTGAGAACTAAATCCAATGTATGCGAGTGAAGATGGGTAGGTTTAGAAACCACCTGAGTGAGACCTGTGGAATCCATAAGAGCAGTAAAGGCCTTACTTAGAGGATCTTTTGGGTCATCGACATGAATGTTAAAATCACCCATAATTAAGATATTGTCAGTGTATGTCACAAGATCAGCACTAAAATCAGCAAATTCCTCAAGGAAGAGGGAGTATGGGCCAGGGGGCCGGTATAGAGTAACTATACAAAACGAAGGAGGGGGGGCAACAGTAGTAGAATTAGTCCTTTTTAAAGTAGTTGGTGGTTTCATACAAATTATCTCAAATGATTTAAAGGTATTGACAGATTTTAGGCTGAGGTTGAAGCTAGCTTTATATAACATAGCAACACCACCACCTTTCTTTGAAACACGAGGGATGTGTGAATACGCAAAATCAGGAGGCGAAGCTTCATTCAGGGGGAAATATTCATCAGGTTTTAGCCAGGTTTCGGTGAAACCAATCAGGTCCAGGCTGCAGTCAGACATCAGATCATTAATCAAAACGGCCTTTGTGGATAGAGATCTGATGTTTAGGAGCCCAACATTCCAGTATGGGTTTTTGGCAGCTTTAGACGTAGATAATACTTCTGAAAAGGTGGCACTGTTATCAGGAAACTGAGTTGGAAGAGCAACGGGTGAGCAAGGCTGAATATATATTAAATTGGTATAATTCCTAATAATTGAGGGCCGGAATTTGGAAAAAGGGCGGGGGGCCGACACCGTCTCAATGGGAAAAACAACATCAGCAACCACCCTGGCTACACTACAAGCTGAGCTATCGGGGCCCCAACAGCTCACAGCATGCCTATCAACATACCTATCAGACTCTCTAAGAGACTGTAGCCCGGCTTGTTCTAGTGAGTGTCAGGTCTGCTTTAGAATAGCTTCAATATTCCTAGACAAAAGAAAAGCACCTCTCCAGCTAGGATGGAGCCCGTCACTTTTCAACAAGCCAGGTTTGGCCCAGAAACGAGACCAATTATCTACAAATCCTAAACCCTGTTCTGAGCAAAAGCGAGCCAACCAGCGGTTGAGAGAGACAAGCCTGCTGTAGATCTCGTCAGTCCCCCTAGCAGGTAGTGGGCCAGAGACTATTACTCGATGCCGACTCATCTTTTGAGCAAGGTCACATGCCCGAGCAATATTAACCTTCGTGACCTCTGACTGCCTCAGCCTAACATCATTGGTGCCGACATGAATGACAATATTCTCATACCTATCATCAGTGCGTGCGCCATGTGCCTTAGCTAGGGCATTTGCCTTAGCCCTAGTGCTAGCCAGCACCCTAAGATTAGCTTCTATGTCGGTAGCTCTGGCCCCAGGTACACAGTAAACTGTCGCTGGTCCCTCCAATCTAATGTTACGAGTGATGGAGTCACCGATCACTAACGTCTGCGGAGTCCCACTCCCACCATGCTGCAAAGGTGAAACCGGTGGGGCTAAACTTGAGTCCTCACTCACGCTAGGACTCCCTGTCTGTGATGTTGCGCCAGTCGCATCTAAAGTTACTAGCATACGTTCTTCCTCAAGCGACTGAACGCGACTCTCTAATAGAGTCAACTTTTCGAACAAAATGACACATGTAGGACAATGTGAGTGGGTGTGAGACATTATAATTAACTTACGTTAATAGTTTATGCCAGCCAAGATAATTCGTCAGAACGTTGAATTGGCTAGTTCAACAGGAACAGTAGCGTCGAGCTCCAAGGAAAAAAGCCGTGCCGAGTAAACCTATAATTGAGACAGTAGATGTATAGATTACATCGGTAACGACACAATAAATGAATAAATGAAGTAATATATAAAATATAGCAATAAACAAGACAAAAAAGTTTGGGAAAAGTTTGGAGCAGCTCAGGTGCAGCGCGGTAGGTCGTCAGACAGGAAACCTGGCCCAGATATTTTATTTCCTCACAAACACCAAGGGGACTGCCAGATAAATAAAAGGTAGGGAAGGTTAATTTCCTGTCCTGATTACTTCTGACTATCATAATGTGGCTTTTCTTTGCATTATATTTTATATCATGATCTAAGCCATACTGAGAGCACACCCATAGCATCTGTTGCAACAGGCTGAGTGGAACCAGATCATTTGCGTACATCAGATGATTGACAATAGATTCACCAACAAGACAGCCTGTATTTGTCTTATTCAGCTGGCTTGACAAGTCGTCCATATCCATATTAAACAAAAAGGGAAATCCAATTCCTCCTTGTCGAACTCCGTTACCAACATGGAAAGGAGCTGATACAACATTGTCCCATTTAACATGAAAAGTTTGATTGGCATACCAGAACACCAAAATCCTCACAAGAGGTTTAGGGACACCTCTCGCTATTAGCTTCATAAACAGTTTTTCCTGACAAATTCGATCGAAAGCTTTGTAAGCATCAATAAAGCATAAAAATACAGATGAATTAAGACTTGTGTACCTGAGACAATCTCCTTCAGAGCATAGATACAGAGATCAGTACCATGTTTTCTTTTAAAACCAAACTGATTGTCTGCAGTCAGAATATACATTTCCAATTTCAATCAAATAATTCTCTCAAACACTTTAGACAAGATACTGGCCAATGCAATGGGTCGATAGCTGTCTATGCTTTTCAGTTTACCAGCCTTATCTTTAACAACAGGCACTAACAGTACTGACATAATAGAGTTCGGTAGAACACCATGAACCATAATTCCAGTGAGACACATGGCTAGAAATGGACTGAGTCTATAACTGGCATTTTTTAGATGCTCTGCAGAAATGCAATCCATACCACAAGCTTTGTTGTTGTCTAGCATGTGGATGGCATCATAAATATCTACTGATCTAACTATCAAGTCTGCAGAGATACCTTTATATTCATTATCAATTCTCACTGTGTTACTTTTAACACAATTAAATAGTTTACTGTAGTGCTCATGCCATAGATCAGCAATCTTCTTTGGACAACTAACCCCTTTGATATCAGAAGGGAGGGGAGTTCTGTTATTATTTATGATCTTCTGGCCAGCGAGTCTGCTCTCATTGTGTTTTCATTTCTCTTAATGAAACAAGTGCATATTTAAATCTAGCATTTGTGAGGTTTTTGTTATCAAGCAGCACTCCCTGTCTGGGTCTGCCTGCCTCTGACCAGACTCTAAAGGCTTCTCTAGCAGCAGCATGTTGCTCAGACACAAACTCATTCCAGACAGGCCGTGCGTTAGGGACCTTACTCTTGTGATTAATAAAAGGTTCTCTGGAAGCATAAAGACATTTGACAATATCATCATACATGGCACAGAGCTTTTCAGCATGATGTTTATCCTTGCAGTTCATATCCGTGCACATTAGGGCATCCCTAGAAAATGCAACATCACTATGTAAGCTGTCAGTTAATAGAGAATATCTGTGCATAACCTCTTTGGTCAATTTTGACCAGTCCAGTTTTCTTGGGGGGCCAGCAACAAGGGTACACTCTCAACATTTAGCAGCATAGCAACTGGTATGTGATCAGTGGTGGCCAGCCCATAACACATCTCTATACTTTCCAGTGAGTCATGAGCATCGGCTGTGGTTACAATATGGTCTAGCCAGGAAGTTGTGTGCCACGTTTCACTTATATAGGTAAAACTTGTATCAGGCAATAACGCTTGATATAATTAATTTAGTTTCATTACAGAACTGCTGCAGATGTTGTGCGAATAAACGCTTATCTGACATGTCAGCATTAAAATCACCCATGACATAGACACAACATGAACTATTGTCCTCTATGAAGGACTGAATAAAAGCTAACCTGTTCTGAAATTCATCCTCATGGTCATAGGATTCATATGGTGTGTACACATTTACAATAGTAAATTTATTTTCATTGTGATTAAACTCCAACCCAATAGCCCAGTCAACGTTAAGCCACACCACCTTTACCGTTGGGTCATATTTTATGTTCCACAGTATAGCTACACCACCAGCTATCCTCCCACAAACCATTCTCATGCTGAGATCGGTAGTGGACTCTCCAGCACCATGAAAGTTCTTGTGTAGGGAGTTCAATTTGTCCAGATCTTGCTTGGCCATCCAGGTTTCTTGAAGGCAGACAATGTCACTCTCGTCCAGCAATGTGTCCACCACCAAACGTCTTGATCTATCAGCAGCAGTATGTCCTACTCGGAGGCCACGAGCGTTGTAGGATACAACCAGCATTAATGATCTACCACGGACCCATCAGGGCAGCTGGCCGGTGTGTCTGTCTCCCTGGTCTCTACATAAAGGCCTACATTCATCCCAGCATCATGACTGAGCTGAAGCTCGGTACCCTGAGAGCGGGGGGTATGCTCTGGTCGAGCTTTTTTGAAAGTATAGACCAAGGGTAATTACCACACCACAACTGTCCCACCATTACCCATAGGTGGCGCTACATTCCACGCCCTAAAGCACAAAGGCTTTCTGGAATGGATAGGCTAACCAAGCCCCCTCCCTTCACTCCTTGGGTTGAAATAAAGGCCCTTGTGGATCTTGATGGTATTATATTTCAGATTTGGTATCCCATTGGTAATTCTGCAGCATAGATTTTTCTATACAGTTCCAATTTGTCAAGAATATACATTTTTCAATGGTTCGCAATGTTTGGAGGAATCCGCCATTACTGCTTGCAGTTATATTTATTATTATTCTTGTTCCATGGAAGTCAATGGCAGCCCTTAGAACCCTTCGACAACTTTTTGTGAAATTTGGCACACTCATTAAGGACAGTTGATTCTATACCTACACCAAGTTTCATGTCTCCCATTAGACCACTCCAGCGCCACCAACGGGTCAAAGTTGGACTTGTGTTTACACACGCAACTTTTGAACCGTATGACCCATTTTCAAAAATGAGGTACCATTGGATTCCCTGGATCAAGCCGAGTTCAACGCACCCCATGGCGTCAATTTCCGGTTATATAGATTTTCCGCTATTTCCGGTTTTATCAAAAACCTTTGAAAGCCTACTCCTCCTACAATTTTTGTCATATCTTTTTCAAAGTTACCAGAGATGATCTTCAGACCAAGCCTCACAAAAGTTATCGAAAAGAATTTTGATCCTCACAACGGTTTGTCCGTTACAGCCAATCAAATTCATCAGAAAAGCCGCCAAACAGGATGTGAAGTAATGTCTCAGCAAATCTTTGAGATATCAACACGAAACTTGGTATATCGATGGAAGACACTACAACATGTTACCGTGTGCAAAGGCAACTTCATATCTCCAAAAATGATTGATATAAAGCAAATTGAACTTATCGCTAACGCTAAAATAATGCTTTACACATCAGCCAGTCAAAAACTGATACTCTGATTCAATCACAAGTTCATATGAAGACTCTTGAGAATGTTTATAACACAAATCTGTGAAAAAGTTGACTGTAAGATCAAATGTTGATTTTTGGTGAATATTTGAAACATGCTTGCTTGGCTAATTTCTAGCCAAATTTCCAATGAATGTCTCCCCTCCTCCTGCCCGCGCGTGCTCCACATCCTCACACACTCAGCCTTAACTTACACACGCGCGGGCTTGGCAAGACGCACACGCAACATTTCAGGAGAGTGTGGGCTGACCAAGCCCCCACTCATTCCTTGGTTTCTAGCAAAGGCCTTGTGGATCTTGTAATCTTGGATCTCTTAACAAAAGCTGATCTTTTTAGTATTGCATTTCCGATTTTGTATGCAATGGTAAAAAGTTATACAAATCCTGAAACATTGATATATATATATATATATGTATTTATATATATATAAATCTTTATTTCAGACGCCAAGTTCCACATAAAATAACGGACATAGAGCTATAAAAAAGGGAGTAAAACAAAAACATAAAACATAGATAATACAGTGCATAAAAAGTATGAAGACTTTTGTGCCAATGTAGTCTTAAGTTCCAAGTAATCAATAGCAGCTCTTTAGAGGGTTGACCAGAGCCTGTACTATTCAGTTCTCAGACTTGTCCAGTCGACACATGAAACCATACATCAGTTGTGTCAGGAGTGCCTTACAGGTTGGTACGTGCTTAGACAGAAACAACTGACCAGCACTATGCCACCTAGGCACATTAAGTAGCAATCTAAAAGCATCATTGAAACCATACATCAGTTGTCTCAGGATTGCCTTACAGGTTGGTACGTGCTTAGACACAAACAACTGACTAGCACTATGCCACCTTTGCACATTAAGTAGCAATCTAAAAGCATCATTGTAGGCTACTTTCAGTATCTGTATACTCCTTTTCCTGTACATAGACCACAAATGAGCAGTGTACAATGGTGTTATGTAGGTTCTAAACAGGGAACATTTAACTGAATCTGAGCACATAGAAAACGTCCTTAATAACATACTGGCCTGAGAATATATTTGACAGCGCTGTTGATACATATCGTTGTCATCTGTCCAATCATCACAAATGACATGTCCCAGATATTTTATTTCCTCACAAACACCAAGGGGACTGCCAGATAAATAAAAGGTAGGGAAGGTTAATTTCCTGTCCTGATTAATTCTGACTATCATTATGTGGCTTTTCTTTGCATTATATTTTATATCATGATCTAAGCCATACTGAGAGCACACCCATAGCATCTGTTGCAACAGGCTGAGTGGAACCAGATTATCTGCGTACATCAGATGATTGACAATAGATTCACCAACAAGACAGCCTGTATTTGTCTTATTCAGCTGGCTTGATAAGTCGTCTATATCCATATTAAACAAAAAGGGAAATCAAATTCCTCCTTGTCGAACTCCGTTACCAACATGGAAAGGAGCTGATACAACATTGTCCCATTTAAAATGAAAAGTTTGATTGGCATACCAGAACACCAAAATCCTCACAAGAGGTTTAGGGACACCTCTCGCTATTAGCTTCATAAACAGTTTTTCATGACAAATTCGATCGAAAGCTTTGTAAGCATCAATAAAGCATAAAAATACAGATGAATTAAGACTTGTGTACCTGAGACAATCTCCTTCAGAGCATAGATACAGAGATCAGTACCATGTTTTCTTTTAAAACCAAACTGATTTTCTGCAGTCAGAATATACATTTGCAATTTCAATCAAATAATTCTCTCAAACACTTTAGACAAGATACTGGCCAATGCAATGGGTCGATAGTTGTCTATGCTGTAAATTTTACCAGCCTTATCTTTAACAACAGGCACTAACAATACTGACATAATAGAGTTCGGTAGAACACCATGAACCATAATTCCAGTGAGACACATGGCTAGAAATGGACTGAGTCTATAACTGGCATTTTTTAGATGCTCTGCAGAAATGGAATCCATACCACAAGCTTTGTTGTTGTCTAGCATGTGGATGGCATCATAAATATCTACTGATCTAACTATCAAGTCTGCAGAGATACCTTTATATTGATTATCAATTCTCACTGTGTTACTTTGAACACAATTAAATAGTTTACTGTAGTGCTCATGCCATAGATCAGCAATCTTCTCTGGACAACTAACCCCTTTGATATCAGAAGGGAGGGGAGTTCTGTTATTATTTATGATCTTGACCTCCTTCCAGAAGTCAGTAAGATTGTTATTCTGCATCTTTCTGGCCAGCGAGTCTGCTCTCATTGTGTTTTCATTTCTCTTAATGAAACGAGTGCATATTTAAATCTAGCATTTGTGAGGTTTTTGTTATCAAGCAGCACTCTCTGTCTGGGTCTGCCTGCCTCTGACCAGACTCTAAAGGCTTCTCTAGCAGCAGCATGTTGCTCAGACACAAACTCATTCCAGACAGGCTGTGCGTTAGGGACCTTACTCTTGTGATTAATAAAAGGTTCACTGGAAGCATAAAGACATTTGACAATATCATCATACATGGCACAGAGCTTTTCAGCATTATGTTTATCCTTGCAGTTCATATCCGTGCACATTAGGGCATCCCTAGAAAATGCAACATCACTATGTAAGCTGTCAGTTAATAGAGAATATCTGTGCATAACCTCTTTGGTCAATTTTGACCAGTCCAGTTTTCTTGGGGGGCCAGCAACAAGGGTACACTCTCAACATTTAGCAGCATAGCAACTGGTATGTGATCAGTGGTGGCCAGCCCATAACACATCTCTATACTTTCCAGTGAGTCATGAGCATCGGCTGTGGTTACAATATGGTCTAGCCAGGAAGTTGTGTGCCACGTTTCACTTATATAGGTAAAACTTGTATCAGGCAATAACGCTTGATATAATTAATTTAGTTTCATTACAGAACTGCTGCAGATGTTGTGCGAATAAACGCTTATCTGACATGTCAGCATTAAAATCACCCATGACATAGACACAACATGAACTATTGTCCTCTATGAAGGACTGAATAAAAGCTAACCTGTTCTGAAATTCATCCTCATGGTCATAGGATTCATATGGTGTGTACACATTTACAATAGTAAATTTATTTTCATTGTGATTAAACTCCAACCCAATAGCCCAGTCAACGTTAAGCCACACCACCTTTACCGTTGGGTCATATTTTATGTTCCACAGTATAGCTACACCACCAGCTATCCTCCCACAAACCATTCTCATGCTGAGATCGGTAGTGGACTCTCCAGCACCATGAAAGTTCTTGTGTAGGGAGTTCAATTTGTCCAGATCTTGCTTGGCCATCCAGGTTTCTTGAAGGCAGACAATGTCACTCTCGTCCAGCAATGTGTCCACCACCAAACGTCTTGATCTATCAGCAGCAGTATGTCCTACTCGGAGGCCACGAGCGTTGTAGGATACAACCCGCATTAATGATCTACCACGGACCCATCAGGGCAGCTGGCCGGTGTGTCTGTCTCCCTGGTCTCTACATAAAGGCCTACATTCATCCCAGCATCATGACTGAGCTGAAGCTCGGTACCCTGAGAGCGGGGGGTATGCTCTGGTCGAGCTTTTTTGAAAGTATAGACCAAGGATAATTACCACACCACAACTGTCCCACCATTACCCATAGGTGGCGCTACATTCCACGCCCTAAAGCACAAAGGCTTTCTGGAATGGATAGGCTAACCAAGCCCCCTCCCTTCACTCCTTGGGTTGAAATAAAGGCCCTTGTGGATCTTGATGGTATTATATTTCAGATTTGGTATCCCATTGGTAATTCTGCAGCATAGATTTTTCTATACAATTCCAATTTGTCAAGAATATACATTTTTCAATGGTTCGCAATGTTTGGAGGAATCCGCCATTACTGCTTGCAGTTATATTTAGGATTCCTCCGTCAGGAGGAAACCTATTGTTATTGTTAGTTTTATTATTATTATTATTCTTGTTCCATGGAAGTCAATGGCAGCCCCTAGAACACTTCGACAACTTTTTGTGAAATTTGGCACACTCATTAAGGACAGTTGATTCTATACCTACACCAAGTTTCATGTCTCCCATTAGACCACTCCAGCGCCACCAATGGGTCAAAGTTGGACTTGTGTTTACACACGCAACTTTTGAACCGTATGACCCATTTTCAAAAATGAGGTACCATTGGATTCCCTGGTTCAAGCCGAGTTCAACGCACCCCATGGCGTCAATTTCCGGTTATATAGATTTTCCGCTACTTCCGGTTTTATCAAAAACCTTTGAAAGCCTACTCCTCCTACAATTTTTGTCATATCTTCTTCAAAGTTACCAGAGATGATCTTCAGACCAAGCGTCACAAAAGTTATCGAAAAGAATTTTGATCCTCACAACCGTTTGTCCGGTACAGCCAATCAAATTCATCAGAAAAGCCGCCAAACAGGATGTGAAGTCCTGTCTCAGCAAATCTTTGAGATATCAACACGAAACTTGGTATATCGATGGAAGACACTACAACATGTTACCGTGTGCAAAGGCAACTTCATATCTCCAAAAATGATTGATATAAAGCAAATTGAACTTATCGCTAACGCTAAAATAATGCTTTACACATCAGCCAGTCAAAAACTGATACTCTGATTCAATCACAAGTTCATATGAAGACTCTTGAGAATGTTTATAACACAAATCTGTGAAAAAGTTGACTGTAAGATCAAAGGTCGATTTTTGGTGAATATTTGAAACATGCTTGCTTGGCTAATTTCTAGCCAAATTTCCAATGAATGTCTCCCCTCCTCCTGCCCGCGCGTGCTCCACATCCTCACACACTCAGCCTTAACTTACACACGCGCGGGCTTGGCAAGACGCACACGCAACATTTCAGGAGAGTGTGGGCTGACCAAGCCCCCACTCATTCCTTGGTTTCTAGCCAAGGCCTTGTGGATCTTGTAATCTTGGATCTCTTAACAAAAGCTGATCTTTTTAGTATTGCATTTCCGATTTTGTATGCAATGGTAAAAAGTTATACAAATCCTGAAACATTGATATATATATATGTATTTATATATATATAAATCTTTATTTCAGACGCCAAGTTCCACATAAAATAACAGACATAGAGCTATAAAAAAGAGAGTAAAACGAAAACATAAAACATAGATAATACAGTGCATAAAAAGTATGAAGACTTTTGTGCCAATGTAGTCTTAAGTTCCAAGTAATCGATAGCAGCTCTTTAGAGGGTTGACCAGGGCCTCTACTATTCAGTTCTCAGACTTGTCCAGTCGACACATGAAACCATACATCAGTTGTCTCAGGAGTGCCTTACAGGTTGGTACGTGCTTAGACAGAAACAACTGACCAGCACTATGCCACCTAGGCACATTAAGTAGCAATCTAAAAGCATCATTGAAACCATACATCAGTTGTCTCAGGATTGCCTTACAGGTTGGTACGTGCTTAGACACAAACAACTGACTAGCACTATGCCACCTTGGCACATTAAGTAGCAATCTAAAAGCATCATTGTAGGCTACTTTCAGTATCTGTATACTCCTTTACCTGTACATAGACCACAAATGAGCAGTGTACAATGGTGTTATGTAGGTTCTAAACAGGGAACATTTAACTGAATCTGAGCACATAGAAAACGTCCTTAATAACATACTGGCCTGAGAATATATTTGACAGCGCTGTTGATACATATCGTTGTCATCTGTCCAATCATCAGAAATGACATGGCAGATATTTTATTTCCTCACAAACACCAAGGGGACTGCCAGATAAATAAAAGGTAGGGAAGGTTAATTTCCTGTCCTGATTACTTCTGACTATCATTATGTGGCTTTTCTTTGCATTATATTTTATATCATGATCTAAGCCATACTGAGAGCACACCCATAGCATCTGTTGCAACAGGCTGAGTGGAACCAGATAATCTGCGTACATCAGATGATTGACAATAGATTCACCAACAAGACAGCCTGTATTTGTCTTATTCAGCTGGCTTGATAAGTCGTCCATATCCATATTAAACAAAAAGGGAAATCAAATTCCTCCTTGTCGAACTCCGTTACCAACATGGAAAGCAGCTGATACAACATTGTCCCATTTAACATGAAAAGTTTGATTTGCATACCAGAACACCAAAATCCTCACAAGAGGTTTAGGGAAACCTCTCGCTATTAGCTTCATAAACAGTTTTTCATGACAAATTCGATCGAAAGCTTTGTAAGCATCAATAAAGCATAAAAATACAGATGAATTAAGACTTGTGTACCTGAGACAATCTCCTTCAGAGCATAGATACAGAGATCAGTACCATGTTTTCTTTTAAAACCAAACTGATTTTCTGCAGTCAGAATATACATTTCCAATTTCAATCAAATAATTCTCTCAAACACTTTAGACAAGATACTGGCCAATGCAATGGGTCGATAGTTGTGTAGCCCGGGTGGTAAACATTTCTGTTGAAACAATCCTATTACATAAATATAAAAGTTTGAATACATAATACTTAAGTTCATAGTTTAATAAATAGACTTTAAGGTTTGAGAGTATGATTTTGATTTGATGAGAAATGCATATTGTTCATGTTTTACTGAATACAGCATTTGGAAATGTATATCTGTTGTTTAAAAAACGCATGTTAAAATGTACCGGTTACAAATATGAAGAGAGTAAGATGAATGTTTTGTGAATCTATGTTGTTGCTTTAATTTTGATTATGATGTTAAGCCAATCCGGTTTGAGGTCAAAGGGCAGGGTAACACGGGAAGTTGGGGTAGATGAGGTTGGAGTAGAAAAAGACAGAGCGAGCGGAGGAGTTGGAGGGAGAAGAAAATTGTAGCGTACGGTAAAATACCAAGAGTGAAGATTTTATATTATCATTAGTGGTGTTATGTTTATATTGTTGGGTGAATATCTCAACCAACAACAATAACCCAGAAAGAGGATTTTGGCTGTTGGCGGTTTTGGATAAAGCACGGGCTTTGCCGCCAGACTAGCGACAGCGAGTGCCAGGTTGGAGCCGGTGGAGGTCGGGATTGTCGTCGTCCTCAGTCTTCTTCCTGAGTTGGTTCGTCTCGTAAATCCACGAGAGTATTTGGTCGGTCTCTCCTTCACCTGCTGCCGCCCTTCTGCCGCAGTGCGTGTGCTACCGCACTGCTGATCCGAGGTACCAGCTCCTTGTTATTTTGTGCCATCCTGGCGAAACAGCCATTTTGTTTACGGCTACAACGCACACGAGCTACACTCAGGCCTGCACCGTAGAACTGTACTGAATTAAGGTATTCGTGTAGTTAGCATTGCCGGCTAGTTTGTATTGTGTGTCCATGTGCATTACGATGTCATGTAAATGTTGAACCAATAACTGAAGAACTGATTTTTTGTCTGAAGTAAATCTTTCCTGTTTTTGTTTAACAGTTGGTTGTATTGTTTTTTTCATATGTTAAATTGGTTTAAGTTAGTAACAATTACTAACGAACTCAGGTTAGCCACCTCTCATTACAAATCCATCAAACTAGAGAGGCGCTACAGTTGTCTATGCTGTTCAGTTTACCAGCCTTATCTTTAACAACAGGCACTAACAGTACTGACATAATAGAGTTCGGTAGAACACCATGAACCATAATTCCAGTGAGACACATGGCTAGAAATGGACTGAGTCTATAACTGGCATTTTTTAGATGCTCTGCAGAAATGGAATCCATACCACAAGCTTTGTTGTTGTCTAGCATGTGGATGGCATCATAAATATCTACTGATCTAACTATCAAGTCTGCAGAGATACCTTTATATTGATTATCAATTCTCACTGTGTTACTTTGAACACAATTAAATAGTTTACTGTAGTGCTCATGCCATAGATCAGCAATCTTCTCTGGACAACTAACCCCTTTGATATCAGAAGGGAGGGGAGTTCTGTTATTATTTATGATCTTGACCTCCTTCCAGAAGTCAGTAAGATTGTTATTCTGCATCTTTCTGGCCAGCGAGTCTACTCTCATTGTGTTTTCATTTCTCTTAATGAAACGAGTGCATATTTAAATCTAGCATTTGTGAGGTTTTTGTTATCAAGCAGCACTCCCTGTCTGGGTCTGCCTGCCTCTGACCAGACTCTAAAGGCTTCTCTAGCAGCAGCATGTTGCTCAGACACAAACTCATTCCAGACAGGCCGTGCGTTAGGGACCTTACTCTTGTGATTAATAAAAGGTTCACTGGAAGCATAAAGACATTTGACAATATCATCATACATGGCACAGAGCTTTTCAGCATGATGTTTATCCTTGCAGTTCATATCCGTGCACATTAGGGCATCCCTAGAAAATGCAACATCACTATGTAAGCTGTCAGTTAATAGAGAATATCTGTGCCGAACCTCTTTGGTCAATTTTGACCAGTCCAGTTTTCTTGGGGGGCCAGCAACAAGGGTACAATCTCAACATTTAGCAGCATAGCAACTGGTATGTGATCAGTGGTGGCCAGCCCATAACACATCTCTATACTTTCCAGTGAGTCATGAGCATCGGCTGTGGTTACAATATGGTCTAGCCAGGAAGTTGTGTGCCACGTTTCACTTATATAGGTAAAACTTGTATCAGGCAATAACGCTTGATATAATTAATTTAGTTTCATTACAGAACTGCTGCAGATGTTGTGCGAATAAACGCTTATCTGACATTTCAGCATTAAAATCACCCATGACATAGACACAACATGAACTATTGTCCTCTATGAAGGACTGAATAAAAGCTAACCTGTTCTGAAATTCATCCTCATGGTCATAGGATTCATATGGTGTGTACACATTTACAATAGTAAATTTATTTTCATTGTGATTAAACTCCAACCCAATAGCCCAGTCAACGTTAAGCCACACCACCTTTACCGTTGGGTCATATTTTATGTTCCACAGTATAGCTACACCACCAGCTATCCTCCCACAAACCATTCTCATGCTGAGATTGGTAGTGGACTCTCCAGCACTATGAAACATCTTGTGTAGGGAGTTCAATTTGTCCAGATCTTGCTTGGCCATCCAGGTTTCTTGAAGGCAGACAATGTCACTCTCGTCCAGCAATGTGTCCACCACCAAACGTCTTGATCTATCAGCAGCAGTATGTCCTACTCGGAGGCCACGAGCGTTGTAGGATACAACCCGCATTAATGATCTACCACGGACCCATCAGGGCAGCTGGCCGGTGTGTCTGTCTCCCTGGTCTCTACATATAGGCCTACATTCATCCCAGCATCATGACTGAGCTGAAGCTCGGTACCCTGAGAGTGGGGGGTATGCTCTGGTCGAGCTTTTTTGAAAGTATAGACCAAGGGTAATTACCACACCACAACTGTCCCACCATTACCCATAGGTGGCGCTACATTCCACGCCCTAAAGCACAAAGGCTTTCTGGAATGGATAGGCTAACCAAGCCCCCTCCCTTCACTCCTTGGGTTGAAATAAAGGCCCTTGTGGATCTTGATGGTATTATATTTCAGATTTGGTATCCCATTGGTAATTCTGCAGCATAGATTTTTCTATACAGTTCCAATTTGTCAAGAATATACATTTTTCAATGGTTCGCAATGTTTGGAGGAATCCGCCATTACTGCTTGCAGTTATATTTATTATTATTATTATTATTCTTGTTCCATGGAAGTCAATGGCAGCCCCTAGAACCCTTCGACAACTTTTTGTGAAATTTGGCACACTCATTAAGGACAGTTGATTCTATACCTACACCAAGTTTCATGTCTCCCATTAGACCACTCCAGCGCCACCAACGGGTCAAAGTTGGACTTGTGTTTACACACGCAACTTTTGAACCGTATGACCCATTTTCAAAAATGAGGTACCATTGGATTCCCTGGATCAAGCCGAGTTCAACGCACCCCATGGCGTCAATTTCCGGTTATGTAGATTTTCCGCTATTTCCGGTTTTATCAAAAACCTTTGAAAGCCTACTCCTCCTACAATTTTTGTCATATCTTCTTCAAAGTTACCAGAGATGATCTTCAGACCAAGCCTCACAAAAGTTATCGAAAATAATTTTGATCCTCGCAACCGTTTGTCCGGTACAGCCAATCAAATTAATCAGAAAAGCCGCCAAACAGGATGTGAAGTCATGTCTCAGCAAATCTTTGAGATATCAACACGAAACTTGGTATATCGATGGAAGACACTACAACATGTTACCGTGTGCAAAGGCAACTTCATATCTCCAAAAATGATTGATATAAAGCAAATTGAACTTATCGCTAACGCTAAAATAATGCTTTACACATCAGCCAGTCAAAAACTGATACTCTGATTCAATCACAAGTTCATATGAAGACTCTTGAGAATGTTTATAACACAAATCTGTGAAAAAGTTGACTGTAAGATCAAAGGTCGATTTTTGGTGAATATTTGAAACATGCTTGCTTGGCTAATTTCTAGCCAAATTTCCAATGAATGTCTCCCCTCCTCCTGCCCGCGCGTGCTCCACATCCTCACACACTCAGCCTTAACTTACACACGCGCGGGCTTGGCAAGACGCACACGCAACATTTCAGGAGAGTGTGGGCTGACCAAGCCCCCACTCATTCCTTGGTTTCTAGCCAAGGCCTTGTGGATCTTGTAATCTTGGATCTCTTAACAAAAGCTGATCTTTTTAGTATTGCATTTCCGATTTTGTATGCAATGGTAAAAAGTTATACAAATCCTGAAACATTGATATATATATATATATGTATTTATATATATATAAATCTTTATTTCAGACGCCAAGTTCCACATAAAATAACAGACATAGAGCTATAAAAAAGAGAGTAAAACGAAAACATAAAACATAGATAATACAGTGCATAAAAAGTATGAAGACTTTTGTGCCAATGTAGTCTTAAGTTCCAAGTAATCGATAGCAGCTCTTTAGAGGGTTGACCAGGGCCTCTACTATTCAGTTCTCAGACTTGTCCAGTCGACACATGAAACCATACATCAGTTGTCTCAGGAGTGCCTTACAGGTTGGTACGTGCTTAGACAGAAACAACTGACCAGCACTATGCCACCTAGGCACATTAAGTAGCAATCTAAAAGCATCATTGAAACCATATATCAGTTGTCTCAGGATTGCCTTACAGGTTGGTACGTGCTTAGACACAAACAACTGACTAGCACTATGCCACCTTGGCACATTAAGTAGCAATCTAAAAGCATCATTGTAGGCTACTTTCAGTATCTGTATACTCCTTTTCCTGTACATAGACCACAAATGAGCAGTGTGCAATGGTGTTATGTAGGTTCTAAACAGGGAACATTTAACTGAATCTGAGCACATAGAAAATGTCCTTAATAACATACTGGCCTGAGAATATATTTGACAGCGCTGTTGATACATATCGTTGTCATCTGTCCAATCATCAGAAATGACATGGCCCAGATATTTTATTTCCTCACAAACACCAAGGGGACTGCCAGATAAATAAAAGGTAGGGAAGGTTAATTTCCTGTCCTGATTACTTCTGACTATCATTATGTGGCTTTTCTTTGCATTATATTTTATATCATGATCTAAGCCATACTGAGAGCACACCCATAGCATCTGTTGCAACAGGCTGAGTGGAACCAGATCATCTGCGTACATCAGATGATTGACAATAGATTCACCAACAAGACAGCCTGTATTTGTCTTATTCAGCTGGCTTGATAAGTCGTCCATATCCATATTAAACAAAAAGGGAAATCAAATTCCTCCTTGTCGAACTCCGTTACCAACATGGAAAGGAGCTGATACAACATTGTCCCATTTAACATGAAAAGTTTGATTGGCATACCAGAACACCAAAATCCTCACAAGAGGTTTAGGGACACCTCTCGCTATTAGCTTCATAAACAGTTTTTCATGACAAATTCGATTGAAAGCTTTGTAAGCATCAATAAAGCATAAAAATACAGATGAATTAAGACTTGTGTACCTGAGACAATCTCCTTCAGAGCATAGATACAGAGATCAGTACCATGTTTTCTTTTAAAACCAAACTGATTTTCTGCAGTCAGAATATACATTTCCAATTTCAATCAAATAATTCTCTCAAACACTTTAGACAAGATACTGGCCAATGCAATGGGTCGATAGTTGTCTATGCTGTTCAGTTTACCAGCCTTATCTTTAACAACAGGCATTAACAGTACTGACATAATAGAGTTTGGAAGAACACCATGAACCATAATTCCAGTGAGACACATGGCTAGAAATGGACTGAGTCTATAACTGGCATTTTTTAGATGCTCTGCAGAAATGGAATCCATACCACAAGCTTTGTTGTTGTCTAGCATGTGGATGGCATCATAAATATCTACTGATCTAACTATCAAGTCTGCAGAGATACCTTTATATTGATTATCAATTCTCACTGTGTTACTTTTAACACAATTAAATAGTTGACTGTAGTGCTTATGCCATAGATCAGCAATCTTCTCTGGACAACTAACCCCTTTGATATCAGAAGGGAGGGGAGTTCTGTTATTATTTATGATCTTGACCTCCTTACAGAAGTCAGTAAGATTGTTATTCTGCATCTTTCTGGCCAGCGAGTCTGCTCTCATTGTGTTTTCATTTCTCTTAATGAAACAAGTGCATATTTAAATCTAGCATTTGTGAGGTTTTTGTTATCAAGCAGCACTCCCTGTCTGGGTCTGCCTGCCTCTGACCAGACTCTAAAGGCTTCTCTAGCAGCAGCATGTTGCTCAGACACAAACTCATTCCAGACAGGCCGTGCGTTAGGGACCTTACTCTTGTGAAAAATAAAAGGTTCACTGGAAGCATAAAGACATTTGACAATATCATCATACATGACACAGAGCTTTTCAGCATGATGTTTATCCTTGCAGTTCATATCCGTGCACATTAGGGCATCCCTAGAAAATGCAACATCACTATGTAAGCTGTCAGTTAATAGAGAATATCTGTGCATAACCTCTTTGGTCAATTTTGACCAGTCCAGTTTTCTTGGGGGGCCAGCAACAAGGGTACACTCTCAACATTTAGCAGCATAGCAACTGGTATGTGATCAGTGGTGGCCAGCCCATAACACATCTCTATACTTTCCAGTGAGTCATGAGCATCGGCTGTGGTTACAATATAGTCTAGCCAGGAAGTTGTGTGCCACGTTTCACTTATATAGGTAAAACTTGTATTAGGCAATAACGCTTGATATAATTAATTTAGTTTCATTACAGAACTGCTGCAGATGTTGTGCGAATAAACACTTATCTGACATGTCAGCATTAAAATCATCCATGACATAGTTACAACATGAACTATTGTCCTCTATGAAGGACTGAATAAAAGCTAACCTGTTCTAAAATTCATCCTCATGGTCATGGGATTCATATGGTGTGTACACATTTACAATAGTAAAATTAATTTCCTGTGATTAAACTCCAACCCAATAGCCCAGTCAACGTTAAGCCACACCACCTTTACCGTTGGGTCATATTTTATGTTCCACAGTATAGCTACACCACCAGCTATCCTCCCACAAACCATTCTCATGATGAGATCGGTAGTGGACTCTCCAGCACCATGAAAGTTCTTGTGTAGGGAGTTCAATTTGTCCAGATCTTGCTTGGCCATCCAGGTTTCTTGAAGGCAGACAATGTCACTCTCGTCCAGCAATGTGTCCACCACCAAACGTCTTGATCTATCAGCAGCAGTATGTCCTACTCGGAGGCCACGAGCGTTGTAGGATACAACCCGCATTAATGATCTACCACGGACCCATCAGGGTAGCTGGCCGGTGTGTCTGTCTCCCTGGTCTCTACATAAAGGCCTACATTCATCCCAGCATCATGACTGAGCTGAAGCTCGGTACCCTGAGAGCGGGGGGTATGCTCTGGTCGAGCTTATTTGAAAGTATAGACCAAGGGTAATTACCACACCACAACTGTCCCACCATTACCCATAGGTGGCGCTACATTCCACGCCCTAAAGCACAAAGGCTTTCTGGAATGGATAGGCTAACCAAGCCCCCTCCCTTCACTCCTTGGGTTGAAATAAAGGCCCTTGTGGATCTTGATGGTATTATATTTCAGATTTGGTATCCCATTGGTAATTCTGCAGCATAGATTTTTCTATACAGTTCCAATTTGTCAAGAATATACATTTTTCAATGGTTCGCAATGTTTGGAGGAATCCGCCATTACTGCTTGCAGTTATATTTAGGATTCCTCCGTCAGGAGGAAACCTATTGTTATTGTTAGTTTTATTATTATTATTAGGATTCCTCCGTCAGGAGGAAACCTATTGTTATTGTTAGTTTTATTAGGATTCCTCCGTCAGGAGGAAACCTATTGTTATTGTTAGTTTTATTATTATTATTATTATTCTTGTTCCATGGAAGTCAATGGCAGCACCTAGAACACTTCGACAACTTTTTGTGAAATTTGGCACACTCATTAAGGACAGTTGATTCTATACCTACACCAAGTTTCATGTCTCCCATTAGACCACTCCAGCGCCACCAACGGGTCAAAGTTGGACTTGTGTTTACACACGCAACTTTTGAACCGTATGACCCATTTTCAAAAATGAGGTACCATTGGATTCCCTGGTTCAAGCCGAGTTCAACGCACCCCATGGCGTCAATTTCCGGTTATATAGATTTTCCGCTACTTCCGGTTTTATCAAAAACCTTTGAAAGCCTACTCCTCCTACAATTTTTGTCATATCTTCTTCAAAGTTACCAGAGATGATCTTCAGACCAAGCCTCACAAAAGTTATCGAAAAGAATTTTGATCCTCACAACCGTTTGTCCGGTACAGCCAATCAAATTCATCAGAAAAGCCGCCAAACAGGATGTGAAGTCATGTCTCAGCAAATCTTTGAGATATCAACACGAAACTTGGTATATCGATGGAAGACACTACAACATGTTACCGTGTGCAAAGGCAACTTCATATCTCCAAAAATGATTGATATAAAGCAAATTGAACTTATCGCTAACGCTAAAATAATGCTTTACACATCAGCCAGTCAAAAACTGATACTCTGATTCAATCACAAGTTCATATGAACACTCTTGAGAATGTTTATAACACAAATCTGTGAAAAAGTTGACTGTAAGATCAAATGTCGATTTTTGGTGAATATTTGAAACATGCTTGCTTGGCTAATTTCTAGCCAAATTTCCAATGAATGTCTCCCCTCCTCCTGCCCGCGCGTGCTCCACATCCTCACACACTCAGCCTTAACTTACACACGCGCGGGCTTGGCAAGACGCACACGCAACATTTCAGGAGAGTGTGGGCTGACCAAGCCCCCACTCATTCCTTGGTTTTTAGCAAAGGCCTTGTGGATCTTGTAATCTTGGATCTCTTAACAAAAGCTGATCTTTTTAGTATTGCATTTCCGATTTTGTATGCAATGGTAAAAAGTTATACAAATCCTGAAACATTGATATATATATATATGTATTTATATATATATAAATCTTTATTTCAGACGCCAAGTTCCACATAAAATAACAGACAGAGCTATAAAAAAGAGAGTAAAACGAAAACATAAAACATAGATAATACAGTGCATAAAAAGTATGAAGACTTTTGTGCCAATGTAGTCTTAAGTTCCAAGTAATCGATAGCAGCTCTTTAGAGGGTTGACCAGAGCCTCTACTATTCAGTTCTCAGACTTGTCCAGTCGACACATGAAACCATACATCAGTTGTCTCAGGAGTGCCTTACAGGTTGGTACGTGCTTAGACAGAAACAACTGACCAGCACTATGCCACCTAGGCACATTAAGTAGCAATCTAAAAGCATCATTGAAACCATACATCAGTTGTCTCAGGATTGCCTTACAGGTTGGTACGTGCTTAGACACAAACAACTGACTAGCACTATGCCACCTTGGCACATTAACCCTTTCCTGCCGGACCATTCAAATATGGGTCGAAAAAGACCCATAGAACCCGCCTTAATAACTTTGCCATCCAATCACCGATTTTATTTCTGAAAACTGCCAGATACTCATGACAACTTAAGCTCAAAGCACATATCATTGGTTAAGGGGTTAGTGGGAGGGGGAAATAAATCTATCGTCTGCAACGGCAGCCATTGTTTTCTGAGGCGGAGCCAGAGCGGAGACCATGGGAGATTGCCTACAGTGTTAGATATACAGCTTCGAATTGAAATCGGAGACGATATTATGAGTTAAGACAAGTTCCTTAATATGTGTTGTCAATATTGTCTATTAAAAGTCTCAACTTTTTACTTACGAAGAATTTGTTTGTGGGAGTGACGCGAGTGTTTTCAGGAAAGAATGACGTGTCCGGCTTGGCCGTTTGTGACAGGCAGCAATGACGGTAGTAGCACTGTTTAGCTTCGATTTGAGCAGATTTCTAAAAAACTTCGAAAAACAACATTAACTAGGTAGATTATGTATACTCTAAGCTAAATGTACATGCCTTGTTTGGCCAATTCGGTCGATTGTGGAAGAAACTCGAACGTTTTTTACTTATCGAGAGGAGTATCTAGCCATAGCGCTAGCTGCTTTTAGCTGCTTTTGGGACAGGATAATTCCGGTTTCCCCCATGTCTCCACTAGTCACAAGAATGGTCATAACTTTTAATCAAAATAAGGTATTTCTAATCTGTCTTCTGTTCTACATTGCCCACAGACTTGTGGATATTCCACCTACTCAAAGTTTTTCTCTATCTTGTAATTAAAGTGGTGACAAATTCAGTTGTCTGATGAGGTATGGTGGATGGAGAAGTTTTTGTTAAAAATATCTACCTGAAACCACTTTGATAAAATATGATTTGCCTTAAGTAATCATATATTCATTTACATGATAAAAATCCCCTAGTTCTCCTCTTCAAGATGGTATAAACAGTTAAGGTGTATGATTTTATATGAAAATCCATAAAATATGAATATTAATATGCATATCATATTTCAACAGCATATGGAATGTTCGGAATTTTGTATTAGGCAGTAAAGGGTTAAGTAGCAATCTAAAAGCATCATTGTAGGCTACTTTCAGTATCTGTATACTCCTTTACCTGTACATAGACCACAAATGAGCAGTGTACAATGGTGTTATGTAGGTTCTAAACAGGGAACATTTAACTGAATCTGAGCACATAGAAAACGTCCTTAATAACATACTGGCCTGAGAATATATTTTACAGCGCTGTTGATACATATCGTTGTCATCTGTCCAATCATCAGAAATGACATGGCAGATATTTTATTTCCTCACAAACACCAAGGGGACTGCCAGATAAATAAAAGGTAGGGAAGGTTAATTTCCTGTCCTGATTACTTCTGACTATCATTATGTGGCTTTTCTTTGCATTATATTTTATATCATGATCTAAGCCATACTGAGAGCACACCCATAGCATCTGTTGCAACAGGCTGAGTGGAACCAGATAATCTGCGTACATCAGATGATTGACAATAGATTCACCAACAAGACAGCCTGTATTTGTCTTATTCAGCTGGCTTGATAAGTCGTCCATATCCATATTAAACAAAAAGGGAAATCAAATTCCTCCTTGTCGAACTTCGTTACCAACATGGAAAGGAGCTGATACAACATTGTCCCATTTAACATGAAAAGTTTGATTGGCATACGAGAACCTCTCGCTATTAGCTTCACAAACAGTTTTTCATGACAAATTCGATCGAAAGCTTTGTAAGCATCAATAAAGCATAAAAATACAGATAAATTAAGACTTGTGTACCTGAGACAATCTCCTTCAGAGCATAGATACAGAGATCAGTACCATGTTTTCTTTTAAAACCAAACTGATTTTCTGCAGTCAGAATATACATTTCCAATTTCAATCAAATAATTCTCTCAAACACTTTAGACAAGATACTGGCCAATGCAATGGGTCGATAGTTGTCTATGCTGTTCAGTTTACCAGCCTTATCTTTAACAACAGGCACTAACAGTACTGACATAATAGAGTTCGGTAGAACACCATGAACCATAATTCCAGTGAGACACATGGCTAGAAATGGACTGAGTCTATAACTGGCATTTTTTAGATGCTCTGCAGAAATGCAATCCATACCACAAGCTTTGTTGTTGTCTAGCATGTGGATGGCATCATAAATATCTACTGATCTAACTATCAAGTCTGCAGAGATACCTTTATATTGATTATCAATTCTCACTGTGTTACTTTGAACACAATTAAATAGTTTACTGTAGTGCTCATGCCATAGATCAGCAATCTTCTCTGGACAACTAACCCCTTGGATATCAGAAGGGAGGGAAGTTCTGTTATTACTTATGATCTTGACCTCCTTCCAGAAGTCAGTAAGATTGTTATTTTGCATCTTTCTGGCCAGCGAGTCTGCTCTCATTGTGTTTTCATTTCTCTTAATGAAACGAGTGCATATTTAAATCTAGCATTTGTGAGGTTTTTGTTATCAAGCAGCACTCCCTGTCTGGGTCTGCCTGCCTCTGACCAGACTCTAAAGGCTTCTCTAGCAGCAGCATGTTGCTCAGACACAAACTCATTCCAGACAGGCTGTGCGTTAGGGACCTTACTCTTGTGATTAATAAAAGGTTCACTGGAAGCATAAAGACATTTGACAATATCATCATACATGGCACAGAGCTTTTCAGCATGATGTTTATCCTTGCAGTTCATATCCGTGCACATTAGGGCATCCCTAGAAAATGCAACATCACTATGTAAGCTGTCAGTTAATAGAGAATATCTGTGCATAACCTCTTTGGTCAATTTTGACCAGTCCAGTTTTCTTGGGGGGCCAGCAACAAGGGTACACTCTCAACATTTAGCAGCATAGCAACTGGTATGTGATCAGTGGTGGCCAGCCCATAACACATCTCTATACTTTCCAGTGAGTCATGAGCATCGGCTGTGGTTACAATATGGTCTAGCCAGGAAGTTGTGTGCCACGTTTCACTTATATAGGTAAAACTTGTATCAGGCAATAACGCTTGATATAATTAATTTAGTTTCATTACAGAACTGCTGCAGATGTTGTGCGAATAAACGCTTATCTGACATGTCAGCATTAAAATCACCCATGACATAGACACAACATGAACTATTGTCCTCTATGAAGGACTGAATAAAAGCTAACCTGTTCTGAAATTCATCCTCATGGTCATAGGATTCATATGGTGTGTACACATTTACAATAGTACATTTATTTTCATTGTGATTAAACTCCAACCCAATAGCCCAGTCAACGTTAAGCCAAACCACCTTTACCGTTGGGTCATATTTTATGTTCCACAGTATAGCTACACCACCAGCTATCCTCCCACAAACCATTCTCATGCTGAGATAGGTAGTGGACTCTCCAGCACCATGAAACATCTTGTGTAGGGAGTTCAATTTGTCCAGATCTTGCTTGGCCATCCAGGTTTCTTGAAGGCAGACAATGTCACTCTCGTCCAGCAATGTGTCCACCACCAAACGTCTTGATCTATCAGCAGCAGTATGTCCTACTCGGAGGCCACGAGCGTTGTAGGATACAACCCGCATTAATGATCTACCACGGACCCATCAGGGCAGCTGGCCGGTGTGTCTGTCTCCCTGGTCTCTACATATAGGCCTACATTCATCCCAGCATCATGACTGAGCTGAAGCTCGGTACCCTGAGAGCGGGGGGTGTACTCTGGTCGAGCTTTTTGGAAAGTATAGACCACGGGTAATTACCACACCACAACTGTCCCACCATTACCCATAGGTGGCGCTACATTCCACGCCCTAAAGCACAAAGGCTTTCTGGAATGGATAGGCTAACCAAGCCCCCTCCCTTCACTCCTTGGGTTGAAATAAAGGCCCTTGTGGATCTTGATGGTATTATATTTCAGATTTGGTATCCCATTGGTAATTCTGCAACATAGATTTTTCTATACAATTCCAATTTGTCAAGAATATACATTTTTCAATGGTTCGCAATGTTTGGAGGAATCCGCCATTACTGCTTGCAGTTATATTTAGGATTCCTCCGTCAGGAGGAAACCTATTGTTATTGTTAGTTTTATTAGGATTCCTCCGTCAGGAGGAAACCTATTGTTATTGTTAGTTTTATTATTAGGATTCCTCCGTCAGGAGGAAACCTATTGTTATTGTTAGTTTTATTATTAGGATTCCTCCGTCAGGAGGAAACCTATTGTTATTGTTAGTTTTATTATTATTATTATTCTTGTTCCATGGAAGTCAATGGCAGCCCCTAGAACCCTTCGACAACTTTTTGTGAAATTTGGCACACTCATTAAGGACAGTTGATTCTATGCCTACACCAAGTTTCATGTCTCCCATTAGATCACTCCAGCGCCACCAACGGGTCAAAGTTGGACTTGTGTTTACACACGCAACTTTTGAACCGTATGACCCATTTTCAAAAATGAGGTACCATTGGATTCCCTGGATCAAGCCGAGTTCAACGCACCCCATGGCGTCAATTTCCGGTTATATAGATTTTCCGCTATTTCCGGTTTTATCAAAAACCTTTGAAAGCCTACTCCTCCTACAATTTTTGTCATATCTTCTTCAAAGTTACCAGAGATGATCTTCAGACCAAGCGTCACAAAAGTTATCAAAAAGAATTTTGATCCTCGCAACCGTTTGTCCGGTACAGCCAATCAAATTCATCAGAAAAGCCGCCAAACAGGATGTGAAGTCATGTCTCAGCAAATCTTTGAGATATCAACACGAAACTTGGTATATCGATGGAAGACACTACAACATGTTACCGTGTGCAAAGGCAACTTCATATCTCCAAAAATGATTGATATAAAGCAAATTGAACTTATCGCTAACGCTAAAATAATGCTTTACACATCAGCCAGTCAAAAACTGATACTCTGATTCAATCACAAGTTCATATGAAGACTCTTGAGAATGTTTATAACACAAATCTGTGAAAAATTTGACTGTAAGATCAAAGGTCGATTTTTGGTGAATATTTGAAACCTGCTTGCTTGGCTAATTTCTAGCCAAATTTCCAATGAATGTCTCCCCTCCTCCTGCCCGCGCGTGCTCCACATCCTCACAAACTCAGCCTTAACTTACACACGCGCGGGCTTGGCAAGACGCACACGCAACATTTCAGGAGAGTGTGGGCTGACCAAGCCCCCACTCATTCCTTGGTTTCTAGCAAAGGCCTTGTGGATCTTGTAATCTTGGATCTCTTAACAAAAGCTGATCTTTTTAGTATTGCATTTCCGATTTTGTATGCAATGGTAAAAAGTTATACAAATCCTGAAACATTGATATATATATATATGTATTTATATATATATAAATCTTTATTTCAGACGCCAAGTTCCACATAAAATAACAGACATAGAGCTATAAAAAAGAGAGTAAAACGAAAACATAAAACATAGATAATACAGTGCATAAAAAGTATGAAGACTTTTGTGCCAATGTAGTCTTAAGTTCCAAGTAATCGATAGTAGCTCTTTAGAGGGTTGACCAGAGCCTCTACTATTCAGTTCTCAGACTTGTCCAGTCGACACATGAAACCATACATCAGTTGTCTCAGGAGTGCCTTACAGGTTGGTACGTGCTTAGACAGAAACAACTGACTAGCACTATGCCACCTAGGCACATTAAGTAGCAATCTAAAAGCATCATTGAAACCATACATCAGTTGTCTCAGGATTGCCTTACAGGTTGGTACGTGCTTAGACACAAACAACTGACTAGCACTATGCCACCTTGGCACATTAAGTAGCAATCTAAAAGCATCATTGTAGGCTACTTTCAGTATCTGTATACTCCTTTACCTGTACATAGACCACAAATGAGCAGTGTACAATGGTGTTATGTAGGTTCTAAACAGGGAACATTTAACTGAATCTGAGCACATAGAAAACGTCCTTAATAACATACTGGCCTGAGAATATATTTGACAGCGCTGTTGATACATATCGTTGTCATCTGTGCAATCATCAGAAATGACATGGCAGATATTTTATTTCCTCACAAACACCAAGGGGACTGCCAGATAAATAAAAGGTAGGGAAGGTTAATTTCCTGTCCTGATTACTTCTGACTATCATTATGTGGCTTTTCTTTGCATTATATTTTATATCATGATCTAAGCCATACTGAGAGCACACCCATAGCATCTGTTGCAACAGGCTGAGTGGAACCAGATAATCTGCGTACATCAGATGATTGACAATAGATTCACCAACAAGACAGCCTGTATTTGTCTTATTCAGCTGGCTTGATAAGTCGTCCATATCCATATTAAACAAAAAGGGAAATCAAATTCCTCCTTGTCGAACTCCGTTACCAACATGGAAAGCAGCTGATACAACATTGTCCCATTTAACATGAAAAGTTTGATTGGCATACCAGAACACCAAAATCCTCACAAGAGGTTTAGGGACACCTCTCGCTATTAGCTTCATAAACAGTTTTTCATGACAAATTCGATCGAAAGCTTTGTAAGCATCAATAAAGCATAAAAATACAGATGAATTAAGACTTGTGTACCTGAGACAATCTCCTTCAGAGCATAGATACAGAGATCAGTACCATGTTTTCTTTTAAAACCAAACTGATTTTCTGCAGTCAGAATATACATTTCCAATTTCAATCAAATAATTCTCTCAAACACTTTAGACAAGATACTGGCCAATGCAATGGGTCGATAGTTGTGTAGCCCGGGTGGTAAACATTTCTGTTGAAACAATCCTATTACATAAATATAAAAGTTTGAATACATAATACTTAAGTTCATAGTTTAATAAATAGACTTTAAGGTTTGAGAGTATGATTTTGATTTGATGAGAAATGCATATTGTTCATGTTTTACTGAATACAGCATTTGGAAATGTATATCTGTTGTTTAAAAAACGCATGTTAAAATGTACCGGTTACAAATATGAAGAGAGTAAGATGAATGTTTTGTGAATCTATGTTGTTGCTTTAATTTTGATTATGATGTTAAGCCAATCCGGTTTGAGGTCAAAGGGCAGGGTAACACGGGAAGTTGGGGTAGATGAGGTTGGAGTAGAAAAAGACAGAGCGAGCGGAGGAGTTGGAGGGAGAAGAAAATTGTAGCGTACGGTAAAATACCAAGAGTGAAGATTTTATATTATCATTAGTGGTGTTATGTTTATATTGTTGGGTGAATATCTCAACCAACAACAATAACCCAGAAAGAGGAGTTTGGCTGTTGGCGGTTTTGGATTAAGCACGGGCTTTGCCGCCAGACTAGCGACAGCGAGTGCCAGGTTGGAGCCGGTGGAGGTCGGGATTGTCGTCGTCCTCAGTCTTCTTCCTGAGTTGGTTCGTCTCGTAAATCCACGAGAGTATTTGGTCGGTCTCTCCTTCACCTGCTGCCGCCCTTCTGCCGCAGTGCGTGTGCTACCGCACTGCTGATCCGAGGTACCAGCTCCTTGTTATTTTGTGCCATCCTGGCGAAACAGCCATTTTGTTTACGGCTACAACGCACACGAGCTACACTCAGGCCTGCACCGTAGAACTGTACTGAATTAAGGTATTCGTGTAGTTAGCATTGCCGGCTAGTTTGTATTGTGTGTCCATGTGCATTACGATGTCATGTAAATGTTGAACCAATAACTGAAGAACTGATTTTTTGTCTGAAGTAAATCTTTCCTGTTTTTGTTTAACAGTTGGTTGTATTGTTTTTTTCATATGTTAAATTGGTTTAAGTTAGTAACAATTACTAACGAACTCAGGTTAGCCACCTCTCATTACAAATCCACCAAACTAGAGAGGCGCTACAGTTGTCTATGCTGTTCAGTTTACCAGCCTTATCTTTAACAACAGGCACTAACAGTACTGACATAATAGAGTTCGGTAGAACACCATGAACCATAATTCCAGTGAGACACATGGCTAGAAATGGACTGAGTCTATAACTGGCATTTTTTAGATGCTCTGCAGAAATGGAATCCATACCACAAGCTTTGTTGTTGTCTAGCATGTGGATGGCATCATAAATATCTACTGATCTAACTATCAAGTCTGCAGAGATACCTTTATATTGATTATCAATTCTCACTGTGTTACTTTGAACACAATTAAATAGTTTACTGTAGTGCTCATGCCATAGATCAGCAATCTTCTCTGGACAACTAACCCCTTTGATATCAGAAGGGAGGGGAGTTCTGTTATTATTTATGATCTTGACCTCCTTCCAGAAGTCAGTAAGATTGTTATTCTGCATCTTTCTGGCCAGCGAGTCTGCTCTCATTGTGTTTTCATTTCTCTTAATGAAACGAGTGCATATTTAAATCTAGCATTTGTGAGGTTTTTGTTATCAAGCAGCACTCTCTGTCTGGGTCTGCCTGCCTCTGACCAGACTCTAAAGGCTTCTCTAGCAGCAGCATGTTGCTCAGACACAAACTCATTCCAGACAGGCCGTGCGTTAGGGACCTTACTCTTGTGATTAATAAAAGGTTCACTGGAAGCATAAAGACATTTGACAATATCATCATACATGGCACAGAGCTTTTCAGCATTATGTTTATCCTTGCAGTTCATATCCGAGAATTAGTTAATAGAGAATATCTGTGCCGAACCTCTTTGGTCAATTTTGACCAGTCCAGTTTTCTTGGGGGGCCAGCAACAAGGGTACACTCTCAACATTTAGCAGCATAGCAACTGGTATGTGATCAGTGGTGGCCAGCCCATAACACATCTCTATACTTTCCAGTGAGTCATGAGCATCGGCTGTGGTTACAATATGGTCTAGCCAGGAAGTTGTGTGCCACGTTTCACTTATATAGGTAAAACTTGTATCAGGCAATAACGCTTGATATAATTAATTTAGTTTCATTACAGAACTGCTGCAGATGTTGTGCGAATAAACACTTATCTGACATGTCAGCATTAAAATCACCCATGACATAGACACAACATGAACTATTGTCCTCTATGAAGGACTGAATAAAAGCTAACCTGTTCTGAAATTCATCCTCATGGTCATAGGATTCATATGGTGTGTACACATTTACAATAGTACATTTATTTTCATTGTGATTAAACTCCAACCCAATAGCCCAGTCAACGTTAAGCCACACCACCTTTACCGTTGGGTCATATTTTATGTTCCACAGTATAGCTACACCACCAGCTATCCTCCCACAAACCATTCTCATGCTGAGATCGGTAGTGGACTCTCCAGCACCATGAAAGTTCTTGTGTAGGGAGTTCAATTTGTCCAGATCTTGCTTGGTCATCCAGGTTTCTTGAAGGCAGACAATGTCACTCTCGTCCAGCAATGTGTCCACCACCAAACGTCTTGATCTATCAGCAGCAGTATGTCCTACTCGGAGGCCACGAGCGTTGTAGGATACAACCCGCATTAATGATCTACCACGGACCCATCAGGGCAGCTGGCCGGTGTGTCTGTCTCCCTGGTCTCTACATATAGGCCTACATTCATCCCAGCATCATGACTGAGCTGAAGCTCGGTACCCTGAGAGCGGGGGGTATGCTCTGGTCGAGCTTTTTTGAAAGTATAGACCAAGGGTAATTACCAAACCACAACTGTCCCACCATTACCCATATGTGGCGCTACATTCCACGCCCTAAAGCACAAAGGCTTTCTGGAATGGATAGGCTAACCAAGCCCCCTCCCTTCACTCCTTGAGTTGAAATAAAGGCCCTTGTGGATCCTGGTGGTATTATATTTCAGATTTGGTATCCCATTGGTAATTCTGCAGCATAGATTTTTCTATACAGTTCCAATTTGTCAAGAATATACATTTTTCAATGGTTCGCAATGTTTGGAGGAATCCGCCATTACTGCTTGCAGTTATATTTAGGATTCCTCCGTCAGGAGGAAACCTATTGTTATTGTTAGTTTTATTATTAGGATTCCTCCGTCAGGAGGAAACCTATTGTTATTGTTAGTTTTATTATTATTATTATTCTTGTTCCATGGAAGTCAATGGCAGCCCCTAGAATCCTTCGACAACTTTTTGTGAAATTTGGCACACTCATTAAGGACAGTTGATTTTATACCTACACCAAGTTTCATGTCTCCCATTAGACCACTCCAGCGCCACCAACGGGTCAAAGTTGGACTTGTGTTTACACACGCAACTTTTGAACCGTATGACCAATTTTCAAAAATGAGGTACCATTGGATTCCCTGGATCAAGCCGAGTTCAACGCACCCCATGGCGTCAATTTCCGGTTATATAGATTTTCCGCTATTTCCGGTTTTATAAAAAACCTTTGAAAGCCTACTCCTCCTACAATTTTTGTCATATCTTCTTCAAAGTTACCAGAGATGATCTTCAGACCAAGCCTCACAAAAGTTATCGAAAATAATTTTGATCCTCACAACCGTTTGTCCGATACAGCCAATCAAATTCATCAAAAAAGCCGCCAAACAGGATGTGAAGTCATGTCTCAGCAAATCTTTGAGATATAGACACGAAACTTGGTATATCGATGGAAGACCCTACAACATGTTACCGTGTGCAAAGGCAACTTCATATCTCCAAAAATGAATGATATAAAGCAAATTGAACTTATCGCTAACGCTAAAATAATGCTTTACACATCAGCCAGTCAAAAACGGATACTCTGATTCAATCACAAGTTCATATGAAGACTCTTGAGAATGTTTATAACACAAATCTGTGAAAAAGTTGACTGTAAGATCAAAGGTCGATTTTTGGTGAATATTTGAAACATGCTTGCTTGGCTAATTTCTAGCCAAATTTCCAATGAATGTCTCCCCTCCTCCTGCCCGCGCGTGCTCCACATCCTCACACACTCAGCCTTAACTTACACACGCGCGGGCTTGGCAAGACGCACACGCAACATTTCAGGAGAGTGTGGGCTGACCAAGCCCCCACTCATTCCTTACTCTCTAGCAAAGGCCTTGTGGATCTTGTAATCTTGGAACTCTTAACAAAAGCTGATCTTTTTGGTATTGCATTTCCGATTTTGTATGCAATGGTAAAAAGTTATACAAATCCTGAAACATTGATATATATATATATGTATTTATATATATATAAATCTTTATTTCAGACGCCAAGTTCCACATAAAATAACAGACATAGAGCTATAAAAAAGAGAGTAAAACGAAAACATAAAACATAGATAATACAGTGCATAAAAAGTATGAAGACTTTTGTGCCAATGTAGTCTTAAGTTCCAAGTAATCGATAGTAGCTCTTTAGAGGGTTGACCAGAGCCTCTACTATTCAGTTCTCAGACTTGTCCAGTCGACACATGAAACCATACATCAGTTGTCTCAGGAGTGCCTTACAGGTTGGTACGTGCTTAGACAGAAACAACTGACCAGCACTATGCCACCTAGGCACATTAAGTAGCAATCTAAAAGCATCATTGAAACCATACATCAGTTGTCTCAGGATTGCCTTACAGGTTGGTACGTGCTTAGACACAAACAACTGACTAGCACTATGCCACCTTGGCACATTAAGTAGCAATCTAAAAGCACCATTGTAGGCTACTTTCAGTATCTGTATACTCCTTTACCTGTACATAGACCACAAATGAGCAGTGTACAATGGTGTTATGTAGGTTCTAAACAGGGAACATTAAACTGAATCTGAGCACATAGAAAACGTCCTTAATAACATACTGGCCTGAGAATATATTTTACAGCGCTGTTGATGTATATCGTTGTCATCTGTCCAATCATCAGAAATGACATGGCAGATATTTTATTTCCTCACAAACACCAAGGGGACTGCCAGATAAATAAAAGGTAGGGAAGGTTAATTTCCTGTCCTGATTACTTCTGACTATCATTATGTGGCTTTTCTTTGCATTATATTTTATATCATGATCTAAGCCATACTGAGAGCACACCCATAGCATCTGTTGCAACAGGCTGAGTGGAACCAGATAATCTGCGTACATCAGATGATTGACAATAGATTCACCAACAAGACAGCCTGTATTTGTCTTATTCAGCTGGCTTGATAAGTCGTCCATATCCATATTAAACAAAAAGGGAAATCAAATTCCTCCTTGTCGAACTCCGTTACCAACATGGAAAGGAGCTGATACAACATTGTCCCATTTAACATGAAAAGTTTGATTGGCATACCAGAACACCAAAATCCTCACAAGAGGTTTACGGACACCTCTCGCTATTAGCTTCATAAACAGTTTTTCATGACAAATTCGATCGAAAGCTTTGTAAGCATCAATAAAGCATAAAAATACAGATAAATTAAGACTTGTGTACCTGAGACAATCTCCTTCAGAGCATAGATACAGAGATCAGTACCATGTTTTCTTTTAAAACCAAACTGATTTTCTGCCGTCAGAATATACATTTCCAATTTCAATCAAATAATTCTCTCAAACACTTTAGACAAGATACTGGCCAATGCAATGGGTCGATAGTTGTCTATGCTGTTCAGTTTACCAGCCTTATCTTTAACAACAGGCACTAACAGTACTGACATAATAGAGTTCGGTAGAACACCATGAACCATAATTCCAGTGAGACACATGGCTAGAAATGGACTGAGTCTATAACTGGCATTTTTTAGATGCTCTGCAGAAATGCAATCCATACCACAAGCTTTGTTGTTGTCTACCATGTGGATGGCATCATAAATATCTACTGATCTAACTATCAAGTCTGCAGAGATACCTTTATATTCATTATCAATTCTCACTGTGTTACTTTGAACACAATTAAATAGTTTACTGTAGTGCTCATGCCATAGATCAGCAATCTTCTCTGGACAACTAACCCCTTTGATATCAGAAGGGAGGGGAGTTCTATTATTATTTATGATCTTGACCTCCTTCCAGAAGTCAGTAAGATTGTTATTCTGCATCTTTCTGGCCAGCGAGTCTGCTCTCATTGTGTTTTCATTTCTCTTAATGAAATGAGTGCATATTTAAATCTAGCATTTGTGAGGTTTTTGTTATCAAGCAGCACTCCCTGTCTGGGTCTGCCTGCCTCTGACCAGACTCTAAAGGCTTCTCTAGCAGCAGCATGTTGCTCAGACACAAACTCATTCCAGACAGGCCGTGCGTTAGGGACCTTACTCTTGTGATTAATAAAAGGTTCACTGGAAGCATAAAGACATTTGACAATATCATCATACATGGCACAGAGCTTTTCAGCATGATGTTTATCCTTGCAGTTCATATCCGTGCACATTAGGGCATCCCTAGAAAATGCAACATCACTATGTAAGCTGTCAGTTAATAGAGAATATCTGTGCATAACCTCTTTGGTCAATTTTGACCAGTCCAGTTTTCTTGGGGGGCCAGCAACAAGGGCACACTCTCAACATTTAGCAGCATAGCAACTGGTACGTGATCAGTGGTGGCCAGCCCATAACACATCTCTATACTTTCCAGTGAGTCATGAGCATCGGCTGTGGTTACAATATGGTCTAGCCAGGAAGTTGTGTGCCACGTTTCACTTATATAGGTAAAACTTGTATCAGGCAAAATGCTTGATATAATTAATGTAGTTTCATTACAGAACTGCTGCAGATGTTGTGCGAATAAACGCTTATCTGACATGTCAGCATTAAAATCACCCATGACATAGACACAACATGAACTATTGTCCTCTATGAAGGACTGAATAAAAGCTAACCTGTTCTGAAATTCCTCCTCATGGTCATAGGATTCATATGGTGTGTACACATTTACAATAGTACATTTATTTTCATTGTGATTAAACTCCAACCCAATAGCCCAGTCAACGTGTAGCCACACCACCTTTACCGTTGGGTCATATTTTATGTTCCACAGTATAGCTACACCACCAGCTATCCTCCCACAAACCATTCTCATGCTGAGATCGGTAGTGGACTCTCCAGCACCATGAAAGTTCTTGTGTAGGGAGTTCAATTTGTCCAGATCTTGCTTGGCCATCCAGGTTTCTTGAAGGCAGACAATGTCACTCTCGTCCAATAATGTGTCCACCACCAAACGTCTTGATCTATCAGCAGCAGTATGTCCTACTCGGAGGCCACGAGCGTTGTAGGATACAACCCGCATTATTGATCTACCACGGACCCATCAGGGCAGCTGGCCGGTGTGTCTGTGTCCCCGGTCTCTACATATAGGCCTACATTCATCCCAGCATCATGACTGAGCTGAAGCTCGGTACCCTGAGAACGGGGGGTATGCTCTGGTCGAGCTTTTTTGAAAGTATAGACCAAGGGTAATTACCACACCACAACTGTCCCACCATTACCCATAGGTGGCGCTACATTCCACGCCCTAAAGCACAAAGGCTTTCTGGAATGGATAGGCTAAACAAGCCCCCTCCCTTCACTCCTTGGGTTAAAATATAGGCCCTTGTGGATCTTGATGGTATTATATTTCAGATTTGGTATCCCATTGTTAATTCTGCAGCATAGATTTTTCTATACAGTTCCAATTTGTCAAGAATATACATTTTTCAATGGTTCGCAATGTTTGGAGGAATCCGCCATTACTGCTTGCAGTTATATTTATTATTATTATTATTCTTGTTCCATGGAAGTCAATGGCAGCCCCTAGAACCCTTCGACAACTTTTTGTGAAATTTGGCACACTCATTAAGGACAGTTGATTCTATACCTACACCAAGTTTCATGTCTCCCATTAGACCACTCCAGCGCCACCAACGGGTCAAAGTTGGACTTGTGTTTACACACGCAACTTTTGAACCGTATGACCCATTTTCAAAAATGAGGTACCATTGGATTCCCTGGTTCAAGCCGAGTTCAACGCACCCCATGGCGTCAATTTCCGGTTATATGGATTTTCCGCTACTTCCGGTTTTATCAAAAACCTTTGAAAGCCTACTCCTCCTACAATTTTTGTCATATCTTCTTCAAAGTTACCAGAGATGATCTTCAGACCAAGCCTCACAAAAGTTATCGAAAAGAATTTTGATCCTCACAACCGTTTGTCCGGTACAGCCAATCAAATTCATCAGAAAAGCCGCCAAACAGGATGTGAAGTCATGTCTCAGCAAATCTTTGAGATATCAACACGAAACTTGGTATATCGATGGAAGACACTACAACATGTTACCGTGTGCAAAGGCAACTTCATATCTCCAAAAATGATTGATATAAAGCAAATTGAACTTATCGCTAACGCTAAAATAATGCTTTACACATCAGCCAGTCAAAAACTGATACTCTGATTCAATCACAAGTTCATATGAAGACTCTTGAGAATGTTTATAACACAAATCTGTGAAAAAGTTGACTGTAAGATCAAAGGTCGATTTTTGGTGAATATTTGAAACATGCTTGCTTGGCTAATTTCTAGCCAAATTTCCAATGAATGTCTCCCCTCCTCCTGCCCGCGCGTGCTCCACATCCTCACACACTCAGCCTTAACTTACACACGCGCGGGCTTGGCAAGACGCACACGCAACATTTCAGGAGAGTGTGGGCTGACCAAGCCCCCACTCATTCCTTGGTTTCTAGCCAAGGCCTTGTGGATCTTGTAATCTTGGATCTCTTAACAAAAGCTGATCTTTTTAGTATTGCATTTCCGATTTTGTATGCAATGGTAAAAAGTTATACAAATCCTGAAACATTGATATATATATATGTATTTATATATATATAAATCTTTATTTCAGACGCCAAGTTCCACATAAAATAACAGACATAGAGCTATAAAAAAGAGAGTAAAACGAAAACATAAAACATAGATAATACAGTGCATAAAAAGTATGAAGACTTTTGTGCCAATGTAGTCTTAAGTTCCAAGTAATCGATAGCAGCTCTTTAGAGGGTTGACCAGGGCCTCTACTATTCAGTTCTCAGACTTGTCCAGTCGACACATGAAACCATACATCAGTTGTCTCAGGAGTGCCTTACAGGTTGGTACGTGCTTAGACAGAAACAACTGACCAGCACTATGCCACCTAGGCACATTAAGTAGCAATCTAAAAGCATCATTGAAACCATACATCAGTTGTCTCAGGATTGCCTTACAGGTTGGTACGTGCTTAGACACAAACAACTGACTAGCACTATGCCACCTTGGCACATTAAGTAGCAATCTAAAAGCATCATTGTAGGCTACTTTCAGTATCTGTATACTCCTTTACCTGTACATAGACCACAAATGAGCAGTGTACAATGGTGTTATGTAGGTTCTAAACAGGGAACATTTAACTGAATCTGAGCACATAGAAAACGTCCTTAATAACATACTGGCCTGAGAATATATTTGACAGCGCTGTTGATACATATCGTTGTCATCTGTCCAATCATCAGAAATGACATGGCAGATATTTTATTTCCTCACAAACACCAAGGGGACTGCCAGATAAATAAAAGGTAGGGAAGGTTAATTTCCTGTCCTGATTACTTCTGACTATCATTATGTGGCTTTTCTTTGCATTATATTTTATATCATGATCTAAGCCATACTGAGAGCACACCCATAGCATCTGTTGCAACAGGCTGAGTGGAACCAGATAATCTGCGTACATCAGATGATTGACAATAGATTCACCAACAAGACAGCCTGTATTTGTCTTATTCAGCTGGCTTGATAAGTCGTCCATATCCATATTAAACAAAAAGGGAAATCAAATTCCTCCTTGTCGAACTCCGTTACCAACATGGAAAGCAGCTGATACAACATTGTCCCATTTAACATGAAAAGTTTGATTGGCATACCAGAACACCAAAATCCTCACAAGAGGTTTAGGGACACCTCTCGCTATTAGCTTCATAAACAGTTTTTCATGACAAATTCGATCGAAAGCTTTGTAAGCATCAATAAAGCATAAAAATACAGATGAATTAAGACTTGTGTACCTGAGACAATCTCCTTCAGAGCATAGATACAGAGATCAGTACCATGTTTTCTTTTAAAACCAAACTGATTTTCTGCAGTCAGAATATACATTTCCAATTTCAATCAAATAATTCTCTCAAACACTTTAGACAAGATACTGGCCAATGCAATGGGTCGATAGTTGTCTATGCTGTTCAGTTTACCAGCATTATCTTTAACAACAGGCACTAACAGTACTGACATAATAGAGTTCGGTAGAACACCATGAACCATAATTCCAGTGAGACACATGGCTAGAAATGGACTGAGTCTATAACTGGCATTTTTTAGATGCTCTGCAGAAATGGAATCCATACCACAAGCTTTGTTGTTGTCTAGCATGTGGATGGCATCATAAATATCTACTGATCTAACTATCAAGTCTGCAGAGATACCTTTACATTGATTATCAATTCTCACTGTGTTACTTTGAACACAATTAAATAGTTTACTGTAGTGCTCATGCCATAGATCAGCAATCTTCTCTGGACAACTAACCCCTTTGATATCAGAAGGGAGGGGAGTTCTGTTATTATTTATGATCTTGACCTCCTTCCAGAAGTCAGTAAGATTGTTATTCTGCATCTTTCTGGCCAGCGAGTCTGCTCTCATTGTGTTTTCATTTCTCTTAATGAAACGAGTGCATATTTAAATCTAGCATTTGTGAGGTTTTTGTTATCAAGCAGCACTCTCTGTCTGGGTCTGCCTGCCTCTGACCAGACTCTAAAGGCTTCTCTAGCAGCAGCATGTTGCTCAGACACAAACTCATTCCAGACAGGCCGTGCGTTAGGGACCTTACTCTTGTGATTAATAAAACCTTCACTGAAAGCATAAAGACATTTGACAATATCATCATACATGGCACAGAGCTTTTCAGCATGATGTTTATCCTTGCAGTTCATATCCGTGCACATTAGGGCATCCCTAGAAAATGCAACATCACTATGTAAGCTGTCAGTTAATAGAGAATATCTGTGCATAACCTCTTTGGTCAATTTTGACCAGTCCAGTTTTCTTGGGGGGCCAGCAACAAGGGTACACTCTCAACATTTAGCAGCATAGCAACTGGTATGTGATCAGTGGTGGCCAGCCCATAACACATCTCTATACTTTCCAGTGAGTCATGAGCATCGGCTGTGGTTACAATATGGTCTAGCCAGGAAGTTGTGTGCCACGTTTCACTTATATAGGTAAAACTTGTATCAGGCAATAACGCTTGATATAATTAATTTAGTTTCATTACAGAACTGCTGCAGATGTTGTGCGAATAAACACTTATCTGACATGTCAGCATTAAAATCACCCATGACATAGACACAACATGAACTATTGTCCTCTATGAAGGACTGAATAAAAGCTAACCTGTTCTGAAATTCATCCTCATGGTCATAGGATTCATATGGTGTGTACACATTTACAATAGTACATTTATTTTCATTGTGATTAAACTCCAACCCAATAGCCCAGTCAACGTTAAGCCACACCACCTTTACCGTTGGGTCATATTTTATGTTCCACAGTATAGCTACACCACCAGCTATCCTCCCACAAACCATTCTCATGCTGAGATCGGTAGTGGACTCTCCAGCACCATGAAAGTTCTTGTGTAGGGAGTTCAATTTGTCCAGATCTTGCTTGGTCATCCAGGTTTCTTGAAGGCAGACAATGTCACTCTCGTCCAGCAATGTGTCCACCACCAAACGTCTTGATCTATCAGCAGCAGTATGTCCTACTCGGAGGCCACGAGCGTTGTAGGATACAACCCGCATTAATGATCTACCACGGACCCATCAGGGCAGCTGGCCGGTGTGTCTGTCTCCCTGGTCTCTACATATAGGCCTACATTCATCCCAGCATCATGACTGAGCTGAAGCTCGGTACCCTGAGAGCGGGGGGTATTCTCTGGTCGAGCTTTTTTGAAAGTATAGACCAAGGGTAATTACCAAACCACAACTGTCCCACCATTACACATATGTGGCGCTACATTCCACGCCCTAAAGCACAAAGGCTTTCTGGAATGGATAGGCTAACCAAGCCCCCTCCCTTCACTCCTTGAGTTGAAATAAAGGCCCTTGTGGATCCTGGTGGTATTATATTTCAGATTTGGTATCCCATTGGTAATTCTGCAGCATAGATTTTTCTATACAGTTCCAATTTGTCAAGAATATACATTTTTCAATGGTTCGCAATGTTTGGAGGAATCCGCCATTACTGCTTGCAGTTATATTTAGGATTCCTCCGTCAGGAGGAAACCTATTGTTATTGTTAGTTTTATTATTATTATTATTATTATTCTTGTTCCATGGAAGTCAATGGCAGCCCCTAGAACACTTCGACAACTTTTTGTGAAATTTGGCACACTCATTAAGGACAGTTGATTCTATACCTACACCAAGTTTCATGTCTCCCATTAGACCACTCCAGCGCCACCAACGGGTCAAAGTTGGACTTGTGTTTACACACGCAACTTTTGAACCGTATGACCCATTTTCAAAAATGAGGTACCATTGGATTCCCTGGTTCAAGCCGAGTTCAACGCACCCCATGGCGTCAATTTCCGGTTATATAGATTTTCCGCTACTTCCGGTTTTATCAAAAACCTTTGAAAGCCTACTCCTCCTACAATTTTTGTCATATCTTCTTCAAAGTTACCAGAGATGATCTTCAGACCAAGCGTCACAAAAGTTATCGAAAAGAATTTTGATCCTCACAACCGTTTGTCCGGTACAGCCAATCAAATTCATCAGAAAAGCCGCCAAACAGGATGTGAAGTCATGTCTCAGCAAATCTTTGAGATATCAACACGAAACTTGGTATATCGATGGAAGACACTACAACATGTTACCGTGTGCAAAGGCAACTTCATATCTCCAAAAATGATTGATATAAAGCAAATTGAACTTATCGCTAACGCTAAAATAATGCTTTACACATCAGCCAGTCAAAAACTGATACTCTGATTCAATCACAAGTTCATATGAAGACTCTTGAGAATGTTTATAACACAAATCTGTGAAAAAGTTGACTGTAAGATCAAAGGTCGATTTTTGGTGAATATTTGAAACATGCTTGCTTGGCTAATTTCTAGCCAAATTTCCAATGAATGTCTCCCCTCCTCCTGCCCGCGCGTGCTCCACATCCTCACACACTCAGCCTTAACTTACACACGCGCGGGCTTGGCAAGACGCACACGCAACATTTCAGGAGAGTGTGGGCTGACCAAGCCCCCACTCATTCCTTGGTTTCTAGCCAAGGCCTTGTGGATCTTGTAATCTTGGATCTCTTAACAAAAGCTGATCTTTTTAGTATTGCATTTCCGATTTTGTATGCAATGGTAAAAAGTTATACAAATCCTGAAACATTGATATATATATATGTATTTATATATATATAAATCTTTATTTCAGACGCCAAGTTCCACATAAAATAACAGACATAGAGCTATAAAAAAGAGAGTAAAACGAAAACATAAAACATAGATAATACAGTGCATAAAAAGTATGAAGACTTTTGTGCCAATGTAGTCTTAAGTTCCAAGTAATCGATAGCAGCTCTTTAGAGGGTTGACCAGGGCCTCTACTATTCAGTTCTCAGACTTGTCCAGTCGACACATGAAACCATACATCAGTTGTCTCAGGAGTGCCTTACAGGTTGGTACGTGCTTAGACAGAAACAACTGACCAGCACTATGCCACCTAGGCACATTAAGTAGCAATCTAAAAGCATCATTGAAACCATACATCAGTTGTCTCAGGATTGCCTTACAGGTTGGTACGTGCTTAGACACAAACAACTGACTAGCACTATGCCACCTTGGCACATTAAGTAGCAATCTAAAAGCATCATTGTAGGCTACTTTCAGTATCTGTATACTCCTTTTCCTGTACATAGACCACAAATGAGCAGTGTACAATGGTGTTATGTAGGTTCTAAACAGGGAACATTTAACTGAATCTGAGCACATAGAAAACGTCCTTAATAACATACTGGCCTGAGAATATATTTGACAGCGCTGTTGATACATATCGTTGTCATCTGTCCAATCATCAGAAATGACATGGCAGATATTTTATTTCCTCACAAACACCAAGGGGACTGCCAGATAAATAAAAGGTAGGGAAGGTTAATTTCCTGTCCTGATTACTTCTGACTATCATTATGTGGCTTTTCTTTGCATTATATTTTATATCATGATCTAAGCCATACTGAGAGCACACCCATAGCATCTGTTGCAACAGGCTGAGTGGAACCAGATAATCTGCGTACATCAGATGATTGACAATAGATTCACCAACAAGACAGCCTGTATTTGTCTTATTCAGCTGGCTTGATAAGTCGTCCATATCCATATTAAACAAAAAGGGAAATCAAATTCCTCCTTGTCGAACTCCGTTACCAACATGGAAAGCAGCTGATACAACATTGTCCCATTTAACATGAAAAGTTTGATTGGCATACCAGAACACCAAAATCCTCACAAGAGGTTTAGGGAAACCTCTCGCTATTAGCTTCATAAACAGTTTTTCATGACAAATTCGATCGAAAGCTTTGTAAGCATCAATAAAGCATAAAAATACAGATGAATTAAGACTTGTGTACCTGAGACAATCTCCTTCAGAGCATAGATACAGAGATCAGTACCATGTTTTCTTTTAAAACCAAACTGATTTTCTGCAGTCAGAATATACATTTCCAATTTCAATCAAATAATTCTCTCAAACACTTTAGACAAGATACTGGCCAATGCAATGGGTCGATAGTTGTGTAGCCCGGGTGGTAAACATTTCTGTTGAAACAATCCTATTACATAAATATAAAAGTTTGAATACATAATACTTAAGTTCATAGTTTAATAAATAGACTTTAAGGTTTGAGAGTATGATTTTGATTTGATGAGAAATGCATATTGTTCATGTTTTACTGAATACAGCATTTGGAAATGTATATCTGTTGTTTAAAAAACGCATGTTAAAATGTACCGGTTACAAATATGAAGAGAGTAAGATGAATGTTTTGTGAATCTATGTTGTTGCTTTAATTTTGATTATGATGTTAAGCCAATCCGGTTTGAGGTCAAAGGGCAGGGTAACACGGGAAGTTGGGGTAGATGAGGTTGGAGTAGAAAAAGACAGAGCGAGCGGAGGAGTTGGAGGGAGAAGAAAATTGTAGCGTACGGTAAAATACCAAGAGTGAAGATTTTATATTATCATTAGTGGTGTTATGTTTATATTGTTGGGTGAATATCTCAACCAACAACAATAACCCAGAAAGAGGAGTTTGGCTGTTGGCGGTTTTGGATTAAGCACGGGCTTTGCCGCCAGACTAGCGACAGCGAGTGCCAGGTTGGAGCCGGTGGAGGTCGGGATTGTCGTCGTCCTCAGTCTTCTTCCTGAGTTGGTTCGTCTCGTAAATCCACGAGAGTATTTGGTCGGTCTCTCCTTCACCTGCTGCCGCCCTTCTGCCGCAGTGCGTGTGCTACCGCACTGCTGATCCGAGGTACCAGCTCCTTGTTATTTTGTGCCATCCTGGCGAAACAGCCATTTTGTTTACGGCTACAACGCACACGAGCTACACTCAGGCCTGCACCGTAGAACTGTACTGAATTAAGGTATTCGTGTAGTTAGCATTGCCGGCTAGTTTGTATTGTGTGTCCATGTGCATTACGATGTCATGTAAATGTTGAACCAATAACTGAAGAACTGATTTTTTGTCTGAAGTAAATCTTTCCTGTTTTTGTTTAACAGTTGGTTGTATTGTTTTTTTCATATGTTAAATTGGTTTAAGTTAGTAACAATTACTAACGAACTCAGGTTAGCCACCTCTCATTACAAATCCACCAAACTAGAGAGGCGCTACAGTTGTCTATGCTGTTCAGTTTACCAGCCTTATCTTTAACAACAGGCACTAACAGTACTGACATAATAGAGTTCGGTAGAACACCATGAACCATAATTCCAGTGAGACACATGGCTAGAAATGGACTGAGTCTATAACTGGCATTTTTTAGATGCTCTGCAGAAATGGAATCCATACCACAAGCTTTGTTGTTGTCTAGCATGTGGATGGCATCATAAATATCTACTGATCTAACTATCAAGTCTGCAGAGATACCTTTATATTGATTATCAATTCTCACTGTGTTACTTTGAACACAATTAAATAGTTTACTGTAGTGCTCATGCCATAGATCAGCAATCTTCTCTGGACAACTAACCCCTTTGATATCAGAAGGGAGGGGAGTTCTGTTATTATTTATGATCTTGACCTCCTTCCAGAAGTCAGTAAGATTGTTATTCTGCATCTTTCTGGCCAGCGAGTCTGCTCTCATTGTGTTTTCATTTCTCTTAATGAAACGAGTGCATATTTAAATCTAGCATTTGTGAGGTTTTTGTTATCAAGCAGCACTCTCTGTCTGGGTCTGCCTGCCTCTGACCAGACTCTAAAGGCTTCTCTAGCAGCAGCATGTTGCTCAGACACAAACTCATTCCAGACAGGCCGTGCGTTAGGGACCTTACTCTTGTGATTAATAAAAGGTTCACTGGAAGCATAAAGACATTTGACAATATCATCATACATGGCACAGAGCTTTTCAGCATTATGTTTATCCTTGCAGTTCATATCCGAGAATTAGTTAATAGAGAATATCTGTGCCGAACCTCTTTGGTCAATTTTGACCAGTCCAGTTTTCTTGGGGGGCCAGCAACAAGGGTACACTCTCAACATTTAGCAGCATAGCAACTGGTATGTGATCAGTGGTGGCCAGCCCATAACACATCTCTATACTTTCCAGTGAGTCATGAGAATCGGCTGTGGTTACAATATGGTCTAGCCAGGAAGTTGTGTGCCACGTTTCACTTATATAGGTAAAACTTGTATCAGGCAATAACGCTTGATATAATTAATTTAGTTTCATTACAGAACTGCTGCAGATGTTGTGCGAATAAACACTTATCTGACATGTCAGCATTAAAATCACCCATGACATAGACACAACATGAACTATTGTCCTCTATGAAGGACTGAATAAAAGCTAACCTGTTCTGAAATTCATCCTCATGGTCATAGGATTCATATGGTGTGTACACATTTACAATAGTACATTTATTTTCATTGTGATTAAACTCCAACCCAATAGCCCAGTCAACGTTAAGCCACACCACCTTTACCGTTGGGTCATATTTTATGTTCCACAGTATAGCTACACCACCAGCTATCCTCCCACAAACCATTCTCATGCTGAGATCGGTAGTGGACTCTCCAGCACCATGAAAGTTCTTGTGTAGGGAGTTCAATTTGTCCAGATCTTGCTTGGTCATCCAGGTTTCTTGAAGGCAGACAATGTCACTCTCGTCCAGCAATGTGTCCACCACCAAACGTCTTGATCTATCAGCAGCAGTATGTCCTACTCGGAGGCCACGAGCGTTGTAGGATACAACCCGCATTAATGATCTACCACGGACCCATCAGGGCAGCTGGCCGGTGTGTCTGTCTCCCTGGTCTCTACATATAGGCCTACATTCATCCCAGCATCATGACTGAGCTGAAGCTCGGTACCCTGAGAGCGGGGGGTATTCTCTGGTCGAGCTTTTTTGAAAGTATAGACCAAGGGTAATTACCAAACCACAACTGTCCCACCATTACCCATATGTGGCGCTACATTCCACGCCCTAAAGCACAAAGGCTTTCTGGAATGGATAGGCTAACCAAGCCCCCTCCCTTCACTCCTTGAGTTGAAATAAAGGCCCTTGTGGATCCTGGTGGTATTATATTTCAGATTTGGTATCCCATTGGTAATTCTGCAGCATAGATTTTTCTATACAGTTCCAATTTGTCAAGAATATACATTTTTCAATGGTTCGCAATGTTTGGAGGAATCCGCCATTACTGCTTGCAGTTATATTTATTATTATTCTTGTTCCATGGAAGTCAATGGCAGCCCCTAGAACCCTTCGACAACTTTTTGTGAAATTTGGCACACTCATTAAGGACAGTTGATTCTATACCTACACCAAGTTTCATGTCTCCCATTAGACCACTCCAGCGCCACCAATGGGTCAAAGTTGGACTTGTGTTTACACACACAACTTTTGAACCGTATGACCGATTTTCAAAAATGAGGCACCATTGGATTCCCTGGATCAAGCCGAGTTCAACGCACCCCATGGCGTCAATTTCCGGTTATATAGATTTTCCGCTATTTCCGGTTTTATAAAAAACCTTTGAAAGCCTACTCCTCCTACAATTTTTGTCATATCTTCTTCAAAGTTACCAGAGATGATCTTCAGACCAAGCCTCACAAAAGTTATCGAAAAGAATTTTGATCCTCACAACCGTTTGTCCGGTACAGCCAATCAAATTCATCAGAAAAGCCGCCAAACAGGATGTGAAGTCATGTCTCAGCAAATCTTTGAGATATCAACACGAAACTTGGTATATCGATGGAAGACACTACAACATGTTACCGTGTGCAAAGGCAACTTCATATCTCCAAAAATGATTGATATAAAGCAAATTGAACTTATCGCTAACGCTAAAATAATGCTTTACACATCAGCCAGTCAAAAACTGATACTCTGATTCAATCACAAGTTCATATGAAGACTCTTGAGAATGTTTATAACACAAATCTGTGAAAAAGTTGACTGTAAGATCAAAGGTCGATTTTTGGTGAATATTTGAAACATGCTTGCTTGGCTAATTTCTAGCCAAATTTCCAATGAATGTCTCCCCTCCTCCTGCCCGCGCGTGCTCCACATCCTCACACACTCAGCCTTAACTTACACACGCGCGGGCTTGGCAAGACGCACACGCAACATTTCAGGAGAGTGTGGGCTGACCAAGCCCCCACTCATTCCGTAGTCTCTAGCAAAGGCCTTGTGGATCTTGTAATCTTGGATCTCTTAACAAAAGCTGATCTTTTTGGTATTGCATTTCCAATTTGTATGCAATGGTAAAAAGTTATACAAATCCTGAAACATTGATATATATATATATATATATATATATATTTATATATATATATAATCTTTATTTCAGACGCCAAGTTCCACATAAAATAACAGACATAGAGCTATAAAAAAGGGAGTAAAACAAAAACATAAAACATAGATAATACAGTGCATAAAAAGTATGAAGACTTTTGTGCCAATGTAGTCTTAAGTTCCAAGTAATCGATAGCAGCTCTTTAGAGGGTTGACCAGAGCCCCTACTATTCAGTTCTCAGACTTGTCCAGTCGACACATGAAACCATACATCAGTTGTCTCAGGAGTGCCTTACAGGTTGGTACGTGCTTAGACAGAAACAACTGACCAGCACTATGCCACCTAGGCACATTAAGTAGCAATCTAAAAGCATCATTGAAACCATACATCAGTTGTCTCAAGATTGCCTTACAGGTTGGTACGTGCTTAGACACAAACAACTGACTAGCACTATGCCACCTTGGCACATTAAGTAGCAATCTAAAAGCATCATTGTAGGCTACTTTCAGTATCTGTATACTCCTTTTCCTGTACATAGACCACAAATGAGCAGTGTACAATGGTGTTATGTAGGTTCTAAACAGGGAACATTTAACTGAATCTGAGCACATAGAAAACGTCCTTAATAACATACTGGCCTGAGAATATATTTGACAGCGCTGTTGATACATACCGTTGTCATCTGTCCAATCATCAGAAATGACATGGCAGATATTTTATTTCCTCACAAACACCAAGGGGACTGCCAGATAAATAAAAGGTAGGGAAGGTTAATTTCCTGTCCTGATTACTTCTGACTATCATTATGTGGCTTTTCTTTGCATTATATTTTATATCATGATCTAAGCCATACTGAGAGCACACCCATAGCATCTGTTGCAACAGGCTGAGTGGAACCAGATAATCTGCGTACATCAGATGATTGACAATAGATTCACCAACAAGACAGCCTGTATTTGTCTTATTCAGCTGGCTTGATAAGTCGTCCATATCCATATTAAACAAAAAGGGAAATCAAATTCCTCCTTGTCGAACTTCGTTACCAACATGGAAAGGAGCTGATACAACATTGTCCCATTTAACATGAAAAGTTTGATTGGCATACGAGAACACCAAAATCCTCACAAGAGGTTTAGGGACACCTCTCGCTATTAGCTTCATAAACGGTTTTCATGACAAATTCGATCGAAAGCTTTGTAAGCATCAATAAAGCATAAAAATACAGATAAATTAAGACTTGTGTACCTGAGACAATCTCCTTCAGAGCATAGATACAGAGATCAGTACCATGTTTTCTTTTAAAACCAAACTGATTTTCTGCAGTCAGAATATACATTTCCAATTTCAATCAAATAATTCTCTCAAACACTTTAGACAAGATACTGGCCAATGCAATGGGTCGATAGTTGTCTATGCTGTTCAGTTTACCAGCCTTATCTTTAACAACAGGCACTAACAGTACTGACATAATAGAGTTCGGTAGAACACCATGAACCATAATTCCAGTGAGACACATGGCTAGAAATGGACTGAGTCTATAACTGGCATTTTTTAGATGCTCTGCAGAAATATAATCCATACCACAAGCTTTGTTGTTGTCTAGCATGTGGATGGCATCATAAATATCTACTGGTCTAACTATCAAGTCTGCAGAGATACCTTTATATTCATTATCAATTGTGATACTCACTGTGTTACTTTTAACACAATTAAATAGTTGACTGTAGTGCTCATGCCATAGATCAGCAATCTTCTCTGGACAACTAACCCCTTTGATATCAGAAGGGAGGGGAGTTCTGTTATTATTTATGATCTTGACCTCCTTCCAGAAGTCAGTAAGATTGTTATTCTGCATCTTTCTGGCCAGCGAGTCTGCTCTCATTGTGTTTTCATTTCTCTTAATGAAACGAGTGCATATTTAAATCTAGCATTTGTGAGGTTTTTGTTATCAAGCAGCACTCCCTGTCTGGGTCTGCCTGCCTCTGACCAGACTCTAAAGGCTTCTCTAGCAGCATCATGTTGCTCAGACACAAACTCATTCCAGACAGGCCGTGCGTTAGGGACCTTACTCTTGTGATTAATAAAAGGTTCACTGGAAGCATAAAGACATTTGACAATATCATCATACATGGCACAGAGCTTTTCAGCATGATGTTTATCCTTGCAGTTCATATCCGTGCACATTAGGGTATCCCTAGAAAATGCAACATCACTATGTAAGCTGTCAGTTAATAGAGAATATCTGTGCATAACCTCTTTGGTCAATTTTGACCAGTCCAGTTTTCTTGGGGGGCCGGCAACAAGGGTACACTCTCAACATTTAGCAGCATAGCAACTGGTATGTGATCAGTGGTGGCCAGCCCATAACACATCTCTATACTTTCCAGTGAGTCATGACCATCGGCTGTGGTTACAATATGGTCTAGCCAGGAAGTTGTGTGCCACGTTTCACTTATATAGGTAAAACTTGTATCAGGCAATAACGCTTGATATAATTAATTTAGTTTCATTACAGAACTGCTGCAGATGTTGTGCGAATAAACGCTTATCTGACATGTCAGCATTAAAATCACCCATGACATAGACACAACATGAACTATTGTCCTCTATGAAGGACTGAATAAAAGCTAACCTGTTCTGAAATTCATCCTCATGGTCAGAGGATTCATATGGTGTGTACACATTTACAATAGTCAATTTATTTTCATTGTGATTAAACTCCAACCCAATAGCCCAGTCAACGTTAAGCCACACCACCTTTACCGTTGGGTCATATTTTATGTTCCACAGTATAGCTACACCACCAGCTATCCTCCCACAAACCATTCTCATGCTGAGATCGGTAGTGGACTCTCCAGCACCATGAAAGTTCTTGTGTAGGGAGTTCAATTTGTCCAGATCTTGCTTGGCCATCCAGGTTTCTTGAAGGCAGACAATGTCACTCTCGTCCAGCAATGTGTCCACCACCAAACGTCTTGATCTATCAGCAGCAGTATGTCCTACTCGGAGGCCACGAGCGTTGTAGGATACAACCCGCATTAATGATCTACCACGGACCCATCAGGGCAGCTGGCCGGTGTGTCTGTCTCCCTGGTCTCTACATATAGGCCTACATTCATCCCAGCATCATGACTGAGCTGAAGCTCGGTACCCTGAGAGCGGGGGGTATGCTCTGGTCGAGCTTTTTTGAAAGTATAGACCAAGGGTAATTACCACACCACAACTGTCCCACCATTACCCATAGGTGGCGCTACATTCCACGCCCTAAAGCACAAAGGCTTTCTGGAATGGATAGGCTAACCAAACCCCCTCCCTTCACTCCTTGGGTTGAAATAAAGGCCCTTGTGGATCTTGATGGTATTATATTTCAGATTTGGTATCCCATTGGTAATTCTGCAGCATAGATTTTTCTATACAGTTCCAATTTGTCAAGAATATACATTTTTCAATGGTTCGCAATGTTTGGAGGAATCCGCCATTACTGCTTGCAGTTATATTTATTATTATTCTTGTTCCATGGAAGTCAATGGCAGCCCCTAGAACCCTTCGACAACTTTTTGTGAAATTTGGCACACTCATTAAGGACAGTTGATTCTATACCTACACCAAGTTTCATGTCTCCCATTAGACCACTCCAGCGCCACCAACGGGTCAAAGTTGGACTTGTGTTTACACACACAACTTTTGAACCGTATGACCGATTTTCAAAAATGAGGCACCATTGGATTCCCTGGATCAAGCCGAGTTCAACGCACCCCATGGCGTCAATTTCCGGTTATATAGATTTTCCGCTATTTCCGGTTTTATAAAAAACCTTTGAAAGCCTACTCCTCCTACAATTTTTGTCATATCTTCTTCAAAGTTACCAGAGATGATCTTCAGACCAAGCCTCACAAAAGTTATCGAAAAGAATTTTGATCCTCACAACCGTTTGTCCGGTACAGCCAATCAAATTCATCAGAAAAGCCGCCAAACAGGATGTGAAGTCATGTCTCAGCAAATCTTTGAGATATCAACACGAAACTTGGTATATCGATGGAAGACACTACAACATGTTACCGTGTGCAAAGGCAACTTCATATCTCCAAAAATGATTGATATAAAGCAAATTGAACTTATCGCTAACGCTAAAATAATGCTTTACACATCAGCCAGTCAAAAACTGATACTCTGATTCAATCACAAGTTCATATGAAGACTCTTGAGAATGTTTATAACACAAATCTGTGAAAAAGTTGACTGTAAGATCAAAGGTCGATTTTTGGTGAATATTTGAAACATGCTTGCTTGGCTAATTTCTAGCCAAATTTCCAATGAATGTCTCCCCTCCTCCTGCCCGCGCGTGCTCCACATCCTCACACACTCAGCCTTAACTTACACACGCGCGGGCTTGGCAAGACGCACACGCAACATTTCAGGAGAGTGTGGGCTGACCAAGCCCCCACTCATTCCGTAGTCTCTAGCAAAGGCCTTGTGGATCTTGTAATCTTGGATCTCTTAACAAAAGCTGATCTTTTTGGTATTGCATTTCCAATTTGTATGCAATGGTAAAAAGTTATACAAATCCTGAAACATTGATATATATATATATATATATATATATGTGTTTATATATATATAAATCTTTATTTCAGACGCCAAGTTCCACATAAAATAACAGACATAGAGCTATAAAAAAGGGAGTAAAACAAAAACATAAAACATAGATAATACAGTGCATAAAAAGTATGAAGACTTTTGTGCCAATGTAGTCTTAAGTTCCAAGTAATCGATAGCAGCTCTTTAGAGGGTTGACCAGAGCCCCTACTATTCAGTTCTCAGACTTGTCCAGTCGACACATGAAACCATACATCAGTTGTGTCAGGAGTGCCTTACAGGTTGGTACGTGCTTAGACAGAAACAACTGACCAGCACTATGCCACCTAGGCACATTAAGTAGCAATCTAAAAGCATCATTGAAACCATACATCAGTTGTCTCAGGATTGCCTTACAGGTTGGTACGTGCTTAGACACAAACAACTGACTAGCACTATGCCACCTTGGCACATTAAGTAGCAATCTAAAAGCATCATTGTAGGCTACTTTCAGTATCTGTATACTCCTTTTCCTGTACATAGACCACAAATGAGCAGTGTACAATGGTGTTATGTAGGTTCTAAACAGGGAACATTTAACTGAATCTGAGCACATAGAAAACGTCCTTAATAACATACTGGCCTGAGAATATATTTGACAGCGCTGTTGATACATACCGTTGTCATCTGTCCAATCATCAGAAATGACATGGCAGATATTTTATTTCCTCACAAACACCAAGGGGACTGCCAGATAAATAAAAGGTAGGGAAGGTTAATTTCCTGTCCTGATTACTTCTGACTATCATTATGTGGCTTTTCTTTGCATTATATTTTATATCATGATCTAAGCCATACTGAGAGCACACCCATAGCATCTGTTGCAACAGGCTGAGTGGAACCAGATAATCTGCGTACATCAGATGATTGACAATAGATTCACCAACAAGACAGCCTGTATTTGTCTTATTCAGCTGACTTGATAAGTCGTCCATATCCATATTAAACAAAAAGGGAAATCAAATTCCTCCTTGTCGAACTTCGTTACCAACATGGAAAGGAGCTGATACAACATTGTCCCATTTAACATGAAAAGTTTGATTGGCATACGAGAACACCAAAATCCTCACAAGAGGTTTAGGGACACCTCTCGCTATTAGCTTCATAAACGGTTTTCATGACAAATTCGATCGAAAGCTTTGTAAGCATCAATAAAGCATAAAAATACAGATAAATTAAGACTTGTGTACCTGAGACAATCTCCTTCAGAGCATAGATACAGAGATCAGTACCATGTTTTCTTTTAAAACCAAACTGATTTTCTGCAGTCAGAATATACATTTCCAATTTCAATCAAATAATTCTCTCAAACACTTTAGACAAGATACTGGCCAATGCAATGGGTCGATAGTTGTCTATGCTGTTCAGTTTACCAGCCTTATCTTTAACAACAGGCACTAACAGTACTGACATAATAGAGTTCGGTAGAACACCATGAACCATAATTCCAGTGAGACACATGGCTAGAAATGGACTGAGTCTATAACTGGCATTTTTTAGATGCTCTGCAGAAATATAATCCATACCACAAGCTTTGTTGTTGTCTAGCATGTGGATGGCATCATAAATATCTACTGGTCTAACTATCAAGTCTGCAGAGATACCTTTATATTGATTATCAATTCTCACTGTGTTACTTTGAACACAATTATATAGTTTACTGTAGTGCTCATGCCATATATCAGCAATCTTCTCTGGACAACTAACCCCTTTGATAACAGAAGGGAGGGGAGTTCTGTTATTATTTATGATCTTGACCTCCTTCCAGAAGTCAGTAAGATTGTTATTCTGCATCTTTCTGGCCAGCGAGTCTGCTCTCATTGTGTTTTCATTTCTCTAAATGAAACGAGTGCATATTTAAATCTAGCATTTGTGAGGTTTTTGTTATCAAGCAGCACTCCCTGTCTGGGTCTGCCTGCCTCTGACCAGACTCTAAAGGCTTCTCTAGCAGCAGCATGTTGCTCAGACACAAACTCATTCCAGACAGGCCGTGCGTTAGGGACCTTACTCTTGTGATTAATAAAAGGTTCACTGGAAGCATAAAGACATTTGACAATATCATCATACATGGCACAGAGCTTTTCAGCATGATGTTTATCCTTGCAGTTCATATTCGTGCACATTAGGGCATCCCTAGAAAATGCAACATCACTATGTAAGCTGTCAGTTAATAGAGAATATCTGTGCATAACCTCTTTGGTCAATTTTGACCAGTCCAGTTTTCTTGGGGGGCCAGCAACAAGGGTACACTCTCAACATTTAGCAGCATAGCAACTGGTATGTGATCAGTGGTGGCCGGCCCATAACACATCTCTATACTTTCCAGTGAGTCATGAGCATCGGCTGTGGTTACAATATGGTCTAGCCAGGAAGTTGTGTGCCACGTTTCACTTATATAGGTAAAACTTGTATCAGGCAATAACGCTTGATATAATTAATTTAGTTTCATTACAGAACTGCTGCAGATGTTGTGCGAATAAACGCTTATCTGACATGTCAGCATTAAAATCACCCATGACATAGACACAACATGAACTATTGTCCTCTATGAAGGACTGAATAAAAGCTAACCTGTTCTGAAATTCATCCTCATGGTCAGAGGATTCATATGGTGTGTACACATTTACAATAGTCAATTTATTTTCATTGTGATTAAACTCCAACCCAATAGCCCAGTCAACGTTAAGCCACACCACCTTTACCGTTGGGTCATATTTTATGTTCCACAGTATAGCTACACCACCAGCTATCCTCCCACAAACCATTCTCATGCTGAGATCGGTAGTGGACTCTCCAGCACCATGAAAGTTCTTGTGTAGGGAGTTCAATTTGTCCAGATCTTGCTTGGCCATCCAGGTTTCTTGAAGGCAGACAATGTCACTCTCGTCCAGCAATGTGTCCACCACCAAACGTCTTGATCTATCAGCAGCAGTATGTCCTACTCGGAGGCCACGAGCGTTGTAGGATACAATCCGCATTAATGATCTACCACGGACCCATCAGGGCAGCTGGCCGGTGTGTCTGTCTCCCTGGTCTCTACATATAGGCCTACATTCATCCCAGCATCATGACTGAGCTGAAGCTCGGTAACCTGAGAGCGGGGGGTATGCTCTGGTCGAGCTTTTTTGAAAGTATAGACCAAGGGTAATTACCACACCACAACTGTCCCACCATTACCCATAGGTGGCGCTACATTCCACGCCCTAAAGCACAAAGGCTTTCTGGAATGGATAGGCTAACCAAGCCCCCGCCCTTCACTCCTTGGGTTGAAATAAAGGCCCTTGTGGATCTTGATGGTATTATATTTCAGATTTGGTATCCCATTGGTAATTCTGCAGCATAGATTTTTCTATACAGTTCCAATTTGTCAAGAATATACATTTTTCAATGGTTCGCAATGTTTGGAGGAATCCGCCATTACTGCTTGCAGTTATATTTAGGATTCCTCCGTCAGGAGGAAACCTATTGTTATTGTTAGTTTTATTATTATTAGGATTCCTCCGTCAGGAGGAAACCTATTGTTATTGTTAGTTTTATTATTATTATTATTCTTGTTCCATGGAAGTCAATGGCAGCCCCTAGAACACTTCGACAACTTTTTGTGAAATTTGGCACACTCATTAAGGACAGTTGATTCTATACCTACACCAAGTTTCATGTCTCCCATTAGACCACTCCAGCGCCACCAATGGGTCAAAGTTGGACTTGTGTTTACACACGCAACTTTTGAACCGTATGACCCATTTTCAAAAATGAGGTACCATTGGATTCCCTGGTTCAAGCCGAGTTCAACGCACCCCATGGCGTCAATTTCCGGTTATATAGATTTTCCGCTACTTCCGGTTTTATCAAAAACCTTTGAAAGCCTACTCCTCCTACAATTTTTGTCATATCTTCTTCAAAGTTACCAGAGATGATCTTCAGACCAAGCGTCACAAAAGTTATCGAAAAGAATTTTGATCCTCACAACCGTTTGTCCGGTACAGCCAATCAAATTCATCAGAAAAGCCGCCAAACAGGATGTGAAGTCCTGTCTCAGCAAATCTTTGAGATATCAACACGAAACTTGGTATATCGATGGAAGACACTACAACATGTTACCGTGTGCAAAGGCAACTTCATATCTCCAAAAATGATTGATATAAAGCAAATTGAACTTATCGCTAACGCTAAAATAATGCTTTACACATCAGCCAGTCAAAAACTGATACTCTGATTCAATCACAAGTTCATATGAAGACTCTTGAGAATGTTTATAACACAAATCTGTGAAAAAGTTGACTGTAAGATCAAAGGTCGATTTTTGGTGAATATTTGAAACATGCTTGCTTGGCTAATTTCTAGCCAAATTTCCAATGAATGTCTCCCCTCCTCCTGCCCGCGCGTGCTCCACATCCTCACACACTCAGCCTTAACTTACACACGCGCGGGCTTGGCAAGACGCACACGCAACATTTCAGGAGAGTGTGGGCTGACCAAGCCCCCACTCATTCCTTGGTTTCTAGCCAAGGCCTTGTGGATCTTGTAATCTTGGATCTCTTAACAAAAGCTGATCTTTTTAGTATTGCATTTCCGATTTTGTATGCAATGGTAAAAAGTTATACAAATCCTGAAACATTGATATATATATATGTATTTATATATATATAAATCTTTATTTCAGACGCCAAGTTCCACATAAAATAACAGACATAGAGCTATAAAAAAGAGAGTAAAACGAAAACATAAAACATAGATAATACAGTGCATAAAAAGTATGAAGACTTTTGTGCCAATGTAGTCTTAAGTTCCAAGTAATCGATAGCAGCTCTTTAGAGGGTTGACCAGGGCCTCTACTATTCAGTTCTCAGACTTGTCCAGTCGACACATGAAACCATACATCAGTTGTCTCAGGAGTGCCTTACAGGTTGGTACGTGCTTAGACAGAAACAACTGACCAGCACTATGCCACCTAGGCACATTAAGTAGCAATCTAAAAGCATCATTGAAACCATACATCAGTTGTCTCAGGATTGCCTTACAGGTTGGTACGTGCTTAGACACAAACAACTGACTAGCACTATGCCACCTTGGCACATTAAGTAGCAATCTAAAAGCATCATTGTAGGCTACTTTCAGTATCTGTATACTCCTTTACCTGTACATAGACCACAAATGAGCAGTGTACAATGGTGTTATGTAGGTTCTAAACAGGGAACATTTAACTGAATCTGAGCACATAGAAAACGTCCTTAATAACATACTGGCCTGAGAATATATTTGACAGCGCTGTTGATACATATCGTTGTCATCTGTCCAATCATCAGAAATGACATGGCAGATATTTTATTTCCTCACAAACACCAAGGGGACTGCCAGATAAATAAAAGGTAGGGAAGGTTAATTTCCTGTCCTGATTACTTCTGACTATCATTATGTGGCTTTTCTTTGCATTATATTTTATATCATGATCTAAGCCATACTGAGAGCACACCCATAGCATCTGTTGCAACAGGCTGAGTGGAACCAGATAATCTGCGTACATCAGATGATTGACAATAGATTCACCAACAAGACAGCCTGTATTTGTCTTATTCAGCTGGCTTGATAAGTCGTCCATATCCATATTAAACAAAAAGGGAAATCAAATTCCTCCTTGTCGAACTCCGTTACCAACATGGAAAGCAGCTGATACAACATTGTCCCATTTAACATGAAAAGTTTGATTTGCATACCAGAACACCAAAATCCTCACAAGAGGTTTAGGGAAACCTCTCGCTATTAGCTTCATAAACAGTTTTTCATGACAAATTCGATCGAAAGCTTTGTAAGCATCAATAAAGCATAAAAATACAGATGAATTAAGACTTGTGTACCTGAGACAATCTCCTTCAGAGCATAGATACAGAGATCAGTACCATGTTTTCTTTTAAAACCAAACTGATTTTCTGCAGTCAGAATATACATTTCCAATTTCAATCAAATAATTCTCTCAAACACTTTAGACAAGATACTGGCCAATGCAATGGGTCGATAGTTGTGTAGCCCGGGTGGTAAACATTTCTGTTGAAACAATCCTATTACATAAATATAAAAGTTTGAATACATAATACTTAAGTTCATAGTTTAATAAATAGACTTTAAGGTTTGAGAGTATGATTTTGATTTGATGAGAAATGCATATTGTTCATGTTTTACTGAATACAGCATTTGGAAATGTATATCTGTTGTTTAAAAAACGCATGTTAAAATGTACCGGTTACAAATATGAAGAGAGTAAGATGAATGTTTTGTGAATCTATGTTGTTGCTTTAATTTTGATTATGATGTTAAGCCAATCCGGTTTGAGGTCAAAGGGCAGGGTAACACGGGAAGTTGGGGTAGATGAGGTTGGAGTAGAAAAAGACAGAGCGAGCGGAGGAGTTGGAGGGAGAAGAAAATTGTAGCGTACGGTAAAATACCAAGAGTGAAGATTTTATATTATCATTAGTGGTGTTATGTTTATATTGTTGGGTGAATATCTCAACCAACAACAATAACCCAGAAAGAGGAGTTTGGCTGTTGGCGGTTTTGGATAAAGCACGGGCTTTGCCGCCAGACTAGCGACAGCGAGTGCCAGGTTGGAGCCGGTGGAGGTCGGGATTGTCGTCGTCCTCAGTCTTCTTCCTGAGTTGGTTCGTCTCGTAAATCCACGAGAGTATTTGGTCGGTCTCTCCTTCACCTGCTGCCGCCCTTCTGCCGCAGTGCGTGTGCTACCGCACTGCTGATCCGAGGTACCAGCTCCTTGTTATTTTGTGCCATCCTGGCGAAACAGCCATTTTGTTTACGGCTACAACGCACACGAGCTACACTCAGGCCTGCACCGTAGAACTGTACTGAATTAAGGTATTCGTGTAGTTAGCATTGCCGGCTAGTTTGTATTGTGTGTCCATGTGCATTACGATGTCATGTAAATGTTGAACCAATAACTGAAGAACTGATTTTTTGTCTGAAGTAAATCTTTCCTGTTTTTGTTTAACAGTTGGTTGTATTGTTTTTTTCATATGTTAAATTGGTTTAAGTTAGTAACAATTACTAACGAACTCAGGTTAGCCACCTCTCATTACAAATCCACCAAACTAGAGAGGCGCTACAGTTGTCTATGCTGTTCAGTTTACCAGCCTTATCTTTAACAACAGGCACTAACAGTACTGACATAATAGAGTTCGGTAGAACACCATGAACCATAATTCCAGTGAGACACATGGCTAGAAATGGACTGAGTCTATAACTGGCATTTTTTAGATGCTCTGCAGAAATGGAATCCATACCACAAGCTTTGTTGTTGTCTAGCATGTGGATGGCATCATAAATATCTACTGATCTAACTATCAAGTCTGCAGAGATACCTTTATATTGATTATCAATTCTCACTGTGTTACTTTGAACACAATTAAATAGTTTACTGTAGTGCTCATGCCATAGATCAGCAATCTTCTCTGGACAACTAACCCCTTTGATATCAGAAGGGAGGGGAGTTCTGTTATTATTTATGATCTTGACCTCCTTCCAGAAGTCAGTAAGATTGTTATTCTGCATCTTTCTGGCCAGCGAGTCTACTCTCATTGTGTTTTCATTTCTCTTAATGAAACGAGTGCATATTTAAATCTAGCATTTGTGAGGTTTTTGTTATCAAGCAGCACTCCCTGTCTGGGTCTGCCTGCCTCTGACCAGACTCTAAAGGCTTCTCTAGCAGCAGCATGTTGCTCAGACACAAACTCATTCCAGACAGGCCGTGCGTTAGGGACCTTACTCTTGTGATTAATAAAAGGTTCACTGGAAGCATAAAGACATTTGACAATATCATCATACATGGCACAGAGCTTTTCAGCATGATGTTTATCCTTGCAGTTCATATCCGTGCACATTAGGGCATCCCTAGAAAATGCAACATCACTATGTAAGCTGTCAGTTAATAGAGAATATCTGTGCCGAACCTCTTTGGTCAATTTTGACCAGTCCAGTTTTCTTGGGGGGCCAGCAACAAGGGTACAATCTCAACATTTAGCAGCATAGCAACTGGTATGTGATCAGTGGTGGCCAGCCCATAACACATCTCTATACTTTCCAGTGAGTCATGAGCATCGGCTGTGGTTACAATATGGTCTAGCCAGGAAGTTGTGTGCCACGTTTCACTTATATAGGTAAAACTTGTATCAGGCAATAACGCTTGATATAATTAATTTAGTTTCATTACAGAACTGCTGCAGATGTTGTGCGAATAAACGCTTATCTGACATTTCAGCATTAAAATCACCCATGACATAGACACAACATGAACTATTGTCCTCTATGAAGGACTGAATAAAAGCTAACCTGTTCTGAAATTCATCCTCATGGTCATAGGATTCATATGGTGTGTACACATTTACAATAGTAAATTTATTTTCATTGTGATTAAACTCCAACCCAATAGCCCAGTCAACGTTAAGCCACACCACCTTTACCGTTGGGTCATATTTTATGTTCCACAGTATAGCTACACCACCAGCTATCCTCCCACAAACCATTCTCATGCTGAGATTGGTAGTGGACTCTCCAGCACTATGAAACATCTTGTGTAGGGAGTTCAATTTGTCCAGATCTTGCTTGGCCATCCAGGTTTCTTGAAGGCAGACAATGTCACTCTCGTCCAGCAATGTGTCCACCACCAAACGTCTTGATCTATCAGCAGCAGTATGTCCTACTCGGAGGCCACGAGCGTTGTAGGATACAACCCGCATTAATGATCTACCACGGACCCATCAGGGCAGCTGGCCGGTGTGTCTGTCTCCCTGGTCTCTACATATAGGCCTACATTCATCCCAGCATCATGACTGAGCTGAAGCTCGGTACCCTGAGAGTGGGGGGTATGCTCTGGTCGAGCTTTTTTGAAAGTATAGACCAAGGGTAATTACCACACCACAACTGTCCCACCATTACCCATAGGTGGCGCTACATTCCACGCCCTAAAGCACAAAGGCTTTCTGGAATGGATAGGCTAACCAAGCCCCCTCCCTTCACTCCTTGGGTTGAAATAAAGGCCCTTGTGGATCTTGATGGTATTATATTTCAGATTTGGTATCCCATTGGTAATTCTGCAGCATAGATTTTTCTATACAGTTCCAATTTGTCAAGAATATACATTTTTCAATGGTTCGCAATGTTTGGAGGAATCCGCCATTACTGCTTGCAGTTATATTTATTATTATTATTCTTGTTCCATGGAAGTCAATGGCAGCCCCTAGAACCCTTCGACAACTTTTTGTGAAATTTGGCACACTCATTAAGGACAGTTGATTCTATACCTACACCAAGTTTCATGTCTCCCATTAGACCACTCCAGCGCCACCAACGGGTCAAAGTTGGACTTGTGTTTACACACGCAACTTTTGAACCGTATGACCCATTTTCAAAAATGAGGTACCATTGGATTCCCTGGATCAAGCCGAGTTCAACGCACCCCATGGCGTCAATTTCCGGTTATGTAGATTTTCCGCTATTTCCGGTTTTATCAAAAACCTTTGAAAGCCTACTCCTCCTACAATTTTTGTCATATCTTCTTCAAAGTTACCAGAGATGATCTTCAGACCAAGCCTCACAAAAGTTATCGAAAATAATTTTGATCCTCGCAACCGTTTGTCCGGTACAGCCAATCAAATTCATCAGAAAAGCCGCCAAACAGGATGTGAAGTCATGTCTCAGCAAATCTTTGAGATATCAACACGAAACTTGGTATATCGATGGAAGACACTACAACATGTTACCGTGTGCAAAGGCAACTTCATATCTCCAAAAATGATTGATATAAAGCAAATTGAACTTATCGCTAACGCTAAAATAATGCTTTACACATCAGCCAGTCAAAAACTGATACTCTGATTCAATCACAAGTTCATATGAAGACTCTTGAGAATGTTTATAACACAAATCTGTGAAAAAGTTGACTGTAAGATCAAAGGTCGATTTTTGGTGAATATTTGAAACATGCTTGCTTGGCTAATTTCTAGCCAAATTTCCAATGAATGTCTCCCCTCCTCCTGCCCGCGCGTGCTCCACATCCTCACACACTCAGCCTTAACTTACACACGCGCGGGCTTGGCAAGACGCACACGCAACATTTCAGGAGAGTGTGGGCTGACCAAGCCCCCACTCATTCCTTGGTTTCTAGCAAAGGCCTTGGATTACCGATTTTGTATGCAATGGTAAAAAGTTATACAAATCCTGAAACATTGATATATATATATATATATATATGTATTCATATATATATAAATCTTTATTTCAGACGCCAAGTTCCACATAAAATAACAGACATAGAGCTATGAAAAAGGGAGTAAAACAAAAACATAAAACGTAGATAATACAGTGCATAAAAAGTATGAAGACTTTTGTGCCAATGTAGTCTTAAGTTCCAAGTAATCGATAGCAGCTCTTTAGAGGGTTGACCAGAGCCTCTACTATTCAGTTCTCAGACTTGTCCAGTCGACACATGAAACCATACATCAGTTGTCTCAGGAGTGCCTTACAGGTTGGTACGTGCTTAGACAGAAACAACTGACCAGCACTATGCCACCTAGGCACATTAAGTAGCAATCTAAAAGCATCATTGTAGGCTACTTTCAGTATCTGTATACTCCTTTTCCTGTACATAGACCACAAATGAGCAGTGTACAATGGTGTTATGTAGGTTCTAAACAGGGAACATTGAACTGAATCTGAGCACATAGAAAACGTCCTTAATAACATACTGGCCTGAGAATATATTTGACAGCGCTGTTGATACATATCGTTGTCATCTGTCCAATCATCAGAAATGACATGGCCCAGATATTTTATTTCCTCACAAACACCAAGGGGACTGCCAGATAAATAAAAGGTAGGGAAGGTTAATTTCCTGTCCTGATTACTTCTGACTATCATTATGTGGCTTTTCTTTGCATTATATTTTATATCATGATCTAAGCCATACTGAGAGCACACCCATAGCATCTGTTGCAACAGGCTGAGTGGAACCAGATAATCTGCGTACATCAGATGATTGACAATAGATTCACCAACAAGACAGCCTGTATTTGTCTTATTCAGCTGGCTTGATAAGTCGTCCATATCCATATTAAACAAAAAGGGAAATCAAATTCCTCCTTGTCGAACTCCGTTACCAACATGGAAAGCAGCTGATACAACATTGTCCCATTTAACATGAAAAGTTTGATTGGCATACCAGAACACCAAAATCCTCACAAGAGGTTTAGGGACACCTCTCGCTATTAGCTTCATAAACAGTTTTTCATGACAAATTCGATCGAAAGCTTTGTAAGCATCAATAAAGCATAAAAATACAGATAAATTAAGACTTGTGTACCTGAGACAATCTCCTTCAGAGCATAGATACAGAGATCAGTACCATGTTTTCTTTAAAAACCAAACTGATTTTCTGCCGTCAGAATATACATTTCCAATTTCAATCAAATAATTCTCTCAAACACTTTAGACAAGATACTGGCCAATGCAATGGGTCGATAGTTGTCTATGCTGTTCAGTTTACCAGCCTTATCTTTAACAACAGGCACTAACAGTACTGACATAATAGAGTTCGGTAGAACACCATGAACCATAATTCCAGTGAGACACATGGCTAGAAATGGACTGAGTCTATAACTGGCATTTTTTAGATGCTCTGCAGAAATGCAATCCATACCACAAGCTTTGTTGTTGTCTAGCATGTGGATGGCATCATAAATATCTACTGATCTAACTATCAAGTCTGCAGAGATACCTTTATATTCATTATCAATTCTCACTGTGTTACTTTGAACACAATTAAATAGTTTACTGTAGTGCTCATGCCATAGATCAGCAATCTTCTCTGGACAACTAACCCCTTTGATATCAGAAGGGAGGGGAGTTCTATTATTATTTATGATCTTGACCTCCTTCCAGAAGTCAGTAAGATTGTTATTCTGCATCTTTCTGGCCAGCGAGTCTGCTCTCATTGTGTTTTCATTTCTCTTAATGAAATGAGTGCATATTTAAATCTAGCATTTGTGAGGTTTTTGTTATCAAGCAGCACTCCCTGTCTGGGTCTGCCTGCCTCTGACCAGACTCTAAAGGCTTCTCTAGCAGCAGCATGTTGCTCAGACACAAACTCATTCCAGACAGGCCGTGCGTTAGGGACCTTACTCTTGTGATTAGTAAAAGGTTCACTGGAAGCATAAAGACATTTGACAATATCATCATACATGGCACAGAGCTTTTCAGCATGATGTTTATCCTTGCAGTTCATATCCGTGCACATTAGGGCATCCCTAGAAAATGCAACATCACTATGTAAGCTGTCAGTTAATAGAGAATATCTGTGCATAACCTCTTTGGTCAATTTTGACCAGTCCAGTTTTCTTGGGGGGCCAGCAACAAGGGTACACTCTCAACATTTAGCAGCATAGCAACTGGTACGTGATCAGTGGTGGCCAGCCCATAACACATCTCTATACTTTCCAGTGAGTCATGAGCATCGGCTGTGGTTACAATATGGTCTAGCCAGGAAGTTGTGTGCCACGTTTCACTTATATAGGTAAAACTTGTATCAGGCAATAACGCTTGATATCATTAATTTAGTTTCATTACAGAACTGCTGCAGATGTTGTGCGAAAAAAAACGCTTATCTGACATGTCAGCATTAAAATCACCCATGACATAGACACAACATGAACTATTGTCCTCTATGAAGGACTGAATAAAAGCTAACCTGTTCTGAAATTCATCCTCATGGTCATAGGATTCATATGATGTGTACACATTTACAATAGTACATTTATTTTCATTGTGATTAAACTCCAACCCAATAGCCCAGTCAACGTTAAGCCACACCACCTTTACCGTTGGGTCATATTTTATGTTCCACAGTATAGCTACACCACCAGCTATCCTCCCACAAACCATTCTCATGCTGAGATCGGTAGTGGACTCTCCAGCACCATGAAAGTTCTTGTGTAGGGAGTTCAATTTGTCCAGATCTTGCTTGGCCATCCAGGTTTCTTGAAGGCAGACAATGTCACTCTCGTCCAATAATGTGTCCACCACCAAACGTCTTGATCTATCAGCAGCAGTATGTCCTACTCGGAGGCCACGAGCGTTGTAGGATACAACCCGCATTAATGATCTACCACGGACCCATCAGGGCAGCTGGCCGGTGTGTCTGTCTCCCCGGTCTCTACATATAGGCCTACATTCATCCCAGCATCATGACTGAGCTGAAGCTCGGTACCCTGAGAACGGGGGGTGTGCTCTGGTCGAGCTTTTTTGAAAGTATAGACCAAGGGTAATTGCCACACCACAACTGTCCCACCATTACCCATAGGTGGCGCTACATTCCACGCCCTAAAGCACAAAGGCTTTCTGGAATGGATAGGCTAACCAAGCCCCCTCCCTTCACTCCTTGGGTTAAAATATAGGCCCTTGTGGATCTTGTGGTATTATATTTCAGATTTGGTATCCCATTGGTAATTCTGCAGCATAGATTTTTCTATACAGTTCCAATTTGTCAAGAATATACATTTTTCAATGGTTCGCAATGTTTGGAGGAATCCGCCATTACTGCTTGCAGTTATATTTAGGATTCCTCCGTCAGGAGGAAACCTATTGTTATTGTTAGTTTTATTATTAGGATTCCTCCGTCAGGAGGAAACCTATTGTTATTGTTAGTTTTATTATTATTATTATTCTTGTTCCATGGAAGTCAATGGCAGCCCCTAGAATCCTTCGACAACTTTTTGTGAAATTTGGCACACTCATTAAGGACAGTTGATTTTATACCTACACCAAGTTTCATGTCTCCCATTAGACCACTCCAGCGCCACCAACGGGTCAAAGTTGGACTTGTGTTTACACACGCAACTTTTGAACCGTATGACCAATTTTCAAAAATGAGGTACCATTGGATTCCCTGGATCAAGCCGAGTTCAACGCACCCCATGGCGTCAATTTCCGGTTATATAGATTTTCCGCTATTTCCGGTTTTATAAAAAACCTTTGAAAGCCTACTCCTCCTACAATTTTTGTCATATCTTCTTCAAAGTTACCAGAGATGATCTTCAGACCAAGCCTCACAAAAGTTATCGAAAATAATTTTGATCCTCACAACCGTTTGTCCGATACAGCCAATCAAATTCATCAAAAAAGCCGCCAAACAGGATGTGAAGTCATGTCTCAGCAAATCTTTGAGATATAGACACGAAACTTGGTATATCGATGGAAGACCCTACAACATGTTACCGTGTGCAAAGGCAACTTCATATCTCCAAAAATGAATGATATAAAGCAAATTGAACTTATCGCTAACGCTAAAATAATGCTTTACACATCAGCCAGTCAAAAACGGATACTCTGATTCAATCACAAGTTCATATGAAGACTCTTGAGAATGTTTATAACACAAATCTGTGAAAAAGTTGACTGTAAGATCAAAGGTCGATTTTTGGTGAATATTTGAAACATGCTTGCTTGGCTAATTTCTAGCCAAATTTCCAATGAATGTCTCCCCTCCTCCTGCCCGCGCGTGCTCCACATCCTCACACACTCAGCCTTAACTTACACACGCGCGGGCTTGGCAAGACGCACACGCAACATTTCAGGAGAGTGTGGGCTGACCAAGCCCCCACTCATTCCTTACTCTCTAGCAAAGGCCTTGTGGATCTTGTAATCTTGGAACTCTTAACAAAAGCTGATCTTTTTGGTATTGCATTTCCGATTTTGTATGCAATGGTAAAAAGTTATACAAATCCTGAAACATTGATATATATATATATGTATTTATATATATATAAATCTTTATTTCAGACGCCAAGTTCCACATAAAATAACAGACATAGAGCTATAAAAAAGAGAGTAAAACGAAAACATAAAACATAGATAATACAGTGCATAAAAAGTATGAAGACTTTTGTGCCAATGTAGTCTTAAGTTCCAAGTAATCGATAGTAGCTCTTTAGAGGGTTGACCAGAGCCTCTACTATTCAGTTCTCAGACTTGTCCAGTCGACACATGAAACCATACATCAGTTGTCTCAGGAGTGCCTTACAGGTTGGTACGTGCTTAGACAGAAACAACTGACCAGCACTATGCCACCTAGGCACATTAAGTAGCAATCTAAAAGCATCATTGAAACCATACATCAGTTGTCTCAGGATTGCCTTACAGGTTGGTACGTGCTTAGACACAAACAACTGACTAGCACTATGCCACCTTGGCACATTAAGTAGCAATCTAAAAGCACCATTGTAGGCTACTTTCAGTATCTGTATACTCCTTTACCTGTACATAGACCACAAATGAGCAGTGTACAATGGTGTTATGTAGGTTCTAAACAGGGAACATTAAACTGAATCTGAGCACATAGAAAACGTCCTTAATAACATACTGGCCTGAGAATATATTTTACAGCGCTGTTGATGTATATCGTTGTCATCTGTCCAATCATCAGAAATGACATGGCAGATATTTTATTTCCTCACAAACACCAAGGGGACTGCCAGATAAATAAAAGGTAGGGAAGGTTAATTTCCTGTCCTGATTACTTCTGACTATCATTATGTGGCTTTTCTTTGCATTATATTTTATATCATGATCTAAGCCATACTGAGAGCACACCCATAGCATCTGTTGCAACAGGCTGAGTGGAACCAGATAATCTGCGTACATCAGATGATTGACAATAGATTCACCAACAAGACAGCCTGTATTTGTCTTATTCAGCTGGCTTGATAAGTCGTCCATATCCATATTAAACAAAAAGGGAAATCAAATTCCTCCTTGTCGAACTCCGTTACCAACATGGAAAGGAGCTGATACAACATTGTCCCATTTAACATGAAAAGTTTGATTGGCATACCAGAACACCAAAATCCTCACAAGAGGTTTACGGACACCTCTCGCTATTAGCTTCATAAACAGTTTTTCATGACAAATTCGATCGAAAGCTTTGTAAGCATCAATAAAGCATAAAAATACAGATAAATTAAGACTTGTGTACCTGAGACAATCTCCTTCAGAGCATAGATACAGAGATCAGTACCATGTTTTCTTTTAAAACCAAACTGATTTTCTGCCGTCAGAATATACATTTCCAATTTCAATCAAATAATTCTCTCAAACACTTTAGACAAGATACTGGCCAATGCAATGGGTCGATAGTTGTCTATGCTGTTCAGTTTACCAGCCTTATCTTTAACAACAGGCACTAACAGTACTGACATAATAGAGTTCGGTAGAACACCATGAACCATAATTCCAGTGAGACACATGGCTAGAAATGGACTGAGTCTATAACTGGCATTTTTTAGATGCTCTGCAGAAATGCAATCCATACCACAAGCTTTGTTGTTGTCTACCATGTGGATGGCATCATAAATATCTACTGATCTAACTATCAAGTCTGCAGAGATACCTTTATATTCATTATCAATTCTCACTGTGTTACTTTGAACACAATTAAATAGTTTACTGTAGTGCTCATGCCATAGATCAGCAATCTTCTCTGGACAACTAACCCCTTTGATATCAGAAGGGAGGGGAGTTCTATTATTATTTATGATCTTGACCTCCTTCCAGAAGTCAGTAAGATTGTTATTCTGCATCTTTCTGGCCAGCGAGTCTGCTCTCATTGTGTTTTCATTTCTCTTAATGAAATGAGTGCATATTTAAATCTAGCATTTGTGAGGTTTTTGTTATCAAGCAGCACTCCCTGTCTGGGTCTGCCTGCCTCTGACCAGACTCTAAAGGCTTCTCTAGCAGCAGCATGTTGCTCAGACACAAACTCATTCCAGACAGGCCGTGCGTTAGGGACCTTACTCTTGTGATTAATAAAAGGTTCACTGGAAGCATAAAGACATTTGACAATATCATCATACATGGCACAGAGCTTTTCAGCATGATGTTTATCCTTGCAGTTCATATCCGTGCACATTAGGGCATCCCTAGAAAATGCAACATCACTATGTAAGCTGTCAGTTAATAGAGAATATCTGTGCATAACCTCTTTGGTCAATTTTGACCAGTCCAGTTTTCTTGGGGGGCCAGCAACAAGGGCACACTCTCAACATTTAGCAGCATAGCAACTGGTACGTGATCAGTGGTGGCCAGCCCATAACACATCTCTATACTTTCCAGTGAGTCATGAGCATCGGCTGTGGTTACAATATGGTCTAGCCAGGAAGTTGTGTGCCACGTTTCACTTATATAGGTAAAACTTGTATCAGGCAAAATGCTTGATATAATTAATGTAGTTTCATTACAGAACTGCTGCAGATGTTGTGCGAATAAACGCTTATCTGACATGTCAGCATTAAAATCACCCATGACATAGACACAACATGAACTATTGTCCTCTATGAAGGACTGAATAAAAGCTAACCTGTTCTGAAATTCCTCCTCATGGTCATAGGATTCATATGGTGTGTACACATTTACAATAGTACATTTATTTTCATTGTGATTAAACTCCAACCCAATAGCCCAGTCAACGTGTAGCCACACCACCTTTACCGTTGGGTCATATTTTATGTTCCACAGTATAGCTACACCACCAGCTATCCTCCCACAAACCATTCTCATGCTGAGATCGGTAGTGGACTCTCCAGCACCATGAAAGTTCTTGTGTAGGGAGTTCAATTTGTCCAGATCTTGCTTGGCCATCCAGGTTTCTTGAAGGCAGACAATGTCACTCTCGTCCAATAATGTGTCCACCACCAAACGTCTTGATCTATCAGCAGCAGTATGTCCTACTCGGAGGCCACGAGCGTTGTAGGATACAACCCGCATTAATGATCTACCACGGACCCATCAGGGCAGCTGGCCGGTGTGTCTGTCTCCCCGGTCTCTACATATAGGCCTACATTCATCCCAGCATCATGACTGAGCTGAAGCTCGGTACCCTGAGAACGGGGGGTATGCTCTGGTCGAGCTTTTTTGAAAGTATAGACCAAGGGTAATTACCACACCACAACTGTCCCACCATTACCCATAGGTGGCGCTACATTCCACGCCCTAAAGCACAAAGGCTTTCTGGAATGGATAGGCTAACCAAGCCCCCTCCCTTCACTCCTTGGGTTAAAATATAGGCCCTTGTGGATCTTGATGGTATTATATTTCAGATTTGGTATCCCATTGGTAATTCTGCAGCATAGATTTTTCTATACAGTTCCAATTTGTCAAGAATATACATTTTTCAATGGTTCGCAATGTTTGGAGGAATCCGCCATTACTGCTTGCAGTTATATTTATTATTATTATTATTCTTGTTCCATGGAAGTCAATGGCAGCCCCTAGAACCCTTCGACAACTTTTTGTGAAATTTGGCACACTCATTAAGGACAGTTGATTCTATACCTACACCAAGTTTCATGTCTCCCATTAGACCACTCCAGCGCCACCAACGGGTCAAAGTTGGACTTGTGTTTACACACGCAACTTTTGAACCGTATGACCCATTTTCAAAAATGAGGTACCATTGGATTCCCTGGTTCAAGCCGAGTTCAACGCACCCCATGGCGTCAATTTCCGGTTATATGGATTTTCCGCTACTTCCGGTTTTATCAAAAACCTTTGAAAGCCTACTCCTCCTACAATTTTTGTCATATCTTCTTCAAAGTTACCAGAGATGATCTTCAGACCAAGCCTCACAAAAGTTATCGAAAAGAATTTTGATCCTCACAACCGTTTGTCCGGTACAGCCAATCAAATTCATCAGAAAAGCCGCCAAACAGGATGTGAAGTCATGTCTCAGCAAATCTTTGAGATATCAACACGAAACTTGGTATATCGATGGAAGACACTACAACATGTTACCGTGTGCAAAGGCAACTTCATATCTCCAAAAATGATTGATATAAAGCAAATTGAACTTATCGCTAACGCTAAAATAATGCTTTACACATCAGCCAGTCAAAAACTGATACTCTGATTCAATCACAAGTTCATATGAAGACTCTTGAGAATGTTTATAACACAAATCTGTGAAAAAGTTGACTGTAAGATCAAAGGTCGATTTTTGGTGAATATTTGAAACATGCTTGCTTGGCTAATTTCTAGCCAAATTTCCAATGAATGTCTCCCCTCCTCCTGCCCGCGCGTGCTCCACATCCTCACACACTCAGCCTTAACTTACACACGCGCGGGCTTGGCAAGACGCACACGCAACATTTCAGGAGAGTGTGGGCTGACCAAGCCCCCACTCATTCCTTGGTTTCTAGCCAAGGCCTTGTGGATCTTGTAATCTTGGATCTCTTAACAAAAGCTGATCTTTTTAGTATTGCATTTCCGATTTTGTATGCAATGGTAAAAAGTTATACAAATCCTGAAACATTGATATATATATATGTATTTATATATATATAAATCTTTATTTCAGACGCCAAGTTCCACATAAAATAACAGACATAGAGCTATAAAAAAGAGAGTAAAACGAAAACATAAAACATAGATAATACAGTGCATAAAAAGTATGAAGACTTTTGTGCCAATGTAGTCTTAAGTTCCAAGTAATCGATAGCAGCTCTTTAGAGGGTTGACCAGGGCCTCTACTATTCAGTTCTCAGACTTGTCCAGTCGACACATGAAACCATACATCAGTTGTCTCAGGAGTGCCTTACAGGTTGGTACGTGCTTAGACAGAAACAACTGACCAGCACTATGCCACCTAGGCACATTAAGTAGCAATCTAAAAGCATCATTGAAACCATACATCAGTTGTCTCAGGATTGCCTTACAGGTTGGTACGTGCTTAGACACAAACAACTGACTAGCACTATGCCACCTTGGCACATTAAGTAGCAATCTAAAAGCATCATTGTAGGCTACTTTCAGTATCTGTATACTCCTTTACCTGTACATAGACCACAAATGAGCAGTGTACAATGGTGTTATGTAGGTTCTAAACAGGGAACATTTAACTGAATCTGAGCACATAGAAAACGTCCTTAATAACATACTGGCCTGAGAATATATTTGACAGCGCTGTTGATACATATCGTTGTCATCTGTCCAATCATCAGAAATGACATGGCAGATATTTTATTTCCTCACAAACACCAAGGGGACTGCCAGATAAATAAAAGGTAGGGAAGGTTAATTTCCTGTCCTGATTACTTCTGACTATCATTATGTGGCTTTTCTTTGCATTATATTTTATATCATGATCTAAGCCATACTGAGAGCACACCCATAGCATCTGTTGCAACAGGCTGAGTGGAACCAGATAATCTGCGTACATCAGATGATTGACAATAGATTCACCAACAAGACAGCCTGTATTTGTCTTATTCAGCTGGCTTGATAAGTCGTCCATATCCATATTAAACAAAAAGGGAAATCAAATTCCTCCTTGTCGAACTCCGTTACCAACATGGAAAGCAGCTGATACAACATTGTCCCATTTAACATGAAAAGTTTGATTGGCATACCAGAACACCAAAATCCTCACAAGAGGTTTAGGGACACCTCTCGCTATTAGCTTCATAAACAGTTTTTCATGACAAATTCGATCGAAAGCTTTGTAAGCATCAATAAAGCATAAAAATACAGATGAATTAAGACTTGTGTACCTGAGACAATCTCCTTCAGAGCATAGATACAGAGATCAGTACCATGTTTTCTTTTAAAACCAAACTGATTTTCTGCAGTCAGAATATACATTTCCAATTTCAATCAAATAATTCTCTCAAACACTTTAGACAAGATACTGGCCAATGCAATGGGTCGATAGTTGTCTATGCTGTTCAGTTTACCAGCATTATCTTTAACAACAGGCACTAACAGTACTGACATAATAGAGTTCGGTAGAACACCATGAACCATAATTCCAGTGAGACACATGGCTAGAAATGGACTGAGTCTATAACTGGCATTTTTTAGATGCTCTGCAGAAATGGAATCCATACCACAAGCTTTGTTGTTGTCTAGCATGTGGATGGCATCATAAATATCTACTGATCTAACTATCAAGTCTGCAGAGATACCTTTACATTGATTATCAATTCTCACTGTGTTACTTTGAACACAATTAAATAGTTTACTGTAGTGCTCATGCCATAGATCAGCAATCTTCTCTGGACAACTAACCCCTTTGATATCAGAAGGGAGGGGAGTTCTGTTATTATTTATGATCTTGACCTCCTTCCAGAAGTCAGTAAGATTGTTATTCTGCATCTTTCTGGCCAGCGAGTCTGCTCTCATTGTGTTTTCATTTCTCTTAATGAAACGAGTGCATATTTAAATCTAGCATTTGTGAGGTTTTTGTTATCAAGCAGCACTCTCTGTCTGGGTCTGCCTGCCTCTGACCAGACTCTAAAGGCTTCTCTAGCAGCAGCATGTTGCTCAGACACAAACTCATTCCAGACAGGCCGTGCGTTAGGGACCTTACTCTTGTGATTAATAAAACCTTCACTGAAAGCATAAAGACATTTGACAATATCATCATACATGGCACAGAGCTTTTCAGCATGATGTTTATCCTTGCAGTTCATATCCGTGCACATTAGGGCATCCCTAGAAAATGCAACATCACTATGTAAGCTGTCAGTTAATAGAGAATATCTGTGCATAACCTCTTTGGTCAATTTTGACCAGTCCAGTTTTCTTGGGGGGCCAGCAACAAGGGTACACTCTCAACATTTAGCAGCATAGCAACTGGTATGTGATCAGTGGTGGCCAGCCCATAACACATCTCTATACTTTCCAGTGAGTCATGAGCATCGGCTGTGGTTACAATATGGTCTAGCCAGGAAGTTGTGTGCCACGTTTCACTTATATAGGTAAAACTTGTATCAGGCAATAACGCTTGATATAATTAATTTAGTTTCATTACAGAACTGCTGCAGATGTTGTGCGAATAAACACTTATCTGACATGTCAGCATTAAAATCACCCATGACATAGACACAACATGAACTATTGTCCTCTATGAAGGACTGAATAAAAGCTAACCTGTTCTGAAATTCATCCTCATGGTCATAGGATTCATATGGTGTGTACACATTTACAATAGTACATTTATTTTCATTGTGATTAAACTCCAACCCAATAGCCCAGTCAACGTTAAGCCACACCACCTTTACCGTTGGGTCATATTTTATGTTCCACAGTATAGCTACACCACCAGCTATCCTCCCACAAACCATTCTCATGCTGAGATCGGTAGTGGACTCTCCAGCACCATGAAAGTTCTTGTGTAGGGAGTTCAATTTGTCCAGATCTTGCTTGGTCATCCAGGTTTCTTGAAGGCAGACAATGTCACTCTCGTCCAGCAATGTGTCCACCACCAAACGTCTTGATCTATCAGCAGCAGTATGTCCTACTCGGAGGCCACGAGCGTTGTAGGATACAACCCGCATTAATGATCTACCACGGACCCATCAGGGCAGCTGGCCGGTGTGTCTGTCTCCCTGGTCTCTACATATAGGCCTACATTCATCCCAGCATCATGACTGAGCTGAAGCTCGGTACCCTGAGAGCGGGGGGTATTCTCTGGTCGAGCTTTTTTGAAAGTATAGACCAAGGGTAATTACCAAACCACAACTGTCCCACCATTACACATATGTGGCGCTACATTCCACGCCCTAAAGCACAAAGGCTTTCTGGAATGGATAGGCTAACCAAGCCCCCTCCCTTCACTCCTTGAGTTGAAATAAAGGCCCTTGTGGATCCTGGTGGTATTATATTTCAGATTTGGTATCCCATTGGTAATTCTGCAGCATAGATTTTTCTATACAGTTCCAATTTGTCAAGAATATACATTTTTCAATGGTTCGCAATGTTTGGAGGAATCCGCCATTACTGCTTGCAGTTATATTTAGGATTCCTCCGTCAGGAGGAAACCTATTGTTATTGTTAGTTTTATTATTATTATTATTATTATTCTTGTTCCATGGAAGTCAATGGCAGCCCCTAGAACACTTCGACAACTTTTTGTGAAATTTGGCACACTCATTAAGGACAGTTGATTCTATACCTACACCAAGTTTCATGTCTCCCATTAGACCACTCCAGCGCCACCAACGGGTCAAAGTTGGACTTGTGTTTACACACGCAACTTTTGAACCGTATGACCCATTTTCAAAAATGAGGTACCATTGGATTCCCTGGTTCAAGCCGAGTTCAACGCACCCCATGGCGTCAATTTCCGGTTATATAGATTTTCCGCTACTTCCGGTTTTATCAAAAACCTTTGAAAGCCTACTCCTCCTACAATTTTTGTCATATCTTCTTCAAAGTTACCAGAGATGATCTTCAGACCAAGCGTCACAAAAGTTATCGAAAAGAATTTTGATCCTCACAACCCTTTGTCCGGTACAGCCAATCAAATTCATCAGAAAAGCCGCCAAACAGGATGTGAAGTCATGTCTCAGCAAATCTTTGAGATATCAACACGAAACTTGGTATATCGATGGAAGACACTACAACATGTTACCGTGTGCAAAGGCAACTTCATATCTCCAAAAATGATTGATATAAAGCAAATTGAACTTATCGCTAACGCTAAAATAATGCTTTACACATCAGCCAGTCAAAAACTGATACTCTGATTCAATCACAAGTTCATATGAAGACTCTTGAGAATGTTTATAACACAAATCTGTGAAAAAGTTGACTGTAAGATCAAAGGTCGATTTTTGGTGAATATTTGAAACATGCTTGCTTGGCTAATTTCCAGCCAAATTTCCAATGAATGTCTCCCCTCCTCCTGCCCGCGCGTGCTCCACATCCTCACACACTCAGCCTTAACTTACACACGCGCGGGCTTGGCAAGACGCACACGCAACATTTCAGGAGAGTGTGGGCTGACCAAGCCCCCACTCATTCCTTGGTTTCTAGCCAAGGCCTTGTGGATCTTGTAATCTTGGATCTCTTAACAAAAGCTGATCTTTTTAGTATTGCATTTCCGATTTTGTATGCAATGGTAAAAAGTTATACAAATCCTGAAACATTGATATATATATATGTATTTATATATATATAAATCTTTATTTCAGACGCCAAGTTCCACATAAAATAACAGACATAGAGCTATAAAAAAGAGAGTAAAACGAAAACATAAAACATAGATAATACAGTGCATAAAAAGTATGAAGACTTTTGTGCCAATGTAGTCTTAAGTTCCAAGTAATCGATAGCAGCTCTTTAGAGGGTTGACCAGGGCCTCTACTATTCAGTTCTCAGACTTGTCCAGTCGACACATGAAACCATACATCAGTTGTCTCAGGAGTGCCTTACAGGTTGGTACGTGCTTAGACAGAAACAACTGACCAGCACTATGCCACCTAGGCACATTAAGTAGCAATCTAAAAGCATCATTGAAACCATACATCAGTTGTCTCAGGATTGCCTTACAGGTTGGTACGTGCTTAGACACAAACAACTGACTAGCACTATGCCACCTTGGCACATTAAGTAGCAATCTAAAAGCATCATTGTAGGCTACTTTCAGTATCTGTATACTCCTTTTCCTGTACATAGACCACAAATGAGCAGTGTGCAATGGTGTTATGTAGGTTCTAAACAGGGAACATTTAACTGAATCTGAGCACATAGAAAATGTCCTTAATAACATACTGGCCTGAGAATATATTTGACAGCGCTGTTGATACATATCGTTGTCATCTGTCCAATCATCAGAAATGACATGGCAGATATTTTATTTCCTCACAAACACCAAGGGGACTGCCAGATAAATAAAAGGTAGGGAAGGTTAATTTCCTGTCCTGATTACTTCTGACTATCATTATGTGGCTTTTCTTTGCATTATATTTTATATCATGATCTAAGCCATACTGAGAGCACACCCATAGCATCTGTTGCAACAGGCTGAGTGGAACCAGATAATCTGCGTACATCAGATGATTGACAATAGATTCACCAACAAGACAGCCTGTATTTGTCTTATTCAGCTGGCTTGATAAGTCGTCCATATCCATATTAAACAAAAAGGGAAATCAAATTCCTCCTTGTCGAACTCCGTTACCAACATGGAAAGCAGCTGATACAACATTGTCCCATTTAACATGAAAAGTTTGATTGGCATACCAGAACACCAAAATCCTCACAAGAGGTTTAGGGAAACCTCTCGCTATTAGCTTCATAAACAGTTTTTCATGACAAATTCGATCGAAAGCTTTGTAAGCATCAATAAAGCATAAAAATACAGATGAATTAAGACTTGTGTACCTGAGACAATCTCCTTCAGAGCATAGATACAGAGATCAGTACCATGTTTTCTTTTAAAACCAAACTGATTTTCTGCAGTCAGAATATACATTTCCAATTTCAATCAAATAATTCTCTCAAACACTTTAGACAAGATACTGGCCAATGCAATGGGTCGATAGTTGTGTAGCCCGGGTGGTAAACATTTCTGTTGAAACAATCCTATTACATAAATATAAAAGTTTGAATACATAATACTTAAGTTCATAGTTTAATAAATAGACTTTAAGGTTTGAGAGTATGATTTTGATTTGATGAGAAATGCATATTGTTCATGTTTTACTGAATACAGCATTTGGAAATGTATATCTGTTGTTTAAAAAACGCATGTTAAAATGTACCGGTTACAAATATGAAGAGAGTAAGATGAATGTTTTGTGAATCTATGTTGTTGCTTTAATTTTGATTATGATGTTAAGCCAATCCGGTTTGAGGTCAAAGGGCAGGGTAACACGGGAAGTTGGGGTAGATGAGGTTGGAGTAGAAAAAGACAGAGCGAGCGGAGGAGTTGGAGGGAGAAGAAAATTGTAGCGTACGGTAAAATACCAAGAGTGAAGATTTTATATTATCATTAGTGGTGTTATGTTTATATTGTTGGGTGAATATCTCAACCAACAACAATAACCCAGAAAGAGGAGTTTGGCTGTTGGCGGTTTTGGATTAAGCACGGGCTTTGCCGCCAGACTAGCGACAGCGAGTGCCAGGTTGGAGCCGGTGGAGGTCGGGATTGTCGTCGTCCTCAGTCTTCTTCCTGAGTTGGTTCGTCTCGTAAATCCACGAGAGTATTTGGTCGGTCTCTCCTTCACCTGCTGCCGCCCTTCTGCCGCAGTGCGTGTGCTACCGCACTGCTGATCCGAGGTACCAGCTCCTTGTTATTTTGTGCCATCCTGGCGAAACAGCCATTTTGTTTACGGCTACAACGCACACGAGCTACACTCAGGCCTGCACCGTAGAACTGTACTGAATTAAGGTATTCGTGTAGTTAGCATTGCCGGCTAGTTTGTATTGTGTGTCCATGTGCATTACGATGTCATGTAAATGTTGAACCAATAACTGAAGAACTGATTTTTTGTCTGAAGTAAATCTTTCCTGTTTTTGTTTAACAGTTGGTTGTATTGTTTTTTTCATATGTTAAATTGGTTTAAGTTAGTAACAATTACTAACGAACTCAGGTTAGCCACCTCTCATTACAAATCCACCAAACTAGAGAGGCGCTACAGTTGTCTATGCTGTTCAGTTTACCAGCCTTATCTTTAACAACAGGCACTAACAGTACTGACATAATAGAGTTTGGTAGAACACCATGAACCATAATTCCAGTGAGACACATGGCTAGAAATGGACTGAGTCTATAACTGGCATTTTTTAGATGCTCTGCAGAAATGGAATCCATACCACAAGCTTTGTTGTTGTCTAGCATGTGGATGGCATCATAAATATCTACTGATCTAACTATCAAGTCTGCAGAGATACCTTTATATTGATTATCAATTCTCACTGTGTTACTTTGAACACAATTAAATAGTTTACTGTAGTGCTCATGCCATAGATCAGCAATCTTCTCTGGACAACTAACCCCTTTGATATCAGAAGGGAGGGGAGTTCTGTTATTATTTATGATCTTGACCTCCTTCCAGAAGTCAGTAAGATTGTTATTCTGCATCTTTCTGGCCAGCGAGTCTGCTCTCATTGTGTTTTCATTTCTCTTAATGAAACGAGTGCATATTTAAATCTAGCATTTGTGAGGTTTTTGTTATCAAGCAGCACTCTCTGTCTGGGTCTGCCTGCCTCTGACCAGACTCTAAAGGCTTCTCTAGCAGCAGCATGTTGCTCAGACACAAACTCATTCCAGACAGGCCGTGCGTTAGGGACCTTACTCTTGTGATTAATAAAAGGTTCACTGGAAGCATAAAGACATTTGACAATATCATCATACATGGCACAGAGCTTTTCAGCATTATGTTTATCCTTGCAGTTCATATCCGAGAATTAGTTAATAGAGAATATCTGTGCCGAACCTCTTTGGTCAATTTTGACCAGTCCAGTTTTCTTGGGGGGCCAGCAACAAGGGTACACTCTCAACATTTAGCAGCATAGCAACTGGTATGTGATCAGTGGTGGCCAGCCCATAACACATCTCTATACTTTCCAGTGAGTCATGAGAATCGGCTGTGGTTACAATATGGTCTAGCCAGGAAGTTGTGTGCCACGTTTCACTTATATAGGTAAAACTTGTATCAGGCAATAACGCTTGATATAATTAATTTAGTTTCATTACAGAACTGCTGCAGATGTTGTGCGAATAAACACTTATCTGACATGTCAGCATTAAAATCACCCATGACATAGACACAACATGAACTATTGTCCTCTATGAAGGACTGAATAAAAGCTAACCTGTTCTGAAATTCATCCTCATGGTCATAGGATTCATATGGTGTGTACACATTTACAATAGTACATTTATTTTCATTGTGATTAAACTCCAACCCAATAGCCCAGTCAACGTTAAGCCACACCACCTTTACCGTTGGGTCATATTTTATGTTCCACAGTATAGCTACACCACCAGCTATCCTCCCACAAACCATTCTCATGCTGAGATCGGTAGTGGACTCTCCAGCACCATGAAAGTTCTTGTGTAGGGAGTTCAATTTGTCCAGATCTTGCTTGGTCATCCAGGTTTCTTGAAGGCAGACAATGTCACTCTCGTCCAGCAATGTGTCCACCACCAAACGTCTTGATCTATCAGCAGCAGTATGTCCTACTCGGAGGCCACGAGCGTTGTAGGATACAACCCGCATTAATGATCTACCACGGACCCATCAGGGCAGCTGGCCGGTGTGTCTGTCTCCCTGGTCTCTACATATAGGCCTACATTCATCCCAGCATCATGACTGAGCTGAAGCTCGGTACCCTGAGAGCGGGGGGTATTCTCTGGTCGAGCTTTTTTGAAAGTATAGACCAAGGGTAATTACCAAACCACAACTGTCCCACCATTACCCATATGTGGCGCTACATTCCACGCCCTAAAGCACAAAGGCTTTCTGGAATGGATAGGCTAACCAAGCCCCCTCCCTTCACTCCTTGAGTTGAAATAAAGGCCCTTGTGGATCCTGGTGGTATTATATTTCAGATTTGGTATCCCATTGGTAATTCTGCAGCATAGATTTTTCTATACAGTTCCAATTTGTCAAGAATATACATTTTTCAATGGTTCGCAATGTTTGGAGGAATCCGCCATTACTGCTTGCAGTTATATTTATTATTATTCTTGTTCCATGGAAGTCAATGGCAGCCCCTAGAACCCTTCGACAACTTTTTGTGAAATTTGGCACACTCATTAAGGACAGTTGATTCTATACCTACACCAAGTTTCATGTCTCCCATTAGACCACTCCAGCGCCACCAACGGGTCAAAGTTGGACTTGTGTTTACACACGCAACTTTTGAACCGTATGACCGATTTTCAAAAATGAGGCACCATTGGATTCCCTGGATCAAGCCGAGTTCAACGCACCCCATGGCGTCAATTTCCGGTTATATAGATTTTCCGCTATTTCCGGTTTTATGAAAAACCTTTGAAAGCCTACTCCTCCTACAATTTTTGTCATATCTTCTTCAAAGTTACCAGAGATGATCTTCAGACCAAGCCTCACAAAAGTTATCGAAAAGAATTTTGATCCTCACAACCGTTTGTCCGGTACAGCCAATCAAATTCATCAGAAAAGCCGCCAAACAGGATGTGAAGTCATGTCTCAGCAAATCTTTGAGATATCAACACGAAACTTGGTATATCGATGGAAGACACTACAACATGTTACCGTGTGCAAAGGCAACTTCATATCTCCAAAAATGATTGATATAAAGCAAATTGAACTTATCGCTAACGCTAAAATAATGCTTTACACATCAGCCAGTCAAAAACTAATACTCTGATTCAATCACAAGTTCATATGAAGACTCTTGAGAATGTTTATAACACAAATCTGTGAAAAAGTTGACTGTAAGATCAAAGGTCGATTTTTGGTGAATATTTGAAACATGCTTGCTTGGCTAATTTCTAGCCAAATTTCCAATGAATGTCTCCCCTCCTCCTGCCCGCGCGTGCTCCACATCCTCACACCCTCAGCCTTAACTTACACACGCGCGGGCTTGGCAAGACGCACACGCAACATTTCAGGAGAGTGTGGGCTGACCAAGCCCCCACTCATTCCTTAGTTTCTAGCAAAGGCCTTGTGGATCTTGTAATCTTGGATCTCTTAACAAAAGCTGATCTTTTTGGTATTGCATTTCCGATTTTGTATGCAATGGTAAAAAGTTATACAAATCCTGAAACATTGATATATATATATATATATATGTATTTATATATATATATAAATCTTTATTTCAGACGCCAAGTTCCACATAAAATAACAGACACAGAGCTATAAAAAAGAGAGTAAAACAAAAACATAAAACACAGATAATACAGTGCATAAAAAGTATGAAGACTTTTGTGCCAATGTAGTCTTAAGTTCCAAGTAATCGATAGCAGCTCTTTAGAGGGTTGACCAGAGCCTCTACTATTCAGTTCTCAGACTTGTCCAGTCGACACATTAAACCATACATCAGTTGTCTCAGGAGTGCCTTACAGGTTGGTTTGTGCTTAGACAGAAACAACTGACCAGCACTATGCCACCTAGGCACATTAAGTAGCAATCTAAAAGCATCATTGAAACCATACATCAGTTGTCTCAGGATTGCCTTACAGGTTGGTACGTGCTTAGACACAAACAACTGACTAGCACTATGCCACCTTGGCACATTAAGTAGCAATCTAAAAGCATCATTGTAGGCTACTTTCAGTATCTGTATACTCCTTTTCCTGTACATAGACCACAAATGAGCAGTGTACAATGGTGTTATGTAGGTTCTAAACAGGGAACATTTAACTGAATCTGAGCACATAGAAAACGTCCTTAATAACATACTGGCCTGAGAATATATTTGACAGCGCTGTTGATACATATCGTTGTCATCTGTCCAATCATCAGAAATGACATGGCCCAGATATTTTATTTCCTCACAAACACCAAGGGGACTGCCAGATAAATAAAAGGTAGGGAAGGTTAATTTCCTGTCCTGATTACTTCTGACTATCATTATGTGGCTTTTCTTTGCATTATATTTTATATCATGATCTAAGCCATACTGAGAGCACACCCATAGCATCTGTTGCAACAGGCTGAGTGGAACCAGATCATTTGCGTACATCAGATGATTGACAATAGATTCACCAACAAGACAGCCTGTATTTGTCTTAATCAGCTGGCTTGATAAGTCGTCCAAATCCATATTAAACAAAAAGGGAAATCAAATTCCTCCTTGTCGAACTCCGTTACCAACATGGAAAGGAGCTGATACAACATTGTCCCATTTAACATGAAAAGTTTGATTGGCATACCAGAACACCAAAATCCTCACAAGAGGTTTAGGGACACCTCTCGCTATTAGCTTCATAAACAGTTTTTCATGACAAATTCGATCGAAAGCTTTGTAAGCATCAATAAAGCATAAAAATACAGATGAATTAAGACTTGTGTACCTGAGACAATCTCCTTCAGAGCATAGATACAGAGATCAGTACCATGTTTTCTTTTAAAACCAAACTGATTTTCTGCAGTCAGAATATACATTTCCAATTTCAATCAAATAATTCTCTCAAACACTTTAGACAAGATACTGGCCAATGCAATGGGTCGATAGTTGTCTATGCTGTTCAGTTTACCAGCCTTATCTTTAACAACAGGCACTAACAGTACTGACATAATAGAGTTCAGTAGAACACCATGAACCATAATTCCAGTGAGACACATGGCTAGAAATGGACTGAGTCTATAACTGGCATTTTTTAGATGCTCTGCAGAAATGCAATCCATACCACAAGCTTTGTTGTTGTCTAGCATGTGGATGGCATCATAAATATCTACTGATCTAACTATCAAGTCTGCAGAGATACCTTTATATTCATTATCAATTCTCACTGTGTTACTTTTAACACAATTAAATAGTTTACTGTAGTGCTCATGCCATAGATCAGCAATCTTCTCTGGACAACTAACCCCTTGGATATCAGAAGGGAGGGAAGTTCTGTTATTACTTATGATCTTGACCTCCTTCCAGAAGTCAGTAAGATTGTTATTTTGCATCTTTCTGGCCAGCGAGTCTGCTCTCATTGTGTTTTCATTTCTCTTAATGAAACGACTGCATATTTAAATCTAGCATTTGTGAGGTTTTTGTTATCAAGCAGCACTCCCTGTCTGGGTCTGCCTGCCTCTGACCAGACTCTAAAGGCTTCTCTAGCAGCAGCATGTTGCTCAGACACAAACTCATTCCAGACAGGCCGTGCGTTAGGGACCTTACTCTTGTGATTAATAAAAGGTTCACTGAAAGCATAAAGACATTTGACAATATCATCATACATGGCACAGAGCTTTTCAGCATGATGTTTATCCTTGCAGTTCATATCCGTGCACATTAGGGCATCCCTAGAAAATGCAACATCACTATGTAAGCTGTCAGTTAATAGAAAATATCTGTGCATAACCTCTTTGGTCAATTTTGACCAGTCCAGTTTTCTTGGGGGGCCAGCAACAAGGGTACACTCTCAACATTTAGCAGCATAGCAACTGGTATGTGATCAGTGGTGGCCAGCCCATAACACATCTCTATACTTTCCAGTGAGTCATGAGCATCGGCTGTGGTTACAAATCAAATCAAATCAAATTTATTTGTATAGCCCTTTTTACACGCAAGCATGTCACAGAGGGCTTCACATGCGCCCATAGAACTGCCCCTCAACCAACCTAAACCCTCAAGGAAGACAAGGAAAAACTCCCAGAAAAACTCCCACCGGGAGAAAAAATGGAAGAAACCTTGGGAGGAGCAATTCAGAGAGGGATCCCCTCCTCCAGAGACGGTTGGTAAGAGAGAGGAGCAGAACACAAGCTAAACATAGTCATACAGTGTCAATGGGTTTTGAAACACCAAAATCCATTGTTCGGCTTTATAGACGTTGGATGGGACCGGGAAACTCGCTGTTGGCCGTCATGGAGACTGGATTCCGGGTGACGACCTGGTTCAGCGTTGGCAGACCGACGACCAAGCAGGTCCTGACAGCTCAAACCCCCCACACCACAGGGAATGTGTGGGGGGGGGACAGAGAGGAGAGCAGGGATTAGAGAATGCCAGGAGCAGCTAACAGTTACAGTCAAAATAGAATGAGATCCCCACCGGTCAAGTGTGGACTAGTGCAGCAATTTAACAGAGCAAAAAGGGTATTTGATGCAGCCCCACACACCAAAACAACGACAGCCCCCCTCAGTTGGAACATGAAATCTGTTCCAGGGGAAAGAACTCTAAAGTAGGTTATACTTATACGAATAAGGATGAAAACAGCCAGTCCCCCGTTGTCTCCAACTAGTAATAAAAACTATAACAGTAACAATATACAGCAACGGAACTATAATAATAATAATACTAACAATATACAGTAACAGGTTTACTTTATTTGTAACATCTAGCTGGGCAATGTGAACATAAGCTATAATTAAAATTTAAAAGTTACATGTGATACACACATAGGCAAGCACACATCCCAGGTTTACATAGAAAGTACACACATACTTCCCTTTAACAATCATAGAATTGACTAAACAAGAACGTTTTTAATCTAGTTTTAAATGTTGAGACAGTATCAGCTTCCTTAATTGAGATGGGTAATTTGTTCCAAAGAAGAGGTGCTCTATATGAGAACGCCCTACCTCCAGCAGTTTTTTTCTTAACTTTGGGTATTACCAGATAGCCGGCATTTTGAGATCTTAGAGACCTTGCGGGGCAATAGGGTGCAAGGAGACCGGAGAGGTACAGTGGTGCCAATCCATGCAGAGATTTGTAAGTTAGTAGTAGAACTTTGAAATCAGCTCTGGCTTGGATAGGGAGCCAGTGTAAAGAGATAAGAGTCGATGTTATATGATCAAACTTTCTAGTTTTAGTCAATAGTCTAGCAGCAGCATTTTGCACCCGCTGTAAGTTTTTTAGGTAGGTAATTGGGAGGCCAGAGAACAACACATTGCAGTAGTCCAATCGGGACGTAACAAAAGCATGTATTAGTTTTTCAGCATCATCCTTTGAGAGGAATTTTCGTATTTTGGCAATATTACGTAGATGGAAAAATGCTGTTCTGGTGATTTGCTTAATATGGTACTCAAATGAAAGGTCTGGGTCCATTGTGACTCCCAGATTTTTTACCAGCTGGCTTTGAGATACTTTGACGCCGTCTAAGTCTAAGGTTAGATGGGATAAATTATTTCGGTGTTTTTTCGGACCAAAAATTTGAACCTCGGTTTTATCCGAATTAAGAAGAAGGAAATTTGCAGTCATCCAAGTTTTCAACCCGGAAACACAGGTTTCCATAGCATGTGGAAATTCTCCCGGCTTTATAGACATGTATAGCTGAGTATCATCTGCATAGCAGTGAAAATCTACCCCAAAACTTCTAATTATGTTTCCTAAAGGCAACATATAGAGTGAAAATAACAGAGGGCCTAAAACTGAACCCTGTGGTACTCCGTATTTTACAATGGAGCTCCTGGATGAGCAACCATCATAGTGGACATATTGTGATCTATCAGATAGATACGATCTGAACCACTGAAGTGAAGTACCAGAAATCCCAACATAGTTCTCCATACGTTCCAGGAGAATCTCATGATCTACAGTGTCAAAAGCTGCACTTAGGTCTAGAAGAACAAGGACAGAGCTAAAGCCCGCGTCAGAGGCTAATAATAGATCATTGACTACCTTGGCTAATGCAGTTTCAGTGCTGTGGTGAAGACGAAATCCAGACTGGAGAGGTTCATAGAGCTGATTTGAGGAGAGGTGCTCAGTGAGCTGTTTTGCCACAGCTTTTTCCAAAATTTTGGAGAGAGATGGCAAATTTGAAATGGGCCTGTAATTGCTAAGACAACCTGGATCCAGGTTTGGTTTTTTAAGAAGGTGCTTGATAATAGCTTGTTTGAAATCGTCAGTGACTTGTCCAGTTACAAGAGATTCATTAATAATACTAAGCATGGGCGGTCCATGGGCGGTTACAATATGGTCTAGCCAGGAAGTTGTGTGCCACGTTTCACTTATATAGGTAAAACTTGTATCAGGCAATAACGCTTGATATAATTAATTTAGTTTCATTACAGAACTGCTGCAGATGTTGTGCGAATAAACGCTTATCTGACATGTCAGCATTAAAATCACCCATGACATAGACACAACATGAACTATTGTCCTCTATGAAGGACTGAATAAAAGCTAACCTGTTCTGAAATTCATCCTCATGGTCATAGGATTCATATGGTGTGTACACATTTACAATAGTAAATTTATTTTCATTGTGATTAAACTCCAACCCAATAGCCCAGTCAACGTTAAGCCACACCACCTTTACCGTTGGGTCATATTTTATGTTCCACAGTATAGCTACACCACCAGCTATCCTCCCACAAACCATTCTCATGCTGAGATCGGTAGGGGACTCTCCAGCACCATGAAAGTTCTTGTGTAGGGAGTTCAATTTGTCCAGATCTTGCTTGGCCATCCAGGTTTCTTGAAGGCAGACAATGTCACTCTCGTCCAGCAATGTGTCCACCACCAAACGTCTTGATCTATCAGCCGCAGTATGTCCTACTCGGAGGCCACGAGCGTTGTAGGATACAACCCGCATTAATGATCTACCACGGACCCATCAGGGCAGCTGGCCGGTGTGTCTGTCTCCCTGGTCTCTACATAAAGGCCTACATTCATCCCAGCATCATGACTGAGCTGAAGCTTGGTACCCTGAGAGCGGGGGGTATGCTCTGGTCGAGCTTTTTTGAAAGTATAGACCAAGGGTAATTACCACACCACAACTGTCCCACCATTACCCATAGGTGGCGCTACATTCCACGCCCTAAAGCACAAAGGCTTTCTGGAATGGATAGGCTAACCAAGCCCCCTCCCTTCACTCATTGGGTTGAAATAAAGGCCCTTGTGGATCTTGATGGTATTATATTTCAGATTTGGTATCCCATTGGTAATTCTGCAGCATAGATTTTTCTATACAGTTCCAATTTGTCAAGAATATACATTTTTCAATGGTTCGCAATGTTTGGAGGAATCCGCCATTACTGCTTGCAGTTATATTTATTAGGATTCCTCCGTCAGGAGGAAACCTATTGTTATTGTTAGTTTTATTATTAGGATTCCTCCGTCAGGAGGAAACCTATTGTTATTGTTAGTTTTATTATTATTATTAGGATTCCTCCGTCAGGAGGAAACCTATTGTTATTGTTAGTTTTATTAGGATTCCTCCGTTAGGAGGAAACCTATTGTTATTGTTAGTTTTATTATTATTAGGATTCCTCCGTCAGGAGGAAACCTATTGTTATTGTTAGTTTTATTAGGATTCCTCCGTCAGGAGGAAACCTATTGTTATTGTTAGTTTTATTATTATTATTATTCTTGTTCCATGGAAGTCAATGGCAGCCCCTAGAACCCTTCGACAACTTTTTGTGAAATTTGGCACACTCATTAAGGACAGTTGATTCTATACCTACACCAAGTTTCATGTCTCCCATTAGACCACTCCAGCGCCACCAACGGGTCAAAGTTGGACTTGTGTTTACACACGCAACTTTTGAACCGTATGACCGATTTTCAAAAATGAGGCACCATTGGATTCCCTGGATCAAGCCGAGTTCAACGCACCCCATGGCGTCAATTTCCGGTTATATAGATTTTCCGCTATTTCCGGTTTTATGAAAAACCTTTGAAAGCCTACTCCTCCTACAATTTTTGTCATATCTTCTTCAAAGTTACCAGAGATGATCTGCAGACCAAGCCTCACAAAAGTTATCGAAAAGAATTTTGATCCTCACAACCGTTTGTCCGGTACAGCCAATCAAATTCATCAGAAAAGCCGCCAAACAGGATGTGAAGTCATGTCTCAGCAAATCTTTGAGATATCAACACGAAACTTGGTATATTGATGGAAGACACTACAACATGTTACCGTGTGCAAAGGCAACTTCATATCTCCAAAAATGATTGATATAAAGCAAATTGAACTTATCGCTAACGCTAAAATAATGCTTTACACATCAGCCAGTCAAAAACTGATACTCTGATTCAATCACAAGTTCATATGAAGACTCTTGAAAATGTTTATAACACAAATCTGTGAAAAAGTTGACTGTAAGATCAAAGGTCGATTTTTGGTGAATATTTGAAACATGCTTGCTTGGCTAATTTCTAGCCAAATTTCCAATGAATGTCTCCCCTCCTCCTGCCCGCGCGTGCTCCACATCCTCACACACTCAGCCTAACTTACACACGCGCGGGCTTGGCAAGACGCACACGCAACATTTCAGGAGAGTGTGGGCTGACCAAGCCCCCACTCATTCCTTAGTCTCTAGCAAAGGCCTTGCGGATCATGTAATCTTGGATCTCTAAACAAAAGCTGATCTTTTTGGTATTGCATTTCCGATTTTGTATGCAATGGTAAAAGGTTATACAAATCCTGAAACATTGATATATATATATGTATTTATATATATATAAATCTTTATTTCAGACGCCAAGTTCCACATAAAATAACAGACATAGAGCTATAAAAAAGAGAGTAAAACAAAAACATAAAACACAGATAATACAGTGCATAAAAAGTATGAAGACTTTTGTGCCAATGTAGTCTTAAGTTCCAAGTAATCGATAGCAGCTCTTTAGAGGGTTGACCAGAGCCTCAGCATACATCAGTTGTCTCAGGAGTGCCTTACAGGTTGGTACGTGCTTAGACAGAAACAACTGACCAGCACTATGCCACCTAGGCACATTAAGTAGCAATCTAAAAGCATCATTGAAACCATACATCAGTTGTCTCAGGATTGCCTTACAGGTTGGTACGTGCTTAGACACAAACAACTGACTAGCACTATGCCACCTTGGCACATTAAGTAGCAATCTAAAAGCATCATTGTAGGCTACTTTCAGTATCTGTATACTCCTTTTCCTGTACATAGACCACAAATGAGCAGTGTACAATGGTGTTATGTAGGTTCTAAACAGGGAACATTTAACTGAATCTGAGCACATAGAAAACGTCTTTAATAACATACTGGCCTGAGAATATATTTTACAGCGCCGTTGATACATATCGTTGTCATCTGTCCAATCATCAGAAATGACATGGCCCAGATATTTTATTTCCTCACAAACACCAAGGGGACTGCCAGATAAATAAAAGGTAGGGAAGGTTAATTTCCTGTCCTGATTACTTCTGACTATCATTATGTGGCTTTTCTTTGCATTATATTTGATATCATGATCTAAGCCATACTGAGAGCACACCCATAGCATCTGTTGCAACAGGCTGAGTGGAACCAGATCATCTGCGTAAATCAGATGATTGACAATATATTCACCAACAAGACAGCCTGTATTTGTCTTATTCAGCAGGCTTGATAAGTCGTCCATATCCATATTAAACAAAAAGGGAAATCAAATTCCTCCTTGTCGAACTCCGTTACCAACATGGAAAGGAGCTGATACAACATTGTCCCATTTAACATGAAAAGTTTGATTGGCATACCAGAACACCAAAATCCTCACAAGAGGTTTAGGGACACCTCTCGCTATTAGCTTCATAAACAGTTTTTCATGACAAATTCGATCGAAAGCTTTGTAAGCATCAATAAAGCATAAAAATACAGATGAATTAAGACTTGTGTACCTGAGACAATCTCCTTCAGAGCATAGATACAGAGATCAGTACCATGTTTTCTTTTAAAAAACCAAACTGATTTTCTGCAGTCAGAATATACATTTCCAATTTCAATCAAATAATTCTCTCAAACACTTTAGACAAGATACTGGCCAATGCAATGGGTCGATAGTTGTCTATGCTGTTCAGTTTACCAGCCTTATCTTTAACAACAGGCACTAACAGTACTGACATGATTGAGTTCGGTAGAACACCATGAACCATAATTCCAGTGAGACACATGGCTAGTAATGGACTGAGTCTATAACTGGCATTTTTTAGATGCTCTGCAGAAATGCAATCCATACCACAAGCGTTGTTGTTGTCTAGCATGTGGATGGCATCATAAATATCTACTGATCTAACTATTAAGTCTGCAGAGATACCTTTATATTCATTATCAATTCTCACTGTGTTACTTTTAACACAATTAAATAGTTTACTGTAGTGCTCATGCCATAGATCAGCAATCTTCTCTGGACAACTAACCCCTTTGATATCAGAAGGGAGGGGAGTTCTGTTATTATTTATGATCTTGACCTCCTTTCAGAAGTCAGTAAGATTGTTATTCTGCATCTTTCTGGCCAGCGAGTCTGCTCTCATTGTGTTTTCATTTCTCTTAATGAAACGAGTGCATATTTAAATCTAGCATTTGTGAGGTTTTTGTTATCAAGCAGCACTCCCTGTCTGGGTCTGCCTGCCTCTGACCAGACTCTAAAGGCTTCTCTAGCAGCAGCATGTTGCTCAGACACAAACTCATTCCAGACAGGCCGTGCGTTAGTTGTGTGCCACGTTTCACTTATATAGGTAAAACTTGTATCAGGCAATAACGCTTGATATCATTAATTTAGTTTCATTACAGAACTGCTGCAGATGTTGTGCGAATAAACACTTATCTGACATGTCAGCATTAAAATCACCCATGACATAGACACAACATGAACTATTGTCCTCTATGAAGGACTGAATAAAAGCTAACCTGTTCTGAAATTCATCCTCATGGTCATAGGATTCATATGGTGTGTACACATTTACAATAGTAAATTTATTTTCATTGTGATTAAACTCCAACCCAATAGCCCAGTCAACGTTAAGCCACACCACCTTTACCGTTGGGTCATATTTTATGTTCCACAGTATAGCCACACCACCAGCTATCCTCCCACAAACCATTCTCATGCTGAGATTGATAGTGGACTCTCCAGCACCATGAAAGTTCTTGTGTAGGGAGTTCAATTTGTCCAGATCTTGCTTGGCCATCCAGGTTTCTTGAAGGCAGACAATGTCACTCTCGTCCAGCAATGCGTCCACCACCAAACGTCTTGATCTATCAGCAGCAGTATGTCCTACTCGGAGGCCACGAGCGTTGTAGGATACAACCCGCATTAATGATCTACCACGGACCCATCAGGGCAGCTGGCCGGTGTGTCTGTCTCCCTGGTCTCTACATATATGCCTACATCCATCCGAGCATCATGACTGAGCTGAAGCTCGGTACCCTGAGAGCGGGGGGGTATGCTCTGGTCGAGCTTTTTTGAAAGTATAGACCAAGGGTAATTACCACACCACAACTGTCCCACCATTACCCATAGGTGGCGCTACATTCCACGCCCTAAAGCACAAAGGCTTTCTGGAATGGATAGGCTAACCAAGCCCCCTCCCTTCACTCCTTGGGTTGAAATAAAGGCCCTTGTGGATCTTGATGGTATTATATTTCAGATTTGGTATCCCATCGGTAATTCTGCAGTATAGATTTTTCTATACAGTTCCAATTTGTCAAGAATATACATTTTTCAATGGTTCGCAATGTTTGGAGGAATCCGCCATTACTGCTTGCAGTTATATTTATTAGGATTCCTCCGTCAGGAGGAAACCTATTGTTATTGTTAGTTTTATTATTAGGATTCCTCCGTCAGGAGGAAACCTATTGTTATTGTTAGTTTTATTATTATTATTATTATTATTCTTGTTCCATGGAAGTCAATGGCAGCCCCTAGAACACTTCGACAACTTTTTGTGAAATTTGGCACACTCATTAAGGACAGTTGATTCTATACCTACACCAAGTTTCATGTCTCCCATTAGGCCACTCCAGCGCCACCAACGGGTCAAAGTTGGACTTGTGTTTACACACGCAACTTTTGAACCGTATGACCCATTTTCAAAAATGAGGTACCATTGGATTCCCTGGTTCAAGCCGAGTTCAACGCACCCCATGGCGTCAATTTCCGGTTATATAGATTTTCCGCTACTTCCGGTTTTATCAAAAACCTTTGAAAACCTACTCCTCCTACAATTTTTGTCATATCTTCTTCAAAGTTACCAGAGATGATCTTCAGACCAAGCGTCACAAAAGTTATCGAAAAGAATTTTGATCCTCACAACCGTTTGTCCGGTACAGCCAATCAAATTCATCAGAAAAGCCGCCAAACAGGATGTGAAGTCATGTCTCAGCAAATCTTTGAGATATCAACACGAAACTTGGTATATCGATGGAAGACACTACAACATGTTACCGTGTGCAAAGGCAACTTCATATCTCCAAAAATGATTGATATAAAGCAAATTGAACTTATCGCTAACGCTAAAATAATGCTTTACACATCAGCCAGTCAAAAACTGATACTCTGATTCAATCACAAGTTCATATGAAGACTCTTGAGAATGTTTATAACACAAATCTGTGAAAAATTTGACTGTAAGATCAAAGGTCGATTTTTGGTGAATATTTGAAACATGCTTGCTTGGCTAATTTCTAGCCAAATTTCCAATGAATGTCTCCCCTCCTCCTGCCCGCGCGTGCTCCACATCCTCACACACTCAGCCTTAACTTACACACGCGCGGGCTTGGCAAGACGCACACGCAACATTTCAGGAGAGTGTGGGCTGACCAAGCCCCCACTCATTCCTTGGTTTCTAGCAAAGGCCTTGTGGATCTTGTAATCTTGGATCTCTTAACAAAAGCTGATCTTTTTAGTATTGCATTTCCGATTTTGTATGCAATGGTAAAAAGTTATACAAATCCTGAAACATTGATATATATATATGTATTTATATATATATAAATCTTTATTTCAGACGCCAAGTTCCACATAAAATAACAGACATAGAGCTATAAAAAAGAGAGTAAAACAAAAACATAAAACATAGATAATACAGTGCATAAAAAGTATGAAGACTTTTGTGCCAATGTAGTCTTAAGTTCCAAGTAATCGATAGCAGCTCTTTAGAGGGTTGACCAGGGCCTCTACTATTCAGTTCTCAGACTTGTCCAGTCGACACATGAAACCATACATCAGTTGTCTCAGGAGTGCCTTACAGGTTGGTACGTGCTTAGACAGAAACAACTGACCAGCACTATGCCACCTAGGCACATTAAGTAGCAATCTAAAAGCATCATTGAAACCATACATCAGTTGTCTCAGGATTGCCTTACAGGTTGGTACGTGCTTAGACACAAACAACTGACTAGCACTATGCCACCTTGGCACATTAAGTAGCAATCTAAAAGCATCATTGTAGGCTACTTTCAGTATCTGTATACTCCTTTTCCTGTACATAGACCACAAATGAGCAGTGTACAATGGTGTTATGTAGGTTCTAAACAGGGAACATTTAACTGAATCTGAGCACATAGAAAACGTCCTTAATAACATACTGGCCTGAGAATATATTTGACAGCGCTGTTGATACATATCGTTGTCATCTGTCCAATCATCAGAAATGACATGGCAGATATTTTTATTTCCTCACAAACACCAAGGGGACTGCCAGATAAATAAAAGGTAGGGAAGGTTAATTTCCTGTCCTGATTACTTCTGACTATCATTATGTGGCTTTTCTTTGCATTATATTTTATATCATGATCTAAGCCATACTGAGAGCACACCCATAGCATCTGTTGCAACAGGCTGAGTGGAACCAGATAATCTGCGTACATCAGATGATTGACAATAGATTCACCAACAAGACAGCCTGTATTTGTCTTATTCAGCTGGCTTGATAAGTCGTCCATATCCATATTAAACAAAAAGGGAAATCAAATTCCTCCTTGTCGAACTCCGTTACCAACATGGAAAGCAGCTGATACAACATTGTCCCATTTAACATGAAAAGTTTGATTGGCATACCAGAACACCAAAATCCTCACAAGAGGTTTAGGGAAACCTCTCGCTATTAGCTTCATAAACAGTTTTTCATGACAAATTCGATCGAAAGCTTTGTAAGCATCAATAAAGCATAAAAATACAGATGAATTAAGACTTGTGTACCTGAGACAATCTCCTTCAGAGCATAGATACAGAGATCAGTACCATGTTTTCTTTTAAAACCAAACTGATTTTCTGCAGTCAGAATATACATTTCCAATTTCAATCAAATAATTCTCTCAAACACTTTAGACAAGATACTGGCCAATGCAATGGGTCGATAGTTGTGTAGCCCGGGTGGTAAACATTTCTGTTGAAACAATCCTATTACATAAATATAAAAGTTTGAATACATAATACTTAAGTTCATAGTTTAATAAATAGACTTTAAGGTTTGAGAGTATGATTTTGATTTGATGAGAAATGCATATTGTTCATGTTTTACTGAATACAGCAATTGGAAATGTATATCTGTTGTTTAAAAAACGCATGTTAAAATGTACCGGTTACAAATATGAAGAGAGTAAGATGAATGTTTTGTGAATCTATGTTGTTGCTTTAATTTTGATTATGATGTTAAGCCAATCCGGTTTGAGGTCAAAGGGCAGGGTAACACGGGAAGTTGGGGTAGATGAGGTTGGAGTAGAAAAAGACAGAGCGAGCGGAGGAGTTGGAGGGAGAAGAAAATTGTAGCGTACGGTAAAATACCAAGAGTGAAGATTTTATATTATCATTAGTGGTGTTATGTTTATATTGTTGGGTGAATATCTGAACCAACAACAATAACCCAGAAAGAGGAGTTTGGCTGTTGGCGGTTTTGGATTAAGCACGGGCTTTGCCGCCAGACTAGCGACAGCGAGTGCCAGGTTGGAGCCGGTGGAGGTCGGGATTGTCGTCGTCCTCAGTCTTCTTCCTGAGTTGGTTCGTCTCGTAAATCCACGAGAGTATTTGGTCGGTCTCTCCTTCACCTGCTGCCGCCCTTCTGCCGCAGTGCGTGTGCTACCGCACTGCTGATCCGAGGTACCAGCTCCTTGTTATTTTGTGCCATCCTGGCGAAACAGCCATTTTGTTTACGGCTACAACGCACACGAGCTACACTCAGGCCTGCACCGTAGAACTGTACTGAATTAAGGTATTCGTGTAGTTAGCATTGCCGGCTAGTTTGTATTGTGTGTCCATGTGCATTACGATGTCATGTAAATGTTGAACCAATAACTGAAGAACTGATTTTTTGTCTGAAGTAAATCTTTCCTGTTTTTGTTTAACAGTTGGTTGTATTGTTTTTTTCATATGTTAAATTGGTTTAAGTTAGTAACAATTACTAACGAACTCAGGTTAGCCACCTCTCATTACAAATCCACCAAACTAGAGAGGCGCTACAGTTGTCTATGCTGTTCAGTTTACCAGCCTTATCTTTAACAACAGGCACTAACAGTACTGACATAATAGAGTTCGGTAGAACACCATGAACCATAATTCCAGTGAGACACATGGCTAGAAATGGACTGAGTCTATAACTGGCATTTTTTAGATGCTCTGCAGAAATGCAATCCATACCACAAGCTTTGTTGTTGTCTAGCATGTGGATGGCATCATAAATATCTACTGATCTAACTATCAAGTCTGCAGAGATACCTTTATATTGATTATCAATTCTCACTGTGTTACTTTGAACACAATTAAATAGTTTACTGTAGTGCTCATGCCATAGATCAGCAATCTTCTCTGGACAACTAACCCCTTTGATATCAGAAGGGAGGGGAGTTCTGTTATTATTTATGATCTTGACCTCCTTCCAGAAGTCAGTAAGATTGTTATTCTGCATCTTTCTGGCCAGCGAGTCTGCTCTCATTGTGTTTTCATTTCTCTTAATGAAACGAGTGCATATTTAAATCTAGCATTTGTGAGGTTTTTGTTATCAAGCAGCACTCTCTGTCTGGGTCTGCCTGCCTCTGACCAGACTCTAAAGGCTTCTCTAGCAGCAGCATGTTGCTCAGACACAAACTCATTCCAGACAGGCCGTGCGTTAGGGACCTTACTCTTGTGATTAATAAAAGGTTCACTGGAAGCATAAAGACATTTGACAATATCATCATACATGGCACAGAGCTTTTCAGCATGATGTTTATCCTTGCAGTTCATATCCGTGCACATTAGGGCATCCCTAGAAAATGCAACATCACTATGTAAGCTGTCAGTTAATAGAGAATATCTGTGCCGAACCTCTTTGGTCAATTTTGACCAGTCCAGTTTTCTTGGGGGGCCAGCAACAAGGGTACAATCTCAACATTTAGCAGCATAGCAACTGGTATGTGATCAGTGGTGGCCAGCCCATAACACATCTCTATACTTTCCAGTGAGTCATGAGCATCGGCTGTGGTTACAATATGGTCTAGCCAGGAAGTTGTGTGCCACGTTTCACTTATATAGGTAAAACTTGTATCAGGCAATAACGCTTGATATAATTAATTTAGTTTCATTACAGAACTGCTGCAGATGTTGTGCGAATAAACGCTTATCTGACATTTCAGCATTAAAATCACCCATGACATAGACACAACATGAACTATTGTCCTCTATGAAGGACTGAATAAAAGCTAACCTGTTCTGAAATTCATCCTCATGGTCATAGGATTCATATGGTGTGTACACATTTACAATAGTAAATTTATTTTCATTGTGATTAAACTCCAACCCAATAGCCCAGTCAACGTTAAGCCACACCACCTTTACCGTTGGGTCATATTTTATGTTCCACAGTATAGCTACACCACCAGCTATCCTCCCACAAACCATTCTCATGCTGAGATTGGTAGTGGACTCTCCAGCACTATGAAACATCTTGTGTAGGGAGTTCAATTTGTCCAGATCTTGCTTGGCCATCCAGGTTTCTTGAAGGCAGACAATGTCACTCTCGTCCAGCAATGTGTCCACCACCAAACGTCTTGATCTATCAGCAGCAGTATGTCCTACTCGGAGGCCACGAGCGTTGTAGGATACAACCCGCATTAATGATCTACCACGGACCCATCAGGGCAGCTGGCCGGTGTGTCTGTCTCCCTGGTCTCTACATATAGGCCTACATTCATCCCAGCATCATGACTGAGCTGAAGCTCGGTACCCTGAGAGTGGGGGGTATGCTCTGGTCGAGCTTTTTTGAAAGTATAGACCAAGGGTAATTACCACACCACAACTGTCCCACCATTACCCATAGGTGGCGCTACATTCCACGCCCTAAAGCACAAAGGCTTTCTGGAATGGATAGGCTAACCAAGCCCCCTCCCTTCACTCCTTGGGTTGAAATAAAGGCCCTTGTGGATCTTGATGGTATTATATTTCAGATTTGGTATCCCATTGGTAATTCTGCAGCATAGATTTTTCTATACAGTTCCAATTTGTCAAGAATATACATTTTTCAATGGTTCGCAATGTTTGGAGGAATCCGCCATTACTGCTTGCAGTTATATTTATTATTATTCTTGTTCCATGGAAGTCAATGGCAGCCCCTAGAACACTTTGACAACTTTTTGTGAAATTTGGCACACTCATTAAGGACAGTTGATTCTATACCTACACCAAGTTTCATGTCTCCCATAAGACCACTCCAGCGCCACCAACGGGTCAAAGTTGGACTTGTGTTTACACACGCAACTTTTGAACCGTATGACCCATTTTCAAAAATGAGGTACCATTGGATTCCCTGGTTCAAGCCGAGTTCAACGCACCCCATGGCGTCAATTTCCGGTTATATAGATTTTCCGCTACTTCCGGTTTTATCAAAAACCTTTGAAAGCCTACTCCTCCTACAATTTTTGTCATATCTTCTTCAAAGTTACCAGAGATGATCTTCAGACCAAGCGTCACAAAAGTTATCGAAAAGAATTTTGATCCTCACAACCCTTTGTCCGGTACAGCCAATCAAATTCATCAGAAAAGCCGCCAAACAGGATGTGAAGTCATGTCTCAGCAAATCTTTGAGATATCAACACGAAACTTGGTATATCGATGGAAGACACTACAACATGTTACCGTGTGCAAAGGCAACTTCATATCTCCAAAAATGATTGATATAAAGCAAATTGAACTTATCGCTAACGCTAAAATAATGCTTTACACATCAGCCAGTCAAAAACTGATACTCTGATTCAATCACAAGTTCATATGAAGACTCTTGAGAATGTTTATAACACAAATCTGTGAAAAAGTTGACTGTAAGATCAAAGGTCGATTTTTGGTGAATATTTGAAACATGCTTGCTTGGCTAATTTCTAGCCAAATTTCCAATGAATGTCTCCCCTCCTCCTGCCCGCGCGTGCTCCACATCCTCACACACTCAGCCTTAACTTACACACGCGCGGGCTTGGCAAGACGCACACGCAACATTTCAGGAGAGTGTGGGCTGACCAAGCCCCCACTCATTCCTTGGTTTCTAGCCAAGGCCTTGTGGATCTTGTAATCTTGGATCTCTTAACAAAAGCTGATCTTTTTAGTATTGCATTTCCGATTTTGTATGCAATGGTAAAAAGTTATACAAATCCTGAAACATTGATATATAAATGTATTTATATATATATAAATCTTTATTTCAGACGCCAAGTTCCACATAAAATAACAGACATAGAGCTATAAAAAAGAGAGTAAAACGAAAACATAAAACATAGATAATACAGTGCATAAAAAGTATGAAGACTTTTGTGCCAATGTAGTCTTAAGTTCCAAGTAATCGATAGCAGCTCTTTAGAGGGTTGACCAGGGCCTCTACTATTCAGTTCTCAGACTTGTCCAGTCGACACATGAAACCATACATCAGTTGTCTCAGGAGTGCCTTACAGGTTGGTACGTGCTTAGACAGAAACAACTGACCAGCACTATGCCACCTAGGCACATTAAGTAGCAATCTAAAAGCATCATTGAAACCATACATCAGTTGTCTCAGGATTGCCTTACAGGTTGGTACGTGCTTAGACACAAACAACTGACTAGCACTATGCCACCTTGGCACATTAAGTAGCAATCTAAAAGCATCATTGTAGGCTACTTTCAGTATCTGTATACTCCTTTACCTGTACATAGACCACAAATGAGCAGTGTACAATGGTGTTATGTAGGTTCTAAACAGGGAACATTTAACTGAATCTGAGCACATAGAAAACGTCCTTAATAACATACTGGCCTGAGAATATATTTGACAGCGCTGTTGATACATATCGTTGTCATCTGTCCAATCATCAGAAATGACATGGCAGATATTTTATTTCCTCACAAACACCAAGGGGACTGCCAGATAAATAAAAGGTAGGGAAGGTTAATTTCCTGTCCTGCTCACTTCTGACTATCATTATGTGGCTTTTCTTTGCATTATATTTTATATCATGATCTAAGCCATACTGAGAGCACACCCATAGCATCTGTTGCAACAGGCTGAGTGGAACCAGATAATCTGCGTACATCAGATGATTGACAATAGATTCACCAACAAGACAGCCTGTATTTGTCTTTTTCAGCTGGCTTGATAAGTCGTCCATATCCATATTAAACAAAAAGGGAAATCAAATTCCTCCTTGTCGAACTCCGTTACCAACATGGAAAGGAGCTGATACAACATTGTCCCATTTAACATGAAAAGTTTGATTGGCATACCAGAACACCAAAATCCTCACAAGAGGTTTAGGGACACCTCTCGCTATTAGCTTCATAAACAGTTTTTCATGACAAATTCGATCGAAGGCTTTGTAAGCATCAATAAAGCATAAAAATACAGATGAATTAAGACTTGTGTACCTGAGACAATCTCCTTCAGAGCATAGATACAGAGATCAGTACCATGTTTTCTTTTAAAACCAAACTGATTTTCTGCAGTCAGAATATACATTTCCAATTTCAATCAAATAATTCTCTCAAACACTTTAGACAAGATACTGGCCAATGCAATGGGTCGATAGTTGTGTAGCCCGGGTGGTAAACATTTCTGTTGAAACAATTTGATGAGAACTGCATATTGTTCATGTTTTACTGAATACAGCATTTGGAAATGTATATCTGTTGTTTAAAAAACGCATGTTAAAATGTACCGGTTACAAATATGAAGAGAGTAAGATGAATGTTTTGTGAATCTATGTTGTTGCTTTAATTTTGATTATGATGTTAAGCCAATCCGGTTTGAGGTCAAAGGGCAGGGTAACACGGGAAGTTGGGGTAGATGAGGTTGGAGTAGAAAAAGACAGAGCGAGCGGAGGAGTTGGAGGGAGAAGAAAATTGTAGCGTACGGTAAAATACCAAGAGTGAAGATTTTATATTATCATTAGTGGTGTTATGTTTATATTGTTGGGTGAATATCTCAACCAACAACAATAACCCAGAAAGAGGAGTTTGGCTGTTGGCGGTTTTGGATAAAGCACGGGCTTTGCCGCCAGACTAGCGACAGCGAGTGCCAGGTTGGAGCCGGTGGAGGTCGGGATTGTCGTCGTCCTCAGTCTTCTTCCTGAGTTGGTTCGTCTCGTAAATCCACGAGAGTATTTGGTCGGTCTCTCCTTCACCTGCTGCCGCCCTTCTGCCGCAGTGCGTGTGCTACCGCACTGCTGATCCGAGGTACCAGCTCCTTGTTATTTTGTGCCATCCTGGCGAAACAGCCATTTTGTTTACGGCTACAACGCACACGAGCTACACTCAGGCCTGCACCGTAGAACTGTACTGAATTAAGGTATTCGTGTAGTTAGCATTGCCGGCTAGTTTGTATTGTGTGTCCATGTGCATTACGATGTCATGTAAATGTTGAACCAATAACTGAAGAACTGATTTTTTGTCTGAAGTAAATCTTTCCTGTTTTTGTTTAACAGTTGGTTGTATTGTTTTTTTCATATGTTAAATTGGTTTAAGTTAGTAACAATTACTAACGAACTCAGGTTAGCCACCTCTCATTACAAATCCACCAAACTAGAGAGGCGCTACAGTTGTCTATGCTGTTCAGTTTACCAGCCTTATCTTTAACAACAGGCACTAACAGTACTGACATAATAGAGTTCGGTAGAACACCATGAACCATAATTCCAGTGAGACACATGGCTAGAAATGGACTGAGTCTATAACTGGCATTTTTTAGATGCTCTGCAGAAATGGAATCCATACCACAAGCTTTGTTGTTGTCTAGCATGTGGATGGCATCATAAATATCTACTGATCTAACTATCAAGTCTGCAGAGATACCTTTATATTGATTATCAATTCTCACTGTGTTACTTTGAACACAATTAAATAGTTTACTGTAGTGCTCATGCCATAGATCAGCAATCTTCTCTGGACAACTAACCCCTTTGATATCAGAAGGGAGGGGAGTTCTGTTATTATTTATGATCTTGACCTCCTTCCAGAAGTCAGTAAGATTGTTATTCTGCATCTTTCTGGCCAGCGAGTCTGCTCTCATTGTGTTTTCATTTCTCTTAATGAAACGAGTGCATATTTAAATCTAGCATTTGTGAGGGTTTTGTTATCAAGCAGCACTCTCTGTCTGGGTCTGCCTGCCTCTGACCAGACTCTAAAGGCTTCTCTAGCAGCAGCATGTTGCTCAGACACAAACTCATTCCAGACAGGCCGTGCGTTTACTCTTGTGATTAATAAAAGGTTCACTGGAAGCATAAAGACATTTGACAATATCATCATACATGGCACAGAGCTTTTCAGCATGATGTTTATCCTTGCAGTTCATATCCGTGCACATTAGGGCATCCCTAGAAAATGCAACATCACTATGTAAGCTGTCAGTTAATAGAGAATATCTGTGCCGAACCTCTTTGGTCAATTTTGACCAGTCCAGTTTTCTTGGGGGGCCAGCAACAAGGGTACACTCTCAACATTTAGCAGCATAGCAACTGGTACGTGATCAGTGGTGGCCAGCCCATAACACATCTCTATACTTTCCAGTGAGTCATGAGCATCGGCTGTGGTTACAATATGGTCTAGCCAGGAAGTTGTGTGCCACGTTTCACTTATATAGGTAAAACTTGTATCAGGCAATAACGCTTGATATAATTAATTTAGTTTCATTACAGAACTGCTGCAGATGTTGTGCGAATAAACGCTTATCTGACATGTCAGCATTAAAATCACCCATGACATAGACACAACATGAACTATTGTCCTCTATGAAGGACTGAATAAAAGCTAACCTGTTCTGAAATTCATCCTCATGGTCATAGGATTCATATGGTGTGTACACATTTACAATAGTAAATGTATTTTCATTGTGATTAAACTCCAACCCAATAGCCCAGTCAACGTTAAGCCACACCACCTTTACCGTTGGGTCATATTTTATGTTCCACAGTATAGCTACACCACCAGCTATCCTCCCACAAACCATTCTCATGCTGAGATCGGTAGTGGACTCTCCAGCACCATGAAAGTTCTTGTGTAGGGAGTTCAATTTGTCCAGATCTTGCTTGGCCATCCAGGTTTCTTGAAGGCAGACAATGTCACTCTCGTCCAGCAATGTGTCCACCACCAAACATCTTGATCTATCAGCAGCAGTATGTCCTACTCGGAGGCCACGAGCGTTGTAGGATACAACCCGCATTAATGATCTACCACGGACCCATCAGGGCAGCTGGCCAGTGTGTCTGTCTCCCTGGTCTCTACATATAGGCCTACATTCATCCCAGCATCATGACTGAGCTGAAGCTCGGTCCCCCTAGAGCGGGGGTATGCTCTGGTCGAGCTTTTTTGAAAGTATAGACCAAGGGTAATTACCACACCACAACTGTCCCACCATCACCCATAGGTGGCGCTACATTCCACGCCCTAAAGCACAAAGGCTTTCTGGAATGGATAGGCTAACCAAGCCCCCTCCCTTCACTCCTTGGGTTGAAATAAAGGCCCTTGTGGATCTTGATGGTATTATATTTCAGATTTGGTATCCCATTGGTAATTCTGCAGCATAGATTTTTCTATACAATTCCAATTTGTCAAGAATATACATTTTTCAATGGTTCGCAATGTTTGGAGGAATCCGCCATTACTGCTTGCAGTTATATTTATTATTATTATTATTATTCTTGTTCCATGGAAGTCAATGGCAGCCCCTAGAACACTTCGACAACTTTTTGTGAAATTTGGCACACTCATTAAGGACAGTTGATTCTATACCTACACCAAGTTTCATGTCTCCCATTAGACCACTCCAGCGCCACCAACGGGTCAAAGTTGGACTTGTGTTTACACACGCAACTTTTGAACCGTATGACCCATTTTCAAAAATGAGGTACCATTGGATTCCCTGGTTCAAGCCGAGTTCAACGCACCCCATGGCGTCAATTTCCGGTTATATAGATTTTCCGCTACTTCCGGTTTTATCAAAAACCTTTGAAAGCCTACTCCTCCTACAATTTTTGTCATATCTTCTTCAAAGTTACCAGAGATGATCTTCAGACCAAGCCTCACAAAAGTTATCGAAAAGAATTTTGATCCTCACAACCGTTTGTCCGTTACAGCCAATCAAATTCATCAGAAAAGCCGCCAAACAGGATGTGAAGTCATGTCTCAGCAAATCTTTGAGATATCAACACGAAACTTGGTATATCGATGGAAGACACTACAACATGTTACCGTGTGCAAAGGCAACTTCATATCTCCAAAAATGATTGATATAAAGCAAATTGAACTTATCGCTAACGCTAAAATAATGCTTCACACATCAGCCAGTCAAAAACTGATACTCTGATTCAATCACAAGTTCATATGAAGACTCTTGAGAATGTTTATAACACAAATCTGTGAAAAAGTTGACTGTAAGATCAAAGGTCGATTTTTGGTGAACATTTGAAACATGCTTGCTTGGCTAATTTCTAGCCAAATTTCCAATGAATGTCTCCCCTCTTCCTGCCCGCGCGTGCTCCACATCCTCACACACTCAGCCTTAACTTACACATGCACGGGCTTGGCAAGACGCACACGCAACATTTCAGGAGAGTGTGGGCTGACCAAGCCCCCACTCATTCCTTAGTCTCTAGCAAAGGCCTTGTGGATCTTGTAATCTTGGATCTCTTAACAAAAGCTGATCTTTTTGGTATTGCATTTCCGATTTTGTATGCAATGGTAAAAAGTTATACAAATCCTGAAACATTGATATATATATATATGTATTTATATATATATATAAATCTTTATTTCAGACGCCAAGTTCCACATAAAATAACAGACATAGAGCTATAAAAAAGAGAGTAAAACATAAAACATAGATAATACAGTGCATAAAAAGTATGAAGACTTTTGTGCCAATGTAGTCTTAAGTTCCAAGTAATCGATAGCAGCTCTTTAGAGGGTTGACCAGAGCCTCTACTATTCAGTTCTCAGACTTGTCCAGTCGACACATGAAACCATACATCAGTTGTCTCAGGAGTGCCTTACAGGTTGGTACGTGCTTAGACAGAAACAACTGACCAGCACTACGCCATCTAGGCACATTAAGTAGCAATCTAAAAGCATCATTGAAACCATACATCAGTTGTCTCAGGATTGCCTTACAGGTTGGTACGTGCTTAGACACAAACAACTGACTAGCACTATGCCACCTTGGCACATTAAGTAGCAATCTAAAAGCATCATTGTAGGCTACTTTCAGTAAAACCAAACTGATTTTCGGCAGTCAGAATATACATTTCCAATTTCAATCAAATAATTCTCTCAAACACTTTAGACAAGATACTGGCCAATGCAATGGGTCGATAGTTGTCTTAGATGTTCAGTTTACCAGCCTTATCTTTAACAACAGGCACTAACAGTACTGACATAATAGAGTTCGGTAGAACACCATGAACCATAATTCCAGTGAGACACATGGCTAGAAATGGACTGAGTCTATAACTGGCATTTTTTAGATGCTCTGCAGAAATGCAATCCATACCACAAGCTTTGTTGTTGTCTAGCATGTGGATGGCATCATAAATATCTACTGATCTAACTATCAAGTCTGCAGAGATACCTTTATATTCATTATCAATTCTCACTGTGTTACTTTGAACACAATTAAATAGTTTACTGTAGTGCTCATGCCATAGATCAGCAATCTTCTCTGGACAACTAACCCCTTTGATATCAGAAGGGAGGGGAGTTCTGTTATTATTTATGATCTTGACCTCCTTCCAGAAGTCAGTGAGATTGTTATTCTGCATCTTTCTGGCCAGCGAGTCTGCTCTCATTGTGTTTTCATTTCTCTTAATGAAACGAGTGCATATTTAAATCTAGCATTTGTGAGGTTTTTGTTATCAAGCAGCAATCCCTGTCTGGGTCTGCCTGCCTCTGACCAGACTCTAAAGGCTTCTCTAGCAGCAGCATGTTGCTCAGACACAAACTCATTCCAGACAGGCCGTGCGTTAGGGACCTTACTCTTGTGATTAATAAAAGGTTCACTGGAAGCATAAAGACATTTGACAATATCATCATACATGGCACAGAGCTTTTCAGCATGATGTTTATCCTTGCAGTTCATATCCGTGCACATTAGGGCATCCCTAGAAAATGCAACATCACTATGTAAGCTGTCAGTTAATAGAGAATATCTGTGCATAACCTCTTTGGTCAATTTTGACCAGTCCAGTTTTCTTGGGGGGCCAGCAACAAGGGTACACTCTCAACATTTAGCAGCATAGCAACTGGTATGTGATCAGTGGTGGCCAGCCCATAACACATCTCTATACTTTCCAGTGAGTCATGAGCATCGGCTGTGGTTACAATATGGTCTAGCCAGGAAGTTGTGTGCCACGTTTCACTTATATAGGTAAAATTTGTATCAGGCAATAACGCTTGATATAATTCATTTAGTTTCATTACAGAACTGCTGCAGATGTTGTAAGAATAAACGCTTATCTGACATGTCAGCATTAAAATCACCAATGACATAGACACTACATGAACTATTGTCCTCTATGAAGGACTGAATAAAAGCTAACCTGTTCTGAAATTCATCCTCATGGTCATAGGATTCATATTGTGTGTACACATTTACAATAGTACATTTATTTTCATTGTGATTAAACTCCAACCCAATAGCCCAGTCAACGTTAAGCCAAACCACCTTTACCGTTGGGTCATATTTTATGTTCCACAGTATAGCTACACCACCAGCTATCCTCCCACAAACCATTCTCATGCTGAGATCGGTAGTGGACTCTCCAGCACCATGAAACATCTTGTGTAGGGAGTTCAATTTGTCCAGATCTTGCTTGGCCATCCAGGTTTCTTGAAAGCAGACAATGTCACTCTCGTCCAGCAATGTGTCCACCACCAAACGTCTTGATCTATCAGCAGCAGTATGTCCTACTCGGAGGCCACGAGCGTTGTAGGATACAACCCGCATTAATGATCTACCACGGACCCATCAGGGCAGCTGGCCAGTGTGTCTGTCTCCCTGGTCTCTACATATAGGCCTACATTCATCCCAGCATCATGACTGAGCTGAAGCTCGGTACCCTGAGAGCGGGGGGTGTGCTCTGGTCGAGCTTTTTTGAAAGTATAGACCAAGGGTAATTACCACACCACAACTATCCCACCATTATCCATAGGTGGCGCTACATTCCACGCCCTAAAGCACAAAGGCTTTCTGGAATGGATAGGCTAACCAAGCCCCCTCCCTTCACTCCTTGGGTTGAAATAAAGGCCCTTGTGGATCTTGATGGTATTATATTTCAGATTTGGTATCCCATTGGTAATTCTGCAGCATAGATTTTTCTATACAATTCCAATTTGTCAAGAATATACATTTTTCAATGGTTTGCAATGTTTGGAGGAATCCGCCATTACTGCTTGCAGTTATATTTAGGATTCCTCCGTCAGGAGGAAACCTATTGTTATTGTTAGTTTTATTATTATTATTATTCTTGTTCCATGGAAGTCAATGGCAGCCCCTAGAACCCTTTGACAACTTTTTGTGAAATTTGGCACACTCATTAAGGACAGTTGATTCTATACCTACACCAAGTTTCATGTCTCCCATTAGACCACTCCAGCGCCACCAACGGGTCAAAGTTGGACTTGTGTTTACACACGCAACTTTTGAACCGTATGACCCATTTTCAAAAATGAGGTACCATTGGATTCCCTGGATCAAGCCGAGTTCAACGCACCCCATGGCGTCAATTTCCGGTTATGTAGATTTTCCGCTATTTCCGGTTTTATCAAAAACCTTTGAAAGCCTACTCCTCCTACAATTGTTGTCATGTCTTCTTCAAAGTTACCAGAGATGATCTTCAGACCAAGCCTCACAAAAGTTATCGAAAATAATTTTGATCCTCACAACCGTTTGTCCGGTACAGCCAATCAAATTCATCAGAAAAGCCGCCAAACAGGATGTGAAGTCATGTCTCAGCAAATCTTTGAGATATCAACACGAAACTTGGTATATCGATGGAAGACAATACAACATGTTACCGTGTGCAAAGGCAAACTCATATCTCCAAAAATGATTGATATAAAGCAAATTGAACTTATCGCTAACGCTAAAATAATGCTTTACACATCAGCCAGTCAAAAACTGATACTCTGATTCAATCACAAGTTCATATGAAGACTCTTGAGAATGTTTATAACACAAATCTGTGAAAAGGTTGACTGTAAGATCAAAGGTCGATTTTTGGTGAATATTTGAAACATGCTTGCTTGGCTAATTTCTAGCCAAATTTCCAATGAATGTCTCCCCTCCTCCTGCCCGCGCGTGCTCCACATCCTCACACACTCAGCCTTAACTTACACACGCGCGGGCTTGGCAAGACGCACACGCAACATTTCAGGAGAGTGTGGGCTGACCAAGCCCCCACTCATTCCTTAGTCTCTAGCAAAGGCCTTGTGGATCTTGTAATCTTGGATCTCTTAACAAAAGCTGATCTTTTTGGTATTGCATTTCCGATTTTGTATGCAATGGTAAAAAGTTATACAAATCCTGAAACATTGATATATATATATATGTATTTATATATATATATAAATCTTTATTTCAGACGCCAAGTTCCACATAAAATAACAGACATAGAGCTATAAAAAAGAGAGTAAAACAAAAACATAAAACATAGATAATACAGAGCATAAAAAGTATGAAGACTTTTGTGCCAATGTAGTCTTAAGTTCCAAGTAATCGATAGCAGCTCTTTAGAGGGTTGACCAGAGCCTCTACTATTCAGTTCTCAGACTTGTCCAGTCGACACATGAAACCATACATCAGTTGTCTCAGGAGTGCCTTACAGGTTGGTACGTGCTTAGACAGAAACAACTGACCAGCACTATGCCACCTAGGCACATTAAGTAGCAATCTAAAAGCATAATTGAAACCATACATCAGTTGTCTCAGGATTGCCTTACAGGTTGGTACGTGCTTAGACACAAACAACTGACTAGCACTATGCCACCTTGGCACATTAAGTAGCAATCTAAAAGCATCATTGTAGGCTACTTTCAGTATCTGTATACTCCTTTTCCTGTACATAGACCACAAATGAGCAGTGTACAATGGTGTTATGTAGGTTCTAAACAGGGAACATTTAACTGAATCTGAGCACATAGAAAACGTCCTTAATAACATACTGGCCTGAGAATATATTTGACAGCGCTGTTGATACATATCGTTGTCATCTTTCCAATCATCAGAAATGACATGGCCCAGATATTTTATTTCCTCACAAACACCAAGGGGACTGCCAGATAAATAAAAGGTAGGGAAGGTTAATTTCCTGTCCTGATTACTTCTGACTATCATTATGTGGCTTTTCTTTGCATTATATTTTATATCATGATCTAAGCCATACTGAGAGCACACCCATAGCATCTGTTGCAACAGGCTGAGTGGAACCAGATTATTTGCGTACATCAGATAATTGACAATAGATTCACCAACAAGACAGCCTGTATTTGTCTTATTCAGCTGGCTTGATAAGTCGTCCATATCCATATTAAACAAAAAGGGAAATCAAATTCCTCCTTGTCGAACTCCGTTACCAACATGGAAAGGAGCTGATACAACATTGTCCCATTTAACATGAAAAGTTTGATTGGCATACCAGAACACCAAAATCCTCACAAGAGGTTTAGGGACACCTCTCGCTATTAGCTTCATAAACAGTTTTTCATGACAAATTCGATCGAAAGCTTTGTAAGCATCAATAAAGCATAAAAATACAGATGAATTAAGACTTGTGTACCTGAGACAATCTCCTTCAGAGCATAGATACAGAGATCAGTACCATGTTTTCTTTTAAAACCAAACTGATTGTCTGCAGTCAGAATATACATTTCCAATTTCAATCAAATAATGCTCTCAAACACTTTAGACAAGATACTGGCCAATGCAATGGGTCGATAGTTGTCTATGCTGTTCAGTTTACCAGCCTTATCTTTAACAACAGGCACTAACAGTACTGACATAATAGAGTTCGGTAGAACACCATGAACCATAATTCCAGTGAGACACATGGCTAGAAATGGACTGAGTCTATAACTGGCATTTTTTAGATGCTCTGCAGAAATGCAATCCATACCACAAGCTTTGTTGTTGTCTAGCATGTGGATGGCATCATAAATATCTACTGATCTAACTATCAAGTCTGCAGAGATACCTTTATATTCATTATCAATTCTCACTGTGTTACTTTTAACACAATTAAATAGTTGACTGTAGTGCTCATGCCATAGATCAGCAATCTTCTCTGGACAACTAACCCCTTTGATATCAGAAGGGAGGGGACTTCTGTTATTATTTATGATCTTGACCTCCTTCCAGAAGTCAATAAGATTGTTATTCTGCATCTTTCTGGCCAGCGAGTCTGCTCTCATTGTGTTTTCATTTCTCTTAATGAAACGAGTGCATATTTAAATCTAGCATTTGTGAGGTTTTTGTTATCAAGCAGCACTCCCTGTCTGGGTCTGCCTGCCTCTGACCAGACTCTAAAGGCTTCTCTAGCAGCAGCATGTTGCTCAGACACAAACTCATTCCAGACAGGCCGTGCGTTAGGGACCTTACTCTTGTGATTAATAAAAGGTTCACTGGAAGCATAAAGACATTTGACAATATCATCATACATGGCACAGAGCTTTTCAGCATGATGTTTATCCTTGCAGTTCATATCCGTGCACATTAGGGCATCCCTAGAAAATGCAACATCACTATGTAAGCTGTCAGTTAATAGAGAATATCTGTGCATAACCTCTTTGGTCAATTTTGACCAGTCCAGTTTTCTTGGGGGGCCAGCAACAAGGGTACACTCTCAACATTTAGCAGCATAGCAACTGGTATGTGATCAGTGGTGGCCAGCCCATAACACATCTCTATACTTTCCAGTGAGTCATGAGCATCGGCTGTGGTTACAATATGGTCTAGCCAGGAAGTTGTGTGCCACGTTTCACCTACATAGGTAAAACTTGTATCAGGCAATAACGCTTGATATAATTAATTTAGTTTCATTACAGAACTGCTGCAGATGTTGTGCGAATAAACGCTTATCTGACATGTCAGCATTAAAATCACCCATGACATAGACACTACATGAACTATTGTCCTCTATGAAGGACTGAATAAAAGCTAACCTGTTCTGAAATTCATCCTCATGGTCATAGGATTCATATGGTGTGTACATATTTTACAATAGTAAATTTATTTTCATTGTGATTAAACTCCAACCCAATAGCCCAGTCAACGTTAAGCCACACCACCTTTACCATTGGGTCATATTTTATGTTCCACAGTATAGCTATACCACCAGCTATCCTCCCACAAACCATTCTCATGCTGAGATCGGTAGTGGACTCTCCAGCACCATGAAAGTTCTTGTGTAGGGAGTTCAATTTGTCCAGATCTTGCTTGGTCATCCAGGTTTCTTGAAGGCAGACAATGTCACTCTCGTCCAGCAATGTGTCCACCACCAAACGTCTTGATCTATCAGCAGCAGTATGTCCTACTCGGAGGCCACGAGCGTTGTAGGATACAACCCGCATTAATGATCTACCACGGACCCATCAGGGCAGCTGGCCGGTGTGTCTGTCTCCCTGGTCTCTACATATAGGCCTACATTCATCCCAGCATCATGACTGAGCTGAAGCTCGGTACCCTGAGAGCGGGGGGTATTCTCTGGTCGAGCTTTTTTGAAAGTATAGACCAAGGGTAATTACCAAACCACAACTGTCCCACCATTACCCATATGTGGCGCTACATTCCACGCCCTAAAGCACAAAGGCTTTCTGGAATGGCTAGGCTAACCAAGCCCCCTCCCTTCACTCCTTGAGTTGAAATAAAGGCCCTTGTGGATCCTGGTGGTATTATATTTCAGATTTGGTATCCCATTGGTAATTCTGCAGCATAGATTTTTCTATACAGTTCCAATTTGTCAAGAATATACATTTTTCAATGGTTCGCAATGTTTGGAGGAATCCGCCATTACTGCTTGCAGTTATATTTATTATTATTCTTGTTCCATGGACGTCAATGGCAGCCCCTAGAACCCTTCGACAACTTTTTGTGAAATTTGGCACACTCATTAAGGACAGTTGATTCTATACCTACACCAAGTTTCATGTCTCCCATTAGACCACTCCAGCGCCACCAACGGGTCAAAGTTGGACTTGTGTTTACACACGCAACTTTTGAACCGTATGACCTATTTTCAAAAATGAGGTACCATTGGATTCCCTGGATCAAGCCGAGTTCAACGCACCCCATGGCGTCAATTTCCGGTTATATAGATTTTCCGCTATTTCCGGTTTTATCAAAATCCTTTGAAAGCCTACTCCTCCTACAATTTTTGTCATATCTTCTTCAAAGTTACCAGAGATGATCTTCAGACCAAGCCTCACAAAAGTTATCGAAAAGAATTTTGATCCTCACAACCGTTTGTCCGGTACAGCCAATCAAATTCATCAGAAAAGCCGCCAAACAGGATGTGAAGTCATGTCTCAGCAAATCTTTGAGATATCAACACGAAACTTGGTATATCGATGGAAGACACTACAACATGTTACCGTGTGCAAAGGCAACTTCATATCTCCAAAAATGATTGATTTAAAGCAAATTGAACTTATCGCTAACGCTAAAATAATGCTTTACACTTCAGCCAGTCAAAAACTGATACTCTGATTCAATCACAAGTTCATATGAAGACTCTTGAGAATGTTTATAACACAAATTTGTGAAAAAGTTGACTGTAAGATCAAAGGTCGATTTTTGGTGAATATTTGAAACATGCTTGCTTGGCTAATTTCTAGCCAAATTTCCAATGAATGTCTCCCCTCCTCCTGCCCGCGCGTGCTCCACATCCTCACACACTCAGCCTTAACTTACACACGCGCGGGCTTGGCAAGACGCACACGCAACATTTCAGGAGAGTGTGGGCTGACCAAGCCCCCACTCATTCCTTAGTTTCTAGCAAAGGCCTTGTGGATCTTGTAATCTTGGATCTCTTAACAAAAGCTGATCTTTTTGGTATTGCATTTCCGATTTTGTATGCAATGGTAAAAAGTTATGCAAATCCTGAAACATTAATATATATATATATATATATGTATTTATATATAGATACATCTTCTACAGACGCCAAGTTCCACATAAAATAACAGACATAGAGCTATAAAAAAGAGAGTAAAACAAAAACATAAAACATAGACAATACAGTGCATAAAAAGTATGAAGACTTTTGTGCCAATGTAGTCTTAAGTTCCAAGTAATCGATAGCAGCTCTTTAGAGGGTTGACCAGAGCCTCTACTATTCAGTTCTCAGACTTGTCCAGTCGACACATGAAACCATACATCAGTTGTGTCAGGAGTGCCTTACAGGTTGGTACGTGCTTAGACAGAAACAACTGACCAGCACTATGCCACCTAGGCACATTAAGTAGCAATCTAAAAGCATCATTGAAACCATACATCAGTTGTCTCAGGATTGCCTTACAGGTTGGTATGTGCTTAGACACAAACAACTGACTAGCACTATGCCACCTTGGCACATTAAGTAGCAATCTAAAAGCATCATTGTAGGCTACTTTCAGTATCTGTATACTCCTTTTCCTGTACATAGACCACAAATGAGCAGTGTACAATGGTGTTATGTAGGTTCTAAACAGGGAACATTTAACTGAATCTGAGCACATAGAAAACGTCCTTAATAACATACTGGCCTGAGAATATATTTTACAGCGCCGTTGATACATATCGTTGTCATCTGTCCAATCATAAGAAATGACATGGCCCAGATATTTTATTTCCTCACAAACACCAAGGGAACTGCCAGATAAATAAAAGGTATGGAAGGTTAATTTCCTGTCCTGATTACTTCTGACTATCATTATGTGGCTTTTCTTTGCATTATATTTTATATCATGATCTAAGCCATACTGAGAGCACACCCATAGCATCTGTTGCAACAGGCTGAGTGGAACCAGATCATTTGCGTACATCAGATGATTGACAATAGATTCACCAACAAAACAGCCTGTATTTGTCTTATTCAGCTGGCTTGATAAGTCGTCCATATCCATATTAAACAAAAAGGGAAATCAAATTCCTCCTTGTCGAACTCCGTTACCAACATGGAAAGGAGCTGATACAACATTGTCCCATTTAACATGAAAAGTTTGATTGGCATACCAGAACACCAAAATCCTCACAAGAGGTTTAGGGACACCTCTCGCTATTAGCTTCATAAACAGTTTTTCATGACAAATTCGATCGAAAGCTTTGTAAGCATCAATAAAGCATAAAAATACAGATGAATTAAGACTTGTGTACCTGAGACAATCTCCTTCAGAGCATAGATACAGAGATCAGTACCATGTTTTCTTTTAAAACCAAACTGATTGTCTGCAGTCAGAATATACATTTCCAATTTGAATCAAATAATTCTCTCAAACACTTTAGACAAGATACTGGCCAATGCAATGGGTCGATAGTTGTCTATGCTGTTCAGTTTACCAGCCTTATCTTTAACAACAGGCACTAACAGTACTGACATAATAGAGTTCGGTAGAACACCATGAACCATAATTCCAGTGAGACACATGGCTAGAAATGGACTGAGTCTATAACTGGCATTTTTTAGATGCTCTGCAGAAATGCAATCCATACCACAAGCTTTGTTGTTGTGTAGCATGTGGATGGCATCATAAATATCTACTGATCTAACTATCAAGTCTGCAGAGATACCTTTATATTCATTATCAATTCTCACTGTGTTACTTTGAACACAATTAAACAGTTTACTGTAGTGCTCATGCCATAGATCAGCAATCTTCTCTGGACAACTAACCCCTTTGATATCAGAAGGGAGGGGAGTTCTGTTATTATTTATGATCTTGACCTCTTTCCAGAAGTCAGTAAGATTGTTATTCTGCATCTTTCTGGCCAGCGAGTCTGCTCTCATTGTGTTTTCATTTCTCTTAATGAAACGAGTGCATATTTAAATCTAGCATTTGTGAGGTTTTTGTTATCAAGCAGCACTCCCTGTCTGGGTCTGCCTGCCTCTGACCAGACTCTAAAGGCTTCTCTAGCAGCAGCATGTTGCTCAGACACAAACTCATACCAGACAGGCCGTGCATTAGGGACCTTACTCTTGTGATTAATAAAAGGTTCACTGGAAGCATAAAGACATTTGACAATATCATCATACATGGCACAGAGCTTTTCAGCATGATGTTTATCCTTGCAGTTCATATCCGTGCACATTAGGGCATCCCTAGAAAATGCAACATCACTATGTAAGCTGTCAGTTAATAGAGAATATCTGTGCATAACCTCTTTGGTCAATTTTGACCAGTCCAGTTTTCTTGGGGGGCCAGCAACAAGGGTACACTCTCAACATTTAGCAGCATAGCAACTGGTATGTGATCAGTGGTGGCCAGCCCATAACACATCTCTATACTTTCCAGTGAGTCATGAGCATCGGCTGTGGTTACAATATGGTCTAGCCAGGAAGTTGTGTGCCACGTTTCACTTATATAGGTAAAACTTGTATCAGGCAATAACGCTTGATATAATTAATTTAGTTTCATTACAGAACTGCTGCAGATGTTGTGCGAATAAACGCTTATCTGACATGTCAGCATTAAAATCACCCATGACATAGACACAACATGAACTATTGTCCTCTATGAAGGACTGAATAAAAGCTAACCTGTTCTGAAATTCATCCTCATGGTCAGAGGATTCATATGGTGTGTACACATTTACAATAGTACATTTATTTTCATTGTGATTAAACTCCAACCCAATAGCCCAGTCAACGTTAAGCCACACCACCTTTACCGTTGGGTCATATTTTATGTTCCACAGTATAGCTACACCACCAGCTATCCTCCCACAAACCATTCTCATGCTGAGATCGGTAGTGGACTCTCCAGCACCATGAAAGTTCTTGTGTAGGGAGTTCAATTTGTCCAGATCTTGCTTGGCCATCCAGGCTTCTTGAAGGCAGACAATGTCACTCTCGTCCAGCAATGTGTCCACCACCAAACGTCTTGATCTATCAGCAGCAGTATGTCCTACTCGGAGGCCACGAGCGTTGTAGGATACAATCCGCATTAATGATCTACCACGGACCCATCAGGGCAGCTGGCCGGTGTGTCTGTCTCCCTGGTCTCTACATATAGGCCTACATTCATCCCAGCATCATGACTGAGCTGAAGCTCGGTACCCTGAGAGCGGGGGGTATGCTCTGGTCGAGCTTTTTTGAAAGTATAGACCAAGGGTAATTACCACACCACAACTGTCCCACCATTACCCATAGGTGGCGCTACATTCCACGCCCTAAAGCACAAAGGCTTTCTGGTATGGATAGGCTAACCAAGCCCCCTCCCTTCACTCCTTGGGTTGAAATAAAGGCCCTTGTGGATCTTGATGGTATTATATTTCAGATTTGGTATCCCATTGGTAATTCTGCAGCATAGATTTTTCTATACAGTTCCAATTTGTCAAGAATATACATTTTTCAATGGTTCGCAATGTTTGGAGGAATCCGCCATTACTGCTTGCAGTTATATTTAGGATTCCTCCGTCAGGAGGAAACCTATTGTTATTGTTAGTTTTATTATTAGGATTCCTCCGTCAGGAGGAAACCTATTGTTATTGTTAGTTTTATTATTATTAGGATTCCTCCGTCAGGAGGAAACCTATTGTTATTGTTAGTTTTATTAGGATTCCTCCGTCAGGAGGAAACCTATTGTTATTGTTAGTTTTATTATTAGGATTCCTCCGTCAGGAGGAAACCTATTGTTATTGTTAGTTTTATTATTATTATTATTATTATTCTTGTTCCATGGAAGTCAATGGCAGCCCCTAGAACACTTTGACAACTTTTTGTGAAATTTGGCACACTCATTAAGGACAGTTGATTCTATACCTACACCAAGTTTCATGTCTCCCATAAGACCACTCCAGCGCCACCAACGGGTCAAAGTTGGACTTGTGTTTACACACGCAACTTTTGAACCGTATGACCCATTTTCAAAAATGAGGTACCATTGGATTCCCTGGTTCAAGCCGAGTTCAACGCACCCCATGGCGTCAATTTCCGGTTATATAGATTTTCCGCTACTTCCGGTTTTATCAAAAACCTTTGAAAGCCTACTCCTCCTACAATTTTTGTCATATCTTCTTCAAAGTTACCAGAGATGATCTTCAGACCAAGCGTCACAAAAGTTATCGAAAAGAATTTTGATCCTCACAACCCTTTGTCCGGTACAGCCAATCAAATTCATCAGAAAAGCCGCCAAACAGGATGTGAAGTCATGTCTCAGCAAATCTTTGAGATATCAACACGAAACTTGGTATATCGATGGAAGACACTACAACATGTTACCGTGTGCAAAGGCAACTTCATATCTCCAAAAATGATTGATATAAAGCAAATTGAACTTATCGCTAACGCTAAAATAATGCTTTACACATCAGCCAGTCAAAAACTGATACTCTGATTCAATCACAAGTTCATATGAAGACTCTTGAGAATGTTTATAACACAAATCTGTGAAAAAGTTGACTGTAAGATCAAAGGTCGATTTTTGGTGAATATTTGAAACATGCTTGCTTGGCTAATTTCTAGCCAAATTTCCAATGAATGTCTCCCCTCCTCCTGCCCGCGCGTGCTCCACATCCTCACACACTCAGCCTTAACTTACACACGCGCGGGCTTGGCAAGACGCACACGCAACATTTCAGGAGAGTGTGGGCTGACCAAGCCCCCACTCATTCCTTGGTTTCTAGCCAAGGCCTTGTGGATCTTGTAATCTTGGATCTCTTAACAAAAGCTGATCTTTTTAGTATTGCATTTCCGATTTTGTATGCAATGGTAAAAAGTTATACAAATCCTGAAACATTGATATATAAATGTATTTATATATATATAAATCTTTATTTCAGACGCCAAGTTCCACATAAAATAACAGACATAGAGCTATAAAAAAGAGAGTAAAACGAAAACATAAAACATAGATAATACAGTGCATAAAAAGTATGAAGACTTTTGTGCCAATGTAGTCTTAAGTTCCAAGTAATCGATAGCAGCTCTTTAGAGGGTTGACCAGGGCCTCTACTATTCAGTTCTCAGACTTGTCCAGTCGACACATGAAACCATACATCAGTTGTCTCAGGAGTGCCTTACAGGTTGGTACGTGCTTAGACAGAAACAACTGACCAGCACTATGCCACCTAGGCACATTAAGTAGCAATCTAAAAGCATCATTGAAACCATACATCAGTTGTCTCAGGATTGCCTTACAGGTTGGTACGTGCTTAGACACAAACAACTGACTAGCACTATGCCACCTTGGCACATTAAGTAGCAATCTAAAAGCATCATTGTAGGCTACTTTCAGTATCTGTATACTCCTTTACCTGTACATAGACCACAAATGAGCAGTGTACAATGGTGTTATGTAGGTTCTAAACAGGGAACATTTAACTGAATCTGAGCACATAGAAAACGTCCTTAATAACATACTGGCCTGAGAATATATTTGACAGCGCTGTTGATACATATCGTTGTCATCTGTCCAATCATCAGAAATGACATGGCAGATATTTTATTTCCTCACAAACACCAAGGGGACTGCCAGATAAATAAAAGGTAGGGAAGGTTAATTTCCTGTCCTGCTCACTTCTGACTATCATTATGTGGCTTTTCTTTGCATTATATTTTATATCATGATCTAAGCCATACTGAGAGCACACCCATAGCATCTGTTGCAACAGGCTGAGTGGAACCAGATCATCTGCGTACATCAGATGATTGACAATAGATTCACCAACAAGACAGCCTGTATTTGTCTTATTCAGTTGGCTTGATAAGTCGTCCATATCCATATTAAACAAAAAGGGAAATCAAATTCCTCCTTGTCGAACTCCGTTACCAACATGGAAAGCAGCTGATACAACATTGTCCCATTTAACATGAAAAGTTTGATTGGCATACCAGAACACCAAAATCCTCACAAGAGGTTTAGGGACACCTCTCGCTATTAGCTTCATAAACAGTTTTTCATGACAAATTCGATCGAAAGCTTTGTAAGCATCAATAAAGCATAAAAATACAGATGAATTAAGACTTGTGTACCTGAGACAATCTCCTTCAGAGCATAGATACAGAGATCAGTACCATGTTTTCTTTTAAAACCAAACTGATTTTCTGCAGTCAGAATATACATTTCCAATTTCAATCAAATAATTCTCTCAAACACTTTAGACAAGATACTGGCCAATGCAATGGGTCGATAGTTGTGTAGCCCGGGTGGTAAACATTTCTGTTGAAACAATTTGATGAGAACTGCATATTGTTCATGTTTTACTGAATACAGCATTTGGAAATGTATATCTGTTGTTTAAAAAACGCATGTTAAAATGTACCGGTTACAAATATGAAGAGAGTAAGATGAATGTTTTGTGAATCTATGTTGTTGCTTTAATTTTGATTATGATGTTAAGCCAATCCGGTTTGAGGTCAAAGGGCAGGGTAACACGGGAAGTTGGGGTAGATGAGGTTGGAGTAGAAAAAGACAGAGCGAGCGGAGGAGTTGGAGGGAGAAGAAAATTGTAGCGTACGGTAAAATACCAAGAGTGAAGATTTTATATTATCATTAGTGGTGTTATGTTTATATTGTTGGGTGAATATCTCAACCAACAACAATAACCCAGAAAGAGGAGTTTGGCTGTTGGCGGTTTTGGATTAAGCACGGGCTTTGCCGCCAGACTAGCGACAGCGAGTGCCGGGTTGGAGCCGGTGGAGGTCGGGATTGTCGTCGTCCTCAGTCTTCTTCCTGAGTTGGTTCGTCTCGTAAATCCACAAGAGTATTTGGTCGGTCTCTCCTTCACCTGCTGCCGCCCTTCTGCCGCAGTGCGTGTGCTACCGCACTGCTGATCCGAGGTACCAGCTCCTTGTTATTTTGTGCCATCCTGGCGAAACAGCCATTTTGTTTACGGCTACAACGCACACGAGCTACACTCAGGCCTGCACCGTAGAACTGTACTGAATTAAGGTATTCGTGTAGTTAGCATTGCCGGCTAGTTTGTATTGTGTGTCCATGTGCATTACGATGTCATGTAAATGTTGAACCAATAACTGAAGAACTGATTTTTTGTCTGAAGTAAATCTTTCCTGTTTTTGTTTAACAGTTGGTTGTATTGTTTTTTTCATATGTTAAATTGGTTTAAGTTAGTAACAATTACTAACGAACTCAGGTTAGCCACCTCTCATTACAAATCCACCAAACTAGAGAGGCGCTACAGTTGTCTATGCTGTTCAGTTTACCAGCCTTATCTTTAACAACAGGCACTAACAGTACTGACATAATAGAGTTCGGTAGAACACCATGAACCATAATTCCAGTGAGACACATGGCTAGAAATGGACTGAGTCTATAACTGGCATTTTTTAGATGCTCTGCAGAAATGGAATCCATACCACAAGCTTTGTTGTTGTCTAGCATGTGGATGGCATCATAAATATCTACTGATCTAACTATCAAGTCTGCAGAGATACCTTTATATTGATTATCAATTCTCACTGTGTTACTTTGAACACAATTAAATAGTTTACTGTAGTGCTCATGCCATAGATCAGCAATCTTCTCTGGACAACTAACCCCTTTGATATCAGAAGGGAGGGGAGTTCTGTTATTATTTATGATCTTGACCTCCTTCCAGAAGTCAGTAAGATTGTTATTCTGCATCTTTCTGGCCAGCGAGTCTGCTCTCATTGTGTTTTCATTTCTCTTAATGAAACTAGTGCATATTTAAATCTAGCATTTGTGAGGTTTTTGTTATCAAGCAGCACTCTCTGTCTGGGTCTGCCTGCCTCTGACCAGACTCTAAAGGCTTCTCTAGCAGCAGCATGTTGCTCAGACACAAACTCATTCCAGACAGGCCGTGCGTTAGGGACCTTACTCTTGTGATTAATAAAAGGTTCACTGGAAGCATAAAGACATTTGACAATATCATCATACATGGCACAGAGCTTTTCAGCATTATGTTTATCCTTGCAGTTCATATCCGAGAATTAGTTAATAGAGAATATCTGTGCCGAACCTCTTTGGTCAATTTTGACCAGTCCAGTTTTTTTGGGGGGCCAGCAACAAGGGTACACTCTCAACATTTAGCAGCATAGCAACTGGTATGTGATCAGTGGTGGCCAGCCCATAACACATCTCTATACTTTCCAGTGAGTCATGAGCATCGGCTGTGGTTACAATATGGTCTAGCCAGGAAGTTGTGTGCCACGTTTCACTTATATAGGTAAAACTTGTATCAGGCAATAACGCTTTATATAATTAATTTAGTTTCATTACAGAACTGCTGCAGATGTTGTGCGAATAAACACTTATCTGACATGTCAGCATTAAAATCACCCATGACATAGACACAACATGAACTATTGTCCTCTATGAAGGACTGAATAAAAGCTAACCTGTTCTGAAATTCATCCTCATGGTCATAGGATTCATATGGTGTGTACACATTTACAATAGTAAATTTATTTTCATTGTGATTAAACTCCAACCCAATAGCCCAGTCAACGTTAAGCCACACCACCTTTACCGTTGGGTCATATTTTATGTTCCACAGTATAGCTACACCACCAGCTATCCTCCCACAAACCATTCTCATGCTGAGATCGGTAGTGGACTCTCCAGCACCATGAAAGTTCTTGTGTAGGGAGTTCAATTTGTCCAGATCTTGCTTGGTCATCCAGGTTTCTTGAAGGCAGACAATGTCACTCTCGTCCAGCAATGTGTCCACCACCAAACGTCTTGATCTATCAGCAGCAGTATGTCCTACTCGGAGGCCACGAGCGTTGTAGGATACAACCCGCATTAATGATCTACCACGGACCCATCAGGGCAGCTGGCCGGTGTGTCTGTCTCCCTGGTCTCTACATATAGGCCTACATTCATCCCAGCATCATGACTGAGCTGAAGCTCGGTACCCTGAGAGCGGGGGGTATTCTCTGGTCGAGCTTTTTTGAAAGTATAGACCAAGGGTAATTACCAAACCACAACTGTCCCACCATTACCCATAGGTGGCGCTACATTCCACGCCCTAAAGCACAAAGGCTTTCTGGAATGGATAGGCTAACCAAGCCCCCTCCCTTCACTCCTTGAGTTGAAATAAAGGCCCTTGTGGATCCTGGTGGTATTATATTTCAGATTTGGTATCCCATTGGTAATTCTGCAGCATAGATTTTTCTATACAGTTCCAATTTGTCAAGAATATACATTTTTCAATGGTTCGCAATGTTTGGAGGAATCCGCCATTACTGCTTGCAGTTATATTTATTATTATTCTTGTTCCATGGAAGTCAATGGCAGCCCCTAGAACCCTTCGACAACTTTTTGTGAAATTTTGCACACTCATTAAGGACAGTTGATTCTATACCTACACCAAGTTTCATGTCTCCCATTAGACCACTCCAGCGCCACCAACGGGTCAAAGTTGGACTTGTGTTTACACACGCAACTTTTGAACCGTATGACCGATTTTCAAAAAGGAGGCACCATTGGATTCCCTGGATCAAGCCGAGTTCAACGCACCCCATGGCGTCAATTTCCGGTTATATAGATTTTCCGCTATTTCCGGTTTTATGAAAAACCTTTGAAAGCCTACTCCTCCTACAATTTTTGTCATATCTTCTTCAAAGTTACCAGAGATGATCTTCAGACCAAGCCTCACAAAAGTTATCGAAAAGAATTTTGATCCTCACAACCGTTTGTCCGGTACAGCCAATCAAATTCATCAGAAAAGCCGCCAAACAGGATGTGAAGTCATGTCTCAGCAAATCTTTGAGATATCAACACGAAACTTGGTATATCGATGGAAGACACTACAACATGTTACCGTGTGCAAAGGCAACTTCATATCTCCAAAAATGATTGATATAAAGCAAATTGAACTTATCGCTAACGCTAAAATAATGCTTTACACATCAGCCAGTCAAAAACTGATACTCTGATTCAATCACAAGTTCATATGAAGACTCTTGAGAATGTTTATAACACAAATCTGTGAAAAAGTTGACTGTACGATCAAAGGTCGATTTTTGGTGAATATTTGAAACATGCTTGCTTGGCTAATTTCTAGCCAAATTTCCAATGAATGTCTCCCCTCCTCCTGCCCGCGCGTGCTCCACATCCTCACACATTCAGCCTTAACTTACACACGCGCGGGCTTGGCAAGACGCACACGCAACATTTCAGGAGAGTGTGGGCTGACCAAGCCCCCACTCATTCCTTAGTCTCTAGCAAAGGCCTTGTGGATCTTGTAATCTTGGATCTCTTAACAAAAGCTGATCTTTTTGGTATTGCATTTCCGATTTTGTATGCAATGGTAAAAAGTTATACAAATCCTGAAACATTAATATATATATATATGTATTTATATATATATAAATCTTTATTTCAGACGCCAAGTTCCACATAAAATAACAGACATAGAGCTATAAAAAAGGGAGTAAAACAAAAACATAAAACATAGATAATACAGTGCATAAAAAGTATGAAGACTTTTGTGCCAATGTAGTCTTAAGTTCCAAGTAATCGATAGCAGCTCTTTAGAGGGTTGACCAGAGCCTCTACTATTCCGTTCTCAGACTTGTCCAGTCGACACATGAAACCATACATCAGTTGTCTCAGGAGTGCCTTACAGGTTGGTACGTGCTTAGACAGAAACAACTGACCAGCACTATGCCACCTAGGCACATTAAGTAGCAATCTAAAAGCATCATTGAAACCATACATCAGTTGTCTCAGGATTGCCTTACAGGTTGGTACGTGCTTAGACACAAACAACTGACTAGCACTATGCCACCTTGGCACATTAAGTAGCAATCTAAAAGCATCATTGTAGGCTACTTTCAGTATCTGTATACTCCTTTACCTGTACATAGACCACAAATGAGCAGTGTACAATGGTGTTATGTAGGTTCTAAACAGGGAACATTTAACTGAATCTGAGCACATAGAAAACGTCCTTAATAACATACTGGCCTGAGAATATATTTTACAGCGCTGTTGATACATATCGTTGTCATCTGTCCAATCATCAGAAATGACATGGCAGATATTTTATTTCCTCACAAACACCAAGGGGACTGCCAGATAAATAAAAGGTAGGGAAGGTTAATTTCCTGTCCTGATTACTTCTGACTATCATTATGTGGCTTTTCTTTGCATTATATTTTATATCATGATCTAAGCCATACTGAGAGCACACCCATAGCATCTGTTGCAACAGGCTGAGTGGAACCAGATAATCTGCGTACATCAGATGATTGACAATAGATTCACCAACAAGACAGCCTGTATTTGTCTTATTCAGCTGACTTGATAAGTCGTCCATATCCATATTAAACAAAAAGGGAAATCAAATTCCTCCTTGTCGAACTTCGTTACCAACATGGAAAGGAGCTGATACAACATTGTCCCATTTAACATGAAAAGTTTGATTGGCATACGAGAACCTCTCGCTATTAGCTTCACAAACAGTTTTTCATGACAAATTCGATCGAAAGCTTTGTAAGCATCAATAAAGCATAAAAATACAGATAAATTAAGACTTGTGTACCTGAGACAATCTCCTTCAGAGCATAGATACAGAGATCAGTACCATGTTTTCTTTTAAAACCAAACTGATTTTCTGCAGTCAGAATATACATTTCCAATTTCAATCAAATAATTCTCTCAAACACTTTAGACAAGATACTGGCCAATGCAATGGGTCGATAGTTGTCTATGCTGTTCAGTTTACCAGCCTTATCTTTAACAACAGGCACTAACAGTACTGACATAATAGAGTTCGGTAGAACACCATGAACCATAATTCCAGTGAGACACATGGCTAGAAATGGACTGAGTCTATAACTGGCATTTTTTAGATGCTCTGCAGAAATGCAATCCATACCACAAGCTTTGTTGTTGTCTAGCATGTGGATGGCATCATAAATATCTACTGATCTAACTATCAAGTCTGCAGAGATACCTTTATATTGATTATCAATTCTCACTGTGTTACTTTGAACACAATTAAATAGTTTACTGTAGTGCTCATGCCATAGATCAGCAATCTTCTCTGGACAACTAACCCCTTGGATATCAGAAGGGAGGGAAGTTCTGTTATTACTTATGATCTTGACCTCCTTCCAGAAGTCAGTAAGATTGTTATTTTGCATCTTTCTGGCCAGCGAGTCTGCTCTCATTGTGTTTTCATTTCTCTTAATGAAACGAGTGCATATTTAAATCTAGCATTTGTGAGGTTTTTGTTATCAAGCAGCACTCCCTGTCTGGGTCTGCCTGCCTCTGACCAGACTCTAAAGGCTTCTCTAGCAGCAGCATGTTGCTCAGACACAAACTCATTCCAGACAGGCTGTGCGTTAGGGACCTTACTCTTGTGATTAATAAAAGGTTCACTGGAAGCATAAAGACATTTGACAATATCATCATACATGGCACAGAGCTTTTCAGCATGATGTTTATCCTTGCAGTTCATATCCGTGCACATTAGGGCATCCCTAGAAAATGCAACATCACTATGTAAGCTGTCAGTTAATAGAGAATATCTGTGCATAACCTCTTTGGTCAATTTTGACCAGTCCAGTTTTCTTGGGGGGCCAGCAACAAGGGTACACTCTCAACATTTAGCAGCATAGCAACTGGTATGTGATCAGTGGTGGCCAGCCCATAACACATCTCTATACTTTCCAGTGAGTCATGAGCATCGGCTGTGGTTACAATATGGTCTAGCCAGGAAGTTGTGTGCCACGTTTCACTTATATAGGTAAAACTTGTATCAGGCAATAACGCTTGATATAATTAATTTAGTTTCATTACAGAACTGCTGCAGATGTTGTGCGAATAAACGCTTATCTGACATGTCAGCATTAAAATCACCCATGACATAGACACAACATGAACTATTGTCCTCTATGAAGGACTGAATAAAAGCTAACCTGTTCTGAAATTCATCCTCATGGTCATAGGATTCATATGGTGTGTACACATTTACAATAGTACATTTATTTTCATTGTGATTAAACTCCAACCCAATAGCCCAGTCAACGTTAAGCCACACCACCTTTACCGTTGGGTCATATTTTATGTTCCACAGTATAGCTACACCACCAGCTATCCTCCCACAAACCATTCTCATGCTGAGATCGGTAGTGGACTCTCCAGCACCATGAAACATCTTGTGTAGGGAGTTCAATTTGTCCAGATCTTGCTTGGCCATCCAGGTTTCTTGAAGGCAGACAATGTCACTCTCGTCCAGCAATGTGTCCACCACCAAACGTCTTGATCTATCAGCAGCAGTATGTCCTACTCGGAGGCCACGAGCGTTGTAGGATACAACCCGCATTAATGATCTACCACGGACCCATCAGGGCAGCTGGCCGGTGTGTCTGTCTCCCTGGTCTCTACATATAGGCCTACATTCATCCCAGCATCATGACTGAGCTGAAGCTCGGTACCCTGAGAGCGGGGGGTATACTCTGGTCGAGCTTTTTTGAAAGTATAGACCAAGGGTAATTACCACACCACAACTGTCCCACCATTACCCATAGGTGGCGCTACATTCCACGCCCTAAAGCACAAAGGCTTTCTGGAATGGATAGGCTAACCAAGCCCCCTCCCTTCACTCCTTGGGTTGAAATAAAGGCCCTTGTGGATCTTGATGGTATTATATTTCAGATTTGGTATCCCATTGGTAATTCTGCAGCATAGATTTTTCTATACAGTTCCAATTTGTCAAGAATATACATTTTTCAATGGTTCGCAATGTTTGGAGGAATCCGCCATTACTGCTTGCAGTTATATTTAGGATTCCTCCGTCAGGAGGAAACCTATTGTTATTGTTAGTTTTATTATTATTATTATTATTATTCTTGTTCCATGGAAGTCAATGGCAGCCCCTAGAACCCTTCGACAACTTTTTGTGAAATTTGGCACACTCATTAAGGACAGTTGATTCTATACCTACACCAAGTTTCATGTCTCCCATTAGACCACTCCAGCGCCACCAACGGGTCAAAGTTGGACTTGTGTTTACACACGCAACTTTTGAACCGTATGACCCATTTTCAAAAATGAGGTACCATTGGATTCCCTGGTTCAAGCCGAGTTCAACGCACCCCATGGCGTCAATTTCCGGTTATATGGATTTTCCGCTACTTCCGGTTTTATCAAAAACCTTTGAAAGCCTACTCCTCCTACAATTTTTGTCATATCTTCTTCAAAGTTACCAGAGATGATCTTCAGACCAAGCCTCACAAAAGTTATCGAAAAGAATTTTGATCCTCACAACCGTTTGTCCGGTACAGCCAATCAAATTCATCAGAAAAGCCGCCAAACAGGATGTGAAGTCATGTCTCAGCAAATCTTTGAGATATCAACACGAAACTTGGTATATCGATGGAAGACACTACAACATGTTACCGTGTGCAAAGGCAACTTCATATCTCCAAAAATGATTGATATAAAGCAAATTGAACTTATCGCTAACGCTAAAATAATGCTTTACACATCAGCCAGTCAAAAACTGATACTCTGATTCAATCACAAGTTCATATGAAGACTCTTGAGAATGTTTATAACACAAATCTGTGAAAAAGTTGACTGTAAGATCAAAGGTCGATTTTTGGTGAATATTTGAAACATGCTTGCTTGGCTAATTTCTAGCCAAATTTCCAATGAATGTCTCCCCTCCTCCTGCCCGCGCGTGCTCCACATCCTCACACACTCAGCCTTAACTTACACACGCGCGGGCTTGGCAAGACGCACACGCAACATTTCAGGAGAGTGTGGGCTGACCAAGCCCCCACTCATTCCTTGGTTTCTAGCCAAGGCCTTGTGGATCTTGTAATCTTGGATCTCTTAACAAAAGCTGATCTTTTTAGTATTGCATTTCCGATTTTGTATGCAATGGTAAAAAGTTATACAAATCCTGAAACATTGATATATATATATGTATTTATATATATATAAATCTTTATTTCAGACGCCAAGTTCCACATAAAATAACAGACATAGAGCTATAAAAAAGAGAGTAAAACGAAAACATAAAACATAGATAATACAGTGCATAAAAAGTATGAAGACTTTTGTGCCAATGTAGTCTTAAGTTCCAAGTAATCGATAGCAGCTCTTTAGAGGGTTGACCAGGGCCTCTACTATTCAGTTCTCAGACTTGTCCAGTCGACACATGAAACCATACATCAGTTGTCTCAGGAGTGCCTTACAGGTTGGTACGTGCTTAGACAGAAACAACTGACCAGCATTATGCCACCTAGGCACATTAAGTAGCAATCTAAAAGCATCATTGAAACCATACATCAGTTGTCTCAGGATTGCCTTACAGGTTGGTACGTGCTTAGACACAAACAACTGACTAGCACTATGCCACCTTGGCACATTAAGTAGCAATCTAAAAGCATCATTGTAGGCTACTTTCAGTATCTGTATACTCCTTTACCTGTACATAGACCACAAATGAGCAGTGTACAATGGTGTTATGTAGGTTCTAAACAGGGAACATTTAACTGAATCTGAGCACATAGAAAACGTCCTTAATAACATACTGGCCTGAGAATATATTTGACAGCGCTGTTGATACATATCGTTGTCATCTGTCCAATCATCAGAAATGACATGGCAGATATTTTATTTCCTCACAAACACCAAGGGGACTGCCAGATAAATAAAAGGTAGGGAAGGTTAATTTCCTGTCCTGATTACTTCTGACTATCATTATGTGGCTTTTCTTTGCATTATATTTTATATCATGATCTAAGCCATACTGAGAGCACACCCATAGCATCTGTTGCAACAGGCTGAGTGGAACCAGATAATCTGCGTACATCAGATGATTGACAATAGATTCACCAACAAGACAGCCTGTATTTGTCTTATTCAGCTGGCTTGATAAGTCGTCCATATCCATATTAAACAAAAAGGGAAATCAAATTCCTCCTTGTCGAACTCCGTTACCAACATGGAAAGCAGCTGATACAACATTGTCCCATTTAACATGAAAAGTTTGATTGGCATACCAGAACACCAAAATCCTCACAAGAGGTTTAGGGACACCTCTCGCTATTAGCTTCATAAACAGTTTTTCATGACAAATTCGATCGAAAGCTTTGTAAGCATCAATAAAGCATAAAAATACAGATGAATTAAGACTTGTGTACCTGAGACAATCTCCTTCAGAGCATAGATACAGAGATCAGTACCATGTTTTCTTTTAAAACCAAACTGATTTTCTGCAGTCAGAATATACATTTCCAATTTCAATCAAATAATTCTCTCAAACACTTTAGACAAGATACTGGCCAATGCAATGGGTCGATAGTTGTCTATGCTGTTCAGTTTACCAGCATTATCTTTAACAACAGGCACTAACAGTACTGACATAATAGAGTTCGGTAGAACACCATGAACCATAATTCCAGTGAGACACATGGCTAGAAATGGACTGAGTCTATAACTGGCATTTTTTAGATGCTCTGCAGAAATGGAATCCATACCACAAGCTTTGTTGTTGTCTAGCATGTGGATGGCATCATAAATATCTACTGATCTAACTATCAAGTCTGCAGAGATACCTTTACATTGATTATCAATTCTCACTGTGTTACTTTGAACACAATTAAATAGTTTACTGTAGTGCTCATGCCATAGATCAGCAATCTTCTCTGGACAACTAACCCCTTTGATATCAGAAGGGAGGGGAGTTCTGTTATTATTTATGATCTTGACCTCCTTCCAGAAGTCAGTAAGATTGTTATTCTGCATCTTTCTGGCCAGCGAGTCTGCTCTCATTGTGTTTTCATTTCTCTTAATGAAACGAGTGCATATTTAAATCTAGCATTTGTGAGGTTTTTGTTATCAAGCAGCACTCTCTGTCTGGGTCTGCCTGCCTCTGACCAGACTCTAAAGGCTTCTCTAGCAGCAGCATGTTGCTCAGACACAAACTCATTCCAGACAGGCCGTGCGTTAGGGACCTTACTCTTGTGATTAATAAAACCTTCACTGAAAGCATAAAGACATTTGACAATATCATCATACATGGCACAGAGCTTTTCAGCATGATGTTTATCCTTGCAGTTCATATCCGTGCACATTAGGGCATCCCTAGAAAATGCAACATCACTATGTAAGCTGTCAGTTAATAGAGAATATCTGTGCATAACCTCTTTGGTCAATTTTGACCAGTCCAGTTTTCTTGGGGGGCCAGCAACAAGGGTACACTCTCAACATTTAGCAGCATAGCAACTGGTATGTGATCAGTGGTGGCCAGCCCATAACACATCTCTATACTTTCCAGTGAGTCATGAGCATCGGCTGTGGTTACAATATGGTCTAGCCAGGAAGTTGTGTGCCACGTTTCACTTATATAGGTAAAACTTGTATCAGGCAATAACGCTTGATATAATTAATTTAGTTTCATTACAGAACTGCTGCAGATGTTGTGCGAATAAACACTTATCTGACATGTCAGCATTAAAATCACCCATGACATAGACACAACATGAACTATTGTCCTCTATGAAGGACTGAATAAAAGCTAACCTGTTCTGAAATTCATCCTCATGGTCATAGGATTCATATGGTGTGTACACATTTACAATAGTACATTTATTTTCATTGTGATTAAACTCCAACCCAATAGCCCAGTCAACGTTAAGCCACACCACCTTTACCGTTGGGTCATATTTTATGTTCCACAGTATAGCTACACCACCAGCTATCCTCCCACAAACCATTCTCATGCTGAGATCGGTAGTGGACTCTCCAGCACCATGAAAGTTCTTGTGTAGGGAGTTCAATTTGTCCAGATCTTGCTTGGTCATCCAGGTTTCTTGAAGGCAGACAATGTCACTCTCGTCCAGCAATGTGTCCACCACCAAACGTCTTGATCTATCAGCAGCAGTATGTCCTACTCGGAGGCCACGAGCGTTGTAGGATACAACCCGCATTAATGATCTACCACGGACCCATCAGGGCAGCTGGCCGGTGTGTCTGTCTCCCTGGTCTCTACATATAGGCCTACATTCATCCCAGCATCATGACTGAGCTGAAGCTCGGTACCCTGAGAGCGGGGGGTATTCTCTGGTCGAGCTTTTTTGAAAGTATAGACCAAGGGTAATTACCAAACCACAACTGTCCCACCATTACCCATATGTGGCGCTACATTCCACGCCCTAAAGCACAAAGGCTTTCTGGAATGGATAGGCTAACCAAGCCCCCTCCCTTCACTCCTTGAGTTGAAATAAAGGCCCTTGTGGATCCTGGTGGTATTATATTTCAGATTTGGTATCCCATTGGTAATTCTGCAGCATAGATTTTTCTATACAGTTCCAATTTGTCAAGAATATACATTTTTCAATGGTTCGCAATGTTTGGAGGAATCCGCCATTACTGCTTGCAGTTATATTTATTAGGATTCCTCCGTCAGGAGGAAACCTATTGTTATTGTTAGTTTTATTATTATTATTATTATTATTCTTGTTCCATGGAAGTCAATGGCAGCCCCTAGAACACTTCGACAACTTTTTGTGAAATTTGGCACACTCATTAAGGACAGTTGATTCTATACCTACACCAAGTTTCATGTCTCCCATTAGACCACTCCAGCGCCACCAATGGGTCAAAGTTGGACTTGTGTTTACACACGCAACTTTTGAACCGTATGACCCATTTTCAAAAATGAGGTACCATTGGATTCCCTGGTTCAAGCCGAGTTCAACGCACCCCATGGCGTCAATTTCCGGTTATATAGATTTTCCGCTACTTCCGGTTTTATCAAAAACCTTTGAAAGCCTACTCCTCCTACAATTTTTGTCATATCTTCTTCAAAGTTACCAGAGATGATCTTCAGACCAAGCGTCACAAAAGTTATCGAAAAGAATTTTGATCCTCACAACCGTTTGTCCGGTACAGCCAATCAAATTCATCAGAAAAGCCGCCAAACAGGATGTGAAGTCCTGTCTCAGCAAATCTTTGAGATATCAACACGAAACTTGGTATATCGATGGAAGACACTACAACATGTTACCGTGTGCAAAGGCAACTTCATATCTCCAAAAATGATTGATATAAAGCAAATTGAACTTATCGCTAACGCTAAAATAATGCTTTACACATCAGCCAGTCAAAAACTGATACTCTGATTCAATCACAAGTTCATATGAAGACTCTTGAGAATGTTTATAACACAAATCTGTGAAAAAGTTGACTGTAAGATCAAAGGTCGATTTTTGGTGAATATTTGAAACATGCTTGCTTGGCTAATTTCTAGCCAAATTTCCAATGAATGTCTCCCCTCCTCCTGCCCGCGCGTGCTCCACATCCTCACACACTCAGCCTTAACTTACACACGCGCGGGCTTGGCAAGACGCACACGCAACATTTCAGGAGAGTGTGGGCTGACCAAGCCCCCACTCATTCCTTGGTTTCTAGCCAAGGCCTTGTGGATCTTGTAATCTTGGATCTCTTAACAAAAGCTGATCTTTTTAGTATTGCATTTCCGATTTTGTATGCAATGGTAAAAAGTTATACAAATCCTGAAACATTGATATATATATATGTATTTATATATATATAAATCTTTATTTCAGACGCCAAGTTCCACATAAAATAACAGACATAGAGCTATAAAAAAGAGAGTAAAACGAAAACATAAAACATAGATAATACAGTGCATAAAAAGTATGAAGACTTTTGTGCCAATGTAGTCTTAAGTTCCAAGTAATCGATAGCAGCTCTTTAGAGGGTTGACCAGGGCCTCTACTATTCAGTTCTCAGACTTGTCCAGTCGACACATGAAACCATACATCAGTTGTCTCAGGAGTGCCTTACAGGTTGGTACGTGCTTAGACAGAAACAACTGACCAGCACTATGCCACCTAGGCACATTAAGTAGCAATCTAAAAGCATCATTGAAACCATACATCAGTTGTCTCAGGATTGCCTTACAGGTTGGTACGTGCTTAGACACAAACAACTGACTAGCACTATGCCACCTTGGCACATTAAGTAGCAATCTAAAAGCATCATTGTAGGCTACTTTCAGTATCTGTATACTCCTTTACCTGTACATAGACCACAAATGAGCAGTGTACAATGGTGTTATGTAGGTTCTAAACAGGGAACATTTAACTGAATCTGAGCACATAGAAAACGTCCTTAATAACATACTGGCCTGAGAATATATTTGACAGCGCTGTTGATACATATCGTTGTCATCTGTCCAATCATCAGAAATGACATGGCAGATATTTTATTTCCTCACAAACACCAAGGGGACTGCCAGATAAATAAAAGGTAGGGAAGGTTAATTTCCTGTCCTGATTACTTCTGACTATCATTATGTGGCTTTTCTTTGCATTATATTTTATATCATGATCTAAGCCATACTGAGAGCACACCCATAGCATCTGTTGCAACAGGCTGAGTGGAACCAGATAATCTGCGTACATCAGATGATTGACAATAGATTCACCAACAAGACAGCCTGTATTTGTCTTATTCAGCTGGCTTGATAAGTCGTCCATATCCATATTAAACAAAAAGGGAAATCAAATTCCTCCTTGTCGAACTCCGTTACCAACATGGAAAGCAGCTGATACAACATTGTCCCATTTAACATGAAAAGTTTGATTGGCATACCAGAACACCAAAATCCTCACAAGAGGTTTAGGGACACCTCTCGCTATTAGCTTCATAAACAGTTTTTCATGACAAATTCGATCGAAAGCTTTGTAAGCATCAATAAAGCATAAAAATACAGATGAATTAAGACTTGTGTACCTGAGACAATCTCCTTCAGAGCATAGATACAGAGATCAGTACCATGTTTTCTTTTAAAACCAAACTGATTTTCTGCAGTCAGAATATACATTTCCAATTTCAATCAAATAATTCTCTCAAACACTTTAGACAAGATACTGGCCAATGCAATGGGTCGATAGTTGTGTAGCCCGGGTGGTAAACATTTCTGTTGAAACAATCCTATTACATAAATATAAAAGTTTGAATACATAATACTTAAGTTCATAGTTTAATAAATAGACTTTAAGGTTTGAGACTATGATTTTGATTTGATGAGAAATGCATATTGTTCATGTTTTACTGAATACAGCATTTGGAAATGTATATCTGTTGTTTAAAAAACGCATGTTAAAATGTACCGGTTACAAATATGAAGAGAGTAAGATGAATGTTTTGTGAATCTATGTTGTTGCTTTAATTTTGATTATGATGTTAAGCCAATCCGGTTTGAGGTCAAAGGGCAGGGTAACACGGGAAGTTGGGGTAGATGAGGTTGGAGTAGAAAAAGACAGAGCGAGCGGAGGAGTTGGAGGGAGAAGAAAATTGTAGCGTACGGTAAAATACCAAGAGTGAAGATTTTATATTATCATTAGTGGTGTTATGTTTATATTGTTGGGTGAATATCTCAACCAACAACAATAACCCAGAAAGAGGAGTTTGGCTGTTGGCGGTTTTGGATTAAGCACGGGCTTTGCCGCCAGACTAGCGACAGCGAGTGCCAGGTTGGAGCCGGTGGAGGTCGGGATTGTCGTCGTCCTCAGTCTTCTTCCTGAGTTGGTTCGTCTCGTAAATCCACGAGAGTATTTGGTCGGTCTCTCCTTCACCTGCTGCCGCCCTTCTGCCGCAGTGCGTGTGCTACCGCACTGCTGATCCGAGGTACCAGCTCCTTGTTATTTTGTGCCATCCTGGCGAAACAGCCATTTTGTTTACGGCTACAACGCACACGAGCTACACTCAGGCCTGCACCGTAGAACTGTACTGAATTAAGGTATTCGTGTAGTTAGCATTGCCGGCTAGTTTGTATTGTGTGTCCATGTGCATTACGATGTCATGTAAATGTTGAACCAATAACTGAAGAACTGATTTTTTGTCTGAAGTAAATCTTTCCTGTTTTTGTTTAACAGTTGGTTGTATTGTTTTTTTCATATGTTAAATTGGTTTAAGTTAGTAACAATTACTAACGAACTCAGGTTAGCCACCTCTCATTACAAATCCACCAAACTAGAGAGGCGCTACAGTTGTCTATGCTGTTCAGTTTACCAGCCTTATCTTTAACAACAGGCACTAACAGTACTGACATAATAGAGTTCGGTAGAACACCATGAACCATAATTCCAGTGAGACACATGGCTAGAAATGGACTGAGTCTATAACTGGCATTTTTTAGATGCTCTGCAGAAATGGAATCCATACCACAAGCTTTGTTGTTGTCTAGCATGTGGATGGCATCATAAATATCTACTGATCTAACTATCAAGTCTGCAGAGATACCTTTATATTGATTATCAATTCTCACTGTGTTACTTTGAACACAATTAAATAGTTTACTGTAGTGCTCATGCCATAGATCAGCAATCTTCTCTGGACAACTAACCCCTTTGATATCAGAAGGGAGGGGAGTTCTGTTATTATTTATGATCTTGACCTCCTTCCAGAAGTCAGTAAGATTGTTATTCTGCATCTTTCTGGCCAGCGAGTCTGCTCTCATTGTGTTTTCATTTCTCTTAATGAAACGAGTGCATATTTAAATCTAGCATTTGTGAGGTTTTTGTTATCAAGCAGCACTCTCTGTCTGGGTCTGCCTGCCTCTGACCAGACTCTAAAGGCTTCTCTAGCAGCAGCATGTTGCTCAGACACAAACTCATTCCAGACAGGCCGTGCGTTAGGGACCTTACTCTTGTGATTAATAAAACCTTCACTGAAAGCATAAAGACATTTGACAATATCATCATACATGGCACAGAGCTTTTCAGCATGATGTTTATCCTTGCAGTTCATATCCGTGCACATTAGGGCATCCCTAGAAAATGCAACATCACTATGTAAGCTGTCAGTTAATAGAGAATATCTGTGCATAACCTCTTTGGTCAATTTTGACCAGTCCAGTTTTCTTGGGGGGCCAGCAACAAGGGTACACTCTCAACATTTAGCAGCATAGCAACTGGTATGTGATCAGTGGTGGCCAGCCCATAACACATCTCTATACTTTCCAGTGAGTCATGAGCATCGGCTGTGGTTACAATATGGTCTAGCCAGGAAGTTGTGTGCCACGTTTCACTTATATAGGTAAAACTTGTATCAGGCAATAACGCTTGATATAATTAATTTAGTTTCATTACAGAACTGCTGCAGATGTTGTGCGAATAAACGCTTATCTGACATGTCAGCATTAAAATCACCCATGACATAGACACAACATGAACTATTGTCCTCTATGAAGGACTGAATAAAAGCTAACCTGTTCTGAAATTCATCCTCATGGTCATAGGATTCATATGGTGTGTACACATTTACAATAGTACATTTATTTTAATTGTGATTAAACTCCAACCCAATAGCCCAGTCAACGTTAAGCCACACCACCTTTACCGTTGGGTCATATTTTATGTTCCACAGTATAGCTACACCACCAGCTATCCTCCCACAAACCATTCTCATGCTGAGATCGGTAGTGGACTCTCCAGCACCATGAAAGTTCTTGTGTAGGGAGTTCAATTTGTCCAGATCTTGCTTGGTCATCCAGGTTTCTTGAAGGCAGACAATGTCACTCTCGTCCAGCAATGTGTCCACCACCAAACGTCTTGATCTATCAGCAGCAGTATGTCCTACTCGGAGGCCACGAGCGTTGTAGGATACAACCCGCATTAATGATCTACCACGGACCCATCAGGGCAGCTGGCCGGTGTGTCTGTCTCCCTGGTCTCTACATATAGGCCTACATTCATCCCAGCATCATGACTGAGCTGAAGCTCGGTACCCTGAGAGCGGGGGGTATTCTCTGGTCGAGCTTTTTTGAAAGTATAGACCAAGGGTAATTACCAAACCACAACTGTCCCACCATTACCCATATGTGGCGCTACATTCCACGCCCTAAAGCACAAAGGCTTTCTGGAATGGATAGGCTAACCAAGCCCCCTCCCTTCACTCCTTGAGTTGAAATAAAGGCCCTTGTGGATCCTGGTGGTATTATATTTCAGATTTGGTATCCCATTGGTAATTCTGCAGCATAGATTTTTCTATACAGTTCCAATTTGTCAAGAATATACATTTTTCAATGGTTCGCAATGTTTGGAGGAATCCGCCATTACTGCTTGCAGTTATATTTATTATTTGTTATTCTTGTTCCATGGAAGTCAATGGCAGCCCCTAGAACCCTTCGACAACTTTTTGTGAAATTTGGCACACTCATTAAGGACAGTTGATTCTATACCTACACCAAGTTTCATGTCTCCCATTAGACCACTCCAGCGCCACCAACGGGTCAAAGTTGGACTTGTGTTTACACACGCAACTTTTGAACCGTATGACCCATTTTCAAAAATGAGGTACCATTGGATTCCCTGGATCAAGCCGAGTTCAACGCACCCCATGGCGTCAATTTCCGGTTATATAGATTTTCCGCTATTTCCGGTTTTATCAAAAACCTTTGAAAGCCTACTCCTCCTACAATTTTTGTCATATCTTCTTCAAAGTTACCAGAGATGATCTTCAGACCAAGCCTCACAAAAGTTATCGAAAAGAATTTTGATCCTCACAACCGTTTGTCCGGTACAGCCAATCAAATTCATCAGAAAAGCCGCCAAACAGGATGTGAAGTCATGTCTCAGCAAATCTTTGAGATATCAACACGAAACTTGGTATATCGATGGAAGACACTACAACATGTTACCGTGTGCAAAGGCAACTTCATATCTCCAAAAATGATTGATATAAAGCAAATTGAACTTATCGCTAACGCTAAAATAATGCTTTACACATCAGCCAGTCAAAAACTGATACTCTGATTCAATCACAAGTTCATATGAAGACTCTTGAGAATGTTTATAACACAAATCTGTGAAAAAGTTGACTGTAAGATCAAAGGTCGATTTTTGGTGAATATTTGAAACATGCTTGCTTGGCTAATTTCTAGCCAAATTTCCAATGAATGTCTCCCCTCCTCCTGCCCGCGCGTGCTCCACATCCTCACACACTCAGCCTTAACTTACACACGCGCGGGCTTGGCAAGACGCACACGCAACATTTCAGGAGAGTGTGGGCTGACCAAGCCCCCACTCATTCCTTAGTTTCTAGCAAAGGCCTTGTGGATCTTGTAATCTTGGATCTCTTAACAAAAGCTGATCTTTTTGGTATTGCATTTCCGATTTTGTATGCAATGGTAAAAAGTTATACAAATCCTGAAACATTGATATATATATATATATATTTATATATATATATATAAATCTTTATTTCAGACGCCAAGTTCCACATAAAATAACAGACATAGAGCTATAAAAAAGAGAGTAAAACAAAAACATAAAACATAGATAATACAGTGCATAAAAAGTATGAAGACTTTTGTGCCAATGTAGTCTTAAGTTCCAAGTAATCGATAGCAGCTCTTTAGAGGGTTGACCAGAGCCTCTACTATTCAGTTCTCAGACTTGTCCAGTCGACACATGAAACCATACATCAGTTGTCTCAGGAGTGCCTTACAGGTTGGTACGTGCTTAGACAGAAACAACTGACCAGCACTATGCCACCTAGGCACATTAAGTAGCAATCTAAAAGCATCATTGAAACCATACATCAGTTGTCTCAGGATTGCCTTACAGGTTGGTACGTGCTTAGACACAAACAACTGACTAGCACTATGCCACCTTGGCACATTAAGTAGCAATCTAAAAGCATCATTGTAGGCTACTTTCAGTATCTGTATACTCCTTTTCCTGTACATAGACCACAAATGAGCAGTGTACAATGGTGTTATGTAGGTTCTAAACAGGGAACATTTAACTGAATCTGAGCACATAGAAAACGTCCTTAATAACATACTGGCCTGAGAATATATTTGACAGCGCTGTTGATACATATCGTTGTCATCTGTCCAATCATCAGAAATGACATGGCCCAGATATTTTATTTCCTCACAAACACCAAGGGGACTGCCAGATAAATAAAAGGTAGGGAAGGTTAATTTCCTGTCCTGATTACTTCTGACTATCATTATGTGGCTTTTCTTTGCATTATATTTTATATCATGATCTAAGCCATACTGAGAGCACACCCATAGCATCTGTTGCAACAGGCTGAGTGGAACCAGATCATCTGCGTACATCAGATGATTGACAATAGATTCACCAACAAGACAGCCTGTATTTGTCTTATTCAGCTGGCTTGATAAGTCGTCCATATCCATATTAAACAAAAAGGGAAATCAAATTCCTCCTTGTCGAACTCCGTTACCAACATGGAAAGGAGCTGATACAACATTGTCCCATTTAACATGAAAAGTTTGATTGGCATACCAGAACACCAAAATCCTCACAAGAGGTTTAGGGACACCTCTCGCTATTAGCTTCATAAACAGTTTTTCATGACAAATTCGATCGAAAGCTTTGTAAGCATCAATAAAGCATAAAAATACAGATGAATTAAGACTTGTGTACCTGAGACAATCTCCTTCAGAGCATAGATACAGAGATCAGTACCATGTTTTCTTTTAAAACCAAACTGATTGTCTGCAGTCAGAATATACATTTCCAATTTCAATCAAATAATTCTCTCAAACACTTTAGACAAGATACTGGCCAATGCAATGGGTCGATAGTTGTCTATGCTGTTCAGTTTACCAGCCTTATCTTTAACAACAGGCACTAACAGTACTGACATAATAGAGTTCGGTAGAACACCATGAACCATAATTCCAGTGAGACACATGGCTAGAAATGGACTGAGTCTATAACTGGCATTTTTTAGATGCTCTGCAGAAATGCAATCCATACCACAAGCTTTGTTGTTGTCTAGCATGTGGATGGCATCATAAATATCTACTGATCTAACTATCAAGTCTGCAGAGATACCTTTATATTCATTATCAATTCTCACTGTGTTACTTTGAACACAATTAAATAGTTTACTGTAGTGCTCATGCCATAGATCAGCAATCTTCTCTGGACAACTAACCCCTTTGATATCAGAAGGGAGGGGAGTTCTGTTATTATTTATGATCTTGACCTCCTTCCAGAAGTCAGTAAGATTGTTATTCTGCATCTTTCTGGCCAGCGAGTCTGCTCTCATTGTGTTTTCATTTCTCTTAATGAAACGAGTGCATATTTAAATCTAGCATTTGTGAGGTTTTTGTTATCAAGCAGCACTCCCTGTCTGGGTCTGCCTGCCTCTGACCAGACTCTAAAGGCTTCTCTAGCAGCAGCATGTTGCTCAGACACAAACTCATTCCAGACAGGCCGTGCGTTAGGGACCTTACTCTTGTGATTAATAAAAGGTTCACTGGAAGCATAAAGACATTTGACAATATCATCATACATGGCACAGAGCTTTTCAGCATGATGTTTATCCTTGCAGTTCATATCCGTGCACATTAGGGCATCCCTAGAAAATGCAACATCACTATGTAAGCTGTCAGTTAATAGAGAATATCTGTGCATAACCTCTTTGGTCAATTTTGACCAGTCCAGTTTTCTTGGGGGGCCAGCAACAAGGGTACACTCTCAACATTTAGCAGCATAGCAACTGGTATGTGATCAGTGGTGGCCAGCCCATAACACATCTCTATACTTTCCAGTGAGTCATGAGCATCGGCTGTGGTTACAATATGGTCTAGCCAGGAAGTTGTGTGCCACGTTTCACTTATATAGGTAAAACTTGTATCAGGCAATAACGCTTGATATAATTAATTTAGTTTCATTACAGAACTGCTGCAGATGTTGTGCGAATAAACGCTTATCTGACATGTCAGCATTAAAATCACCCATGACATAGACACAACATGAACTATTGTCCTCTATGAAGGACTGAATAAAAGCTAACCTGTTCTGAAATTCATCCTCATGGTCATAGGATTCATATGGTGTGTACACATTTACAATAGTACATTTATTTTCATTGTGATTAAACTCCAACCCAATAGCCCAGTCAACGTTAAGCCACACCACCTTTACCGTTGGGTCATATTTTATGTTCCACAGTATAGCTACACCACCAGCTATCCTCCCACAAACCATTCTCATGCTGAGATCGGTAGTGGACTCTCCAGCACCATGAAAGTTCTTGTGTAGGGAGTTCAATTTGTCCAGATCTTGCTTGGCCATCCAGGTTTCTTGAAGGCAGACAATGTCACTCTCGTCCAGCAATGTGTCCACCACCAAACGTCTTGATCTATCAGCAGCAGTATGTCCTACTCGGAGGCCACGAGCGTTGTAGGATACAACCCGCATTAATGATCTACCACGGACCCATCAGGGCAGCTGGCCGGTGTGTCTGTCTCCCTGGTCTCTACATATAGGCCTACATTCATCCCAGCATCATGACTGAGCTGAAGCTCGGTACCCTGAGAGCGGGGGGTATGCTCTGGTCGAGCTTTTTTGAAAGTATAGACCAAGGGTAATTACCACACCACAACTGTCCCACCATTACCCATAGGTGGCGCTACATTCCACGCCCTAAAGCACAAAGGCTTTCTGGAATGGATAGGCTAACCAAGCCCCCTCCCTTCACTCCTTGGGTTGAAATAAAGGCCCTTGTGGATCTTGATGGTATTATATTTCAGATTTGGTATCCCATTGGTAATTCTGCAGCATAGATTTTTCTATACAGTTCCAATTTGTCAAGAATATACATTTTTCAATGGTTCGCAATGTTTGGAGGAATCCGCCATTACTGCTTGCAGTTATATTTATTATTCCTCCGTCAGGAGGAAACCTATTGTTATTGTTAGTTTTATTATTATTATTATTATTATTCTTGTTCCATGGAAGTCAATGGCAGCCCCTAGAACACTTCGACAACTTTTTGTGAAATTTGGCACACTCATTAAGGACAGTTGATTCTATACCTACACCAAGTTTCATGTCTCCCATTAGACCACTCCAGCGCCACCAATGGGTCAAAGTTGGACTTGTGTTTACACACGCAACTTTTGAACCGTATGACCCATTTTCAAAAATGAGGTACCATTGGATTCCCTGGTTCAAGCCGAGTTCAACGCACCCCATGGCGTCAATTTCCGGTTATATAGATTTTCCGCTACTTCCGGTTTTATCAAAAACCTTTGAAAGCCTACTCCTCCTACAATTTTTGTCATATCTTCTTCAAAGTTACCAGAGATGATCTTCAGACCAAGCGTCACAAAAGTTATCGAAAAGAATTTTGATCCTCACAACCGTTTGTCCGGTACAGCCAATCAAATTCATCAGAAAAGCCGCCAAACAGGATGTGAAGTCATGTCTCAGCAAATCTTTGAGATATCAACACGAAACTTGGTATATCGATGGAAGACACTACAACATGTTACCGTGTGCAAAGGCAACTTCATATCTCCAAAAATGATTGATATAAAGCAAATTGAACTTATCGCTAACGCTAAAATAATGCTTTACACATCAGCCAGTCAAAAACTGATACTCTGATTCAATCACAAGTTCATATGAAGACTCTTGAGAATGTTTATAACACAAATCTGTGAAAAAGTTGACTGTAAGATCAAAGGTCGATTTTTGGTGAATATTTGAAACATGCTTGCTTGGCTAATTTCTAGCCAAATTTCCAATGAATGTCTCCCCTCCTCCTGCCCGCGCGTGCTCCACATCCTCACACACTCAGCCTTAACTTACACACGCGCGGGCTTGGCAAGACGCACACGCAACATTTCAGGAGAGTGTGGGCTGACCAAGCCCCCACTCATTCCTTGGTTTCTAGCCAAGGCCTTGTGGATCTTGTAATCTTGGATCTCTTAACAAAAGCTGATCTTTTTAGTATTGCATTTCCGATTTTGTATGCAATGGTAAAAAGTTATACAAATCCTGAAACATTGATATATATATATGTATTTATATATATATAAATCTTTATTTCAGACGCCAAGTTCCACATAAAATAACAGACATAGAGCTATAAAAAAGAGAGTAAAACGAAAACATAAAACATAGATAATACAGTGCATAAAAAGTATGAAGACTTTTGTGCCAATGTAGTCTTAAGTTCCAAGTAATCGATAGCAGCTCTTTAGAGGGTTGACCAGGGCCTCTACTATTCAGTTCTCAGACTTGTCCAGTCGACACATGAAACCATACATCAGTTGTCTCAGGAGTGCCTTACAGGTTGGTACGTGCTTAGACAGAAACAACTGACCAGCACTATGCCACCTAGGCACATTAAGTAGCAATCTAAAAGCATCATTGAAACCATACATCAGTTGTCTCAGGATTGCCTTACAGGTTGGTACGTGCTTAGACACAAACAACTGACTAGCACTATGCCACCTTGGCACATTAAGTAGCAATCTAAAAGCATCATTGTAGGCTACTTTCAGTATCTGTATACTCCTTTACCTGTACATAGACCACAAATGAGCAGTGTACAATGGTGTTATGTAGGTTCTAAACAGGGAACATTTAACTGAATCTGAGCACATAGAAAACGTCCTTAATAACATACTGGCCTGAGAATATATTTGACAGCGCTGTTGATACATATCGTTGTCATCTGTCCAATCATCAGAAATGACATGGCAGATATTTTATTTCCTCACAAACACCAAGGGGACTGCCAGATAAATAAAAGGTAGGGAAGGTTAATTTCCTGTCCTGATTACTTCTGACTATCATTATGTGGCTTTTCTTTGCATTATATTTTATATCATGATCTAAGCCATACTGAGAGCACACCCATAGCATCTGTTGCAACAGGCTGAGTGGAACCAGATAATCTGCGTACATCAGATGATTGACAATAGATTCACCAACAAGACAGCCTGTATTTGTCTTATTCAGCTGGCTTGATAAGTCGTCCATATCCATATTAAACAAAAAGGGAAATCAAATTCCTCCTTGTCGAACTCCGTTACCAACATGGAAAGCAGCTGATACAACATTGTCCCATTTAACATGAAAAGTTTGATTGGCATACCAGAACACCAAAATCCTCACAAGAGGTTTAGGGACACCTCTCGCTATTAGCTTCATAAACAGTTTTTCATGACAAATTCGATCGAAAGCTTTGTAAGCATCAATAAAGCATAAAAATACAGATGAATTAAGACTTGTGTACCTGAGACAATCTCCTTCAGAGCATAGATACAGAGATCAGTACCATGTTTTCTTTTAAAACCAAACTGATTTTCTGCAGTCAGAATATACATTTCCAATTTCAATCAAATAATTCTCTCAAACACTTTAGACAAGATACTGGCCAATGCAATGGGTCGATAGTTGTGTAGCCCGGGTGGTAAACATTTCTGTTGAAACAATCCTATTACATAAATATAAAAGTTTGAATACATAATACTTAAGTTCATAGTTTAATAAATAGACTTTAAGGTTTGAGAGTATGATTTTGATTTGATGAGAAATGCATATTGTTCATGTTTTACTGAATACAGCATTTGGAAATGTATATCTGTTGTTTAAAAAACGCATGTTAAAATGTACCGGTTACAAATATGAAGAGAGTAAGATGAATGTTTTGTGAATCTATGTTGTTGCTTTAATTTTGATTATGATGTTAAGCCAATCCGGTTTGAGGTCAAAGGGCAGGGTAACACGGGAAGTTGGGGTAGATGAGGTTGGAGTAGAAAAAGACAGAGCGAGCGGAGGAGTTGGAGGGAGAAGAAAATTGTAGCGTACGGTAAAATACCAAGAGTGAAGATTTTATATTATCATTAGTGGTGTTATGTTTATATTGTTGGGTGAATATCTCAACCAACAACAATAACCCAGAAAGAGGAGTTTGGCTGTTGGCGGTTTTGGATTAAGCACGGGCTTTGCCGCCAGACTAGCGACAGCGAGTGCCAGGTTGGAGCCGGTGGAGGTCGGGATTGTCGTCGTCCTCAGTCTTCTTCCTGAGTTGGTTCGTCTCGTAAATCCACGAGAGTATTTGGTCGGTCTCTCCTTCACCTGCTGCCGCCCTTCTGCCGCAGTGCGTGTGCTACCGCACTGCTGATCCGAGGTACCAGCTCCTTGTTATTTTGTGCCATCCTGGCGAAACAGCCATTTTGTTTACGGCTACAACGCACACGAGCTACACTCAGGCCTGCACCGTAGAACTGTACTGAATTAAGGTATTCGTGTAGTTAGCATTGCCGGCTAGTTTGTATTGTGTGTCCATGTGCATTACGATGTCATGTAAATGTTGAACCAATAACTGAAGAACTGATTTTTTGTCTGAAGTAAATCTTTCCTGTTTTTGTTTAACAGTTGGTTGTATTGTTTTTTTCATATGTTACATTGGTTTAAGTTAGTAACAATTACTAACGAACTCAGGTTAGCCACCTCTCATTACAAATCCACCAAACTAGAGAGGCGCTACAGTTGTCTATGCTGTTCAGTTTACCAGCCTTATCTTTAACAACAGGCACTAACAGTACTGACATAATAGAGTTCGGTAGAACACCATGAACCATAATTCCAGTGAGACACATGGCTAGAAATGGACTGAGTCTATAACTGGCATTTTTTAGATGCTCTGCAGAAATGGAATCCATACCACAAGCTTTGTTGTTGTCTAGCATGTGGATGGCATCATAAATATCTACTGATCTAACTATCAAGTCTGCAGAGATACCTTTATATTGATTATCAATTCTCACTGTGTTACTTTGAACACAATTAAATAGTTTACTGTAGTGCTCATGCCATAGATCAGCAATCTTCTCTGGACAACTAACCCCTTTGATATCAGAAGGGAGGGGAGTTCTGTTATTATTTATGATCTTGACCTCCTTCCAGAAGTCAGTAAGATTGTTATTCTGCATCTTTCTGGCCAGCGAGTCTGCTCTCATTGTGTTTTCATTTCTCTTAATGAAACGAGTGCATATTTAAATCTAGCATTTGTGAGGTTTTTGTTATCAAGCAGCACTCTCTGTCTGGGTCTGCCTGCCTCTGACCAGACTCTAAAGGCTTCTCTAGCAGCAGCATGTTGCTCAGACACAAACTCATTCCAGACAGGCCGTGCGTTAGGGACCTTACTCTTGTGATTAATAAAAGGTTCACTGGAAGCATAAAGACATTTGACAATATCATCATACATGGCACAGAGCTTTTCAGCATTATGTTTATCCTTGCAGTTCATATCCGAGAATTAGTTAATAGAGAATATCTGTGCCGAACCTCTTTGGTCAATTTTGACCAGTCCAGTTTTCTTGGGGGGCCAGCAACAAGGGTACACTCTCAACATTTAGCAGCATAGCAACTGGTATGTGATCAGTGGTGGCCAGCCCATAACACATCTCTATACTTTCCAGTGAGTCATGAGAATCGGCTGTGGTTACAATATGGTCTAGCCAGGAAGTTGTGTGCCACGTTTCACTTATATAGGTAAAACTTGTATCAGGCAATAACGCTTGATATAATTAATTTAGTTTCATTACAGAACTGCTGCAGATGTTGTGCGAATAAACACTTATCTGACATGTCAGCATTAAAATCACCCATGACATAGACACAACATGAACTATTGTCCTCTATGAAGGACTGAATAAAAGCTAACCTGTTCTGAAATTCATCCTCATGGTCATAGGATTCATATGGTGTGTACACATTTACAATAGTACATTTATTTTCATTGTGATTAAACTCCAACCCAATAGCCCAGTCAACGTTAAGCCACACCACCTTTACCGTTGGGTCATATTTTATGTTCCACAGTATAGCTACACCACCAGCTATCCTCCCACAAACCATTCTCATGCTGAGATCGGTAGTGGACTCTCCAGCACCATGAAAGTTCTTGTGTAGGGAGTTCAATTTGTCCAGATCTTGCTTGGTCATCCAGGTTTCTTGAAGGCAGACAATGTCACTCTCGTCCAGCAATGTGTCCACCACCAAACGTCTTGATCTATCAGCAGCAGTATGTCCTACTCGGAGGCCACGAGCGTTGTAGGATACAACCCGCATTAATGATCTACCATGGACCCATCAGGGCAGCTGGCCGGTGTGTCTGTCTCCCTGGTCTCTACATATAGGCCTACATTCATCCCAGCATCATGACTGAGCTGAAGCTCGGTACCCTGAGAGCGGGGGGTATTCTCTGGTCGAGCTTTTTTGAAAGTATAGACCAAGGGTAATTACCAAACCACAACTGTCCCACCATTACCCATATGTGGCGCTACATTCCACGCCCTAAAGCACAAAGGCTTTCTGGAATGGATAGGCTAACCAAGCCCCCTCCGTTCACTCCTTGGGTTGAAATAAAGGCCCTTGTGGATCCTGGTGGTATTATATTTCAGATTTGGTATCCCATTGGTAATTCTGCAGCATAGATTTTTCTATACAGTTCCAATTTGTCAAGAATATACATTTTTCAATGGTTCGCAATGTTTGGAGGAATCCGCCATTACTGCTTGCAGTTATATTTATTATTATTATTCTTGTTCCATGGAAGTCAATGGCAGCCCCTAGAACACTTCGACAACTTTTTGTGAAATTTGGCACACTCATTAAGGACAGTTGATTCTATACCTACACCAAGTTTCATGTCTCCCATTAGACCACTCCAGCGCCACCAATGGGTCAAAGTTGGACTTGTGTTTACACACGCAACTTTTGAACCGTATGACCCATTTTCAAAACTGAGGTACCATTGGATTCCCTGGTTCAAGCCGAGTTCAACGCACCCCATGGCGTCAATTTCCGGTTATATAGATTTTCCGCTACTTCCGGTTTTATCAAAAACCTTTGAAAGCCTACTCCTCCTACAATTTTTGTCATATCTTCTTCAAAGTTACCAGAGATGATCTTCAGACCAAGCGTCACAAAAGTTATCGAAAAGAATTTTGATCCTCACAACCGTTTGTCCGGTACAGCCAATCAAATTCATCAGAAAAGCCGCCAAACAGGATGTGAAGTCCTGTCTCAGCAAATCTTTGAGATATCAACACGAAACTTGGTATATCGATGGAAGACACTACAACATGTTACCGTGTGCAAAGGCAACTTCATATCTCCAAAAATGATTGATATAAAGCAAATTGAACTTATCGCTAACGCTAAAATAATGCTTTACACATCAGCCAGTCAAAAACTGATACTCTGATTCAATCACAAGTTCATATGAAGACTCTTGAGAATGTTTATAACACAAATCTGTGAAAAAGTTGACTGTAAGATCAAAGGTCGATTTTTGGTGAATATTTGAAACATGCTTGCTTGGCTAATTTCTAGCCAAATTTCCAATGAATGTCTCCCCTCCTCCTGCCCGCGCGTGCTCCACATCCTCACACACTCAGCCTTAACTTACACACGCGCGGGCTTGGCAAGACGCACACGCAACATTTCAGGAGAGTGTGGGCTGACCAAGCCCCCACTCATTCCTTGGTTTCTAGCCAAGGCCTTGTGGATCTTGTAATCTTGGATCTCTTAACAAAAGCTGATCTTTTTAGTATTGCATTTCCGATTTTGTATGCAATGGTAAAAAGTTATACAAATCCTGAAACATTGATATATATATACAGTGCCCTCCAAAAGTATTGGAACAGTGAGGCCAATTCCTTTATTTTTGCTGTAGACTGAAAACATTTGGGCTTGACATCAAACGATGAATGTGAAACCAGAGATCAACGTTTCAGCTTTTATTTCCAGGTATTTACATCAGGATCTGATGCACAAATTAGAAAATATCACCTTTTTGTTCGAACCCACCCATTTGTCACGTGAGCAAAAGTATTGGAACATGTGACTGACAGGTGTGTTTTGTTGCCCAGGTGTGTCCTATTACATACATTATTCAATCAATAAATACCACTGAATGTCTACACTCAGGTTCAGATTGGGTAAGATAGGTTTTGTCTATGCAGACTGTATTCAGAGGTGAAAACAACATGAAAACCAGAGCGCTGTCTTTGGGTGAAAAACAAGCAATTGTGAGTCTTAGAGAAGATGGAAAATCAATCAGAGCCATTGCAGAAACATTGGCCATAGCCAGTACAACCATTTGGAATGTCCTGAAGAAGAAGAAAACTACTGGTGTACTAAGTAACAGACGTCGAACAGGTAGACCAAGGAAAACATCAGCAGTTGATGACAGAAACATTGTGAGAGCTGTAAAGAAAGACCCTAAAACAACTGTTAGTGAGATCAGCAACAACCTCCAGATGGCAGGAGTGAAGGTATCACTATCTACTGTTCGCAGAAGACTTCATGAACAAAAGTACAAGGGCTACACCAGAAGATGCAAACCACTCATTAGCAAGAAGAATAGGAAGGCCAGGCTGGAATTTGCCAAAAAGTACAGAGATGAACCTCAAAAATTCTGGGACAAAGTTTTATGGACTGATGAGACAAAGATTAACTTTTACCAAAGTGATGGAAAGGCTAAAGTTTGGAGAAAGAAAGGAACTGCTCATGATCCCAAACACACAAGCTCATCTGTGAAACACGGTGGAGGTAATGTCATGGCTTGGGCTTGCATGGCTTCTTCTAGGACGGGCTCATTAATCTTCATTGAGGATGTAACACATGATGGCAGCAGCAAAATGAACTCGGAAGTCTACAGAAACATTTTGTCTGCCAATTTAAGGAAAGATGCAACCAAACTGATTGGCAGAGCCTTCATCATGCAGCAAGATAACGACCCAAAACACACTGCCAAAACAACAAAGGAGTTCATCAGGGGCAAGAAATGGAAGGTATTAGACTGGCCAAGTCAATCTCCAGACTTAAACCCTATAGAGCATGCATTTTACCTGCTTAAGAGGAGACTGAAGGGAGGAACCCCACAAAACAAACAACAACTGAAAGAGGCTGCAGTGAAAGCCTGGGAAAGCATCAAAAAGGAAGAATGCAAAAGTTTGGTGACGTCAATGGGTCACAGACTTGCTGCAGTTATTGAAAGCAAAGGATTTGCAACTAAATATTAAGTCTTATTCACTTAAATATGTTTTAAGTATATCTGTTCCAATACTTTTGATCACATGACAAATGGGTGGATTCAAACAAAATGTGATATTTTCTTAGTTGTGCATCAGATCCTGATGTAAATACCTGGAAATAAAAGCTGAAACGTTGATCTCTGGTCTCACGTTCATTATTTGATGTCAAGCCCAAATGTTTTCAGTCTACAGCAAAAATAAAGGAATTCGCCTCACTGTTCCAATACTTTTGGAGGGCACTGTATGTATTTATATATATATAAATCTTTATTTCAGACGCCAAGTTCCACATAAAATAACAGACATAGAGCTATAAAAAAGAGAGTAAAACGAAAACATAAAACATAGATAATACAGTGCATAAAAAGTATGAAGACTTTTGTGCCAATGTAGTCTTAAGTTCCAAGTAATCGATAGCAGCTCTTTAGAGGGTTGACCAGGGCCTCTACTATTCAGTTCTCAGACTTGTCCAGTCGACACATGAAACCATACATCAGTTGTCTCAGGAGTGCCTTACAGGTTGGTACGTGCTTAGACAGAAACAACTGACCAGCACTATGCCACCTAGGCACATTAAGTAGCAATCTAAAAGCATCATTGAAACCATACATCAGTTGTCTCAGGATTGCCTTACAGGTTGGTACGTGCTTAGACACAAACAACTGACTAGCACTATGCCACCTTGGCACATTAAGTAGCAATCTAAAAGCATCATTGTAGGCGACTTTCAGTATCTGTATACTCCTTTACCTGTACATAGACCACAAATGAGCAGTGTACAATGGTGTTATGTAGGTTCTAAACAGGGAACATTTAACTGAATCTGAGCACATAGAAAACGTCCTTAATAACATACTGGCCTGAGAATATATTTGACAGCGCTGTTGATACATATCGTTGTCATCTGTCCAATCATCAGAAATGACATGGCAGATATTTTATTTCCTCACAAACACCAAGGGGACTGCCAGATAAATAAAAGGTAGGGAAGGTTAATTTCCTGTCCTGATTACTTCTGACTATCATTATGTGGCTTTTCTTTGCATTATATTTTATATCATGATCTAAGCCATACTGAGAGCACACCCATAGCATCTGTTGCAACAGGCTGATTGGAACCAGATAATCTGCGTACATCAGATGATTGACAATAGATTCACCAACAAGACAGCCTGTATTTGTCTTATTCAGCTGGCTTGATAAGTCGTCCATATCCATATTAAACAAAAAGGGAAATCAAATTCCTCCTTGTCGAACTCCGTTACCAACATGGAAAGCAGCTGATACAACATTGTCCCATTTAACATGAAAAGTTTGATTGGCATACCAGAACACCAAAATCCTCACAAGAGGTTTAGGGAAACCTCTCGCTATTAGCTTCATAAACAGTTTTTCATGACAAATTCGATCGAAAGCTTTGTAAGCATCAATAAAGCATAAAAATACAGATGAATTAAGACTTGTGTACCTGAGACAATCTCCTTCAGAGCATAGATACAGAGATCAGTACCATGTTTTCTTTTAAAACCAAACTGATTTTCTGCAGTCAGAATATACATTTCCAATTTCAATCAAATAATTCTCTCAAACACTTTAGACAAGATACTGGCCAATGCAATGGGTCGATAGTTGTGTAGCCCGGGTGGTAAACATTTCTGTTGAAACAATCCTATTACATAAATATGAAAGTTTGAATACATAATACTTAAGTTCATA